>NC_053426.1:52635109-53345089 GCF_007990345.1 Gossypium hirsutum | reverse complement strand
TATTGTCTAAATATGTGAATATGGTGTGCGAAAGTTTGAGCTTCGATTTGGTCAATTGCATGTGAATTTAGTTATAGGACTTATGTGTGACACTTTGAATGTGATGGGTTAATCTATAAGGATCTATTAGTGCATGTTATGAAAATAATGGGTTTGCATGTCAAATTTCCACCTATGACAAGTAGTGGCGGCCATGCTATGGGTTAAAATGTATTATAAACATTTTATGTTAGTGTTTTATGTTAGAAATAATAAATAAAGAACATGGGTAATAAAATAATAGTGGTTAGTAGGGGAGAAACAAAAATTAGCTACGTTGCTCCTCCATTGCCGTGAATTGAAGGAAGAAGAAGAGGGAAGTTCGGCCAAGGTGGTTCTTTAGATTAAGGTATGTTCAATGTTGCTTTTGGAGGTTTACACATCCTTTGGAGGGTTAGCCTACTTCTATTTATCTCATGGATGAAATTGGGGTTGTTGGAGAGTTAGGATTCGGCTAAAGGCTTCAAAATTTAGTTGATGCTTGTACTACTAGCATGTTAGCTATAGGATGTGTTAAGTTACTTGAAATGTTAGATAATTTAACTCCCTACAAATTCTTTAGGCAACCCATGTTAGAATTTCGGTATTGAGATGTCTAGACTTTCGGCCATTGTAGCTACGGAGGAATAAAGTTTTTGTTTCTTGTTAAATTGGATGAATCTTGTTGTATGAGTGTTTGAACAACTATGATTAAATGGATGCATAGATTCAAAGTGGGAAGAATTGGCTATTATATTTGATGCTAATGCCGAATATGAAGATGATGAACTTGAATAAATAATATTCAGCTAGCATGATAAGTTATGAAATATTAAGTAGATGATATAATTGATTGGTGAAGTGGCTAATAGGGATTTTTAATGAAATTATGCCAAGGCCGAATGTATCATGAAATAAATAAAAATGCCAAAGTGCATTATGTGCTTATATGTGTATTCGACCAAGGAAGTTCGATATGAAGCTTTGATAGGTTTGAGAGATGAATGACCGAATGAGCTATAGGTTATGTATGGATGAATTTTATGCATATGTGTGTGTTGGCATTAGTAGTTAGTGGCATTCGGCATTGTTTAATTAAAATTAGAATGAATGCTTGAAAGTTAAATAGGTCGCTCTAATGACCAAATATGCTAAAAGCTAATATATGGACAAATGATACGAATGAATTGGTTTTTGAATGTATATGGTTGCCGTATGTATGTGTTTGATGAGAAGTAAATTTGTTTGATTTAGCTCAAGAGCTTAGAGGATCAAAGTTGGATAAGGGAAAGGAAAAAGTGATCGAATAGCCGTTGAAATCATTCGACAACCTCCGAGGTAAGTCTTTGAGTAATGAAATTTAGCTCACGATTTAATAAGGCAATTATTTGTCTATGAGCATAATAATTAACTCGTGACTTGACGATTCTACTTGAATTACATGGTAAATAAATAAGTAAGGTATTTACTTGTAGCCGAATGGTTATAGAAATCTTGTGGATTAATGAATCGATCGATGTATGGTTAGTAAACATGTGTATTGTATTCGAATATCAGGAATGATATCCAGATGTGATATGATATATATATGCATATACGTGTGAATGCTAATCGGGGTCTAAATTCGAGCTTGGTCTCGAAGGGCTTTTGAGCCAGTGCTAATAACCGAACTTAGTTTCGAAGGGCTTTTTAGAGCCAGTGTCATAACCGGACTTAGTTCCGAAGGCCTTCGAGCCAGTAGTCTAATCCGAGCTTGGTCTCAAGGCTTTTGATCCGGTGCTAAGAGTTGGACTTTATTCCGAAGGATGTTGCACCAGCATAATATTTGAGGGTGAAAACCCGTAAGTGTTCTTACGAGAAATCATATAATACATGCTGGAATAATTTTAATAACATGCGCTACTTACTGTAAGACAACCAGGTAAGTAATTTACCCCTGTTGAGAATGTGAATATACTTCAATTATGACTTTGAAATTTGATGGGAATGCTTAGCACATTATTTAAATCATCCGAACGTTTATGACCTGATTATGATGTATGAGTTCCGAATATGAGAGTTCAATGTCATTGTTATGAATGTGTCTGCATATGCATGAAATGGATAGGGACATTTGAGATGAGAGCATTCGGTTGTGGATTGGAGTTGGTCGGATAAATTGGTTTCACCTTTGTGATATTAATGATAAAAGTGATATCTCGGTTATGTTTCTATTCGGCCAAGGATGAACAAATAAACTTGATATTATTATGTCATTCCTTTAAATGATTTCATTGCTTAAAACTTACTAAGCATCGAAATGCTTATTCTCTGCTTTAATTCTCTGTTTTATAGATTTTGCTCGTCAGCTATCGGACTCGAGATTGTCAAAGTCGAAGTCGTCCACACTATCTAAGCCACTTTTTGGTACTCTTTTAGTTCAATTTTGAAAACGGCATGTATAGGGCTGACCCTTGTTGTTAATTAAGTACCCTTTTGTAATGTGTATTTGTATAGCCATGCGAAAATGGCTCGTATATTTCGAAGTATAACATTATGGTCTTGTGATATGGTTATTAAGTGGTGTGGAAATGTTTGGTAATGACTAGCCATTGGAATGGCCAATCACGGTCCTATTGGTGCTACGTACGTCATGGCTAATCGGGATTACCCTTGATAATAATGTATGTCAATTTGCTAGTTGATTCATGGAAAACTATGAATAGGTGAAATCTGCCTTAAAATAGATGCTGACAGCAGCAGTGATGTGAGTTTGAAAAATCACTAAAAATAGTAGAAATGTAATTAAATAATGAATAAATTATGTAAACGAACCTTGATGAGTCTATTTTCATATGGAAGAAGCGAAACGACCATAGGAGCCGTATTTTATGATATGTTTAAGTTTTCGTGAAAAGGGCCAGAACGATTACTGGATCCCCTGTTCTGACTTTGAAAATTTACCATAAATTAACCAAAGACAATTAGACGTCATGCTTCATATTTATGGATTCCTTTTTGAGTCTAGTTTCATTAGAAACAAACTTCATAAGAATTGAAGCTCTGTACATGGAGATATCTAAGTCGTAATGCATGAAGGTCAGAGTAGTCAAACCCTAAAACAGGAGAGAATTTAACTAATAAACTGTACTAATTGGCTCGACCAAAAATTCTAGAAAAAAAATTTGTAGATGGAAATATAAGTTTAGTTTTAGGGAAAATTTACGGAATTCAGTTTTCGAGTTTTGGAACTCGAGATATGATTTTTAAGGTGACAGTGACGCAGTTAACCAGCTTGTCTGGAAATTTTAAAATGAACTGTGTAAGTAAATGAATTAAGTCCGTTAGCACCTCCTGTTCGACTCCGGCAACGGTCTCGAGTACGGGGTGTTACAATTTTATTGGTATCAGAGCTACAGTTTAATCGATTCTAGGACTACCGTACTACGTTCGGGTCTAGCTATACATGCCATTGTATGTTTATTTGATAGTGTGGCGATTTCTGACAGTTAAAAATGTGTTTATTTATAGTAATGGATCCCGATCCCAACCGAGCGGTAGCTGATGACCTTGAGAGTGTAGCGCCTGCTCCCGCACAAGGGACAGCGCCGGTGGACTCTCAACCTATTGCTAGTAATCAGAATGACGAAGCTAGACAGGCTTTTTATAGCGTGATGAATGATTGGTTCAACCAATACATTCGAACTAATACGGCTGTTCCACAACCTCCATTCCCGACTAATACAACCCCCGCACCTACAATACCTCCGGTAACTGACCAAATAAGGTCAAATAAGCCCCCAGTTGACAGAATCCGAAAACACGGGGCTACTGAATTTTAAGCTACGGACAGCGATGATGCCGAGCAAGCTGAATTTTGGTTGGACAACACTATTCGAGTACTCGATGAATTATCTTGCACACCCGATGAATGCCTATAGTGTACTATCTCCTTGCTACATGATTCTGCCTACTATTGGTGGAATACGTTGATTTCTGTTGTGCCCATAGAGCAAGTAACTTGGGAGTTTTTCCAACCCGAGTTTCGAAAAAAGTATATCAGTTAGAGATTCATTGATCAAAAACAGAAGGAATTTCTTGAACTTAAACAAGGTTCCATGTCGGTTACTGATTATGAACGAAAGTTTGTAAGGCTTAGCCGGTACGCTCGAGAATGCATTTCTTCAGAAGTTGTGATGTGTAAACGTTTCGAGGATGGACTGAACGATGATATAAAGCTGTATGTTGGCATTTTAGAAATCCGAGAATTTGTGGTACTTGTCGAACGAGCTTGCAAAGCTGAAGAGCTCAGTAAGGAGAAAGGAAAAGCTGATATGGGAGCAAAGGAGTTTTGTAAGAGATCTTCGGGAAAGCCCTTTCAACAGTTATCGAAGAAATATAGAGATGGTTTAGGCCGATCTAGGGACACTTCGGGCTTTTCTAGACGAGATCGTGATCGACCCCCTGTGGGTACACGAGTCACTTCGGTGGCCAGTGTTGGAAATGATCGTCGAGACAGGACGGAGTGCCAGTATTGTGGTAAATGGCATTCGGGAAGTTGTAGATTCCATGACCACTCCTGTTATAAGTGCAGATCAGCTGACCACTTTATCAAGGATTGCCCGAGACTGTCTGAACAGAATGTAAATCAGAGTGGGAAACTGGGTGCTACTACTGCTCGAGGTAGACCATCTAAGAATGCGGGAAATCCTAGTGGCGGTCAGAGAGGATCTAGAGACGCTACAACCAGATCTGAGGCTCGTGCTCCTACCAGAGCTTATGCTATACGTACACGCGAGGATGCTTCTTCGCCTGATGTTATTACCGGTACATTGACTCTCTTTGATACCAATGTGATTGCATTGATTGACCCTGGTTCTACTCATTCTTATATATGTGAGACTTTAGCATCCATTAAGACTTTACCTGTTGAGTCTACTGAGTTCGTTATTAGAGTGTCGAACCCTTGGGTCATTGTGTGCTTGTTGATAAAGTGTGTAAGAAATGTCCCCTAGTAATCCGAGGTTCCTGTTTTCCGGCCGATTTGATGCTTTTACCGTTTGATGAATTTGATGTTATCCTCGGTATGGATTGGTTAACCGTACATGATGCAATTGTAAATTGCAAAAGAAAAACCATTGATTTGAGGTGTGTAAATAATGAGATAATCCGAGTTGAGTCTACTGGCTTGAGTAGGTTGCCAGCTATAATATCATCGATGTTGGCTCAGAAATATGTAAGAAAGGGGTGTGAAGCATACCTTGCGTATGTACTTGATGACAAAGAGTTAGAAAAGAAGCCTGAATCTGTGCTGGTGGTTTGTGAATATCTGGATGTTTTTCCCGAAGAATTACCGGGTTTACCACCTGTTCGGGAGGTAGAGTTTGGTATTGAGCTTGTACCTGGGACTACACCGATTTCGATATCTCCGTATCGTATGGCACCAACAGAATTAAAGGAATTGAAAGCTCAGTTGCAAGAGTTGACGGATAGAGGCTTCGCTCGACCAAGTTTCTCACCTTGGGTGCACCAGTATTGTTTGTGAAAAAGAAGGACGGAACCATGAGGTTGTGCATCGATTATCGTCAGCTGAATAAAGTGACTATAAAGAATAAATATCCGTTACCACGCATTGATGATCTGTTTGATCAACTAAAAGGAGCCTCAGTGTTTTCAAAGATTGATTTGAGATCGGGTTATTATGAGTTGCGAATTCGAGATTCGGATATACCCAAAACTACTTTCAGAACGAGATACGGTCACTACGAGTTCTTAGTGATGCCGTTTGGGCTCACTAATGCCCCCGCAGTATTTATGGATTTGATGAATCGGATCTTCAGACTGTTTTTGGATCGGTTTGTAGTTGTGTTTATCGATGATATTTTGGTCTATTCGAGAAATGAAACCGATCATGCTGAACACCTGGGATTAGTGTTGCAAATTTTACGGGATAAGCAGTTATATGCTAAGTTCAGTAAGTGTGAGTTCTGGTTAAGAGATGTTAGCTTCTTGGGACATGTGGTATCTGCATCGGGTATTCAAGTTGATCCGAGCAAAATTTTAGCCATACTTAACTAGAAGCCTCCGAAAAATATTACTGAAGTTCGGAGCTTTTTGGGACTTACCGGTTACTACAGATGGTTCATAAAGGGTTTCTCGATGATAGCCACACCAATAACGAAACTACTTCAGAAAGATGTTAAGTTCAAATGGACAGAAAAGTGTCAGAAAAGTTTCGATCAACTGAAAACTTATTTGACTGAAGCTCCAGTACTAGTGCAGCCCGAATCAGGCAAGGAGTTTGTCATTTACAGTGATGCATCCTTACTTGGGTTGGGTTGTGTATTGATGCAAGAAGGTCGAGTTGTGGCATATGCGTCGAGGCAATTGAAGCCACATGAGAAAAATTATCCAACCCATGATCTCGAATTAGCTGCCATCGTATTCGCTTTGAAAATATGGCGACATTACCTATTTGGCGAGAAGTGCCATGTATTTTCGGATCACAAAAGTCTCAAATATTTGATGACTCAAAGAGACTTGAATCTGCGACAAAGACGTTGGCTTGAGTTGTTAAAAGATTATGAGCTTGTCATTGACTATCACCCGGGAAAGGCTAATGTGGTTGCGGATGCTTTAAGTCGTAAATAACTGTTTGCTTTACGAGCGATGAATGTACACTTGTCTGTTCTATCCGACAATGTGTTAGTAGCTGAATTAAAGGCCAAACCATTGTTGATTCATCAAATTCGTGAAGCTCAGAAAGTCGATGATGAATTGGTTGCAAAATGGGCTGAATGTGTTTCGAATATGGAATTAGAGTTTCAAATTGATGATGACGATTGTTTGAGGTTCAGAAGTCGTTTGTGTGTTCCAAGAAATTCAGAACTTATTTCGATGATTCTGAACGAAGCTCATTGTAGCCGAATGTCAATTCACCCAGGGAGTACGAAAATGTACAACGATCTGA
Source organism: Gossypium hirsutum (assembly GCF_007990345.1). Taxonomy (NCBI): domain Eukaryota; kingdom Viridiplantae; phylum Streptophyta; class Magnoliopsida; order Malvales; family Malvaceae; genus Gossypium; species Gossypium hirsutum. The sequence continues at coordinate 53,338,122 of NC_053426.1, read as the reverse complement.
GACGTCAGTTTTGGTGGCATGGTATGAAACGAGACATTTCCGAATTTGTTTCGAAGTGTTTAATATGTCAACAAGTGAAAGCGAAACATCAAGTGCCTACAGGTTTACTTCAGCCGATCATGATACCTGAATGGAAATGGGATCGAGTCACGATGGATTTTGTATCTGGGTTGCCAATGTCGGCAAGTAAGAAAGATGCGATTTGGGTTGTTGCTGATAGATTGACTAAGTCGGCTCACTTTTTCCCCGTACGTACAGGTTTTTCATTGGATAAACTAGCTGAATTGTATGTTTCTCAGATTGTGAGATTACACGGGGTACCTATTTCTATTGTGTCGGATAGAGATCCGAGGTTCACCTCGCGATTTTGGAAGAAATTGCAAGAAGCCTTGGGTACCAAGTTGCATTTTAGCACCGCTTTTCATCCACAGACTGATGGTCAATCCGAGCGGATAATTCAGATACTCGAGGATATGTTGAGATGTTGCATCCTTGAGTTTAGTGGTTCATGGGAGCGGTATTTACCTTGGATTGAATTCACTTACAACAATAGTTTTCAATCAAGCATTAAGATGGTACCTTACGAGGCTTTGTACAGTCGTAAATGCTGTACACCGTTGATTTGGACCGAACTCGGTGAGAGTAAAATTTTCGGAGTTGATTTGATTAAAGATGCTGAGCAGAAAGTAAAAATAATTCGTGAGAGTCTGAAGGCAGCATCAGCTCGTTAGAAGTCATACTCGGATTTAAAACGAAGAGATATTGAGTATCAGGTGGGAGACAAAGTGTTTCTTAAGGTTTCACCTTGGAAAAAGATACTCAGATTTGGCCGTAAGGGCAAACTGAGTCCGAGGTTTATTGGGACATATGAAATATCCGAACGAGTTGGTCCAGTTGCGTATAGATTGATTTTACCCCCTGAACTTGAAAAGATTCACGACGTCTTTCATGTTTCGATGCTTCGACGTTATAGATTTGATCCATCGCACATAATTAATCCATCAGAGGTTGAAATTCAATCCGATATGAGTTATGAAGAAGAACCGATTCGTATCCTACCTAGTGAAGTGAAAGAGTTGCGAAACAAAAGGGTTCCGTTAGTAAAGGTGTTGTGGCTCAAACACGGAATCGAAGAAGCTACTTGGGAAACCGAGAACTCTATGAAAGAACGATACCCAAACCTATTTACCAGTAAGATTTTCGGGGACGAAAATTTCTTAAGTGGGGGAGAGTTGTGACAGCCCTAAATTGACCCTAGTCGGAAAGTGGTTTCGGGATCGCTAAACCGAGTCACCAAAGTATTTGAGCATAATATTTATTGTCTAAAATATGTGAATATGAGTGTGTGAAAGTTTTGAGCTTCGATTTGGTCAATTTCATGTGAATTTAGTTAATAGGACTTATGTGTGACACTTTGAAATGTGATGGGTTAATCTATAAGGATCTATTAGTGCATGTTATGAAAATAATGGGTTTGCATGTCAAATTTCCACCTATGACAAGTAGTGGCTGGCCATGCTATGGGTTAAAATGTATTATAAACATTTTATGTTAGTGTTTTATGTTAGAAATAACAAAGTAAAGAATATGGGTAAGAAAATAATAGTGGTTAGTAGGGGAGAAACAAAAAATTAGCTAGGTTGCTCCTCCATTGCCGTGAATTGAAGGAAGAAGAAGAGGGGAAGTTCAGCCAAGGTGGTTCTTTAGATTAAGGTATGTTCAATGTTGCTTTTGGAGGTTTACACATCCTTTGGAGGGTTAGCCTACTTCTATTTATCTCATGGATGAAATTGGGGTTGTTGGAGAGTTAGGATTCAGCTAAGAGGCTTTAAAATTTTAGTTGATGCCTTGATACTACTAGCATGTTAGCTATATGGATGTGTTAAGTTACTTGAAATGTTAGATAAATTTGAACTCCCTACCAAATTCTTTAGGCAACCCATGTTAGAAATTTCGGTATTGAGATGTCTAGATCTTTCGACCATTGTAGCTATGGAGGAATAAAGTTTTTGTTTCTTGTTAAATTGGATGAATCTTGTTGTATGAGTGTTTAAACAAACTATGATTAAATGGATGCATAGATTCAAAGTGGGAAGAATTGGCTATTATATTTGATGCTAATGCCGAATATGAAGATGATGAACTTGAATAAATAATATTCAGCTAGCATGATAAGTTATGAAATATTAAGTAGATGATATAATTGATTGGTGAAGTGGCTAATAGGGATTTTTAATGAAATTATGCCAAGGCCGAATGTATCATGAAGTAAATAAAAATGCCAAATGTGCATTATGTGCTTATATGTGTATTCGGCCAGGGAAGTTTGATATGAAGCTTTGATAGGTTTGAGAGATGAATGACCGAATGAGCTATAGGTTATGTATGGATGAATTTTATGCATATGTGTGTGTGTGGCATTAGTAGTTAATGGCATTCGGCATTGTTTAATTAAAATTAGAAATGAATGCTTGAAAGTTAAATAGGTCGCTCTAATGACCAAATATGCTAAAAGCTAATATATGGACAAATGATACGAATGAATTGGTTTTTGAAATGTATATGGTTGCCGTATGTATGTGTTTGATTGAGAAGTAAATTTGTTTGATTTAGCTCAAGAGCTTAGAGGATCAAAGTTGGATAAGGGAAAGGAAAAAGTGATCGAATAGCCGTTGAAATCATTCGACAACAACCGAGGTAAGTCTTTGAGTAATGAAATTTAGCTCACGATTTAATAAGGCAATTATTTGTCTATGAGCATAATAATTAACTCGTGACTTGACGATTCTACTTGAATTACATGGTAAAATAAATAAGTAAGGTATTTACTTGTAGCCGAATGGTTATAGAAATCTTGTGGATTAACGAAAAGGGATTATTTTATTTGTGTGGGATTAATGAATCGATCGATGTATGGTTAGTAAACATGCTATAATTGTATTCGAATATAAGGAATGATATCCAGATGTGATATGATATATATATGCATATACGTGTGAATGCTAATCGGGGTCTAAATTCGAGCTTGGTCTCGAAGGGCTTTTGAGCCAGTGCTGATAACCGAACTTAGTTTCGAAGGGCTTTTTAGAGCCAGTGTCATAACCGGACTTAGTTCCGAAGGGCCTTCGAGCCAGTAGTCTAATCCGAGCTTGGCTCGAAGGGCTTTTGAGCCGGTGCTAAGAGTCGGACTTTATTTCGAAGGATGTTGCACCAGCATAATATTTGAGGGTGAAAACCCGTAAGTGTTCTTACGAGAAATCATATAATACATGCTGGAATAATTTTAATCACATGCGCTACTTACTGTAAGACAACCAGGTAAGTAATTTGCCCTTGTTGAGAATGTGAATATACTTCAATTATGACTTTGAAATTCGATGGGAATGCTTAGCACATTATTTAAATCATCCGAACGTTTATGATATGATTATGATGTATGAGTTCCGAATATGAGAGTTCAATGTCATAGTTATGAATGGCCAATCATGGTCCTATTGGTGCTACGTACGTCATGGCTAATCGGGATTACCCTTGATAATAATGTATGTCAATTTGCTAGTTGATTCATGGAAAACTATGAAATAGGTGAAATCTGCCTTAAAATAGATGCTGACAGCAGCAGTGATGTGAGTTTGGAAAATCACTAAAAATAGTAGAAATGTAATTAAATAATGAATAAATTATGTAAACGAACCTTGATGAGTCTATTTTCATATGGAAGAAGTGAAATGACCATATGAGCCGTATTTTATGATATGTTTAAGTTTTCGTGAAATAGGGCCAGAACGATTACTGGATCCCCTGTTCTGACTTTGAAAATTTACCATAAATTAACCAGTGACAATTAGAAGTCATTCTTCATGTGTATGGATTCCTTTTTGAGTTTAGTTTCATTAGAAACAAACGGCATAAGTATTGAAGCTCTGTACAGGGAGATATCTAAGTCGTAATGCATGAAGGTCAGAGTAGTCGAACCCTGAAACAGGAGAGACTTTAAGTAATAAACTGTACTAATTGGCTCGACCAAAAATTCTAGAAAAAAATTTGTAGATGGACATATAAGTCTAGTTTTAGGGAAAATTTAAGGAATTCAGTTTTCTAGTTTTGGAACTCGAGATATGATTTTTAAGGTGACAGTGATGCAGTTAACCAGCTTGTCTGGAAATTTTAAAATGAACTGTGTAAGTAAATGAATTAAGTCCGTTAGCACCTCGTGTTCGACTCCGGCAATGGTCTCGAGTACGGGGTGTTACACTGATGGTGGAGGGATCCCACATCGGGAAGCTAACATAAGAGTGGATGCGAAGCTGGCTTTAAATAGAGAGAACCATGAGGAGAGTGAAGGTACCCTTCTTGGCTGGTCCCTTTCACTTTATGGCATGCTCGGTTGGGTTGGGTGCCAGCTAAGAGTGCTCAGAGTGTGGATTAACTCCAGTCTCCAATCAGGTGTGTATTTCTCACTACTCTAGCTGTAGGATCGCTAATTCGGGCTACGATGGGCCGAAAGGGGCCATGTGGGCCCAATGGGCCTACGGGCTCAATTGGATAAGTTGTTTGATTGTGTAGTAAATATTGGACTAGGCTAGGTGAATCTCATATCTGTGGCTAGATTTGGGCTAAAAGGGCCACACGAGCATGTGGGCCCATTTGGGCCGAGAATAGGCTTTAGGGCCATTTGTATTGTTATCCCTGTTTAGAATACTTTAGTTTACCAAATTACCAAAATACCCCTAGTTTGTAAAATTACTAAAATACCCTTGGTTTATAAAATCCCCAAAATACCCCTAGTTTGTAAAATTACCAAAATACCCCTGGTTTGTAAAATTACTAAATACCCCTGTAGGGTAGAATTATCGAGATACCCTTGTGGGGTAAAATTACCATTTTACCCCTAGGGTGTTAAATGACTGTTTTGCCCTTTTGGGCAAGTGACTGACTTAGAGTGTGTGGTTGACAGATTTGATTGTGAATATATGTTGGTGATATGAATGACTTGACTGTGATTGTTTGATTCAATTATGGACATGATATTCTGATTCTGTATGTTGTATGCCATGACATGTATATCTGTTGCATGGGATATGGGTTATATTGATGGAGGAAGCATTCTGGCAGCCTCGCTGCAATCTGGTGGCCTCGCCACATATATCTGTTCTGGTGACTTCGTCACAATATCTGGCAACCTTGCTGCAATCTGATGGCTTCGCCACATATACATATATCTATTCTGGTGGCCTAGCCGTAATATCTGTATCTGGTGACTTCATCACAATATCTGGCAGCCTCACTGCAAATTCTGTGGTGTTTAGCTGATGGGTGGGTCGAGTTGTCTCTCCACATGGTGTAAGGTTGGTACGGGGGTGTATACGGATGGATTGGTTTGGGTTTTCATTCACATTCTGATTCTGATTCTGTTACTTGATACTGATTCTGATTCTGTTACCTAATTCTTATTCTAGTTCTGATTCTGATTCTGTTACCTGATACTGATTCTGATTCTGTTACTTGATACTGATTCTGATTCTGTTACCTAATTCTGATTCTGATTTTGGTTTTGATTCTGTCACCTGATTCTGATTTTGATTTTGATTCTCATTTTGATTCAAGTTATGATAATGTTTCTTATTCTATAATGGGCTAAGGCCCATCTGGTACTGTCTGTTATAATGGGCTAAGGCCTAATTGATACTAAAATTGTAAGTAGGGTTGGGGCCAGACTTTTAATTCTTTTATATGACTAACTGTTCTTTTTTTATAGTAGGGGATTTCACACTGAGTTTTCGTAAACTCACCCCGTTTATTAACCTTTCAGGTAATTTCCAGCCTTAGATGGATCGGAGCTGTGAGGGGCTCGGAGGAAGCCACACACATTGTTTATTTTATAGTTTTGATTATTACTTTTAAATGTTTTATGTGGGTTGTAGTAAAGCCGTTGTAATTTTATGGATTTCAAATTTGAAATTTTACTTATTGTTCTTATAATTGCTAGTATTAGAACACGGTTTTCCAAAGAAACTACTGTTATTCAAAACATCACGTATCCGCAATTATTTTTAAATCAAGCTTTCGCAACTGCCAAGATTTTTACAAAGTTATTAAGAATGTTATTCAGTTGAGGTTTCTAACAAGGTTTAAAAAGGGTATAAGTTTTTAATTATTAAGAAGGGTTTTTAATGGAAACATGGTTTTCGAAAAACACTTCAATGTGACATGCCAGATTCGAGCCAAACTTCCAGGCTGGGTTTGGGGTGTTACAACAAAAGCAACTTAAGCTTCATATCCTTTTCTCAAGCATTTCTGAGCAGACATAACAGCAATCATGGCAATTGAACTATCTGACTCATCTGAATTAACCCGAAGAATTTCACCATTTTCGTATTTCAACTCAATAAATTTCTTTCCACAATTCATTATCACGTCATGCGCAATCAACCAATCCATACCAAGAATCACATCAAACTCATCAAATGGCAATAGGATGAGATCTGCCGGAAAACAGTAACCTTTAATCATCAAAGGGAAATTTTTACATACTTTGTCTACTAATACATACTGACCCAATGGATTTGATACTTTAATCACAAATCCCATAGACTCTATGGGAATGTTCATACTAGGCATCAATTTCATGCAAACATATGAATGGGTCGAACCCGGATCAATCAAAGCACTAACATTAACATCATGAAGAGAAAATGTACCCGTAATTACATCAGGGGAGGATGCCTCTTCATGAGCACAGATAGCATAGGTCCTTACAGGTGCTCTAATACCCCTATTCTCGAACTTCTTTGAGGTCTGCCTCTAACGGGGGCATTGCCTAATCTTACACTTGATATTACTTCTCTTTTAACAATCTCAGGACACTCCCGAATGAAATGATCTGATGCATTACATCGAAAACAACTAGTCTCAGTTGCTCGACATTAACCTGGATGACGTCAACCACATTGAGGACACTCAGGTCTATCAGGCTGAATACTGCCAACACTCGCAATTGAAGTGGTTTGAGCTTTCTGACCCATAAATCTTCTGCCTCTGTTTCTGCTAGAATACTCTGCTAAAAAGTTAGATCTCGTAGAGAACTCGCTAGGCCTCTTGGATGTAGACTGAAATGACTTCCTCATTTGTCTTTTCTCCGTGTCTTGCATCTCAATTTTATCTTTACCCTTTCCTTTTAGCAACTCCTCTGTCTTACAAGCTCTTTCAACTAAAATGATGAACTCTTTTATTTCTAAAACACCAACTGACAGTCGAATATCATCATCGAGCCCATCTTCAAATCTCTTGCACATAATAGCTTCAGTAGAAACACACTCTCGAGCATAATTACTAAGTCTGACAAATTCACGTTCATATTCAGTCACTGTCATCTTACCCTGCTTTAGTTCAAGGAATTCTTTTCTTTTCTGGTCGATGAACCTCTAACTAATGTATTTCTTACGGAACTCTTCTTGAAAGAAATCCCAAGTAACCCTCTTTTCGGTACTACTGACACAAGTGTCTTCCACCAATGGTAGGCCAAGTCTCATAAAAGTGATACAACACACTTCTTGCACTCCTCAGGTATGCAGGATAACTCATCAAAAACTCTGATAGTATTCTCGAGCCAAAATTTAGCTTTCTCTGCATCGTCATCTTTAGTAGCCTGAAAATATTCGGCCCCTTATTTTATAATTTTATCAACTGATGGCTTCTCTCTTCTGACTGTATCTGTGACTAAGGAAGCTACATGGGTAGTTTAAGGATCATGAGGGGGTGGAGGTCTAACGGTCGAATTCGTATGAACGAACTCGGCAAACCATTCATTCATTGCTTGGAAGAATGCTTCTCCAGCACCTCCTCCCTAACTAACTATATCGGGCCTTTTACTACTATCTGGTGGCACCGTCCCTTCTGCGGGAGCGGGCGCGTTACTTTCTACATCATCTACACCAACTCGTCCGGGATCCACAACTATAAACGAAAAAAATTTTAAAATCGTCAAGAGTCGTCACACTATCAAAATATAAGTATGGCATGTATAGCTAAACTCTTATTCATACTGAATATTCTAAGAACTAACTAAAATCTTACTTTGATATCAATAAATGTAACACCCCTTATTCGAGACCGTCGCCAGAGTTGAGCACGAGGCATTACCAGACTTATCTTACCTGTTTGAGGCATAAAAAAATTTTACTTTTAAAAAAAAATCAATTTTCTCACATTCATCCAATAAATCCATAAAAAGGCCCTTGAGACCCTAAAACATGCAATCAGAATGGTTCGGGACCAAACCGGGAACATTAAAAATTTTTCGATTACTTACACAAATCAAAACAATTTATTTCACTATTCATAATAAAACTATCCATCTGCGTAACAGTCACTAAATTAAGTATAACTTTAGCTACGAAACTAGAAATTTAAATATGTAAATTTTACCTGAAACAAGAGTCATATATCGTCTTAGCATAATTTTTCAAAATTTTTGGTTTGGCCAATCAGTACAGTTTATTCATTAAAGGTTCCCCTATTTCGCAGTTCAGCGGACCTGACCTCTCTTCACTAAAAATCAATTATCTCATTATACAAAATTCAGATAATGTTTCTGTTTATTTCTAATGAAAATAGACTCACTATAAATCTATACAAATAGAGATTGACTTATAATTATTTTTTAAAAATTTCTAGTGATTTTCCAAATTTGGAACAGGGAATCACGAAGTCACTCTGAACAAGTCTTACAAAAATTAAATATCTCAGAATGTAGACTTCCTTTGCTTTCTTTCCTATGAAAATAGACTCAATAAGCTTTAATTCTAAATCTCATTCACCATTTAATTCCATTTCTACAATTTTTAGTGATTTTTCAAAACCACATCACTATTGTTGTTTCCTAACTGTTCCATGGCCAACTCTTAATCTTTCTTAGTTTCTTTGCGTCAAACCTCATTTAGGCATACATAATACCAAAACATGTTCTTATTTAGTTATATCATAAGCTAATCATTACCAAGTACTCACATGCCATTATTTAATCATATCATAAGGACATACGAACAAAATAGCCAAGTCCCTATACATGCCATAACTTAAAGTATTTTTAGTCACAAAATACCGAGATAACTCGTTGATAGTGTGAGGCGATCTCCAAAGTCCTTACGATTTTCTAAGCTGGCTTTGTGATACTATAAAAAAAGAGAAAATAAAGGGAGTAAGCATAAAGCTTAGTAAGTTTGCATGTAAATAAATAACAATATTCTAAATGAATTATCAAGATAACCTGAACCTTTCGAACATGGACTTATCTTACCTTCCCTTTGGTACACTCTTTGAATTTTCCATTGAACCACTTGGAATAATAAGGATACACGGGTACCTTTCCTTTTTAAACTTACCATTGCCATGTCTTGACATGGTCTTACGTGGTATCCTTACCTTATGAACTCACCATTGCCATGCCTTGGCATGGTCTTACATGGGATCTTTGCCTTATATTAGTTTATCAATGCCATTTCTTGACATGGTCTTACATGATTTCCTTGCCTTGTAAAACTTACCAATGTCATGCCTTCGCATGGTCTTACTTGGTATCCTTAAACCCTAATGTCATGACATTTGTATCTTACACATTCCTAAGGTTCAACCGGGACTTTTAAATATCATTTCTCCGTCTATTCTTGCTTGAACATCAAGGAAAAAATTTACAAAATAAATATATAGATGCTGAAAAATAAAATCATTAATTATAAATAATAAAACATTGCATTTATTTACCGCAAACTTACCTCGATACAAAATACGATCAAATATTTTAATTTAGTCCTCAACCTTTTTTCTTTCCTCGGTCTAACCCCGAATTTTGTTCTTCTTGATCTATAATAGTAAATTTAACTTATTTAATATTCACAATTATCAAAACAGTCCTTAACTCTAACTTTGGCAAAGTTATGATTTTGCCCCTAAACTTTTTCATATTTACACTTTTTCCCCAAGGCTCGGAAATGAAACTTTATCCCTAATTCTTATGTTTTATGACATGCTTTCAAATTTCCACTCTAACATGTACTTATGACCATTAGGTATTTTTACCGATTATGTCGTTTTACTCGTTTTCGCTTAAAATCGCTTAGCTCAAGTCGTTTAACATAATTTCAAGCTTCATATTCTACCATAAAACATCAAAATAAACACATTTCACCTATGGGTATTTTTCCAAATATGAACCCTAGGTTAAATTATTGCTAGAATAAACTAAATCAAGTTACCAGGACTTCAAAAACGTAAAGAACATTAAAAATGGGGCTTGGAATTACTTAGTATGAAGCTTGACAAAACCCTAGCCACGGAGAACCCTTGAAATTTCAGCCTAATGAAGAAGATGGGCACATTTTGCCATCTTTTTCCCTTTTTTAATCTTTTAATTACCAAATGGCTAAAATACCCTTCATTAAAACTTTAGTTATTTTTATCTATGTATGTTCATTTTTGTCCATGAAAACCTAATGGTCTAATTACCATTTAAGGACCTCTACTTCAATTATACTCTTCAACTTAATCCTTTAACATCTAAAACTCATATTTATCAACTTTTGCAATTAAGCCCTAATAGGAAAATTAAGCATGCTATCTATAAAATTTTCCATCGATACTCTAACACATGCATCTAATCACTTGGTAAATTATAAAAATTAATCAGAATAAACTTTTCTATCTCGAATTCATGGTTTTGTAACCACTTTTCCATTTAGGCCCTATTTTGGGATGTTACAATCCCGTATTACTCGGACTGACCATCGATCTGAGGATGAAATGCAGTGGAAAAATGCAACCGCGCACCTAGAGCTTCCCGTAACCTTTTCCAGAATCGTGATGTAAATCACGAATCTCTATCTGAGATGATGAAAACTGGCACCTCTTGTAATCTGACAATCTTAGAAACGTATAACTCAACTAATTTCTCAAGGAAGTAATCTATACGTACCAGAATAAATTGTGTTGACTTCGTCAAACGATCAACGACAACCCAAATGATATCTTTCTTTCTCAGAGATAAGGGTAAACCCGATACGTAATCCGTAGTAACTCAATCCCATTTCTAATCCGGTATCATCACTGGCTACAACAAACCAAAAGGTACTTGATGTTAACCTTTAACTTGCTGACATACTAAACATCTCGATACAAAGTCAGAAATCTCACATTACAACTTTCCAGCCACCATTACATCTGTTTCAAATCATTGTACATCTTATTACTTCCCGGATGAACAGGTAACTAATCACTATGAGCTTCGTGCAAGATCCTCCGAATGAGCTCTAAATTCATCGGTACAAAAATTTTGCCTCTGAATAATAAGCAATCATCTAATCCAATATGAAATTCAAAGTCAGAAGTTGACTCACTTTGTTTCGGTTTAGCTTGTAATACGTCATCACACTTCTGAGCCTCGTACATCTACTCTAAAAACATCAGTCTAGATTCCAACTCGACAAAGATTGAACCATCATCAGATAATGTCAATCATGTATTCATCGCTTGTAAAGCAAATAAAGCCTTTCTACTCAGAGAATCAGCAACTACATTCACTTTACCTGGATGATAATCAATGATCAAATCATAATCTTTCAATAGTTCGAGCAACTTGCGTTGTCTTAGGTTCAAATCTTTCTGTGACATCAGTTACTTCAAACTCTTATGATCGGTAAATACATCAGATTTTTCACCATACAAATGGTGTCGCCAAATTTTCAATGCGAACACAATAGTTGTCAACTCTAAGTCATGTGTCGGATAATTCTTTTCAAGTGGCTTTAACTATCTGGAAGCGTAAGCTATTACTTTGTCTTCCTACATCAAAACATAGCCTAAACCATTTAAAGATTCATCACTGAAAATCACAAATTCTTTACCTGATTCAGGCTGAACTAGAATGCGTGTCTCAGTCCATAGTGCTTTCAACTGATGAAAACTTTGCTGACACTTCTCGGACCATTCGTGTAACAGCCCAATTTAGACCCTAGTTAGAATACTAGTTTTGGGACCACGAATTAAAGTCAAAAAAATATTTTAATATTATTTTTCGTGTTTATGGTATCTGGTTAAGCATGTGTGAAAGTTTTGTATAGAAATTTTATCATTTGTATGCTTAATTTGCGAAAAGGTCCTAATCGTGTAAAATGCATAAGTGACTGATTATTTGTTAAAGTGCTAAATTGTTATGTTTCATTAAATGTGGGGTCCTTATATTGTTATAAAACCATTAGCTTAACGGATGGACAAATATGTCCCTCGTTGGTGGATTTTTAATGTATATTCATTAAGGGTAAATTTGGAATTTGGTTATATAAGCTTAATTAATTAAAACAAAACACAATTTTTTTTCATACTTTCTCACTATTGCTGATAATCAAAAGAAATAAACCAAGGTTGTGGTTTTAGGGTTCGGCACTTTGATTGGTGATTAAGGTATGGATTTTGTTCAGTTTTTTATAATTTCTATGTTATTGTGATTGTTGCTTAGTGTTCTATCAAGCCCATGTCTCAATTTTTGAATTTGATTATAATTTTAAGATATGCCATTGATGAAACTATGATTTTTATGAAGTTTGAAGATAGTATATGGAAGCTTGATGTTGGGTTAACATGTTTTGTCTTTGAATTTTTGATGAATTTGAGTAATTTGGGCGAAATTGTGAAAATGAGAAATTGAGGGACTAAAATATGAAATAAATGATATATGTGGGCTTATATGAACAATATTAAAATTCAACTAAGCATGGGTATATGGAAGTTTTGTATATTTTGTGATTTTTTAATTAGGGACTAAAGTGTTAAAATATGAAAATGTGAGGGCTAGTATGTAAAATGCCCTAAATATGTGTTTATGGATTGGTTTGAATGATTTGTTGAATAAAAGAATTAAATTTGAATTTATATAGATTAAGAACAAAAGAAAACGAAATTAGATTGAGAGAAGTCGAAAGTCATCGAGTAGTCGACTCCGTTCGTTCGAATCCGTACGAGGTAAGTTGATATACAAATAAATCTGTTTGAATCAATTTATTTATGCTTATATTCTATTAAAATGAAATGAATGGCTTGGAAGATGAACATGTGAAATTGTGAAAGCATCGACAGTGTTTCGGCGTTCGAAAAGCCCCGTACGAACCATAAGAATAGTTAAGATACATATGTGATCCTATATGTTTTTTCGTGTAAGACCACATCTGGGACATTGGCATCGACTTATAATTTACGTGTAAGACCATGTCTAGGACATTAGCGTCGTATTTGATTTCGCGTAAGACCCTGTCTTGGACAGTGGCATCAATATTTGATTACATGTAAGACCACGTCTAGGATGTTGGCATTGTATAAGCTTTCCAAGCTATCCGAGTATCCTTATTGATTCTGAACGTTCAACGGGCATTCTGAGAAATGAATGAACATGAGAATGTGTACCCAAATTCAGGTACGTTTGAAATATACATATTATTAAGAAAGGTAAGTATATTTTTATATGTGGACATATGAAATATGTATGAATTATATGAGTATGAAATGTGTTATGTGTAAGTGACTTATGAACAATTGAGTTATATGAGAATTATGGATATGTAGCTATGTTTTTCCATGAACTACATGAATGAAATGGTTTAGAAATGTGTTATGTGATGAGTTTATATGTATATGGCTTACTAAGCTTTTGAAAGCTTACTTTGTTTGTGTTTGCATTGTTTTATAGATATCGAAGCTACTGGGAGCTCGGGAATCATCGAGGATCACCACCACACTATCAAACTCTATTTTGGTACCTTTTGAAAATATATATATTGAAGTATGGCATGCATAGGCTAGAAGTTTGTGAATATGTTTGGTAATGTGTATATCTAGCCATGTGATATGGCTTGGTTTTGGTTATAATTATGAATGTCTTTTGATCATAAACTATGTGATGCAATAATGTTTATATGATGTGTTCATGAATGACCTAGTGATAAATGGTCAATTTGGTAAGTTAGTAATGTGATTTAGTTAGGGAAATGTTATGATTTTGGCATGAGATTGGATGTGAAATATTGAGATAAGGATATGTTAGAATGAATGAGTTTGCTATGTGATTTTTGGTATGTTTTTGAATTGGTTAAAAAGGACGAAATTTGTTGTTAATGAAATATCATGAATGTTGTAAGTTTTATTTGTGAATTGGTTGAAAATTTGGTACAAAATTTTTTGGTTTTGATGCTTGTAGGGAGGAACCTTAAGGGGTGGCATTTTGGCTTTATAAATGGCCTATTTTTTCCCACATGGGTGTGTGTCACTGCCGTGTTGCTCAAAGGCCATTTCGAAATAAGCCTAGGCAGACCACATGGTCGCACACCCGGGCGTGTGCCAAGTCGTGTGGCCAAGTCAATTTCGAGCACGGGCTAGACACACAAGCGTGTGACTGGCCGTGTGACTCAAGCCAGTAGCCTCCCTAATTTTCACACGACCTGGCACATGGGCGTGTCTTGTGGCCGCGTGGAGAAGTCAGTATGTATGCCCTGTTTTGCCACGGCCTAGCCATACGGACATGTCTAATGCCGTGTGAGGCACACGACCTGTTCACACGGGCGTGTGACCTTTATAACTTTGAAAAATGTTTAAGTTTCAAAAAATTTTGTATGCGTCCGATTTAGTCCCGACCCCTTTCTAAAGCATCTTTAAGGTCTCGTTAACCTATGTAAGTACTCTGTATTGATGTATGACCTATGATGTTTTGATGATTGCTTAAATGAATGCTAAATGTTTTGATGTGTTCGATAATGCCTCTTAATACTAGTTCGGTGACGGATACAGGTTAGGGGTATTACATTTGGTTGGTATCAAAGTTATGGTTTAATTAATTCTAGGACTAATGTAGTGTATGTGAGTCTAGCTATACATGCCATATTTATGAAATACGATAGTGTGATGAATCCTAACCTTGAAAATGTGCTTTTATATAGTAAATGGATCCCGAACGAGCTGTAGCTAACGATGTCGAGAGTAATGCGCCTGCTACGAGTCCTACTACGAGTAGCCACGAGGGAGAGGCTAAGCAAGCCTTTTACCAAATGATGAATGATTGGTTCACACAATATATGAGAAATAATCCAGCTGTGTCACAACCTTCACCCACGTTCAATCCTTCGCGAGTCTTTCTCATGCCACAAGCTAATCTGATTTAGTTTAATAAGCCTCCGTTGAAAAAATTAGAAAATATGGGGCTGAAGAGTTTCGTGCTACTACTAATGGTGATGCTGAGAGAGCTGAATTCTGGCTTGATAATACGATAAGAGTGTTCGATGAATTGTCATTGACTCCGGACAAATGCCTTAAGTATGTTGTTGCACTTTTGAGAGAAATAACGTATCATTGGTGGAAGACACTGATATCTGTGGTTCCGAGAGAATGAGTCACCTGGTATTTATTTCAAGTTGAATTCTGAAAGAAATACATCAGTCAAAGATTTATCGATCAGAAACGTAAAGAGTTTCTTGAATTGAAACAAGGTCGTATGTCTACTACAGAATACGAGAGAGAATTTGTGAGGCTGATTCAGTATGCACAAGAATGTGTTTCGACCTAAGCAATCATGTGCAAGATATTCGAGGATGGTTTGAATTAAGATATTCATTTTTTAATTAGGATTTTAGAAATAAAAAAATTTGTAGTGCTTGTTGAACGAGCATGTAAAGCTGAAGAGCTCTGGAAAGAGAAAAGAAAAGTGATACAGAAGCTAGAGATGTGAGAAAGAGATCTGCAAGTAAATCATTTCAGTCTGCGTCAAAGAAATTCCGAGATGATTTTAGTCGTTCAAAGGTTAATATGGGGCATTCGAGTAGAGATCGTGCTAGATCGCATTCGAGATTTATAGCTCTAGCTACTTCTATTGCAAGAGTTGGAAACATCCGATCCAATCGACCTGTGTGTAAACACTATGGTAAAAGACATCTTGACAATTGTCGACTGTATGATCGGGCTTGTTTCAAATGTGGATCTTTAGATCATTTTATTCGAGATTGTCCCAAGTCTGTTAAACAAGAGATTATGAAAATTTTGAGGCCAAGTAGCAATGTAGCTTATGATAGACCTCCCAGAAATACGAGAAATATAAATGGTAGTCAAAAAAGCACTAAAGATACTGCTGTACGATCTGAAGCTAGAGCACCTGCCAGAGCCTATGCCATTCGAGCTCGTGTGGAAGCTTCGTCTCCCGATGTTGTAACCGGTACATTCTCTCTTTATGATACTTCCGTGATTGCTTTGATTGATCCAGGATCGCTGCATTCGTGTATATGCATGAATTTAGTATCCAGTAAGACTTTTCCTATAAAGTCTACTAAATTCGTGATTAGAGTATCGAACCCCCTAGGCAGATGTGTTTTGGTTGATAAAGTCTACAAGAATTGTCCCTTAGTATTTCGAGACATTTGTTTTTGGGCTAATCTGATGTTATTACCCTTTGATGAGTTTGATATAAATCTGGGTATGGATTGTTTAACACTACATGATGCTATTGTAAATTGCAAATGGAAAACTATTGATTTGAGATGCAAGAATGATGAAATAGTTCGAATTGAATCTAGTGATTTGAATGGGTTACCGGCTGTGATTTTGTCAATGAAAGCTCTGAGTTATGTGAAAAAGGGTTGTGAAGCCTACTTTTCCTATATGATCGATTCGAAAGTAGCAAAAAAGAAAATTGAATCAATGTCTGTTGTTCGTGAATTCCCTGATGTGTTTCCTGAAGAACTTTCGAGATTACCTCCGATTCGAGAAGTTGAGTTTGGCATTGAATTAGTGGCAATGACTACTCCGATTTCGATATCTTCGTATAAAATGGCTCCAATCGAGTTAAAAGAATTAAAGTCTTAGTTGGAAGAGTTGATCGATAGATGATTTGCAAGATCGAGTTTCTCACCTTGGGGTGCTCCTGTTTTATATGTGAAAAAGAAAGACGGCACGATGAGAATCTGCATTGATCATTGACAGTTGAACTAAGTGACTATCAAGAACAAATATCCTCTGCCCCGAATTGACGATTTGTTTGATCAATTGAAAGGATCTACTGTGTTTTCAAAGATAGATCTCAGATCAGGCTATTATCAGCTGAGAGTAAAAGATTCAGACATTCCGAAAACTGCTTTTCGAATGAGGTATAGACAATATGAGTTTTTAGTTATGCCTTTCGGATTAACGAATGCACATGCTATCTTTATGGACTTAATGAACCGAATATTTAGATCGTATTTGATTGATTTGTCATTGTATTCATTGATGACATTTTGATTTATTTGTGTGATGAACCTAAGCATGCGAAACATATGAGAATAGTGTTACAGACTTTGCATGATAAGCAATTGTATGCAAAGTTCAGTAATGTGAATTCTAGTTACTCGAAGTTGGATTTTTGGGACATATTGTGTCAGCATCAAGTATCAGAGTTGATCTGAGCAAGATTTTAGCTATTTTGGATTGGAAGCCTCTGAGAAATGTTTTTAAAGTCTGCAATTTTTTTGGGACTTGCGGTTATTATAGACGATTTGTAAAAGGCTTTTCGATAATCACGACTCTGTTGAAAAAATTGCTTCAGAAAGATGTGAAATTTGATTGGTCTGAAAAGTGTCAAAAAAGCTTTGACCAGTTAAAAGCTCTATTGACTGAAGCTCCAGTGTTAGTACAACCAGAATCTAGTAAAGAATTTGTGATCTACAGTGATGCATTAACTAAGTTGCGTTTTGATGCAAGAAGGCAAAGTTATAGCCTATGATTCGAGACAGTTAAAGTGACACGAAAATAACTATCTGACACACGATCTTGAATTAGCAGCTATTGTGTTTGCTTGAAAGATTTCGCGTCACTATCTGTTCGGTGAGAAATGTCACATTTATTCCAATCACAAAAGCTTAAAATACTTGATGACTCAAAAAGATTTGAATCTGCGTTAGAGAAGATGGCTAGAACTACTAAAAAACTACGAGCTTGTTATTGATTATCATCCGGGAAAAGCAAATGTAGTTGCTGATGCTTTGAGTCAAAATTCACTATTTGTATTACGTGCGATGGATGCCCATTTGGTTTTGTCTGATGATGGTTTGATTTTAGCCGAATTGAAAGAGAGACCGTTGTTTTTACAACAAATTATTGATGCTCAAAAAATTGATAATGAGATAATAGCAAAATGAGCTCAGTGTGAATTGAATTCTGATTCTGAATTTTGAGTTAGTAATGATGATTATTTGAGATTCCGAGATCGGATTTGTGTACCTAGAAATCCAGAGTTGATTCTAATGATTTTGAACGAAGCTCATAATAGTCAATTATCTGTACATCCGGGTAGTTCGAAAATGTATAATGATTTGAAACAACATTATTAGTGGTCTGGAATGAAAATAGATATCTCTGATTTTGTTTCGAAATATTTAATCTGTCAGCAAGTTAAAGCTGAACATCAGGTGCCATCTGGTTTGTTACAATCGATTATGATCCCAGAATGGAAATGGGATAGAGTGACGATGGATTTTGTTTCGAGTTTGCCTTTATCTCCGAAAAAGAAAGATGCAATTTGGGTTGTGGTTAACCGATTGACGAAATCAGCTCATTTTTATTCTAGTGCTATCCAATTACTTGCTTGATAGTTAGTTGAGTTATACATTTCTGATATTGTGAGATTACATGTGTGCCATTGTCTATTGTGTCAGATAGAATTCCGAGATTCACTTCGCGATTTTGGAAGAAACTACAAAAGGCTTTAGGTACAAAATTTCATTTTAGTACCTCTTTTCACCCACAAACGGATGGTCAATCCGAGCGGATTATTTAGATTCTCAACGATATATTGAGATGTTGCATTCTTGAGTTTGAAGGTATGTAGGAACAGTATTTTCCATTGATTCAATTCGCATACAATAATAGGTTTCAATCGAGCATTAAAATATCACCGCATGAAGCTTTATATGGTAGAAAATGACGTACACCTTTGTATTGGACAGAACTCAGTGAGAATAAGATTCATAGGGTCGATTTGATAAAAGAAACTAAACAGAAGGTAAAAGTGATTCGTGTAAGCTTGAAAGTGGCATCTGGTCGACAGAAATCGTACCCAGATTTGAAAATAAAAGACATTGAATTCGAGATCAGTGATAAAGTATTTTTGAAAGTATCTCCGTGGAAGAAAGTACTCCAATTTGGCAGAAAAGGCAAATTGAGTCTGAGGTTCATCGGGCTATATGAAATTATCGAGTGTATCGGGTCAATTACTTATAGATTATTATTGCCACCAGAGTTAGAAAAGATTCATAATGTGTTTCACGTATCGATGGCTAGACGGTATAAATCTAATCCATCAGATTTGATTTCTCCATCTGAGATTGAGATTCAGTCTGATATGACCTACGATGAAGAACCGATCCGTATTTTAACACGCGAGGTTAAAGAATTGTGAAATAAGAAAATTCCGTTAGTAAAAGTAATGTGGCATCAACATGGTGTTGAAGAGGCTACGTGGGAGCCCAAATATGCTATGAGACAACAATATTCGAATCTATTCAACGATAAGATTTTCGGGGACGAAAATCCCTAAGGGGGAGAGTTGTAACAGCCCGGTTTAGACCCTAGTTGAAATAGTGGTTCTGGGACCACAAATTCGAGTCAAAAATATTTTAATAAGATTTTTTGTGTTTACAGTATGTGGTTAAGAATGTGTGAAAGTTTTGTATGGAAATTTTATCATTTGTCTGCTTAATTTGCGAAAAAGACCTAATCGCGTAAAATGCATAAGTGACTAGTTATTTGTTAAAGTGCTAAATTGTTATGTTTCATTAAATGTGGGGTCCTTATATTGTTATAAAACTATTAGCTTAATGGATGGATAAATATGTCCTTAGTTGGTGGATTTTTAATGTATGTTCATTAAGGGTAAATTTGGAATTTGATTATATAAGCTAATTAATTAAAACAAAACACAAATTTTTGTTCATACTTTCTCACTATTGCCAAAAATCAAAAGAAAGAAAGCCAAGGTTGTGGTTTTAGGGTTTCGACACTTTGATTGGTGATTAAGGTATGGATTTTGTTTAGTTTTTAATAATTTCTACGTTTTTGTGATTATTGCTTAGTGTTCTATTAAGCCCATGTCTCAATTTCTGAATTTGATTATGACTTTAAGATATTCCATTGATGAAACTATGATTTTTATGAAGTTTGACGATAGTATATGGAAGCTTGATGTTTGGTTAACAAGTTTTGTCTTTGAATTTTTTATGAATTTGAGTAATTTGGGCTAAATTATGAAAATAGGAAATTAAGGGACTAAAATGTGAAATAAATGAAATACATGGGCTTATATGAACACTATGAAAATTTGGCTAAGCATGGGTATATAGAAATTTTGCATATTTTATGATTTTTGTGATTAGGGACTAAAGTGTTAAAATGTAAAAATGTGAGGGCTAATTTGAAAAATGCCCTAAATGTGTGTTTATGGATTGACTTGAATGATTTTTTGAATAAAAGAGTTAAATTTGAATTTATATAGATCAAGAAAAAAAGAAAACAAAATTAGATCGGGGAAAGTCGAAATTGGTCGAGTAGTTAACTCCGTTCGTTCGAATCCGTACAAGGTAAGTCGATATACAAATAAATCTGTTTGAATCAATTTATTTATGCTTATATGCTATTGAAATGAAATGAATGGCTTGGAAGATCAGTATGTGAAATTGTGAAAGGATCGAAAGTGTTTTGATGCCCGAAAAGCCCCGTACGAACCATAGGAATAGTTAGGATACAATGTCATGACATAGGATCCGACATGTGTTATTGTAACACCCCGTACCCGAGACCGTTGCCGGAGTCGGACACGAGGGGTTCACAGACCAAATTCGCTTACTATCGCAGTCCATTTTAAAATTTTCCAGGCAGTTGGCTAACTGCGACACTGTCACCTTAAAAATCATATCTTGAGTTTCACAACTCGAAAATCAGTTTCGTAATTTTTCCCTGAAACTAGACTCATATGCCCATCTACATATTTTTTCTAGAATTTTTGGTCGGGCCAATTAGTACAGTTTATTAGTCAAAGTCTCCCATGTTACAGGGATCAACTACACTGACCTTTGCGCATTACGACTTGGATATCTCCCTGCACAGAGCTTCAATACTGATGCCGTTTGTTTCTATAGAAACTAGACTCAGAGAGGAATCTATACATATATGGCATGACTCCTAATTATCTCTGGTTAATTTATAATGAATTTCAAAAATCGGAACAGGGAATCCAGAAACCGTTCTGGCCCTGTCTCACGAGAACCTGAATATCTCTTAACATACTGTCCATATGATCGTTTCGTTACTTTCCAATGAAAATATATTCATCAAGGTTCGTTTACATAATTTATTAATTATTTAATTCCAATCCTACTATTTTTAGTGATTTTTCCAAATCTACATCACTGCTGCTGCCAGCATCTGCCTTTAAGGTAGACTTTACCTATTTCATAGTTTCCATGATTCAACTAGCCCTTTTAGCATAAATAGCACAAATTATGATAGTGATTAACCATTCCATACCAAATGATTATAACATTATGCTCAAACATATATAAGCCATTTTCGCATGGCTATATACATTAACCAAAATATTCTTCCGCCACTAGTCTATTTTATACATGCCATAAGATAATCCGAAACATAGCAGTACTAAACAGTGGATAGTGATAGTGTGACTAGTTGCTGACGATCCCCGAGCCTATAGCTTCGCAATGAGATCTATAAAATAGAGGAAACAGAGTAAACGGAGTAAGCATTACAATGCTTAGTAAGTTTTAAGCAGTGTCAACAGATAACAATCAAATTATAACATAGTTGTTCGTATTTTTATTTCACTCTTCCTTCGGGCATACCATCCCTTTACCGAATATGCAGATCTCATTATATACAATATGCAGATAAACTTTCACATAAAAGTGAGCTCATGTGACATAGATATATCGTATGATTTCACATCGCCTCTCACACTGATCCGATGTCACATAATCATAGGAATAGTCTCATAGATTGCTCTCGTATGCATCACATAACTACCTTATGATTTAGTGCAAATCAAGCTCACATATAAACTTGGAGTACATACCTGTTTAACCTTTCGCATTGAATATATTTATAAGCAATTCTTATTACGAAGTCTTACCCGGACATAATCTCCACACGAAGTTATCGGGTCTTACCCGGACAAAATTCCCACACGTAGTCATCGGGTCTTTAGAGCTCGAATATAGTACGAGCACAAAGCTTACGGACATTAATCAGTGATAATATTCTCGCATAAAGCCTGCGGGGTTTTAACCCGGATATAGTACTGACACAAATGCCCTTCGGGACTTATCACGTTTATGCACTTTCACATCCATCACGTTGGCCACTCGGCCCTGTCACATATATACACTTTCACATTCATCACATCGGCCATTAGGCCTTATCACATATATACACTTTCACATTCATCACATCGGCCATTAGGCCTTATTACATATATACACTTTCACATTCATCACATCGGCTATTAGGCCTTATCACACATATACACTTTCACATTCATCACATCGGCTATTAGGCCTTATCACACATATACACTTTCACATTCATCACATCGGCCATTAGGCCTTATCACATATATACACTTTCACATTCATCACATCGGCTATTAGGCCTTATCACATATATACACTTTCACATTCATCACATCGGCCATTAGGCCTTATCACACATATACACTTTCACATTCATCACATCGGCCATTAGGCCTTATCACATATATACACTGTCTTGGCTGAATCTACATCTATCATTTTCCAATATCACAATTTAGAATTCACGTATGGGTTTAATCAATAGCTTATGAGCAACTAGAACAAGTTTATCAAGGTTTACAACACAATCTCAAATTGTTTTTCCTGAGCAATAGTCACTAAATCATTTATAACTGGAGCTAAAAAACTCCAAATCACTTTCCATAAATTTTTCCTAGATATAGACTTGTATATCTTCCATTCATAAAATTTCCAGAATTTTAGGTTTGGCCAATCAATACCAGATTTTTCTTAAAGTTTCCCCTGTTTCACTGTTTGACTAATCTGACCACTCTTCACTATGAATCAGATTTCTCATTTTACAGAATTCAAAATGTGTTGTATTTGATTTCATTTGAAACTAGACTCATTAAGGAGTCTAATCATATAAATTTTATCTTATAACCATTTTTGTACAATTTATAATGATTTTCTAAAAACGGAACAGAGGATTACAGTGTCATTCTGCACTGTCTCACACAACTTTAAATATCTCATTATCGGAAATAAATTTTCTTACATGGTTTCTTTTATAAGAAACTAGACTCATTAAGCTTTAATTTCATAATTTATTCAGCCTCCCATTCAACTCCAACAATTTATGGTGATTTTCTAAATTCATGTTACTGCTGCTGTCCTGAGCAGGTTTATCACAATTTTACTCTTCTGACATATCCTTTTAGCACTTCATAATATCATATCCATTTGGCAACATATCATATCAATAACTTACCTATACTTCATAATAGCCATTAGGCTATATGCATAAAAATTTACAATAGAGTTATGATTCTTTTAATATGTGCTTAACATATCATACTCAATCACATTATAGGCTTTAATACTTAAAACTTACCTCGATCGCTAATGTACGTCAATTCCGACTATTCGATCAATTTCCCTTTTTCCACGATCCGACTTTGTTTCCATAAGCTCTTGATGCTCAATCAACAATTTTTAACTTCAAATTTGCAAACAGCAATGTCATCACTTTACATAACAGAAATTAAATTTCATTACTTAAACTATCCACGACAATCACCTTCCGAGCACCTTAATTTTCTTTAAGCTAAACCACCTCATAGTATACATATACACATTCGGCTAATTATAAAACAAATCAGCACTCATAACCGAATCATTGACTAAAATCACATTCGGTAATATGCTTTTAAATAATTTCAATATTTATTAACATCTAAAACTAATTTGCTTGGGGTGCCATGAATTATTCAAATCGGCCGAATATCATTGAATCTCTAAAATCATGCTTATAACCACTTGGCCGAGTTTCACATTTCAAAGCCACATATATATATTATTCAAAGTATTTAACAACACTTAAAAATCCAAAACCATAAAACTCATTTCATATAACACCAAACTCAATGCTAAATCACCCTAGGCACATTCGGCACTAGCACAAGCACACACACATTTAACTTTTCTAAAATTCAACTTTAACAAGCTTCCTATGCTTCCATGATAAAAACCGAATGCTCATCTTACCACCAACATGCATAGTTAATTATCTCAAGCCTCTCTTAATCAATTTTATTCATAATAGCATGAACTCAACAATCCATTACTCATACAAAACAACATAACCGAAAGCCTTACTCATTCCAAAAATTCAAATCTCGACTTGGTCACAAAAATAACTTGATATCTCACCAACACAACATCAACACCAAGCAAGAATGATGCATCCATGGCCGAGTGTCATTTCCATCACATAGCAAGATTTAGACCATGGGCTAGGTAGAACTCAAGCTAACAACTAAAACATGCATGCATCTCATGGAACATCATCAAACATACCTTAGCCTAGTTACATGCATGGCCGAACCTCTTCAATCTTTCTTCTTCCTTCCTCCTTAAAATTTTCGGCCAAGGATGAACCAAAGGATGAACACTTTTTTTTTGTTTTTCTTTCCTTCAACTCACGGCAAGGGGGGACAATCACACATATCCTTTCTTTTTTTTTGTTTCTCATCCTACTAACACTAATATTTTATTGCCCATGCTCTTTATTTTATTGTTTCCTCCCATGATGCACCAACACAACATGTCTATGACATGTTTTGCCCATCACCCTTTGTCCATCCTAATGTCATGGCCGGCCACTACTAGATGGGGGGAAATTGACATGCAAGTCCCCCCTTTTTCAACATGCACTAATAGGTCCTTATGTTTTGATCTATCACATTTCAAAAATGTCACACATAAGCCCTATTGACTAAATTCACATGAAATTTACTAAATCGAAGCTTAAAATTTTCACACATTTATTTTAGACAATAAATATCATGTTCAAATAATTTGGTTACTCGGTTTAGCGGTCCCGAAACCGCTTTCCGACTAGGGTCAAATTAGGGGTGTCACAGTTATCGTGTAAGACTACATCTAGGACGTTGGCTTCAACTTATGATTTATGTGTAAGACCATGTCTGGGACATCGACATCGTATTTGACTTCATGTAAGGCCCTGTCTGGGATAGTGGCATCGATATTTGATCACATGTAAGACCACGTCTGGGACGTTGGCATTGTATGAGCTTTCCAAGCTATCCGAGTATCCTTATTGATTCCGAACTGTTCAATAGGCATTCCGAAAAATGAATGAATATGCGATTGTGTACCCAAATTTAGGTACGTTTGAAATGTACGTATGATTAAGAATGAAAGGTAAGTATATGTTTATATGTGGACATATGAAATATGTATGAATTATATGAGTATGAAATGTGTTATGTGTAAGTGACTTATGAAAAATTGAGTTATATAAGAATTATGGATATGTAGTTATGTTTTTCCATGAACTAAATGAATGAAATGGTTTAGAAATGTGTTATGCGATGAGTTTATTTGTATATGGCTTACTAAGATTTTGAAAGCTTACTTTGTGTGTGTTTGCATTGTTTTATAGATATTGAAGCTAAAGCTCGGGGATCGTCGAGGATCATTACCACACTATCAAACTCTATTTTGGTACCTTTTGAAAATATATATATTGAAGTATGGCATGTATAGGCTAGAAGTTTTGAATATGTTTGGTAATGTGTACATCTAGCCATGCGATATGGCTTGCTTTTGGTTATAATTATGAATGTCTTTTGAGCATAAACTATGTGATGCAATAATGTTCATATGATGTGTTCATGAATGACCAAGTGATAAAGGTCAATTTGGTAAGTTGGTAATGTGATTTAGTTGGGGAAATATTATGATTTTGGCATGAGATTGGATGTGAAATATTGAAATAAGGATATGTTAGAATAAATGAGTTTGCTATGTAATTTTTGGTATGTTTTTTATGATGAAATTTTTTGTTAATGAAATAGCATAGATGTTGTAAGTTTTGGTTGTGAATTGGTTCAAAATTTGATACAAAATGTTTTGATGTTGATGCTTGTAGGGAGGACCCTTAAGTGGTGGCATTTTGGCCTTGTAAATGACCTATTTTTTCCCACATGGGTAGGGGCACGGACGTGTGTCACTACCGTGTTGCTCAAAGGCCATTTCGAAATGAGCCTGGGTAGACCACATGGTCACACACACGAGCATGTGCCAAGCTATGTGGCCAAGTCAGTTTCGAGCACGGGCTAGACACACGGGCGTGTGACTGGCCGTGTGACTCAAGTCAATAGCCTCCCTAATTCTAACACGGCCTGGCACACAGGCGTGTCTTGTGGCCGTGTGGACAAGTCAGTATGTATGCGCTGTTTTGCCATGGCCTAGACACACGGGCATGTCTAATGCCGTGTGAGGCACACGGCCTGTTCACACGGGCGTGTGACCTTTATAACTTTGATAAATGTTTAAGTTTCAAAAAATTTTGTATGCCTTCGATTTAGTCCCGACCCCTTTCTAAAGCATGTTTAAGGTCTCGTTGACATATGTAAGGGACTCTGTATTGATGTATGACCTATGATGCTACGATGATTGTAAAATGAATGCTAAATGTTTCGATATGTTCGGTAATGCCTCTTAACCCTAGTTCGGCAACGGATATGGGTTAGGGGTGTTACAATTCATATTTCACATCTTTTTCTAATAGTCGCATCATCAGTGTAGCTGTCATCGAGAATCCTTTGATGAATCTTCTGCAATATCTAGCTAGCCCCAGAAAACTTCTAATCTTAGATATATATCTTGGAGGATTCCAATAAACAATAGCTAAAATTTTGCTCAGATCTACTCTGGTGCCATCTCCCAACACAACATGTCTTAGAAAACAAACTTCTCGTAGCTAGAATTCACATTTTCTAAACTTAGCAAATAATTATTTTTCACGTAAAGTGTAGAAAACAATTCGCAGATGTTCAGCATGCTCAGATTCATTCTGTGAATAAACCAAAATATCATCAATGAAAACCACAACAAATCGATCTAGATATTGGCTAAAAATTCTGTTCATCAGGTCCATAAACATTGCAGAAGCATTAGTTAAACCAAACAACATCACTAAAAATTCATAATGTCCATACTTGGTTCTGAATCTTTAACTTGCAACTGATAGTAGCCAGAACAAATATTAATCTTCAAAAATACTGTTGCACCTTTCAACTGGTCAAACAGATTATCAATACACGGTAATAGGTATTTGTTCTTTATTGTCACTTTGTTGAGTTGTCGGTAATCGATACATAACCGCATAGATCCAACTTTCTTCCTAACGAATAAAATAGAAGCACCCCAAGGAGAACATCTGGGCTGAGCAAAGCCTTTATCTTCAACTCCTGCAACTGTGCTTTCAACTCTTTCAATTCTGTAAATGCCATTCTGTATGGTGCTATAGATATCGAGGTTATTATAACAGCCTGTTTTTATTCAAATAGGAATAGTGGTTTTGAAACCACAAATCTGAGGTCAAAATATTTATTTTACTATTATTTTAATATTTACAGCATGATAATGTGATTGTGTGAAAATTTCATGAGGAAATTTTATCGTTTAAATGGTTAATTTGGTAAAAAGGACTAAATCGCATAAAGTGTAAAACTAGTATTCTATTAGCTAAAAATGTCAAATAGCTATAGAATCTTAAAGTTAAGGTCCCTAAATAGAAATTAGACCATTATTATGATACTGGATGATAATTGCATGGCATAAGTGAAGTTTTGGATTAATTTAAAGGTTAATTTTGGTATTTGATTATTAAAGGTTATTTTAATTAAAAACAGAACACAAAATTTGGTGGCATTCATCTTCTTAGATGAATTTAGAAAAATAAAAGAAGCTATATTATTTCATCTAGGGTTCAGTCATTTGAAAGCTAAATTGGTAAGTAATTTTGACTCAATTTTTAATGATTTCTATGTTTTCGAGATCGTTGCTTCTTATTCTAGCTAGCTCGTATCTTAAATTTCAAAACTGTTAAAGATTTGTCATGTTGCCATTGTTGAATGCTTGAATAATTTGATGATTTATGATAGATTTGGAAGGTTTAATGTTAGATTAATAGTTTTTGTAAAGTGATTTTTGAAAAAAAATGTCAAAAAGGGATTAAATTGAGAAAATATGAAATATGGTGGTTAAAAGTGTGAATAAATTGAAAATATGGGCTGCTAGTAACATGTATTGAATTCGGCTAAGCATGGGTTTGTACTAGATTGCATGAATTTGCAATTTTATGTGATAAGGACTAAATTGTAAAAAATGTGAAAGTTTAGGGGCAAAAGTATAAATATGCCTTAAAGAGTGTTTTGGACTAAAATGAATGAATAGATGATTAAATAAGTTAATTTTAAATATATTTAGATCAAGAAAAGTGAAATACAGACTTGGATCGGGGAATAGATAAAGTTCTCGACTAATCGACTCGAATTCGCTGTTTTCACATCCGAGGTAAGTTTGTATGTGATAAGCATTGTTATAATTATGCTTTAAATGTTTTGATATTTCATAAATTATGTTTGTGAACTTATAGTCATGTTTGACAAAAATTCAGATATATATATGTGGCACTTAGTGTGCAACTCAAGAAAGCTTCGGCTATATATGGCACTTAGTGTGCGATTCGGAATAGCTTCGGCTATATTAGGCACTTAGTGTGTGAGACCGAGATAGCTTCAGCTATATAAGGCACTTGGCGTGCAAAATTATAATAGCTTCGGCTATGTATTGGCACTAAGTGTGCGAGATATCGAGTATTCGACATGTAACATCCCTTACCAGCATTTGACACTGGAACAGGGTATGAGGCATTACCAGACTTAAACACAAGCAAACATACATTTTCGAGCCATAAAATTTGGCATCAAATTCAAAATTTTTGAAATCGAGCATAAAGTCCCTAGCACGGGCCTACGAGGCCCAATACATGCTTTGGAAGGGATTTGGGTCTAAATCAAGAACTTTAGAAAATTTTATGACACTAAGAAAATTTTTGCTAAAACAAGGGTCACACGCCCGTGTGGCTTGGGACACGCCCGTGTAGGCAGACCATGTGGTCACACATGCCCGTGTCCAAAACCCGTGTAACCCTCTGTTTGTCACTCAAGAGCAAATTGAAGTCACACGGCCAGGGCACACGCCAATGTCCGAAGGTCGTGACCTTCACACGACTGAGACACACGATGGTGTCTCATGGCCGTGTGCTCAATACTGAGTATTCTGTTTTGCAACAATTTAGGTGCAGGGGACACACGGCCAAGTCACACGCCCATGGGGCTAATCATCATCACACACGGCCTAGACACATGCTCGTGTCTCTATTGTGTGGACAAAAACAAGGTTCTTTACCAAGCCATTTTGCCACCCTCACTTGCACATATCTACTCAACATCACATAGCACAAACTCAAGCATGAAGAGCAACCAAATAATCACAACCAAGACAATAACATGTCATTCTCATACCATTTTTAAACATGCTTAAAATCTCAACCTTTGCGCATCAAATTATGCAAGTTTCCACATTCACAAATGACATTAATACAAATATACTCATAACCAACATTAGCCAATTTCCAAGGTTATATACAAAATGAACCATGAACCATTATAAGCCAACACATATGACCAAAAGACCAAGTCCCTATACATGTCATAACTCAAAATACTTGAATTCATCAACACCCAAAATGATAGCTTGATAATGTGACAGGATCTCCAACGATCTCAAACCCGAGCTAGCTTGGTAGCACTATAAAACATGGGAAAGAAAGGGGGTAAGCTATAAAGCTTAGTAAGTCCATATGAACATAATAAGCAACTCTTACCAATCATTTACAAAATCCAATGATATAAACACAGGAGAATATAAATTGCATCAAAACTCACAGTTATAACCTATTCAGTCACATTGTTTGTTCTATCAATTTGCAAGCATAATTTAACATGTCTTGATGTTAGCGTAATAACCGAAATCTCACCATTATAACCGTTTACCACAATCAACCAATCACGTCAAACCTCATAATAAAAATGCACATTAATTATGAGTGTTCACTTTTCAAGCATATATTCTAACATCTTTCAATTGTTTAAAGCCCATGTTTTCTCATAATCATTTTAATAGACAATTATGTCAATCTTTCCTTTTTCTCATATCTAATAAATCACAATTTGTGTGAATCAAACATGCTAGATAATAACTCAATTTGGCTCGAAATCCAATTACGCGATCGCCAACTGAATTTGCCATATATTTCATACATCACAAGTATAGATCAATAATCACAAGGCTTTTACAAAAACATTCTCATGGAAACCATGAACTCAAAAGTCAATGCTTATAAACTTTATGTACATATTTGTACAAATTCGTAATACTTACATGCTCTTTCCCTTCTTTGACATACGCATTGAATTTCCCATTGAGCCACTTGGAATATTAACGGATACTCGGGAATCTCGTACACACAGTACCATACCAATGCCATATCCCAGATATGGTCTTACATGTAATCTCGTATCGATGCCAATAGCCCAGCTATGATATTACATGAAGTCTCACATTGATATCATATCCCAGATATGGTCTTACACGTAGTCTCATAGTGATGCCATATCCCAGATATGGTCTTACATGTAGTCTTAGTAACCCCAATGTTGTGACATTTGTATCCTATCTATTCCTAAGGTTCAACCGGAATTTCACGCTTGCCGTAACTTTTTCGAATATGTCCAAAGGTCATTCAAAATTCATACAATAATAAAACATTTAAACATAATTAAAACAATGCATTATTTACATACAAACTTATCTCGGCATAAAAATGACGAAAAGGACCTAACAGTCAAATACTCATTTTTCCCCCGTTCTAATTTCGAACCTCATTTTTCTTGATTCTATAATATTACATTTAACTTATTTAATCATTACACTATTCAAATCAGCCCACATTATGCCAAAAATTACATTTTTGCCCCTAAAGTTTCATATTTTTACATTTTAGTCCCTAGGCTCGTAAAATGAAATGTACTCAATTTATTCAACTTCCATGCCTTGTCAAACCTTATACATGTTTATAGCAGCCCACTTTTTTCTTTTATTTTCATTTAAACACCCATTTTACAACTTTTTTACAAATAAGTCCTTTTTAGGCATTTTCATCAAAAATCACTTAGCAAAAGTCGTTTATCAAACAACTAACATGCATTTTCTACCATTAAACATCGTACACAAATATCCATCATGGGTAAAATTTTAGATTTTGATTATGTCTTAAATTAGCAGTAGAAATAGGTAGATCATGTTACAAGGATTTCAAAAACATAAAAATCATTAAAAATGGCCTAGAACGGACTTACAATCGAACTTGGAATCTTGAAAAACCCTAGCCATGGCTTCTTCTTGTAAAATTCAGCCATGGGAGGAAGATGGACAAAAATTGGCTTTTAATTTGGCTTTTTAATTCATTTAATTACCAAATTACTAAAATACCCTTAATGAAAAACTTGAGAAACATACCTAACCATGTCTATTTTTGTCCAAAAACTTAAACAATGGTCTAATTACCATTTAAGGACCTTCAATTTCAAATTTCATAACAATTAGACACCTCTAGTATGTAGAACTCAACTTTTGGATTTTTACAATTTAGTCCTTTTGACTAAGTTGAGTGCTCAAACATCAAAATTTTTGAACGAAATTTTCACGAATTCATTCCATAAAATTATAGACCATAAAATATAATAAAAATAATTTTTTCTACGTCAAAATATATGGTCCCAAAACCACGGTTCTAACTAGACACAAAATCGGACTGTTACAACTCTCCCCCTTTAGGGATTTTTGTCCCTGAAAATCTTACGAGAAAAGAGATTAGAGTAACGCTCTCGTAATGTCCTCTACCTCATCGAAGAGTCCTTTCAAGGGAAATACTTTCAGAAGCACTCTGTCATCGATCTGGAATCCAATATCTTAAATTTTCAAATCTGTATACTACTTATATCAGCCTAAAGTTGCTTTCAACTTTCATGAATCACTTTCACCTTTTTACTCAGAATCACAAATCAATTCCACCCCGTATATCTTTCCAATCACCTTTGAACTCTAAAACACAGTGTGAGAGCATATTGTCAAAGATCTAAATTACTCTCTCAGGCTTATCGTCAGTCTAAAGATGAATTACATTGCCAAGATGCAACTGCGTACTCAGATTATATTCCCAACCATCAGAATATCTTCTTTAAATAACTGTATATTTAATACTCCCTGAATGAACAAACGAGCTACTACTGGGTTTCGTACAACATTTTCTACATAAGCTCTGGATAATTTATTGCACGAATTCTATCTCGGAGTAATAATAATAGAAATCGAAATCAAAAGTCATCTCACATTATACTTTTTTAGTTTACCACTCAGTATCACATTTCTGAGGTTCTCAATCTTGCAAATAAAACATCACTTTAGCTTTTTAATTTAGCTAAATTTATACTTCCATCAAATAAGATTAATCATGAAACCAACATCCAGAAAATGAACAAAGGCTTTCCATTCAAGCATCTGCAACTATATCTATTTCCTCAAAGGTTAATCGTTAACTAGTCACAATCTTTTAATACTTCAAGCCATCAATGTTGTCTAAATTTTTAGATTTTTCTGTAACATTAGATACTTTATACTCTTGGAATCAAGAGACACATGACATTTTTTGTCGAACAAACAATGTCATCAATTTCTCAACACAAACATACTAGCAGCCGACTTTAATTCACTCTTCGAACAATTCTTTTAATGAGACTTTAACCATCTGAAAGCAACTGTCACTTTACATTCTTACATTAAAACACATTCCAATTCGTTCTATAGTGTATCACTAAAAAAAATCACGAATCCTTTACTCAATTCAAACAGAACCCAGAGTCAATGTTTCGGTTAATACACCTTCAACTGTTTTCAACTTTGTTAACATGCAACAGGCCATTAAAACTTTCACAAATGAGATAACTATCAAATAATAACATATCAAAATACTCATTTCTTCATGCTGTTAAATGACTCAAACATAGAATCTTTTATAATTCCCTTAACATGTTAATCAAAGATCTTTACAACTGCATTAGCTCAAGAAACAACATATCCTGATTGAACTCATTGATCTTAATCAAACTTACTTGAGAAAAGAAAACCATCATACAATTTGAGCTTGAGTTTCCACTATCTATACCTTTTCCGATGTCAATTCCTTTCACGAAAATTAGAGAAATCCCGATACCAAAATCATTACGTTCCTATGATCGAACCAGAAATACACCCATAATAGACATAGTTATCACAAGCCAAAGAACACACTTTAAAGATGAACCATGATTGATAATTTACGAAATAAGGATGATAAGAAAATCGAGATAAAGAAATCCAAGATGCGAATACCATACTGGAAGTCTGAGAACATAACTCATAAGAAATAATAAAGATCTTGATGATTCCTCAGAGAAAACCAGAAGAAAAACAATTGTTACACACTCTAGAATCAATTGTAATAGAGATAATATATTTTCCAAATATATATATATAAAACAAAACAACATCCAGTAGAAACAAAAGAATAGCCTTACATAAATTTTCACCGTCAACTTTTATTCCAAGCATAATAGAATAGAACCCCAAAGTGAGAGAGATAAGATATGCTGATCCTCTACCAACTAGACCAACAGTACTTTCATTTAACATTATAATCAGCTAGCATTCTCATACGATAAGAATTTCATCAGAAAATGAACAATCACATATATCTCCAAGGATAAATGAATAAATAAAATACCCAGGAGACATCATCTGTAATAGCCCAGTTTTAGCTAAATCGGAACAGTGGTTTCAGAACCACAAATCTGAGGTCATAAAATTATTTTAATATTATTTTTAGTTTTTATAGCATGTGACTATATATGTCTGAAAATTTCTTGAGCTAATTTTACCGTTTAATAGCTCAATTTGAGAAAAATGACTTAATCGCGTAAAATGCAAAAGTAACATGCTATAAGTTAAAAGTACTTATTTGCTATGGCTTATTAAAGAAAGGTCCTTATGTTGTAATTAGACCATTTATAGTGGAATTTGACATAAATGGGCTTAATAACATGAAATTTGGTGGCTTTTAATTAAGGTTAATTTTGTAATTAAATAAAACAATGAAAATAAATAAATAAAAAGAATGAAAACATGTTCATCTTTGTTTTATTTGAACAAAAAATATAGAAAGAATAAATCCATTTAGGGCTCACATATTCGGCATAGATTGATCTTGATTAAGGTATGTTCTTTGCTCAATTTTTGATGATTTTGACGTTTTTGTAATCGTTGCTCTGAGTACTAGCTAGCCCATGCCTTAATTTTTGAGTTTTTTGGTGATTTTGTAAAATGCCATTGATGATAGTTGGATGTTTCTGAATGTTGATGATGAAATATGAAAGTTTGGTGTTTAATATACATGTTTTGTAAAGTGATTTTTGATAAAAATGTCAAATAAGGATTTAATTGTGAAATCTACAAATTGAAGGGTTGAAATGTGAAATAAATGAAAGTTTTGGCTACTAGGGGTCCCTATGAAATTCGGCTAGCATGGAAATGGATTTAATTGTGTGAATTTTGTGTATTTTTGAAATAGGGACTAAATTGTAATAAATGTGAAAGTTTAAGGCCAAAGTGTAAATTGGCTAAAATATGTGTTTTTGGATGAAATTGATTGAGTTGGTGATTAAATGGGTTAATATTGAATACATATAGATCAAGAAAGAATGAATTCGAATTTACATTGGGGAAAATCGAAGGTTATCGAGTAATCGATCCGATTCGTCAGTTTTGAGTACGAGGTAAGTTCGTATGTGGTAATTTTGTTATAAATGCATGTTAAATGCTTTGATATCGTATAAACTATGATTATGAGATTATGGATAGTGTTGAATAGTGAAAATGACTCTATGAATGCATTTGATGATAGAAACGAGAGGTGTGAAAGCTCGGTTGAACCTTAGGAATAGAATTGGACAATTGTGAAATGTTATAAGTTGATATACCGATTTGGCTTTGAGCTATGCATATCAGATGAGTTGGCTTCGAGCCATGATATCGACACCTTTGGTGTGCATAATACCTTGATTTGGCTACGGGCCATGGTATAGGTACTTATCGATTGAGATCTTGAGTATCCGACTTCTATTCCAAATGGTTCAACGGGTAATGAATGATGTAGTTGAGAAAGAGGTTAGTACGAGGTGGTATAGGTACGTATGGAACCTATTCGAATATTACATTGAGAAAGTTCAATGAGATTATTACTGGATCATGTTTTGAGACATGAGAAAGGTTTGCAGTTAATGTAATTTTGAATTGGTAATGTGAAAATGGTTGTATTACATTTATTTGATGAATTGAGTTAATCACTTACGAGTTTACTAAGCTATGAAGCTTACTGTGTGTTATTTGTCTATGTTTTATAGATTATCGAAGTTAGCTTGGACTCAAGGATCGTCAGGAAACATCATCACACTATCAATCATTTTGTTGGTACTTTTGAAGCCTTGTATATATGGTATATGGCATGTATAGGCTAGTGCCATTATGGTACATTTTGTGTTATGAAATTATAGCCATGTGATTTGGTTTGTATTTGGTAAAGTTGTGGGATGTGAATTTTACTTATTGAATGTGTTTATATATGCTATGTAATGTGAATGGTATGCCTTGTGAATTTGGCCTAGTAAGGTATTAGAATAAGGTATTGAATTGGTGTTATTTTGAAATTTGAATTAGATGATAAGATGATGAGTAAATGCATTTGGAACTTATGTAAGTTTTGATGGTTTTGGCATAATTATTTGGTATGTTTTGAATATGAAATTTAGTAGTTGAAATGGTTGAGGATAGTTGGTATGAATTGTGTATGAATTGGCATGTTTTGGCTGCCTATAAATGTAATGAAATGGTACCATTTTGGTTGCTAGGTGTGCATAAGAAAAGGGTGGCAAAATGGCTTGGCAAATGGCCTATTTTTTGTCCACATGGGTAGAGACATGGGCGTGTGTCTCAGCCGTTTGTGACACACGGTCACGTTACACGGTCATATGTCCCCTAGGGTACCCTTTCGAATTAAGTCAATATACCCTACAGGTTTGGCACGGCCTAGACACATGGGTGTCTCTACTGGCTATGTGTGGCACACGAGCTAACACATGGTCATGTGGCCGACCGTGTGACACAAGTCAGTAACCCCTCCAGTTTTCCCACGGCCATGGCACACGAGCGTGTCCCCGACCATATGGTGCAAGTTAGTATGTATGCCTTGTTTTCACACGACCTATGACACGGGCTTGTCTAATGGCCGTGTGAGGCACACGGCCTGTTCACACAGGCGTGTGAACCTTAAATGCAAGAAAATTTTCTGTGTTTCCCAAAGTTTGCTAACATTATCGGTTTTGTCTCGTACCTCTTTTAAGCAATTTTTAAGGTCTCGTAGGGCCTTATAAGGGACAATGTGAATATGTTGGATGAAATTTGATTATGAATGCATATATGTATGATTTGTATTGCGATGGATCGATAATGCCTCGTAACCCTATTCTGGCTATAGATACGGATTAAGGGTGTTACATCATCATAATCTATTCAATTTCAACTGTTACACTCAAACATCTTTACGATTCAAATATCATTTCTCTGACTAATTATGTCATCACTAATCTCGTATTATTCCATTCATTAACGAAAATCAATTCGAAAGAAATTCTAGCAAATACAAACCTTAGACATCATACCTGAATGAGTCGATTAGCCGAGATTAACTTTTTCTTTAACCGTGACATTGCAAAACCCGAATGATCTTTAGAATAACCTGACATCTTTCCAAAACTGTATTCACTTGCCAAACTATTCTCAACTCTGACCACATTATTATTTATTCTATTACTGAACTCTCTAGTCTTTCATTTGTGAGCTTATTCAACATAAATCTCATGAAATTTCATTATAAAATACCACATTGGTAAGGGGGTGA
The DNA here is from genome assembly GCF_007990345.1 of Gossypium hirsutum. Taxonomy (NCBI): domain Eukaryota; kingdom Viridiplantae; phylum Streptophyta; class Magnoliopsida; order Malvales; family Malvaceae; genus Gossypium; species Gossypium hirsutum. The sequence continues at coordinate 53,300,817 of NC_053426.1, read as the reverse complement.
AGTCGTAAAACCTCTAACTCGACTCTCATATATGCACACATGTGACTTAACATTCATTGTCATCATAATATCATCACAGTTATATAATTCACTTCAAGCAAATTAACGTACATAATTATGTTACACGAACTTTTCGAGTATATTATTCAAACAAGTCCACTTATACATACATTCTATAAATTTTGAGTAAGTTTACTTATCGCATTCACTTAATCAAACAAGTCAGGCACATAACATCATATGAATGCCAAACAAACATCGATAGCTTATCACAATATAAACTTTTATTTCGTTTCATAAAATCACCATAATCCATCGAAACACAACGTTCAACTGGAACAATGACATTTTACCCATATTTCTCAACTTATGGTTACTTCATTTTGTACATCATCACATACATATCATGAACTCTTATTCATACCTAGCCAAGTTTCAACTTATCACAAATACATTTTCAAATATCTTAGTATCACCTTCATCGTTTTCAAAAGTAGTTCGATTGGAAAGCATCTCTGTCTCAACAAAACAATTTCATCAGAGTCAGGAGATATCACACTATCACATATTATATATGGCATGTATAGCTAGACTCTCACACATGCTAGGTTAGTCCGAAAATCGACTAAACCATAACTCTGATACCACTAAATGTAACACCTCTTACTCGTATTTGACACCGAAATAGGGTACGAGGCATTACTGGACTTAATCACAAGCAAACAAACATTTTTGAGCCATAAAATTTGGCATCAAATTCAAACCTTTTGTAATCGAGCATAAAGTCCCTAACACGGGCCTACGAGGCCCAAAACATGCTTTGGAAGTTATTTGGGACTAAATCAAGAACTTTAAAAATTTTTACGACACTTAGAAAATTTTTGCTAAAACAGGGGTCGCACGCCCGTGTGGGCAGACCGTGTGGTCACACACGCCCGTCCAGACCCCATGTAACTCTCTACTTTCCACTCAAGAACAAATTGAAGTCACATGGCCAGGGCACATGCCCATGTCCCAAGGCCGTGTCCTTCACACGGTTGAGACTACGGCCATGTCTCATGCCCGTGTGCTTAATACTAGCATTCTGTTTTGCAACAATTTAGGTGTAGGGACACACGGCCGGATCATATGCCCATGGGACTACCATGTGTCACACATGGCCTAGACACACGCCCATGTGTCTACCCATGTGGACAAATACAAGGCTATTTACCAAGCCATTTTGCCACCCTCACTTGCACATATCTACTCAACATCACATGGCACAAACTCAAGCATTAAGAGCAACCAAATAATCACGACCAAGACAATAACATATCATTCTCATACCCTTTTTAAACATGCTTAAAACATCAACCTTTCCACATCAAATTATGGAAGTTTCCACATTTACAAATGACATTAATACAAATATACTCATAACCAACATTAGCCAACTTCTAAGGCTATATACAAAATGAACCATGAACCATTATAAGCCAACACATATGACCAAAAGACCAAGTCCCTATACATGTCATAACTCAAAATACTTGAATTCATCAATACCCAAAATGATAGCTTGATAGTGTGATAGGATCTCTGGCGATCTCTAACCTGAGCTAGCTTGACGGCACTATAAAACATGAGAAAGGAAAGGGGTAAGCTATAAAGCTTACTAAGTCCATATGAACATAATAAGCAACTCTTACCAATCATTTACCAAATCCAATGATATAAACACAAGGTAATATAAACTGCATCAAAACTCACAGTTATAACTTATTCAGTCACATTATTTGTTCTATCAATTCACAAACATAATTTAACATGTCTTGACATTAGCCTAATAATCGAAATCTCACCATGATAATCGTTTACCACAATCAACCAATCACTTCAAACCTTATAATAAACATGCACATTAATTATGAGTGTTCACTTTTCAAGCATATATTCTAACATCTTTCAATTATTTAAAGCTCATATCTTCTCATAATCATTTTAATAGACAATTATGCCAATTTTTCTTTTTTCTCATATCCAATAGATCACAATTTGTGTGAATCAAACATGCTAAGTAATAACTCAATTTGGCCCGAAAGCCAATTACACGATCGCCAACTGAATTTACCATATATTTCATATGTCACAAGTATAGATCAATAATCACAAGGCTTTCGTAAAAACATTCTCATGGAAACGATGAACTCACAATATCATGAAGTCAATGGTTATAAACTTTATGTACATACCTATACAAATTTATAATACTTACATGCTCTTTCTCTTCTTTGACATACCTATTAAATTTCCCGTTGAACCACTTGGAATACGGATACTCAGGAATCTTGCACACACGGTACCATACCAATGCCATATCCCAAATATGGTCTTACATGTAATCTCATATCGATGCCAATAGCCCAACTATGGTCTTACACAAAGTCTCATATCGATGTCATATCCCAAATATGGTCTTACAAGTAGTCTCATAGTGATGCCATATCCCAATATGGTCTTACACGTAGTCTTAGTAACCCTAATGTCGTGACATTTGTATCCTATCTATTCCTAAGGTTCAACCGGGATTTCATGCTTGTCGTAACTTTGTCGAATACGTCCAAAGGTCATTCACAACTCATACAATAATAAAACATTTAAAACATAATTAGAACAATGCATTATTTACATACGAACTTACCTCGGTATAAAAATTGTGAAAAGGACCTAATCGTCAAATACTCGTTTTTCCTCCGTTCTAATTCCAATCCTCATTTTCCTTGATTCTATAATATCACATTTAACTTATTTAATTATTATACTATTCAAATCAGCCCAAAATCACATTATGGAAAAAATTACATTTTTGCCCCTAAAGTTTCATATTTTTACATTTTAGTCTCTAGGCTCGTAAAATGAAATGTACTCAATTTCTTCATCACCCATGCCATGCCGAACCTTATACATGCTTATAGCAGCCCATGGTTTTCTTTTATTTTCATTTTAACACCCATTTTACAACATTTTTACAAATAAGTCCTTTTTAGGCATTTTCATCGAAAATCACTTAGTAAAAGTCGTTTATCAAACAACTAACATGCATTTTCTACCATTAAACATCAAAACACACAAATATTCATCATGGGTAAAATCTTAGACTTTGATTATGTCTTAAATTAGTGGTAGAAATAGATAGATCATGTTACAAGGATTTCAAAAACATAAAAATCATTAAAAAATGGGCTAGAACAGACTTACAATCGAGCTTGGAAGCTTGAAAACCTTAGCCATGGTTTCTTCTTGTAAAAGTCAGCCATGGGAGGATGATGGACAAAAATTGGCTTTTAATTTGGCTTTTTAATTCATTTAATTACTAAATTACTAAAATACCCTTAATGAAAAACTTTAGAAACATACCTAACCATGTCCATTTTTGTCCAACAACTTAACCAATGGTCTAATTATCATTTAAAGACCTCCAATTTAAAATTTCATAACAATTAGACACCTCTAGCATGTAGAACTCAACTTTTGGACTTTTTACAATTTAGTCCTTTTGACTAAATTGAGTATCCAAACGTCAAAATTTTCGAACGAATTTTTCACGAAATCATTCCATAAAATTGTAGACCATAAAAATATAATAAAAAAATTTTTCTATGTCAAATTTGTGGCCTCGAAACTACTCTTGCAACTAGACCCAAAATCGGACTGTTACTTGCTTCGGCCGACTTCCAACCTTCGCGAGCTTTTGAGCATTACAAAATAAGGAAAATTGTAACATCCCAAACTTGGCCTGGACGTTATGGCTGAATCTGGTGTGTCACATTAAAGTGTTTTTCAAAAACCTTATTTTCATTGAAAACCCTTCGTTAAAATAAAAACCTTGAGTAAAATCCCAGCTTGTATTTGTTGCTTTCAAAGCGAGGTGTATTTAAAAAAAAACTTATTCCTTCTTGTATGGTAATAATTACTTTGTAAAATCTCTATTCAGTTGTGGAAGCTTTTTTTAAAACAGATGATCTATGAAAACTTTCCATTTAAAAAAATGAGTTGCGGAAACGTAGTATTTAAAAAAAGTTATGGTTTAGGAAAACGATGTTCTACTTCTAACAAATATAAAGCATAAAAATAATATTCCTAATTTGAAATAATAACCAGAGGGAAGGCCTTATTACACCCCAAATCAAAAACAATAGTTTAAAATCAAAATATTAAAAAAATACATATAAAAGACTAAGTCTAAACTTTTTGCTAGTTGGCCACCTCCGAGTCTCTCCATCCGTCGACCTGTCTACTGAGGATCACCTAAAAGAATTAAAATGAGGGGGGTGAGTTTCGAAAACTTAGTGTGTACAACCCTCAATAAGTATAAAGCAATATTAGTCATTTTGGGTTTGAGCCCAATTCAATAACGGTGGTCTTTGGGCCTTAGCCCATATTAGCCTCAGTTGGGTCGAAGCCTACATCGCAATAATATCACAATAATATCATACATGCAATGTTGTGCAACCCACCCCAATATTCCAACCACTACACACCAACTCCGTCCCCCGATACACATCATGTGGGGAAATAAATATCAACCCACCTATCCGATACACATCAATGGTAGCCCGGTTGCGGTACTACCTTCATTGCAGCAAGCTGCTAATCACATATTGGGCTTGATAGCCTTCGGTGGACCACGGTTGTCAAGCAACCATGCGATCCTCATATACTTCCTCCGTTCCATAATTCCCAACCCATATGCAACCTAAACAGAATATCGTATGTATGCAGCAGATATACATGTAACATCTATAAGTCTTACATTCAACACTTAGAGGGTATTTTAGTAATTCTCGCCCTTAGGGGCATTTCGGTAATTTTACAAGTCGAGGGTATTTCGATAATTGTACAAATCGAGGGTATTTCAGTAATTTTACAAATTAGGGGTATTTTGGTAATTTTCCTTTATTACGGGTTTTTACTTACCTTGGCCCGTTAACAAATCCCCGTTGGCTAAGATGAACAGATACTATGCACCAGGTAGGATTCCAGAGAAGAGGAGGTGAGTCATTGAGACCGCTTAAGTACCAAGCTCTCCTAGATCTAATCCTAGACAAGCATATACTCGTTGCCAGACCTTAACCTTATGACTTGTCCATGGTCACACTTAATTAATTAATTAAGTTCTATGTCTGTTTAAGCAGTGATCATATACTAGGCCCAAAACCCCTTACAAAGCCCAAACAAGTCTACATACATGTATATGGCCCACTAGGCCCAATCTCATTCATATGGCCCATTAGGCCCAAATCACATTCATATGGCCTATCTGGCCCGAATCAATTCCAAGCCATGTAACCAACATGACTAGTTCATCACTTATTATCAAATCAACAATTTGTTTATTTTGGGCCCACGGCCCTTCGGGCCCATTTAGCCCATTCCTGCCCAGATGGCCTAAGTACGGCCCAGATCCATGAGATCACTTATAGGGCCTCTGTCAACGTATCGATTGCCCCCTTACGAGTTTTCGCGCACTCGCAAGACTATCGTAGCCAAACTTTTGGCTTTTCGGCATTTTGGGATTTTTCGATCTAACGTGTGTACAGTGTATGTACACACCTTCGGCTTTATATCAAGCTATCATAGGGTAGAAGTACACACCTTATCACCTGGAGTACTAAGTATTCATAATCGCCTGAACTTATATTCAACATTATACTCCATTAGTCACATCCCATTAATTCAAAATAAATCCACTACTTACCGAAGAACAACCTATACCTGCCTTGACTAGATTGATCGGCTACGATCTGCCTACGTAACTCAAAATCTGACATAGTCCCCCTTCTGGATCCAGGCGAAAAGTCTTTAACGGCTGACACCTTACGTCGTTTAAACTTGGGAGCCTCTATCCCAACCTCTCTGCTAGAACCCTCTTTTTCCATCCACTAATACTCAGTCAGCGATCACACTCTTGAATGAGAGGGAGAAAGAGAAATAAATGGAGAAACCATAGGTTAACGAAAGTAATGGTATTGGAAAGGATAAAGAAAAATCGACTTTTAAGAGTGTAGAAATGAAAGAACTTAGAAATATTTAACAAAAGCTGAAGAAGATCTAATTCACTTACCGATCACGAGATCGCTTTCTAACAAGAAATGAAAAAGAAGTAATCGGCTAAGTTAAAGAGGGAAGAGGTTGATTCGATTAAAATAGGGAAGAAAATGTCAAGAGTTTGGCTTAAAGAAAAGAATAGGTGACGGGTTTGACATTACTCAAGTATTTGCTAAAAAAATTAAACAAAAGAGTCAAGAGGTTAGAAGAAATTTCCCCCAAGAATATGCGACTGAAGCACACAAAACAACAAATGCCCTTACTTTCCCATACGACACACATATATATACTAAATAAATAAATAAATAAAATGCAAACCTACACCCCCCAATTGACTTAAACTCATCAAGCTAAATTCCCTTCAATTTATCCAATTTTATCACTATCATATACACACATATATATACTGTAACTTTGATTTTAGCCAACAATTCCAATTTGAATTGCATTAAAATTGTTTCCACCGAATGGCAATCCTCCCTTGTGTTGAGCAGCAAAATTGAATTCCCTTTTGCGCATGAAACCACTCGAACCCTAGCCCTCTAACTTCCCCAACATGCTGCTGGCCACTGCACCGCCACTTATCTTGTGCTACCATTCGGTCATAATTAACTATAAGGCTTATATGCCTAAGCCTCAGTTTCCTTAAAATTTATGGATTAGCCAATAAGTACAGTTAATTCTTCAAATTCATCTTTGTTCTGCTATTTGACAGTTTCAACCTTTCTTCTCTAAAAATTAATTATCTCTTAGTACGGGATTCGGATGATGTTTGCATTTGTTTCTCTTGAAAATAGACTCATTAAGAATTTAAACATATAAATTTAAACCCCTAAGTATTTTTATACAATTTTTAATGATTTTCCAAAGTTAGAACAGGGGAACCCAAAATCCTTCTGATATTGTCTCACTAAATTTACTATATCTCATAATTTGCAATTTCATTGCTCACATTATTTATTCTGTGAAAAACTAGACTCAATAAACTTTAATTTCATATTTTATTCAACCTCTAATTCAATTTCCAAAATTTTTGGTGATTTTTCAAAGTTATACTACTACTATTGTCCAAAATTGTTTTAATGCTAATTTTACTCTTTCATAATCATTTTTAAATAGGCATTTATGCCAATCCGTTCCTCCTTTCATATTCATTGGGCCACAAGGTAAAGGGGTAAACATATCATGTCTCAATTTAATTTGGCCTAAAAGTTTCACACATGATCATCAATCAAATTTACCACATGTTTATACATCATAAGTATAGACCTATAGTCACAAGGTCATCACAAAATCATTCTCATAGGCATGACTTACTCATTTACATTCTTACCAAATGTCCAATATACATCGATTTCATTACTCATGAATTTTTCGTACATACGTGTACCTTTTCAACATGATCATACCTTTTCATATCTTTAACATAATCCTTGAATTACCCGTTGAACCACTTGGAATACTAAACGATACTCGGGAAAACTCGTACACATAGTAAGATGCCAACGCCATATCCCAGATATGGTCTTACATGGGATCACACATATCGATGCCGATAACCCAGCTATGGTCTTACACGATGTCTCATATTGATGCCATGTCCTAGACATGGTCTTACACAAAACCACATATCGATGCCAATGCCATATCCCAAATATGGTCTTACATGAGATCTCACATCAATACCAATGCCATGTCCCAGACGTGGCCTTACATTGGATCTCATATAACCCTAATGTCATGACATTTGTATCCTAGCTATTCCTAAGGTTCAACCAGGATTTTGAAGTAGCAATATTAAAGCATTTAAATACATAATAACATAATGTTGAATTATTTACACACAAACTTACCTTGATACCAAAAATGGTGAAAAAGACCTAACCGTCCAATACCTATTTTTCCCTTATTCTAGGCCCGAATCTTTCTTTTCTTGATCTTAAAACACATTTAGCTCACTTATTAGTCACATTATTCATTGTGACCCAAAAATCATATTATGGTAAAATTACATTTTTGCCCCTGAACTTTGTCATATTTACACTTTTTCCCCTAGGCTCGTAAAATAAAGTGTGTTCAATTTCTTTACTACCCATGCATAGTTGAACCTCTTTCATACTTATAGCAACCCACATTTTCATTAAATCACACTTTTATGACATATTTTGTAACTTTTACAAATTAGTCCTTTTAGGCATTTTTACCGAAAATCACTTAGTAAAAGTCGTTTCTCTAACCATTAACATGTATTTTCTACCATTAAACACAAAAATACACACATATTCATCATGTTTCAAAACCATAGACTTTAACCATATCTCAAATTAGTGGTAGAAATAGATAGATCTTGTTATAAGGATTTCAAAAACATGAAAACCATTAAAAACGGGGCTAGAACGGACGTACAATCGAGCTTCGAAGCTTGAAAAACCCTAGCAATGGTTTCTCCTTGTAAATTTCGTCCATGGGGTTGAAGATGGACAAAAATTGGCTTTTAATTTTGTTTTTAATTCATTTTAATTACTAAATAACCAAAATGCCCCTAACTTAAAAATATTCTATTTCACCTATTTCATGTCCATTTTTGTCCAAAAAATTATCCAATGGAATAATTACCATTTAAGGACCTTCAATTTAAAGATTCATAACAATTGGGAACCTCTAGCATATAGAACTCAACTTTTGCACTTTTTACAATTTAGTCCTTTTGACTAAATTGAGTGCCTAAACGTCAAAATTTTTTAACAAAATTTTTAAAAAATAATTCCATAAAAAATTAAACAATAAAAATATAATAAAAACACATTTTTCTATGTCCGATTTGTGGTCCCGAAACCACTATTCTGACTAGACTCAAAATTGAGCTGTTACAGATTTTTTATGTAACACCCCTAACCCGTACCCGCCGCCGGAGAGTTAAGCAGTAATACCAAACAAGCACGAAATTTCATTTAACTTTATTCCGATAATTCCCGTTGGCATACTTATAGAACCGAATTCCAACTTGTATTTATTTTTTTTATTTTTTTTATATATACCACATACAAAAGAGTCATCTCAAGTTAATAAGTACATTGATTCATTCTTAAGTTTAATTCACATCAAAACATGGAAAACATTAATCGAATATCAACCACACATTCACATTAATTATGTGGAACACATATAGTAACTTAACAAGCCATTTTCGCATGGCTATACATATATACATCATCAAAAAGATACTTATTTAACAACAAAAAGTCAAGCCTATACATGCCATTATTAAAGTTCAACTACTAGAGTACCGAATGGGTTAAGATAGTGTGGATGACTTCAACTTTGGGATTCCCGAGACCGAAGCTAACGAACAAGATCTATAAAACAGAGAATTAAGGGCAACAGAGTAAGCATTTCTATGCTTAGTAAGCTTTAAGAAAATACAAACAATTAAAACTTGTCATTTAAACGAGCATTTAGTATCAAAAAAATAATATTCTAATTAGTTATCACTTGGCCGAGTATATGTGTATAAATCCATGAATACACAAAGAAATTTCAGCATGTACTTTACTTTACTTCATAGCTCATACAATTTCTTTTTTTAAGTCACAGACTTTCATATAATGTCAGACATTGACCGAATAAATCATGCTATTAGTCGTAGATATGGTAATCGTTCACACGCATATATCGTTCCTTGATACTAATAAATCACCTTAAAAATCAATTCACATGTGAGTATATGATACGTACCTGGCTATCATGAGATATCATACATAATCACTAGTAGTTTAACTCGAACCTTCAAATTCATAATTTTACTTAAATCACTGGTGTTAAGCCTGCTAGGTTTAAAACCCGAGTCCAGTCACTAGCACAAAGCCTTCGGAACTTTAAGCCCGGATATATTCCCAGCACGTAGCCTACGGATCTTAAGTCCGGATATAATTCCTGCATATAGCCTGCGGACTTTAAGTTCGGATATAATTCTCGCATATAGCTTACGGACTTTAAGTCCGGATATAATTCTTGCATATAGCCTACGGACTTTAAGTCCGGATATAATTCCCGCATATAGCCTGCAGGCTTTTAGTCCGGATATAATTCTCAAATATCATGCATGTTTAATTGTATAATAATACCTCATCCAACATATCACATTAGTAGTCATTTCCACATTCAGAATTAAGCTCTATATGAACACTATCATTTACATTACGATTCAAACATCATAGATAAATCTCACATGTCCATTTCACCATTCAAACTTACCCTATAGTGACCATTCATTTATAATACATATAAATAGGTTATTTATCATACTACTTAATTCAAGTAAAACCAAAAGATCCCAATCCATCCAATTTACATGTATCAAGGCATCATCTAGTATATACTAAAGGTGACTATTCAAAACTTACCTCGGATATACTTGAACGGTTGCGAAATGGCTACTCGATTACTTTCTCTTTTCCCTTATCCGAAATTGTCCCCCTACGCTCTTGAGCTTTAATTCAACAAATTTTAAACTAGTCATTATTCGACTATTCAAGTATTACTTTCAGAATATAATACATATATATTCGACTTTCACATATATAGATTATGGTAAGCTTATAAGAAATCAATAAGCAATTCATTAGCAAATTTTTTTATCAATGTTTACAAAATAATCACAATTTCACTATAAGCTAACTTCCTGAACAACAGTCACTAAATTATTTATAACTGGAGCTACAAAACTCCAAATCAATATCCGTAAATTTTATTTGAAAATAAATTCATTTATCTTTTATCCATAAAATTTTAATTATTTTTAGTTTAGCCAATCAATACCAGATTTTTCCTAAATTTTCCCTTGTTTCACTATTTGACTAATCTGACCACTCTTCACTACAAAATAAATTTCTCATTGTACAGAATTCAAAACGTGTTCTCATTTATTTCATTTGAAACTAGAATCATTAAGGAGACTAAGAATATAAATTTTATTATACGACCATTTTTATACATTTTATAATGATTTTATAAAAACAGAACAGGGGATCTAGAAGTCATTTTGACTCTGTCCCGCATTACTTCAAATATCTCATTATCGGAAATTATTTTACTTTTACAGTTTCTTTTATAAGAAACTAGACTCATCAAGCTTTAATTACATAATTTATTCAGCTTCTAACTCAACTCCCACAATTTATGGTGATTTTCCAAATTCACGTTACTGCTGCTGTCCTAAGCAGATTATTACCAATTCACTCTTTCACACATTCTTTGCATACATATTATTTAAACATGTATATCACCAATCAATTTCATCATATATATCTATAATTTCACTTAAGCATAATCTCAATACAACACATTGTGCTCAAATCATTATTCAAGTTCAAATTCGGCTAACACACATATAAACACTAGCAACTAAATATTAACATTTGCATTTCACCATAATAGCTAATTTAGCAAACCTTAATTTAACATATAATTGTTCATAACACATTTAAAGCATCCACCCATTCCATCAATTCAAAACACATACATTACTCAATATTAACCTAGCTCATATTCGGCCATAGTACACAACATGTTAGCCGATTTTTCCCCTTTAGCAACTAATGCACATATATGCTCATTTGTTAGACTCTACTTCACCTATCTACCAATTTTCATCCAAAATAACATGAAACAACAACCATTTCCTTGAACACATTCCTTAGCCGAATACCCATGTTACCAACAAATTCAAAATTTTGACATGGGCTAACTAAGGGACTTAGTAACTAGCTAATATATGCAACAATTTCAAAAACTATCATGAATTACATACCTTATTTCAAGCTCAAAGTGACCAAATGCTATTTCCTCCTTTTCTTTCTCTACCATTCGGCTCCTAAGGAAGAAGATGATACAAGTCTTTTTGTTTATCCTTTGTTTTTCTAATATCTTTTTAATTTACTCATTTTTTATTCCATAAATTAAGCCATTTCCATTTTATAATATTATTTCATAATACATATTGCTTATCATCATTATCATGGCCGGCCACTACTATTAAAGTGGGGAATTTGACATGCAAACCCACTAATATACATCATTAATTAATTGGCCACTACTAAATTAACCTATCATATTTTCACAATTTTTCCAATAAGTCCTTTTTAAATAATTTCACTCACAAATAGCAATATTAAAGCATGAAATTTTCATACATACACCTTCACATATAATAAGCACAGAATATAGCATTTAATTATTTTTATGACTCAGTTTTATGGTCCCGAAACCACTTTTTGATTAGGGTCAAATTAGGGCTGTCACATTTTATGATAGCTTTGTCATTAACAAAACTAATATAGAAAGATGTTCAATTTTTCTAGATTGATAAATGTCAACGAAGCTTTGATTAGTTGAAAAAGACGTTAACCGAAGATCCAGTGTTAACTCAACTTAAATCAAAAGAAGAATTTTCAGTTTACAGTAATGCCTCATTGAATGGATGCAGGATGGCAAAGTGATAGCTTATACCTCTCATCAGCTGAAAATGCAAAAAGAAATTATCTGACACATGACTTTGAGTTCGCTACAATTGTGTTTGCTTTAAAATTTTGGCGGCATTACCTATACAGTGAAAAATGTCATATTTAAACTGATCATAAAAGCCTAAAATATTTGATGACTCGAAAAGAATTAAATCTGAGATTGCGTAAGTGGCTCGAATTATTGAAAGACTGCGAGTTGTAGATGCTTTGAGCTGGAAGTCTTTATTTGCCCTAAAAGCATTGAAAACTCGATTGACTTTGGAATGTGGCGGTCTTATTCTGATTGAATTGAGAGTTAGATCTACTATTCTTTAGGGAAATTTTGAGTTACAAAAAAACCAATTCCGAGTTTAAATTGAAGCATGACTTGATTAAAAATGGTCAGACGACAAAGTTCAATATCGATGATGATAGTGAATTGTATTTCAAGGGTCATTTGTGTGTTCCGAATGATACAATATTGAAACGGGATATTTTGAGTGAAGCTCACAGCAGTACCTATTTGATAAACCTAGTTGTACGAAAATGTATAATGATTTGAAGCAAATATATTGGCGGCTAGGTATGAAGCAAGAAATATCTGAATTTGTTACTAAATGTTTGCTATGTCAACAAGTGAAAGCAATGCATCAGGTTCCGTCGAGTTTATTGCAGCCCATAATGATTCTAAAGTAAAGATGGGAACGAGTCACGGTGGTTTTTGTATTGGGATTATTGCTAACTCCGAAAAAGAATATCTTACTTGGGTTATTATTGATAGATTAACGAAATGTATGCACTTTATTCCTATCATAAAGGATTATTCACTCAAGAGATTAGTTGAATTATATATCTTTGAGATCTTACGATTACATGGTGTTCCAATATTTATTATTTTCAATCATGATTTGAGATTTACCTTTAGATTTTGGGGTAAACTACACGAAATTTGGGTACAAAATTAAATTTTAGTACTACTATTCATCCCCAAATAGATGAACAATATGAGCGAGTAATACAAATTCTTGAAGATATGTTGCTATGTTGTGTAATTGAGTTTGAAGGCAGTTGGGAGAAATTTCTACTATTAGCTAGGTTTGCTTATAACAACAGCTATCAAACGAGTATCAAAATGGCATCGCACGAGGCTTTATACGGACGAAAATGTAAAGCTTTATTGTATTGGTCTGAGTTGAGTTAAAGAAAAATTGTTGGTACTGGTCTGATCCATGAAACAGAAGATAAAGTTAGAGTTATCCGTGATTGTTTGAAGGTTGCCTCTGATCAGTAGAAATCATATGTTGATTTGAAACGAAAAGATATTGAATTCAAGTTGGGGATAAAGTATTTTTGAAAGTTTCACCTTGGAGAAATCTGTTACGATTCAAAAGAAAAGCGAAGCTCAACCCAAGATTTATAGGTCGTATGAAATTCTTGAGAGAACCGAACCTGTAGCTTACCATTTGTCTTTACCATCAGACTTAGAAAAGATTCATCATGTTTTTCACATATCGATTTACGTTGTTAAAGTTTAGATCCACGACTTTTGATGTTTGCTGATGAAATTGAGTTATAGTCGAATTTGTCATACAGTGAAGAACCAGTGAGAATTCTAGCTCGGGAAGTGAAAGAATTTCGACATAAAACTGGGCCATTAGTGAAGGTTTTGTGGCATCATCATGGTATCGAAGAAGCAATGTGAGAAACTGAGGAATTTATGAAATCTCAGTACCACAATTTGTTTTCTGGTAAGAATTTCGAGGACAAAATTTCCTTTAGGGGGAGACTTGTAATAGCCCATTTTTAATGGTGCCAAAAATAGTGGTTTCGGTACCATAATTCTGATGTGTGAGTCCATAAATACTAAAATATTTACAAAGTCATTTAGTGTTGCATTAAGGTTTGGTCATGTAATTTTTACATTTGGCTAGTTAATTAAAGGAAAAAAAAGGCTAAATTGCAAACTCAGTAAAAGTGAGCTACTATGGAATTTCTTAGTGTTTGAAGGTTCAATTAAGCAAATGGACCATTCTTTTCATATTTTTTAATGGATGATGACACTCTTTATTTGATTAGGAAGATTAAACATGGTTAATGGTATGGTTAGTTTAACTTAACCTAAGAAGTCTTAATAATTACAATTTTACCTAAGTATATATCTTAAAAATAAAGAAACAAAATATGAGAATCATTCTCATCCATGGTCGTATGTTAAGGGAAAGCTTAGAGTTTTCATTTTCAACTTTTTTTCTTCAATTGGTAAGTGAATTCAAGCTCATTTCTTGCAATTTTTATGTTTTTAGAATCCCAAGAGCTTGATTTAGATAACCCAAGGGTTATTTCGCGAAACTGTTAAAGTTTTCTAAAGTTTTTGTTAATGTTTTCTTGAAGATTTTGTGGTTATTTGGTTAGTTCTGAAGCTTAGAAATGTTAATGGACTAGTTTGTAAGGTAAAAGTTGTTAGTTTTGAACTTAGGGACTAAAATGCAATAAGTTCAAAATGTGTGTGAATATTCTGATTTTTTATGTTCTATTAGACTATTGGAGGATTTAATTGAGACAATTTTGAAATCAAAGCTCAAATATGAAAGTTATATTAGTTGTGGTTTTAGGGACTAAATTGTGATAAATACAAGATTTGGAGATTTGTTGTACAATAGAAAACTTGAACTATAACATGATGTTTATAGACTTTTATATGTTATTTGGATTGGTTAATTAAATCAAATTATACTTTAGATCAAGAATTTCAACGATCGAAGGACACACGAGGAAAGGGAAAAATTATCGACTAGTCCCTGTTAATTAAACCGCTACGATTTCGGCAAGTAAGTTCATACGGTATAATTTAATTATTTATGCTGATGTGTTATATTAGAGTTGTTAATACTGATTGTTGGTGATTTGGAACTATGTTATAATCCGAGATAAATCCCAATGAAATTAGTAAAAATCTCATATACAACGTAATGAGTTTTGCCCAGGTTCTGAGCTTTTGCATATGTTGCAGACTCAAGAATACATGAATAGGTTCTGAGCTCCTGCATATGTTGTAAACTCGAGAATATGGGAATAGGTTTTGAGCTCTTACATATGTTGCGGACTCGAGCATACAGGTTTAGTTTCCAAGCTCCTGCATATGTTGTAGACTCGAGAATACAGGAATGTTAAGCCCTGGCCAGGCTATTCATTGTATAGGTTTAACCCTAATGGTTAACCTGACACTATTACATTAACTTGTATGCGAAATTCTTTTACAAATTTTCATCGGGAAAGATTGAGAATATAAAATGGTGATATAACATTAAAGGCTGACTAAATAATGATGTTGTTGAACCTTGTTAGCTTTAACTTTTTCATAATTGAATTGTGTGTGATAGGGAATTGAGGTAAGAAATTGTTATAAGGTATGAGCTTACTAAGTATTTTATATATTTACTCGTGATTCTATTCCTTTGTAGATTTTGGATGCCTGGAACATGTCGATCGGATCAGTGAGAAGCTTACACCTACTGTTACTCGATTCAATATACTTTTGATGTTTTGAAGTTGGTTACTTATGGCATGTATATAGGATGTTTACTTTGCAAACTAATGAATATGTCTTGGCATTTTGGTTGTGTATAAACTTGTATATGGAACCTTGATGTGTTAAGTGGTTGGTACCTATTTGATATCTAGTAAATTGATGATGTTGGCTGAGATTTGAATAACATTATGTATATGTTTAGGTAATGGCATAACTTGGTAATAAATGTTGGTTATGTTGTAAATATTTATGTTTGGTATGATTGACTTAAATGGTATGAAATGGCTAAAGGCATTGGTAACTAAGGTATGATTGTTTGTTAAAATAGGTACTCATGTTTTAGGTCACTTGTTGAA
Source organism: Gossypium hirsutum (assembly GCF_007990345.1). Lineage (NCBI taxonomy): Eukaryota > Viridiplantae > Streptophyta > Magnoliopsida > Malvales > Malvaceae > Gossypium > Gossypium hirsutum. The sequence continues at coordinate 53,284,342 of NC_053426.1, read as the reverse complement.
CTTTGCTTATTGATGCCTTGCTTAAAGAAATTATGATTGTATATGTATGTTTGGGTTGAGTGCCTTAACAAGAATGGTAATGAATGCTTGTTGTTTGATGATTGAATTCTGGTGCCAAATTTTTCATTTTGGTTAGACACTTAGGTTGAATGAATTATTTTTAGTTTTTGCATATTTTGGAGTCTTGAAATAGATTGATCAAAGGTATATTGCTTAGACTTGAGGCTTAAGGATTTTAGGTCATTTTTTCTTGTTGTGGAAGGTATTTTAGGCACACACGGCCTGTGACACGGCCTGCCAGAAGGCCGTTGTAATGCCCTGTACCCGAGACCGTTACCGGAGTCGAACACGGGGTGTTAACGGACTTAATTCATTTGCTTACACAGTTCATTTTAAAATTTCCAGACAAGCTGGCTAACTGCATCATAGTCACTTTAAAAATCATATCTTGAGTTCCAAAACTCAAAAACCAATTCCGTAAATTTTTCCTAAAACTAGACTCATATATCCATCTACAAATTTTTTTCTAGAATTTTTGGTCAGGCCAATTAGTACATTTTATTAGTTAAAGTCTCCCCTGTTTCAGGGTTCGACTACTCTGACCTTCATGCATTACGACTTAGATATCTCCCTGTACAGGGATTCAATACTTATTCCATTTGTTTCTAATGAAACTAGACTCAAAAATGAATCTTTACATATAAAGCATGACTTCTAATTATCTCTGGTTAATTTATAGTGAATTTCCGAAGTCAGAATAGGGAATCCAGAAATCGCTCTGACCCTGTTTTACGAAAACTTAAACATCATATAAAATACAGCTCATATGGTCGTTCCGTTTCTTTCATATGAAAATAGACTCATCAATATTCGATTACATAATTTATTCATTATTTACTTACATTTCTACTATTTTTAGTGATTTTTCAAACTCATATCACTGCTGCTGTCAGCATCTAGTTTAAGGTAAATTTCACCTATTTCATAGTTTTCCATGAATCAACTAGCCATTTGTCATACATAACACCAAAATGATCGTGATTAACCATTCCAATGGCTAATCATTACCAAGCATTTCCATACCACTCAATGAACAATATACAAAATGATTATAATGCTATGCTCAAAATATATATAAGCCATTTTCGCATGGCTATCCGAATATATACATTACCAAAAGGTACTTGATTAACAACAAAGGTCAGTCCTATACATGCCATTATCAAAGTTCAACTAAAAGAGTACCAAAAGGGCTTTGATAGTGTGGACGACTTCGACTTTGACACTCCCGAATCCGATAGCTGACGAACAAAATCTATAAAACAGAGAATCAAATCAACAGAATAAGCATTTCAATGCTTAGTAAGTTCAAGTAATGAAATTATTTATGACTAAAGTATAGTGTTCATATGACTAAATGAATAATTGCATATACGCATATTCCCAAAATCATACTTACTTCACGCTTCAACCAGTATATTCATACACAGGGGATCAAACCTAACTAAGGCCGGAAGTTTGTTAATCATTTGAGCGAATACTATTTAAAAGGAATCAACTTTCCGATGCATATACGAAACATACCTTATCGTTTGGATTTTATGAGCGTATTAATTGAAATTATTACAGCAAGATCGCTCATTTCCAAACCCAAGTACCTTCAGGATTTAGTCGGATATAGCAACTCGCACAAATGCCTTCGGATCTTAGTCCGGTTATCATCCGAATAATCATGCACATATATCAATAAATCATAACACATCTATATTTCATTTTCATTACTATAACTCAAACACAAGACACTTATCAACCATTACCATTTTCGGCTCAATAGCCACATACAAAGGACATGATTTTGATTTGCTTTATAACATGATCTCTATACGCATTCGGCTGCCCGTCATAAGTATAAACCAATTACCTCAATATATAATTCAAGTAGAATCATTATATCACCGTTTATTTGTTATGCTTATATGTCATGACTTAATCAAATCATAAACTAAATTCCATTACTCGAAGACTTACCTCGGATGTTGTCGAACGACTTCAACGGCTATTCAATTACTTTTTCCTTTCCTTTATCAGATTTAGTTCCCCTTTGCTCTTGAGCTTAATTTAACAAATAAATTGATTTAATCATTTTTGAACATCAAAGAGAAACTCAAGGTACTTAGCCCATATATACATTAGACATTAGAGTCATATATATATGAAATCATGAATCAAATTCAACATATTAGCCAATATTCTCCTTTAGCCGATTATCTAAGTCAAGATAAAATCATCAATATGCTTACCTATAGCCGAATGTGCAACATCAATCTATCACTATCACCTACATCCTTAATTAAAGGCCGAATATATGCAACATCAATCTATGTATTCATTCATGTGGTCGAATATACATATTCTAATATGATATCATTTCCATTTCATTTAACACTTAACATTTACCACATATCAATTAACCAATTTTGTTTATAATTACAAAACTCTTCATCTATTCATGCTCTCATATTCGGTCATCCATACCTATACTAACCATATAACTAAATAATTTTAAGTTTAAACACAAATACAACATTTTAGCACCATGGCCGAACACCTCATGAAGTTGCTAAGACCCATCCTTTTCAAATTCTCACACACACTCACATCTAATCCTTTTTATTAAGCACTCAAACTCAATCATCTTCATGCCTCATCACCACAACATCAAACACCAACCAAGAAAGACAACATCCATGGCCGAGTATCATCTTCATCAAATAGCAAAAATTTAAACCATGGGCTAGGTAGAATTCAAACTAACAACTAAAAATATGCATGAATTTCATGAAATAACATCAAACATACCTCAACCTAGTTACAAGCATGGCCGAACTTCTTCAAACCTTTCTTTCTTTCTTTTACTTGGTTTTTTAGCCAAGAAGAACCAAACTCTTACTTTTTTTTTCATCACCCCCAAATTTTCATTACTTTATTACTAACCTTTTATTTTATTATTTCTAACACAAAATATTAACACAAAATGTTTATAATATGTTTTAACCCATAGCATGGCCGGCCACTACCTAAAATTTTGGGTAATTTGACATGCAAGTACAAGCATTTTCTAACATGCATTAATAGATCCTTATAGATTAACCTATCACATTTCAAAAGTGTCACACATAAGTCCTATTAACTAAATTCACATGCAATCGACTAAATCAAAGCTTAAAACTTTCACACATTCATATTCACATATTTTAGACAATAAATATTATATTCAAATACTTCGGTGACTCGGTTTAGCGGTCCCGAAACTACTTTCCGACTAGGGTCAATTTAGGGCTGTCACAGCCGTGACATATGGATGCATGGCACGACCGGTGGTCTGTTTAATTTAGGTGCAAGATAGCTTACATGATCACAGACTGTTACACGGCCTAGGGACACGGTCGTGTGATCCTCGGTTTACGCAGCATAAATCTCTAGCATGGGCTGGGGACACGGCTGTGTGATGGCACCACATGGCCATGTAACCCTTATTTTAACATTTTACCTATTATTTTGTAAATGATTAAGATTAGTCCTTATTTAATTCTGAAATTGTCTAAGTGATTTTTTAAGTTAATTTGAGACTTGGTTTTAACTTTAATGCATTTTTAATATGAACTTAATTTGAATATATTGATCTATTGAATGATAATGACTAGACTGCTTATGAATGTTCTGATTTATTGTATTAGCATCCTATAGCTCGGGTTTGGCATCTGGACTGGGTATGGAGTGTTACAATTTCCAAAGCTTTTTAATTTCTATTTTATTTATTTGTCAAAATAAATTAATAACCTAGAAGTGGAAAAATGATATTCGTTTATGTTTTTAACAAAAATCGAGGTTCTTGCATAGCTACTTAGCAATCATATTTAGGCAACCTAAAATCTAAATTAAATGTCATGCAATATAAAAACAAAACTCAATCTCTAAGTCCCATGCCACAGTACAAAATAAAATAATACAATCTTTGAATAGTAGAATAAATCAAATAATAAGGCCAAATTTTTTTTATAAATAAACCGAGCCGAGACCCTCCGAATGTGGTGCCTGCATCCTAACCTGGTAGGTTATCTGAAAAGATGGAAAATAAAGGGAGTGAGCTATGAAGCTCAATGTGAGTTCCATCACAAGTAAACCAGTGCAAACGCTTAAGTATATAGAAACACAATACATAGAACAATACACAATAGCAATTTTAGAATACTGATATTTCAGACCATTTTAATCAATGCATACATTTATCTTTATGTCATCTCAGAAAAATCCAGTTTGTATGCACATACTTTATGAATGTCATATAGTTTCGGTTTAACAGAAAAGATCCTACCCCACCGCTACACACTATAATTGGAGTTCCCCTGAATTCCAACCACCTACACATCAGGTTGTAGTTTAACCACCACTGGTTTTGCAGATAAAACTTGCCACTAGGTTGTGGATACACATCAAACATTCGTAGATGAAACCCATCACTGGGCTGTAGGTGCATAGCAAAATATTGCAGATAAAATCTGTCACTGGGTTGTAGATGCACAACATATTTGTAGGTAAAAGTTGTCAATGGGTTATGGATGTACATCATGTTTGCAATTAAAGGATAAATATTTCCATTGGGCTATGGGTGCACAGAAAATATATTTGCAAATAAACTGTAACTTTTTCCTCTGTACATATTGTCCCACCCCATGCAATGCATGACCGGCTGTTTAACGTCACAACAATAATGTGTAAGCATACACTATCGATGCAAGTATAGTAGACAGATGTGAGTCTGTCGGATATCGATCCCACAGGGATGGTTGTCTTTTGTCTATTAATGTCGATGCAATAACTAGATAGAAATGAGATAAATTGTGAGGATAGTTGTCATAGCAACAACTTGAAAACAATAAAATAAAATACAATAATGATAAACTAGGATCCCCAACATGAATCTTCAGAAAAATACTAGGTGCTCAGAAGGTGTAAGGATAGGTGATTGTCGAAGCAATAAATTTCAATGTATATCTTACCAAGCATCACTCCTCTATTTAATCTAAGACATAACATGCACATTAACCCCACCTTCCGATGATGGCAATATGGCACTGTTAAGAACAAGTGGATTAAATTCCTCTAATCCTCACTCAACTTTCGTTGTAATGCTTGTTGGCTCAAATTGTCACTGTACTTTCCAGTGTCAGTGGCTACAATAACTCTTCTGTGTTAAGAAACATTCAAACCCCAAGATTAAACATTAAAAGCAAGATTGAATAAGATAACATTTAACCAAGAATTCATGTGTACTTCCATACAAACTGAAAACAGAGAGTAATCACTAGCATTTAGAAAGAAATAAGAAAGAATCGAGTGGAGAACATTATTCCTAGACAACTCGATTGAATCTCTCTATTCCCTTTTGTCTTGCACTTAGGTCTCCTCGTCAGAAGCTAATCTGCATCAATTTTCACGTTGGCTCACCCGTGAGAGGCTTAAATGGCCATAGTTGCAAGCTTCAAGGTAGGATGAAGAAGATGATGGTCAAGAAAAAGCTCTCCTCTATTTTACTTCTCACGTCAACCTTTTATGTCCTCCTCCAACAGTACAAGTGTCCTTTCCTTAAAATTATTCTGTCCTTGTACGTACAGGTTGGTTATACCGGACTAGACAGCTCACACATTTTTAGTTCTTATCCAGACAACTGTCAGGTGCGGTGACAATTCTAGATGCAATCTAGAATTAACTCATGCAGTGAAATTAATGCAAAAAGATAGCAAAATTAAGGATAAAATAGGCTAGGATTCACTGAGTTATAAAATGCAATTCACTAAACTAAAAATGCTAAAATATATGATAAGGATAGCTAAATGGGAACAATTTAACCAATAAGTAAGGAGGAAACCTATGTTCTTTCTAGTGCTATCAATGCATTATGGCAAGCTCAAACAGATCAATATGGTAGCATTCAATTATGCTTTTAACAAAACAATACAATAGCAATCAATATACTTATGATAGTTCAATACAATAGCAAATAATATGTTTATAATATATCAACTCAGTAGAAAAAGTCATGCTTATTAAATGTTGGTTTAACAGTAACATAAGGCAAGCTATACGTACAATCACAAACTCCAAAATAATAAACATATGTATTGTTCACAATTCATGCAAATATATATAGATTTCATACTAAATCAATTTATCAAATCATGGATTCTAACATAATTCATATTATCAGTGGCTCTATTAAATAAATTATAGCACTAAAAATAGTTCAGAAATCACTCAAAGACTAAACTGATCAAATCCTAAAATTTCCGGGCAAATCTGTAAAAACTGAGAAATAGGGGACACATGGCCGTGTGACTAGACCGTGTGACAGACTATGACCGTGTGGTATTCGCAAAACCAACCTACAGGGGAGACATGGCCATGTGGCAGGCCGTGTGGAGGGTCCTAGGCCGTGTGAGAATTGAAAAACCTAAGGTTTTAGGGGGCATGGCCGTGTGAGGGGCCATGTGGTCCACACGAGTGGCCCACATGCCCGTGTGGTAGACCGTGTGGCCCTATCCTAGGCACGATTTTTTCTCGATTCACTTGTAAAAGAACACATACTTGTCTCTGGGATCTTGAACGACGTTCCTCATGCATAGATCTTGTCCGAGGTACCTAAATCAAGTCCTTCAAATGACATTTACGCTAGAATTAATAACAGTTTTCAATATTTATCAAGATTACTGGGAATTTCGGCAAGATTTGTAAAAGATTCATTAATTGAATGTAAGATTAGCTTTAGATAGTAATATAATGAAAATTCGAGATCTAAACCTCAGAACCAAATGTACTTGCCGATTCTTGGCAAGAATAGAGATGCTATTGACGTCAATCACAAATATAATAGAAAGATCAATTGAATAGAGGATGTTTTAATCTAGGAAAGCAAAGTAATCAATAGCAAGATGAAAATATGGTGTAAAGAGAATAAATAAAAGGATAAAGGGCAAACTTTATTAGGATTTGAAAATGGGCAAATCGAAATTCTAATTAGGAAATGAAGATAAAAAGATGATAGAATTCTAAGGGTAAGATATGAATTCTAATTAGGAATGAATTTGATCAATTATTAGGGTTTACAAACCCTAGGGTCATCACTTGTAATTTTCTCAAGATTTTGCCGAAATTTGAAATTAAAATTAAAAGGGAAGAGAGGCTTAAACTAAAGTTCTTAAGGGGAAACTAATACCCATTTTTTTTATATATTTTATGTTCAATCATATTGTTATGTTTGGGGGCGTTTTTGGTGAAATTATGAAAAAAAAAAGGAAGGACTTGAACCTAAGACCTCCAAGAAGGGTTCTAACGTGCTAATCATTAGGCCTAAACATATTTCTTTTTCAAATTTTTACTTCAAATAATATTTGTTTTAGTGTGGCTTTTATCCTAGCTTGTTGGAAATTAAAAGAAAAGAAATAGTAGGGAGGAAGCTTGAGAACCTAGGCTCTTTAGGAAGGGAAACTAACACTTAACCATTCAATCTATATCTTATTTTTTGCTTATTTTAGTCACTTAATTGTATATATTTATTTTGAGCTCAACTTACTTATTCTTTATTAGCATACACATTTACTCAATTTTTTTTCTTATTAACTTATTTAACTTTAAAATTTTTAACACATTCCTATTTTATTTTATATACAATAATTAATACTCATAGTCAAGACTCATTATTAATATTTTAATTCATTTTACCCATTTTCTAAGTAGGTCCTAATTCAATTAAAACAAACTATTTTTAAATTAAACCTCGTAACCAATTTTCATTTTAGATTAATTAATATAATATAATAATATCTAATTATATTATTTTAATACTTTAATTAATTATTTATGACCTAATTTCGGCATCTGTTTCAAACCATCGATTTATAAACACTCAAAGATAACCTTATAAATTGGGGCATCACCACTTTCAGTTTTCACAAATTCGATTCTTCTAACCCGATTTTTGGGTGTGACAAAAAGGGATAAGGATAAGGATCATGATCATTCGAATCCTTTATCTATACTATACATAAAATGGCTAACTAAGTTGGTGTTACGAGTCAACTTGATACCAACTCAGGAACACATGACTAACAAATTCATGTGAAAATCTTTTACCACTCCACCAATAATAATTTGTTGAAAGAATTTTATAACTACATTTTTTAATATAAAGGACTTTGGATGAAAATCGTCTTATAGGGTATAGTAAAATATTAAAATAAATAACTAAATAAAATAAACGGGACACTTGACAATTTTTAACTCTACTTGTGGAGTTAAAAATTTACACTGACAATGTACCAAATATTAACACTTGATTTATTTTTGACAAACTCTATTAATTAATATCTAGTGATCTAATTAAATAGTGAAAAAAATTATGTAAAAAATATATTTATAGAAATTTTATAATAAAATCAAATGAATTTTAATTGAAATGGTTAAGTTAAAATTCTAAAAATAATGCACTAAGTTCAAATCTTATTATAATATTATTTTATAAAAAATATATGAACAAAAAGACCCTCATATTATTTTTTTATTTTGTAAATATAATTGGCTTTTAGTTATTTCCTAATTAAGTTGATTTTTAATTGACTCATGACACTATCTCAAAAGTATAACAATTAAATTAAGATGTCACGTAGTTACAAAATATATATGTAGAAACCATGTATTTTATAAATTTCTCAAAAACTTGATCCCTACATATATACATACGTGATTTTACATAAATACGTGGTTTCTACAAAATATGTGTGATTAAATTTCTCAAAAAGTTGATTCCTAATTTTTTTTATTCTAAATACGTATTTTGTAAATACGTGATTTTCATAATGTCAAAAGGATTGAATCGCTCAATGAAAGTCTCCTTTGATTTGACGATGGCTCCCAGTGCGGCGTGTTTAGTGCCAAATTTTCATCTCAATCTCAATACATATTCATTTGGATTAGTTAATTTTTATGTGGCTAAGTTTTTTTATATAATAATATTTAAGATAAATTATATATATTATATATTTTTTAAGTCTTTTGGTAAAAATATGGTTAAAAATTTTATCAAATATTTTTAAATATTTATAATATACTTAAAAACATGTTTTAAATGTGTCTTATTTTATCCAAATATTTTTTTGTACTTTTTATGTTCGTTTTACAGTCCATGTTCGAGGTATCTAGTTTCTCTTCCTAACAATGCCGTTTCCAAGGTTTAAACTCATTCTCCCTTTAAGAGTGTAATGTGGCTTACCATTGTACTCAACACTTGTTGGTATTTTATCCAAATGTTTTGGAGCCAATACCAAAGTACTTTAAGATATTTAAAATATTTTTAAGTCACTTTGATAGTCAAGTCTTGAGACATAGAACCATATGTTTTGAGGCATGAAAGTTCATATGTAAAAATCTACTTCAGGACTGCATGTCTAGAGACAATGGCCCAATGTCTCAAGACATGTGTCTGTTTGTCTTGAGATATAGTCTGCCAACGGCTATATAACAACTATTTTTCAACAATGTCTCAAGACATCTTACCAAGCCTCGAGACCTAGACTGCAGAGTCACTTTTTCAGCTCGAAATTAATGCTTCCAAACCCCAACAACCATAAATGTTTGCAAACTTGTTCCTTGTATAAATACACTTCAAGAACACTTAAAAACCAAAGAGAGAGACATCCAAGCATTAAAGTCAAGAGAAAAGCTTCAAATTATTCATTCTTTCATTTTCTCTTGTACATCTCTAGGAACTTATTATTAGATCTTGTATCGCTCTCATTTCCATTTCTTATTATTTTCATTCTTAGTTTGCTTTCTTTCATATCACCAATCATAAATTGAGAGTTTTAGTTGAGCTACAAAAATTAAGAAGGGTTCTAGTTTAGCCATAAAAGCTAGGGGAAGGTTTTATCTAAGCCTTAAGAAAAGAATAGTGTTGTAAAAATTATACCTTCTCCTTGAAATGCATCAATTCTAAATTCTAATAGTGAATTGGAAAATACATGGTGGTAGAAAGCTAAGATAAGGGAATAGGCAATTGAGACAAACTACTATAAATCGAACTGTACAAGTTTTTCTTTCATTTTCTTATCAATTAGAAAAGCGTAGAGATTTTTAAAATACCAATTCATCCCTCTTAGTATTTTCAAGCCTAATAGGATGGAACTCAACAATGCAATGAAATACTTCCAATTTTAATAACAATACTTTGAGATAACTGGAGCCTTTCCTTCGCTACACCACAGTAAATAAAAATATATATTTATTTTCAAAAAATACTCATACTTTTTTTATACAATATTAAAGGTGAGAGATGGAGATAACACAATCTAAATTCGTGTCGAACAGGTATTTGACCGTGCAAAATAATTTTTAAGGTCAAACTAATTTCAAAGTAGATATTCTAAAAACTCTTTTCCAAGTATAGTGTTATTATTTGTGAAAATAATACTTGGCATTGTTATAAAGAAATTAATTAACTATAAAAAAACAATTAAAAAATATCATTTTATATAATAAATAATTTAAAATATTTATAAAAATATTATTATATTAAATAAAATTACAAATTCAATTTTTTTTAATGATCTCATAAAAATCAAATAATTTAGAAAATTCAATGCAAACACACTGATATACCCTTCCATTGCGGTATATTTTAGTTTTATACATTATTCATCTATTTTAATTACAAAATTTTAATTTTATAATATTAATTTTATAAAATTTAATATTATATAAAATATTATGTAAAACTAATAATTGATTAAATTTTATAAAATTTCGAAACAGGTGAGGATTAAGTAAACAATAAGAGTGAACAAAACTCGATTCAACTCAAAAAATTGAAAAATAAATTGAATTTCGAGTTAGATTAATCGACTTATTTGAATTAATTGAATAATTCGAGTCAACTCGAATTTTTTTTCTGAATTTCGAGTTTGAATTGAGTTTGGTTTTTGAATTCGAATAATTTAAAAAAACTGAATACCAAACTATAATATTTTATATTTTTACCCCAAACTCCTAAATCTCTCTACTTTCCCCCAAAACTTCTACTCCCTCCCACTTTCCCTTCAAAACTTTTACTCTCCTACCATCCCACCCCTCTCCAATTTGTTTTTTGAATATTCCCCCCTCCCCCCAAATTTTACTTCCCCATTTACTTTTCCCCCAAATTTTACCCCCTTAACCCCCAAAGCTTTCTATTTTTCCCCCAAAACTTTTACTCCCCTTCCATCCCTTTCTACCCCAAACTAGAGGTGAGCATGAGTCGGGCCACACGGCCTGGCCCGAAGGCCCGCCTGAAATGTGGGAGGATTTGAACAAAAATATAGGCCCGAAAAATGGGTTTGAAAAAAATAAGGCCCGTTTAAAAAACGAGTTGAGCCTCGGGTAAGGCATTTTTGGCCTGGGCCCAAATTCATTAAAGGATAAAAAAAATTGATTTTTTTATATTATTTTCTTGTTATTTTCTCCCTATTTTTCTACCATTTTACTATTTTATTGTTATTGTTTGGATATTGTATAAAACTTATTTTATTGTTAATTTTGTTATTATTTTAAAGACATTTTTTAATTTTGTTATTATTTTAGAGACATTTGTTTGTTAAGTTGCATCTATCTTAGTGTTATTTAAGTATAAATATTTTTTTAAATTTATTTTTAATTTGTTGAGAAATATTTATTTTGATGTTTTTAGTATTTTTGATGTATTATATATTTTTTAAATTTATATAAAAATAATATAAAAATTAATATGGGAGGGCCGAGTCGAGCCTGGGTTTTAGTATTTTTATCTAGGTCGGGCTTGGGCAAAATTTTAGACCTATTTTTTGGGCCGGGCTGAGGCTTAGCAAATAGGCCTAAATTTTTGTTCGGGCTTGGCCCAAACCGGACACGGTCTGGCCCATGCTCACCTCTACCCCAAACTCATTTCCCCTCCCCCCAATTTTTTTTAATATCCCCCCCTAAATTTTACTCCCTAACCCTCCAAAACTTTTTATTTTTCCCCTAAACTTTTACTTCTTACCTTTTATCCCAAATCAAAAATTAAAATCATCCAAAAAAATATCTCTAAACCTAAATAGTAACAATTTTATTTATATCTACTATTTATATTATTGAATTAAATTTCACATTTTGTACTATTTATATTATTGTATTATTTAATTATATTAAATCTTTATAAATTAGATTTTGTTATAAAATATTCGTATAAAATTTTATGTTTGTATGAACTTTACATTTTATCTATAAGATAGCATTTATAAAAAAAAAATCACATTGTTTACATTCAATATATTTTTTAATTTTAAAATACATAATGATAAGAATCAAAAGATAATTGAAGCAACTAAATAGGTAAAAAAATTAACCCGTATATAAAAAATTAATGAATAAATTATGAGAGAATAAAAGTTAATAACAAATTTAATTACAATGTACAAATTTGATTACGTTGGATGACAATTATTACAATGACCCAATATTATTTCTTTAATTTAACTCGAACAAATATATTCGATCCGATTCTATCTCACTCGACTCGAGAAAATTTTAAATCAAGTTAAAATGATAAAATAAAATTTATCAACTCGATTAACTCAAAATTTTTTCATTCAATTTGATCAAACACTCACCCTTAGTGTCAAGGCAGGTTTGGGGCTAAAACTTCAAATCACATAAATGGCAGATAAGTTCAGGTATAAACATAAAAAAATCAGTACGTGTAAAAAATTCACCACAGCCCACATCCTCAGACGTAAGTATAAACGTGGAACACATTTTGTTCCAATATAATCTGTAATTCAGTGGACTCGATATACTGGCAGCTCAACTTATAAACCGTTTGTTACAATGAGCAACAAAGAACAGGCGTTTAGCAATGGCCATGGGCAAAACATTATCGTCTAGCTCTTTCGGCTAAAGGTTAGAAAAATGTAGCAAAAATTGTGAGGGAAAGTTCAAGAAAGATTCAGTGGTGTGGTGGAGTGGAGAGACCACCAAGCGCATGTCCTACAGTTTCTCTGCCTGTAGAATTCTGAGTTGCCACATTAAAGGCTCCATTCTCAGCAGTGTCTAAAGCAACATCTGCATCATTTGGTGCCCCAGCATTGCCTGTTCGGACTGGGCGGAGTAGACCTTGCAATCTCAATAAATAGCTCTGGCTGAGAGGCTGAGTTCTCACGTATTGGGTTGATGTGACTATGCTGGCAGATGACCGTTCCGAATCAGCACTTCGGAGATTGGATAAGGCACTTAAATCAAGATTTGGGAACACGGAACATCGGCATCGAGGACACTTCACATTCAGTCTAAGCCACTGGTCAATGCACTCTACATGAAAATTGTGAGCACAAGGCAATCCACGAACCTGCACCACTCCTTGTTAGATACTCAAGCTAAAGCTAAACCAAATATCATTTACTATGTTTTCATACTATAAAATAGCACTCTGTGCAAGCACCTTCAGCTTTCAGTCATCATAGAGTAATATTTATTAGGTATTTTATTTTCCATATGATCAGTGTGAGTTGCAGTGACTCTGAAAATAATATATCTGAGCCAGGAATCTGCAAACTGGGGACTACGAGTATAAACTTCATAATAGATCCAACATACATAACAGATTTCATATCGATGTAATTACCTTTAAAGAGCCAATTCACAGGCCACAAATCCAACTCACTTATAATTGATGGAGAATAGTAGCCCTATCTAAGCTTAACCAGGAACATTTGTAGAGTATAAATGGAAGACCTTAGAGAAGTGCTTGAATTGACCTAAAAGCTTTTACCTCATTCCCTACATGGAACTCTTCCAAGCAGATTGGACATTCACTGCAATCAGTTGGAACAGCCTTCAATCTGAATTTTGGAAGCTCTTGAATGAGTGCTTCCACTGCTTCTCTCTGAGCAAAAACCATAAAAGATAAATAAATATTGAGAGATCATGATTGAAAATCTACGAGAGGGGCTTCAGCCTCGCCTTTAATGGAGGACCAAATTATCTAGGGCTTTACTTTATATTTTTAATGTTTACTATAACTTTTACATATATTCAGGATATTTCAAACTAATTAGCATTTTACTTTTATTTTCAAAAACTGGGTTTTTAGGGATTCGGTCATTTTGCGCTTTTTAATCAGGAATTGCATCTAGCTATAAACCAATGCTATTTTAGTTTCAACTGGCTTTTAAGCATTGAATATTTAATTATTGAGAATTTTCCATCTATACCATTAGGTTTTCTCCCTTAATCATGTTCCTCTCATATAATCTGTTCTCCCCTGATTGTTCTTGTTAATTTCAAAGTTCCTCTCTAAATTTATAAATTCTATTTCTTCTCCCTAATTGTTCTACAAGACTCGTTCTAGGTATTTAAAAAAATAAATAAATAAATAACGGAAATTATTAATGTGGCTCATAATAACTAAGCACCAACCTGAGCAGGAGTCAAATAAAGTCCAGGATGATATGGTGCAGTATCTTGGCCCATGCCTCTCATCTCTTGACCAGCAGCCTCAAATGCCCAATCTGGTACTCGAATCATGTCTACCAAAACCTAGATTAAACTAGGTATTTAGTTCAGAAGCCATCAAACTAAAGTGATACCAAATACAGAAATAGAACTTCTCTTAAACTACCAACACTAGCACATAAATGCTTAGATAAGTACTTTTTAACAATTAGAAACTTGACAAAACTAAAACAAAAGTGACTAAATCAAATGAAAGATAAAGTCAGCATCAATAAGGTTAAAGATATGAATGATTGAAACGTCTCTAGGTACTTTTTTGAATTCAAAGGGGTGGTCAAGTACAAAAGAAATCTCAATGAAGAAGCTATAAAGGATATCATGCACTGGAGAAACTGAAGTGACTCAGCAGAACTAAGCAGCAGCACCTTTCCATGATCAACATTCTTTTGTATTCACATAACTGAATTAGATTCCGACTCAAATAAAGATAAATATAGTTCTCTGAAAACACCAAACTACAAATTCCAATCAATCTTACTACAACAATCTCCATTAAGATTGGATTGAAAGCAAAATGAATACTCAAATATTTACATCATAAACACCACAGTAACCATTTTATACTCAAATAAATATTAGTTAATCTCTTTTGTTTATCTAAATTCATTGAACTTTCCTTATGCATTTATCAGAACAGAAGTCTATTTTATCCATACTTCAACATTAAACAAAACTCATTATGAATATTTTATTTGTACAAAACTTCTTGTAGGTAATAGTGAACCAAGGAAAAGTTCACAGGCGAGAAGTTGATGTAGTTCCATAGGACTGGGAGAAGCTGAACACTAGAATCTGTTTGATCACAACCAAAAGCAGTTAAATTGTACTATCAACCTCCATTTTACTCTATGCAATTAATTGTCATATCGAATCCGTTTTGAACTTGCAACATTCTCTAAGCCAATATGGGTTTTGCACTTAGGTTTCAAGGAATTAGCTCTCAAACAAAGGCCATAACCACATGAGATCCATTGTTATCCACACTGTTTTCTAGGTCCTTAGCAAAAGCTTCGGTGATATATACTTTTTCTTTCTCTCTTCTTTTGGAGCATCACAAGCAGGAGCAATTTTTTCAAGAGCTGGTGTGCTGACAGCTGATTTACCATCTAAATTTTTTTCATCTACCTCAACCATTGTCTTGTTTGATATATGAGCAGTACAGGACTATTCTCGCTCTCAATGCTAGAAGGTTAGCCAACTTTAGGTTTTGTTGAGCAGGTTTCAGAGAAAACTACAGCATTTAAAGTAGTTCTTATAGTAGCTGCATGTGGTTTTACAATGTCTAGTTGTCTGCCCACCACACTCATGATCTGCATAGATGCACTTGGCATTTCTAACCAGTCATAAAGGCTGTCAAAAGTCTTAAAAGTAGTCTTCAGATAAATCAATTATTAAGAATTCCATAGAACCAGCTAATTGATCAAGAAAATCATTCAACCAAGGTATATTCCACAAGGAATGATCATCTAGATGATGACACTCTTTAAAGAATGTTTCCATTTCTTGGATTTCAAGAGATGGTCTATAAAGCACATACACAGACACATAATATGGGTAAGACATAACAATAAAATATATTTTTTTTTATATTTTTAAATGTACTAATATTTAATATACATATTAATTCAATTTTTAAATTCAATTTATACCCTAATTCAAAAATAATCAACCCCCTCTATAACAACTCCACTTGTCTAACAAAACTTTTTGATGTTATACAGAAGTGGTTATTATACACCTATAACTACATTTAAAATACCTATAACAACATTTGAGACACCTAAAACAATAATTGAGATTGAAATCATATTTGAATATATTTTTAAAATTTTATATTAAAAAACTATAATATATTATAATAATAATATTAATTAGTGAGATTTAGATCGCATCTTTTATATACCCCCTGTCACACTAAATTTGTCACATTTGACTTTTAGTGGTAAAAGTTTTTCAACTTTGACCACTTATTCTTTAGATTTTATTATACATAAAATTTGAAAAACATACTATAAAAACTTTAGATAAAGTAGTTTTTAAATATATTTTTTATAGAATCTAATCAGATAAAATATTTAAAATAGTTGAGGCCAAATTTTAAGAAGTTTGACCTCAAAAATGTCATTTGTGCTATTTTTTATTGAGACATATAGAGTATTATCTACAGTTGTAATTTCATTTATTAAAAATTATTTTCATTTAACAGAATATGATTAATATATTTTTTATAAAAAATTTAACATTTTATTGAAATAATATCTTAATTAAAATGTATTATTTTTATTTAGCTTAGAAATAGAACTAATTTTACTAAATTTTGGTGAAGAGGCTATTATAAAAAACTAATTTAGTAAAGAGTTTACATACTTTATGATTGTTATAGATAAAAAGTTGTTATGAAGTATAAAAATAAAATACAAAAAATTGGTTCTACATAAACTTGGTTGTTATAATAAAATGTTGTTATAGAAGGTAGTTGTCATAGAGAGGATTGACTGCATAGTAAAAGTAAAAAAACAATTAAAATTATAATTTAAGCTAATGGTGTGATAAAAGAGACTATTGGAAAGAGAGCCTTTGAAAATTGGGTTTTTCCTTTCAAGCGAAACTTTTATCACTTCTTGAACAATTAAAAAAATGTTTTATACCATTTTAGTCTTTCATTTTCTCTGGAAGTATCTTCTCTCTCCCTCCCTTCTTCAACCCAAAACCAAACAAAGCATCACCATTATCACCTTCAATGGCAATTGCCAGTTACTGTTGATCGGTGTTTGAATAACTAGAAAATAAATACCTCATTTTATCCGCTCTCAACCTCCTAATCACAATTTACAAGTTTAGATTCTTGAAACCCTTCATAGAAAGTGTAGATCTAAGTTTAAAAGATTTTTTTTTACCCATTCCGAGTTTTCAGCCACTGAAATCCCATGTCCAAGTCACTTGACCAAGTTTGACCGTGTCCAAATCTTGTATTATATTTTTGTTGCATCTCATATGTATTTCAACGTGTTGACAGCAAAACGATGTCAAACACCGAAACAACAACGGCACGAGGGTCTTCTTGTCGTGTCCATGCTTTGTAAGCAATGGTAATGCTTATTCTTGGAAAGTTGGCTAGGATCCTAATCACCGTTTTAAGGGAGTATCGATTTTACATGTCTTGGTCTTCATCATCATTGTCTCTACTCTTCCTCATTAGAGATCTCATGGTTCATGCCAAACATATTGGGACTCTCAACTATGTTTGGGGTGAAATATGGGTCAATTTCATCCTGATCTTTAACTTTTCAAAATCCCTTCACTAGAGCACTCAATCTTTAAGTAGTGAAATTTGTCGACTAAGTGCATCTGCCACAATATTGGACCCCTCTTCACCTTTAATTATTTTTTTGTATGCTCATCATAAATAGGTGTTGATAGATCATATTCTTGCTCTTTCCAATGCACCTTGCAAAAAAAATCAATAAATTCAACAATAATTCCACCCTTGTTTAATTCAAGGGCATACACCAGCCACTCTTCCAATCCACCTCTTACCATATGATTTGTGGGTCTAGCATCATGGAAGGGGTTTTCTTCCTCACCAAAATTCATATTTATCAACGAGACTATCTTTTGATATGTCACTCTGATTGTGGGCACCTTCCAAAATTTCCTCCAGGTTTCCACTTTTTCTTATCACAACCAATTCTTCAATCGCATGTCATAATGCAACCAATTCTGTTTCTTGACACTGAGTTCCTCGATCTCTAACACGTCCAACCATGGCTTAAAAGCAAACCCTAATCTAGATCCTACGTTTTAACTAGGCTTTGATACCAAAATTGATGTTGTTTAGACAGAGTAACAGCAGCAATCGAGAGAAAGGCAGAAAAATGAGTTAGAAAGAAAGTGAAACTCTAAAAATCATAAGGTTATAGAAAAACCTCTAGTTTCTTATATTAATTCAAAGAATATAATAATAATGTTGTGGCTGTAATAAAGTTACAGCATATTTATAATAGACTTCCTTGCAAGTAAATTTACTAGGTTTTCTTGCAAATAAAGTTCTATTCTTAACCTTAGATTTAAACCCCAAGGAAAACTAATAATCCTAGCCATGCAAAAGATATCTAAAACTTAAAATAAATATTATAAAATAAAACTGAAATAATAAAATATTAATGATAAAGCTCCCATATTAAAGATATATGTAGTAAGAGATTAAGAACTCACCCCATATTCTGAAATAGGAATACCCTGCTGAGCACGTAATAAGTGTGCTTGTCTCCGTGTCATCCACTACAGAAGATGAATTTCATGAAGAAAGATAAGAAAATAGTAATAGAAATTAACATAACAAACAATTTAGATGTGCCATGCATGCATCCAGGCCATGAGAACATGACATAAAAAGAAAGAAACAGAAACAAAAGACAGCTGTCATCATGGGTATGTAACATACAGATTACGGCAAGGTCATTGATGAATTAAAAGGCACTCTACTGTAGTATAGGCATGACTAACCTTTCCAACAGACATACAAGCAATGCAAAGCAGTCCACAGTAACTGAAAAGCAGCCAAATCAGGAAACCATATTTCTGACCTTCTTTTGGCAACTGCATATGTTTGCCATATTAACTCCAGTCCAGTGATAAGATAGCATTTACAAGAGAATGATCCTGACTACTGTGAAAGCATTAAACACTTACACAGTTCCTAGCACTAGTGAACCATAGAGTGCCAATTACAGTCCAGGCCCAAAGAAACGGATAAAGTAGCATAGACAGAATTGAAAGGACCACTATTCTTCCACAAAATCGAGCATACCTCTGCTGCCACCCAAAATCCCTAGAAGTAAATCAAGTCAAGCATAAGATAAGTACCTGTAAAGTAAAATGTTAGCTACTAACAGAATACTACCTTTTACAGAAGAAAGAGTTGCAGGTAAATACAACTAAGAATCAAACAGGACAAAGGTAGAAATAGATTTTTTAACTGTAATGGCTAATTGGCATTCTAGTATCTAAGTTGAGCAGCACGACAGCACGAGCATGAAATTGAAAAGCAACGGTTCAGACTTCATGATGAAAAACTCTTAAGCCCATGTTCAAACTCCGTTGCTTAAACTACTTAATAGCTACAAGTAAAAGACAAGTACTTACAAACCCATTCCAGCGGCAAGTCCATTATCTACAAACATCAAAAGACGAAAAATGAAGACAGTAGTGTAGTCAACCTGAAACATTAAGTTTCGAATTCATAAGAAACTTTTCCTGCATCAGAAAAATTCTGAAGGAACCAACTTTTCAATTCATACAAAATTCCCAAAACCAAAACGAATAAAAGAACACTCACCACGATCCATATATGCAACGGGTATGCACAATGATGATAACGCTTCCAATTGATAGCAACAATGATTCTAAAGGAAAAGAATTGTTAAAAGAACAAACAAGTACTTCTCAAACAAACACAAAAGAAGATAACAAAAGATTCATTTCCCATCCCCTTTACTCCAATTTTCCCAACAATCAAACTTTACCAAAACAAAAATAACTTTAAAAAAAGAAATCCATAGATGTACAGAACTAGCAAGAAAATCCTAAACCCAAATTAAAAATAATGAAAAATCAAAAGAGAAAAAGGATACACACTTGTAGCCAGCATAGACAAGAAGAACCCATCATACCTGCAAAAACCAAAAAACAAAAAGCAAATAATAAAATCCCAATTTTTATCTGCATAAATAAGAAAAATTAAAGAGATGAAAAACAAACCACTTGAAATCGACACCTCTGATTGCCATAGAGGAAAGAGTTTAAAGAAGTATAACAGAAAGAAAAAAAAAAGAGAAAAGAAAAGAAGGGGGCGGGAGCTTTAGAGAGTGTAAGAACAGCAAAACCCAAGAGATCTGATATTCATTTGGAAGAAAAAAAGAGAAAAGGAAACAAAAAAGAATGAAATTGAACAAGAATATATCCCTACTATGATTATCTTTGTTTATAGTTATTGATTCATTAAGCAGAAACTAATTTACGGGAATAATAAAGAAAAGAAAAAAAATAGGCACAGGTAAAGAGAGCGCAGTAGCATTTTGAGGACTTGTAAGTAAACGGAAGGGCAGACATTAATCAATCCGAGGTGGAAGGGAGGGCCTGGAATTTAATTAATTTTTAGTGATTAATTACACTTATAACAAATGTTTTTTTACAAAGTGTGGCTTTAAGAAAAAAAACAAAAACAAAATTGATTTAGACGGTGGGGAGTTGATGACACGTGTGATAGTGTGGTTACGTGCTTGAATTGAATTAGGATCGGTTAGATTAGGTATGACATTTTTAGCACAAAGAATCCTCCTCCTTGCTATGCTTTTATTTAAAAATTCAATTGAAAAATAAAATCAAAATATAAAAGAGTTAAATCATATTTTAGGGCTGGAACTTCACAACTTTTCCTATATTAGGATTTGATTTTTTTTTCTAAGTTAGGCTTTGAATTTTGTAATTATTCCTCCATTAAGGCTTAAATTTTTTTTTTCAAGTTAAGCCTTAAACTTTGGCAAATGTTCTCAAATTGGGACTTGAACTTCTTTTTAACTATGTAGTCCTTGAAAACCCTAAAATTCAAGTCCCAATATAAGAATAATTACTAAGTTTAGGTCTTAATGTGAGAATAATTACTAAACTCAGGGTTTAATTTAGACCAAAAAAAAGTTTAAGCTCCAATGTGAGAATAATTACTAAGTTCAAGACTTAACTTGGCCAAAAAAAAGTTCAAACCACAATGTGAAAAGAATTACTAACTTTAAGCCCCAAATAGTAATTTAACCCAATATAAAACTATAGCATTGGGATTCTTTCAAAGAAGGAAAAGACTAACATAGAATCAGATTTTCTTATACGAGAGGAAGTTTTTAAGATTGAATCTAAAATTTAAGGGAAATGATTTTTGTACAAAAAAAATATATTGGATAGAACTACAAAACCCAATTTTTGGGTATTATTGTGACCAAAATATCCTTGATTAGAATTTAAACTTTAAATTGATAAAAGGGAAATGATTTTTGTATAGAAAAATATTTTTGTATAGAAAAATATTGTACAAAATATATAGAACTTGCATTTCGAGTATTATTATGATTAGAATACGCTTAATTAGGATTTAAATTTAAATTAATAAAATACATCTCTCATCAAGATAGGTAATCATTGGTCATGTTTTTACGTGAAAACGAAGCAAGTTCTCCCACTAATTTATTCTCTTTCAAAGTGCAAAACACTTTTTTGCAGTTTAACCCTTCTCAAAGCATATATCTTTAACTAAGAAAGAAAATTTTCCTTTCCCAATTTCTTACCTTCATCCCCTCATCTTTCTCATCCCTCGTCCCTTCATCTTTCTTTATTTTTAAGGGGAAATTTTTGAAGTATTATTTTCAAAAAAGCAAATCTTCATTTAACTTTTATTTTTTGGTCTCTTAAGGTGTATTCCAACAATGAACGATCAAAATCAAATGAAGATGTAATGCACCTCACTCGACCCGATCTCCGGGTCTAAGCTTTGAGATGTCATATCCGTTGCCGGAGCAACTACTGACAAAAACATTAAAATAAATCATTGTATGATAAATAAACTTTCCTAAGACTCAATCTAATGTACAAAAACTTGATTGTTAAATTGAACATGAAATAGGGTAAAATTGCAAAATTACAAAATTCTTGAATAGGTATCGATACCCCTAAAAAGTACTGATACCAAATTTAACTTTGATGTTTGAAACACTCATCCTTAAAACAAGTATCAATAATTAACTTATGGTACCAATACTCACTTACAAGTATCGATGTCATGTTCTAGTATTGATACTATTTTACGATTCTGTTTCTTTTGAAAAAATAATTAGAGTGAAAAATTCATCGATACCTAGATGTGGAGTATCAATACTTTAGTCCACTATCGATATTGTTTTGGCATTTTGTTTGTTTCAAAAACTAAATGAAAAAAAGCTAAGTATCGATACCTTTATAATAGTATTGATACCTTAGTTCGAAAATGTAAAAAAAAAAATCATTTTGGTGCCCATTTCATGCTTAACTTGAAAAATGTTCAAAAGGTGCCTTTAGCACATATTAAAACCTGCACAAGCACTTTAAAATGCATACCAATTCACCATTCAATTTTTTCCAAAATCAACTTATTAGCTCGATTAATCAAAACCAAAATTGCCAAGAGGAGGGGTGAATTGGCCTTTAAAAATTTTGGTGGAAGCAAGGAAAGAAAATGAATAATGAACACAAGTATTTAGAGTGGTTCGGCCCTAATAGCCTACTCCATTACCTTAGCTTTTCACAACTAAGGATTTTCCCAAATTCACTAATTTGTTCAACTTTTGAGGACAAAGATTAACCTTGTATACCTATTAAGATTTCTACCCAAAATTTTAAGATAAGCTTTCTCAAAGAATTACAAATAAGAAAACAAATAAATAACCCTAACAAGATTAGAATATTTTCCAGTTAAACACAAATAGACAATAATACACTTGAGCAACAGAAAGACAATAAAACCTCACAAGTGCATATAAGAGAATTATGGAAGTATTACGTACAAAGGTTGTTTGATTGATGATTTTTGCTTGAATATGCTTTCTTGTTGTTGTAAGATCTTTAGAAGTTGGTATTTATACCCTAATTGATTTTCAACCATTGGGGTTGTTGTGGTAGTTAATAGAGCCGTTAGGGATGTGAAAATCAAAGCATTTAATACACTTGAAACAACAAGTATTGATACCAAACAAAAAGGTATTCGATATTTTTTTGTAAGAAATTCTAAATTCAATTACCGTTGGAGCTGAAATATCAAAACCATGCATATTTTGTCGACACCTTATAAAAAGGTATCGATATCGAATCGATACTTAGCTAAATTTGTGAAAGTCATAATGTCAATTTGGTATCGTTTCTTTTAAGGGGTATCAATAATTTTTTTTTGAAAAATACCAAACTAGACATTCATTATTCAAGAGAAAAACAAAAAGAAATAAAGTTCCAAAAAAAACTAGCCTAAACCAGAAATGAAACCAGCCTGAAATGAAAAAGAAACCGGCCCAAACCAGAATTGAAAACTGTCCTCTAGATAAAAAAATACCATCCAAAAAGCTCTAAAAAAACCAACAAATTAAAAAAAAAACCAAATGTTTAGTCAGATATGTAGCTGACAACCACCAAAATAATTAATTGTCCTTATCCCCTTCTTTTTGTCAGTTGTAGTTTCCTAAAGCAACATTTCCCTTAGATCTGTCGTTCTCTTTTGCCTTTTCCTCTCCCAAATCGGCCTTCACATGGTTCTTCCTTAATTGGGTTCCCTTAGTTGTCTCTGTCCCATTTATTGTCTAACGAAGCTTGGAACCTCTCCTTTAAGGTAAGTTTCCTCCCCTTTCTTCATGCTTTCTGTTACAAGGACATGCATGAGATAATTTATTATTTTAAGGACATATTGAAAGTCTATCCATTGAAAATACCCCTTACATTATTAAATATCTCTTATAATAGCCTCGAAAACTGATTTTTCTAGAGTATTTGACTGACATTTATTTACTATTGTCATCGAATCACCCTTTATTGTCACCAATTCGAGCTTCAAATGAACCCCTAGTAATACTGCTTAAAGGCATATATACGCCTCCCTTGCAAACGGTGTTGGGATCGTTCTATGTAAGGTCAGTTTCAAGGCTACGATCTCCCACGAGGCGTTTCTGGTCACAACCCTCGAACCAGATCTGGCTTGCTTGATGTCAAAGGCTGCATCAAAATTTATATTCACATTAGCTCCTAGTGAAGGTCTCCATTTTGCTTGAATCGAAGATCTGGTATGCTTCTATTCCTCCACCCCATCTGATGCGTGATGTTCATAACAGGTTTTAAAGATTTATAAATGAAACGTTCTTGAGACTAACTTATTATCACGATTAAGGCAAGCGCACCTATCAAACAGTAGTATAGCTCAGCAAGACCGGATTGTTGAACCCAAAGGAACTATGAGTACTAGTATTTACTTCCTTTTTATTATCTAGCCTAAGATTTAAGAGGTTTGGTTGTCTAAACTAATTACTAACTAAGAATGTACAGAAAGAAAAACTAGGGAAAATACTTTTAGGAAAATTCAATTAATTGAGACAATACCTAAGGACAAATCCACCTAGACTTCACTTGTTATTTGACTCTGAATCAGACTATTTATTCATTTGACTTGATCCATAGAAATCCCTACGTTATATTATTATCCCTCTCAAGACTAATAACGTCTAACCCTAGGTTGAATAATTGAAATCTCTTTCTAATTAACATCTTAGAATTGTATTAACTCGATCCATGGATTCCCTTATTAGGTTTCACCCTAATCCGAAAAAATCTTGTCACCCTATCTCTAGGCGCACAATCAACTCCGCTTAATTATGACAAATTTACTCTTAGACAGGGTCAATTCCTCCTCTGAATAGGAGTTTAACTTGAATCAATATCCTGGAATATCAAAACAAGAATTAAGAACACATAATTAAGAACAAATCAAATATTTATCATACAATTCAGATAATAATAACAAGATCTATCTTAGGTTTCATTCCCCTTAGGTATTTAGGGGTTTAGTTCATACTTATAAAAGAAAACAGCTCAAAAGCATAAAGATAACAAAACATAAGAAAACCCAAAACTCCTGAAGGAACTTGAAGGGGGATCTCCAGTCTTGATGATGAATCCGGCTCTTGAGATGGATCAATCGGCTTTCCTTGAGTAATTCCTTACTTCCTACTCTACACCCCCTCCCTAAATGCCTCCTCAAGTGTTTAAATAGGCTTTGGAATGCCTAAGAGCCCTCAAAATTGGCCTTTTCCGAATTGGACTAAACTTGGGTTCGACAGGGACACGCCCATGTGACACGCCCATGTACGATTACTGAAGGCCATAGTCAAGGTTGTTAAATTGGTACGGGCATGTGATCCACCCGTGTAAGTCGTGCTTCGATCTTGCCAAATTGACACGGTCGTGTGACACGCCCGTGTGAGGAAGTCTAGGCCGTGTTGTTTTCCCATGTGGGTCTATTTTTTTGTTTTCGGCCCGTTTCTCTCTCTTTTTACTCTCCTATGCTCTCCTAAGTATAAAACATGAAATTAAAGGATCAGGAGCATCAAATTCACCAAATATAATGAGAAATCGTCCATAAATGCATTAGGTATGGGGTAAAAATATGTATAAATTACGGTTTATCAAATACCCCCACACTTAAGCATTTGCTTGTCCTCAAGCAAAACCCTCAACTCACAATCAAAATAAATTCTTCTTAACTTATAATTCCTATTAATAATATCTCAAAATAATCCATAAGTAATCATACATTGAGAATTTGATTGAAAGAATATCAAAGTTCCAAAACATTCCAAGTTGAGTATTTTATCATGAAAGGATAGGTGTCTCCCCTCATCTAAGTAATTACCTTCGACTCAAAATATCATAGAGTTTCACATCCTCACTAAAGAATCACTCAAATCACTCGAGGTGTTTAAGGACAATACATGAAGCACTCAATAGTCAATAATGAAAAGTCATTACCATAGGCTTGCATGAAAATCAAATCCCCACCACTATATATTGAAATGAACATCAATCAAAAGGTCTTTAAAGGGTAGTAACATGGCTTTGGTTAGGGGGTGTGGTCACAAGCTGAAAGAAAAGGTTAGAATCGAGATTGAATTGAAAAATTGCCTAACTAGAAAAAGTAATTAAACATCAATTGAGTACAAGTGAACTTCTTATCAGAAGATGGAATTTAGATACTGCGGCTCAACACTATCGAATTACTACTAATATGTAAGTATGAATGTTTTTTTTAAGAACAAGACAAATACATAGAAGAGCAAAGCATAGCTAAGCAATTAGTTCAAATCAAATCTCGAAAAAATAGGGATCAAATTAGGGGATTTCAACAATAATAGTTTATGGGTTAATATTGAGGGTAAATCAATTAATGGCTCGTTAGGCTCAAAGGGGTTTACTAAGGGTTAATTATAAAGGTAGGCTTTAGTGCAGTGAGTGGGTTAAACCTAAGTGCCTTTATCATTTTGACATATCAAATCAAATGGTGTGGTCTTGACATACATAGTCAAGCAAGTTCTAGAATAAGAATTCAATACTGACGCACTCAAAGCAACAATAAAAGTGAGCATGAAAGAAATAGTAGATGCTCTAAAGGCTCAAAATCTCACAAAAATTACGGCTTTTTGATGTTTAAACCTGTGAATTTCAACTCAAGATAATACCTAAACTTGGGAGAAACAACTTATAAAATTTTAAATTCAAAAGTCAACTTATCATGCTTGATTCTTTAATATCTTAAAGTTTAAACAATCAATGCATGAATGCCTAAGTTTTAATTCAAGACATATCAATAAAAATCATAAATTAATCATAATTCATTCTAATCATGGCATGAGAAGATCACATGAGAATAAGACACAATTCAGGGATTTCTAATGACGATATGAAAGATCATCCCATATTTAAGATGTACATTGCCCTCAATGTACAAAGGTAGATATATTGAAAAAGATAGATTGATAATCATAAGATAGGGAGAGAAGTGAAACTTCCTGAATGATGAATGAACTCCTTGAATTGGGGTTATGGAGAATAATCAGCCAAAACAATGATGAGGGTGAAGGAGGATACTCTAGTGGTGGTAGAGGTTAGGTTCCACAAATGCTTGGCCAAAAGAATATTATATCTCAAGTTGGCTATGGTCGTGGTCGAGCAGGGCATGGGAGTTGTAGAGAACCTTTCTCGGTGGAGTTTCAAGTTCCTGAGTAATAGTGAGCTTTGGAGCTCTTTATAACTGTGATAGAATCAGGAACTCTTTTAGGAAATATATAAGGAAGAATAAGTACTCGTAATGAATTAGCCGAAATTAAAAATTGTAAAATAATAATTATAAAACCTAATAAAATAAGGTGAAAGAAAAATAAAAAGTAGTCTTAAATGAAAACAAAAGAAACAACATAAAATAATAAATAAAAGTTTTTAAACATCTTCATTGCCAGATGGTTCGCGAGGTGGGGGTGGCGATGAGATGTGGAAGTGCTGACAAATCTGCTGTAGAGTAGCATCAATGTTATTGAAGCGCCGAAAACACTGCTGCTCGAATCGAGTAAGGCGCTCAGAGATGTTAGTGTATGAAGCCACCGTATGAACTGGACAATGAGGAGGTGGTGGCTGAGACGATGTGTCCTCGTGATGTGGAGGGACATCATCAGCAATATCCTTGGGGTCTTCCTTCTCGGTGGACTGGACGAGGCGGTATTGAGGAGGGTGGGTTCCTCGGTGCTTCTCGATCATCCTCATATGTAATATGGTTGAGATACACTGTGGAGACATCTGGCCGATGAGAGTGAGGGAGGATGATTGGGCCGCTGTGTTGAGGAGCCCGAAGTGTCAAGCCAACCGAGTTACGTAGGGGCCAATAGAGATGAAACCCTTCTGATGCCGCTCTGTCTGGTGGCGAATGGCAAGGGCAATGAAGTAGGCGAGGTCGAAGATATGGCCATTCACCATACTCCATAGAAACTAGGCGTCGTGAGTGTTGACGACGCCAGTGCTCTCTAGTCAGCCTGTCAAAGTGTGTGCCAAGTGTAACACCCCGAACCCGAAACCGACACCGGAGTCGAACACGAGGTGTTAACTGGCTTTAACCCCTTACAAAATTTATTTTCCAGACACTGCCCAATCTGTGTACTAGTCGTTTTAAAAATCATATCTTGAGTTCCGTAACTCGAAAATCAGTTTCGTAATTTTTCCCAGAAACTAGACTCATGTGCCCATCTATGTATTTTTTTCTAGAATTTTTGGTTGGGCCAATTAGTATAGTTTATTAGTCAAAGTCCCCCAAGTTGCAGGGGTCGACTACACTGACCTTTGCCCATTACGACTTGGATATCTCCCTGCACGGGGCTTCAATACTGATGCCGTTTGTTTCTATGGAAACTAGACTCAGAGAGGAATCTGTACATATATGGTACGACCCCTAATTATCTCTGGTTAATTTATAATGAATTTCCAAAGTCGGAGCAGGGAATCCAGAAACCGTTCTGGCCCTGTCCCACAAAAATCTGATTATCTCTTAATATACTGCCCATATGATCTTTTCGTTACTTCCTCATGAAAGCAGACTCATCGAGCTACGATTACATAATTTATTCATCAATTAATTCCACTCCTACTATTTTTAGTGATTTTTCAATCTCATGACACTGCTGCTGCCAGCATCTGTTACGAAAGTAACTAGGTCCATTTCATGCCTACCCTTGATCCAACTCAATCGAACATTCGTGCCATTTTCGCATGGCTTAAAGTTTACATGCCATAATTCAAACACAACGTACTAGCTTATACATGCCAAAATGATCTTCTAAGCACACTAAGAAGAAAGTACCAAAACTTGCTATCCGGTGTGATGACTTCGATGACGGCCCGACCCCGCAAAAGTAGATGAGTCCAAGCAACCTATAATGGGTGACAAGGAAACACCGGGTGAGTTTATAACTCAGTAAGTCATAAGCAATGCACTACTATATATCAATAACATTATCACAAGAGGAAACAAAATGGAATGAGACAATTTACTCCATCCATACCGAACCATGCCATAGTTCCTCCAACCTATCGATTCAATTTCATATCAATTCATGCATTCACCATCCATATACTCATCAATAGGACATTGAAGCATTTTCATAAATCAATTTATTTTCGTTACAATCAAACAACAAAACGGCCTTTCACCCATCCTACGATAAATTTTTATGTACGTGACTTCAAGTATAGTTGTCACATAGGTTCAACTTACCGAGCTCAACACCAAGTATAAGCATAGCACATATTAGCCATGTACTCAAGACACTTACCCGATCCGCTGTCTGCGATCGACTCAATAGTGTCGCACACATAGTGTCCATAATGATTCACGAATGTATATTGAGCCCGCACACTCAGTGCTATATATTCAACTCGCACACTTAGTGCCACGTAATCAAATCGCACACTTAGTGCTACATAGTCAGACTCGCACACTTAGTGCCGCATGGTCAATTCGCACACTTAGTGCATCATATTCATTTCGCACACTTAGTGCAACATAGTCAAATCGCACACTTAGTGCTGTACAATTTAATCCCGCGCACTTAGCGCCAATCTCATGGTCATAAATGGTTATCCCGCACGTTTAGTGCCGAGATCAACAACTCGGTACATCTTACCTCTTTTCTTTCATTCAACAATTTCATCATCACATACATACATGCATATATATATATATATGTATATTTATTCATTCCATTCAGCATCAATACATACACATTATGACCATTTGAAATAATACCAACTACATGCTTAATGACTTACCTCGTGTTGGGTAAGACGGTTCCAACTCGGCTACTCGATAACCTTTTCTTTGCCTTTGCTCGATTCACCTCCTTTAGCTCCTTGAGCTAAATCAATAATTTAACTAGTTTAACCACCTTGCTAAATATTTACAATCCAATTTCACATGTATATGTATGTTAGTATATTCGGCTAATAACCTCATGCAACTACCAAAGCCGAATCAACTAAATATACTTATGTATATACACATATATCATCATCGAAATCACCTAAGCTTAGACATCAATTTTTAATTTCAAGCAAGTTGCCGAATGCAACCTTACTAAATTTTCATGGATTCAATATACCATTACCATGAAATCAACAACCAAAAATTCATAGACAATTTAGGAAAATCACCTTGCAAATCTCAAATTCAAACAAAACCCATGGCCGAAATGCATGTATACATGTACAATGTCAACTATAACATCATTTAAACACCTAATTCATCTCATGAACACTTAATCAAGTTTCCCTAATCTAGCATATTTTCACATCTATTTGTAACATCATGTAAGTCCACATATAACTACATTTCTTAAGTTCCACATCTTAATGCCCATTATAGCCACTCCCATAATCTACATTTAAAAATCGGCAACACCCACATTCAACTATCTTAGCCGAATACTCCTCAATACTTAGACTAAAGTATGCACATTAAACTTAATACAACTTTCATTATTCCTTTCATGTTTCGGTCAATTATTCAAATTACCTCATAACATGAACATTCTTTTCAACTAATCTAGGATGACTCATTCGGCCATAACCAAGAACCACTTTTCATACAAGGACCAAAATAAATCAATTGAACCTCCCATTTAAACCCCTTTCCATCTTCTACTTACTCAATAATACATGTTTCTTAGTTCATATTCATCTATAATCATTTCAAATCACATACTACAAAACATCATCACTTTGGCATATAAGAACATAACCAAAGGTTTCTTGCAACACAACTCAAAAATCAACACATGGGTCATGTTATGAGCATCAAAACAACTCAACTTCACAAAAAAAATGCCAAAAGAACCACATGATATCATACCTTAATCTACAAACTCACTTGGCCGAATGTCCTAGCTTCCATTATTTTTTTCTTTTCTTTTCCTTATGGTTTCGGCAAGATGATAGAAAAGATGAAGGAACTTTGTTTTTATCACCACTTACTAATATAAATTTATTATACATAATTCCCACCAAATATAAAAAATGGAGACAAGGGAACACCATAATGCATGCTTGTGTTGGCCGGCCATTCACATTCAAAAATGGTCTATTTGACATGCAAGTCCACTCTTTTTGGTACATGCACTAATAGACCATTTTAAATTGGACTATCATATTTTCTCCATGTCTCAAATCGATCCCTATTAACAATTTTCTCATGCAATTGGTAAAATTAGGGAATGAAACTTCCACATACTCATGTTCACACATAATAAGCACAGAATATAGCAATTAATTATTTTTTTACGACTCGGTGTTGTGGTCCCGAAACCACTTTCCGACTAGGGTCACATTAGGGCTGTCACACCAAGATAGCGTGTAGGTACCTCAATGAGGGAGAGAGAGCCGATACCTTGGAGCGTTGGGATCGTAGGAAGCTGAGCTGGGGACCAAAGCATCCCAACACTTCGAAGGGCAGTAGTGGATGTGGCGATGGAGGGTGTTGAGCTCATTCTCTTCCATGAACTTCTCCGTATAAAGGCCCAAAGCGATGCCGGACTCGGGTACACTTAACTGGTAGACTAAACCACCGAGACAGAACTAGACCGTTCTAGGGTCATCGAAGTTGGTCATGACATCTTGAACATGAAAGGTCGAGCAAAGTTCAAGTGTAAGCTCAAGGTACGTCGGCTCGATTATTGCAAAGAAAAGTTCCCATGGATCAGTTGTCAGGAAAGTTCGGACATCGTCAGCCAACTGAACTCGTTCAAGCACGATCCAGTCAATACAGCGGCCCACACCTAAAGTTTGGGCCCAAAGTATCTGAAAAAGTTCCCCTGATTTCCTGAAGGAAACTAGAGGAAGGGGTGTTGGTTTTTCGAGATGAGACCCGAGGATGACGCTGCTCCTTTCCTCTTCTTCGAGGCGGGAACAACAGTCTTCTTACCATGTGATGATGACATTGTACCTGCGTTGAAAAATCAAAACTCAACCAACACGTCTCAAAAATAGCACAGAAGCACAAAACTAAATATGGAGATTTCATGAGATTTACGTAGTGGATGAAGTACACAAAACTACTAAATATATCAAGTTATAATATTATTGGAATAATGTAGCAGGAATATGAATGAATGTATATGGGAAGCATAAATTTCATGAAACTAGTAAAAATGAAAAAGTAGAGCATAATGGAGTAACTAAAATGACAAAATTCTTATAAACAAACAAAAGTATTCTATTGTTCTAACTATGATAATTCATTTAAAATAGGCAAATAGAGTAGAGAAATCATGAAATAAACAAAATATTCAAAGGAGATAGAGAGAAAAGAGTAAACAAAAGCAAAAAGAAGGAACTTGGGGCGTCGAAATCGATGTTGTAGGCGGCGCACGGGCGTGGAGGGTAGGGCGTGTGGAGTTACAGCGACTAGGGTTAGGGATTTTTGGGGAGGGAGATGATGAATAGTGAGGGGTTTTTATATATTTTGGGGCACATGGCTGTGGGACACGCCCGTGTGCCCTAATTTTTGCCCGTGTGTTTCGCAAATTTTAAATTTGGGCACGTTTGACATTCGGCCCACGCCCGTGTTTCTCAAGCGTGTGAGTGCACACGGTCGTGTCGCTTCTCCCACGCCCGTGTACATAGGTCCACACCCGTGTTAACTTGACAGGTTTGCCCATGGATGATGGGCATGGAAGTGTCGCACGTCTGTGCTAGTTTGACAGGTTCGCCCATGGTTTTGAGGCACGGGCATGTCGAACGCCCGGGTTGTTTTAACAGGTTCACCCACAGCCATGTCGCACGGCT
Source organism: Gossypium hirsutum (assembly GCF_007990345.1). Taxonomy (NCBI): domain Eukaryota; kingdom Viridiplantae; phylum Streptophyta; class Magnoliopsida; order Malvales; family Malvaceae; genus Gossypium; species Gossypium hirsutum. The sequence goes on along the minus strand of NC_053426.1, from coordinate 53,251,294 downwards.
GTAGTGATTTTATCGCTTCCCGTGTTGGAAAATTTTTTCCCTATTTTCGCATGGCTTAAGGCACACCCTTATGCCTGGCCGTGTGGCATTTAGAGAGTCTGTGTACCATGATTCAGTTAGTACGTTAGATGTTAAAAACTCAAATTTAAAGAAATTAATACTGTTAGTGCTCGGGTTGCCTCCCGAGAAGTGCTTATTTATAGTCTAGGCTCGACTTACTTCTTTGGTGCGTGATCATTGTGAATCGAGGAGTTTACACTCCTCATCTCTGCTATCAATTTTATCAACATAAGGTTTAAGACGAGTACCATTTACCTTGAACGTGCCAAATTTTTAGTGGTTTACCTCGACTGTACCATATTGAAAAATACTAATTACCGTAGTTTCTTCATTTGGTTCAGAAGTGGCGATTCGAGGATTTGCTACATTGTGTAGTACTTTGTCTCCAACTTTAAGTTGATTTTTGGAGGAATTAAGCTCCTCATGGCTTGGTTTTGGTTTTTCATGTTTTCTCGATTTATGTGTCCACCATTCATCTAGCTCCTCGATTTGTAACCTTCATTCTTCATGGATAGGTTCTTTGTTGTTGCTTGGCTTATGTATGTTCTTCGAACCTGTTTTCTGCAAAGAAGGTTGTACTATATATGGTTAGTTTTAGCCAAATGATTTGTACAGTCACCTTCGATTTTTGATGTGTTATTCGAATTACGGGCTTGAAGGGTGATTGTTTTGTCTCCCACACGAAGTACGAGTTCACCTATGCCAATGTTAATAATTGTTCTGGCAGTTTCTAAAAAGGGCCTTCCTAAAATTAAGGGGATGTTGCTATCCTCCTCTATGTCTAGAACAACAAAATCAACTGGGAATATAAATTTGTCGATTTTAACGAGTACATCTTCAATAATACCCTTAGGAAATCTAATAGTTTTATCTGCTAATTGAATGCTCATCCTAGTTTGTTTGGGTTTCCCTAGACCTAGTTGCTTAAATAATTTGTAAGGCATAACATTGATACTAGCCCCTAAATCAGCCAACGCATTATTAAAATCTAAACTACCAATTAAACAAGGAATTGTAAAACTCCTTGGATCTTTTAGTTTGTTAGGCAGCTTATTCTGTAGAATGGCTGAGCAGACTGTGTTCAGCTCCACATGCGATGCTTCATCTAACTTTTGTTTATTTGCTAAAAGCTCCTCTAAAAACTTGACTGCATTTGGCATCTGCGAAAGGGCTTCAATAAATGGTAAGTTAATATGTAGTTTCTTTAGAAGTTTAAGGAATTTACCAAATTGTTCGTCTGAGCGGTCTTTCCTTATCGCATTGGGGTATGGCACGCGAGGTTTATATTCTGTAATTACTAGCTTTGGCTCATTGTAGCCTACCTCATCCTTACCTATGCTTACCACCATTCCTGGCCTTGGTTCTGCAACTAGCCCTTCCTCATCTTGAATAGCAATCGCGTTGAGTTGCTCCCTTGGATTAGATTCAATGTTGCTTGGCAGACTACCTTGTGGTCATTCAGAAATCAACTTGACAAGCTGTCCAATCTAAGTTTCGAACCCCTGGATTGATGCTTGTTGATTTTTGAGTGCGGTCTCGGTATTCTGAAAATGAGTTTTTGACACTGAGATGAATTTTGTTAGCATCTCCTCAAGGTTCGATTTTTTCTCTTGTTGGTAGGGTGGTTGTTGGAAGCCTGGAGGTGCTGGCCTCTGATTCCCTTGGCCTCCCCATGAAAAATTAGGGTGGCTCCTCCTGTGACAGCCCAAAATTGACCCTAGTCGGGAAGTGGTTTCGGGACCGCTAAACCGAGTCACCGAAAGGTTTGAATGTGATGTTTATTATCTAGAATATGTAATCATGAATGTGTGAAAATTTCAAGCTTCGATTTAGTCGATTGCATGTGAATTTAGTCAATAGGACTTATATGAGAAAATTTTAAAATGTGATAGGTCAATGCATGAGGACCTATTAGTGCATGTGGAAGAAAAAGGGGACTTGCATGTCAAATTCCCCCTCCCTAATATGTAGTGGCCGGCCATGCTATGGGTGGAAACATGTCACCAACATGTTGTGTTAGTGATGTATGGTAAGGAAAATAAAATATTAAGCATGATAATTAAAATAAATTAAAGAAAGGAATTAAACAATGAAAAGGAAGGGTGATGAAAAAAAAAATGGTCTCATCCATACCCCCCCCTTGTTGCCGTGAGTTGAGGAAAGAAAACAAAAAAAATGTGTGTTCATTCTTGAACACCTTTGGCCGAATAGAGGAAAGAAAGGAAGGGGAAGAGCTTGAGAAAATCGGCTATGGTGGTTTGCTAGACTAAGGTATGTTTGATGTTGTTCTTGAGATGCATGCATGTTTTAGTAGTTGACTTGAGTTCTAAAAACCCATGGTTCAATTTTGTGGATTGATGATGATTTTGTGTTTTGCCATTGATGAGTGCTTGAGCTTTTGATAGTTGTTGATGAAAAGTGAAAGATATGTTAAAGATTAATATGTTTTGTGTTGAAGTTTTTGGTGATTTTGAGTAGTTGGGGTTAAATTACAAAAACAAATTTTTGAAGGACTCAAAGGTGAAATAAATGAGATGTATGGACTTATATGGGCACTAGGAAGATTCGGCCCTTAAGGAGTGTGACCAAACTTTGTGTATTTTGTGTTTTGTGGAATAAAGACTAAATTGTGAAAGTGCGAAATATTAGGGGTAAAAATGTAATTTACCCATTTATGCGTTATTAGACTAAATTGAATGAAGATATGTTAAATTAAGGCTTGGCAAGCTAGCTATTAAGGTGAAATGCTAATGTTAGTATTTGATTCGGTAATAATCTGTTTGGGGACAGCAGCAGTAAGGTGATTTTGGAAAATCGCCATAATTTGTAGGAGTTGAATTAGAAGCTGAGTGAATTATGCCATTAAAGCTTGAAGAGTCTATTTTCTTACAAAAGAAACTATGAAAACAAAAGAGTTACCGATCTTGAGATATTTGAAGTATTGTGGGGCTGAGTCAAAATGACTACTAGATTCCCTGTTCTGTTTTTAGAAAATCATTATAAATTGTACAAAAATGATTATAAGATAAAATTTATATGCTTAGACTCCTTAATGAGTCTAGTTTCAAATGAGATCAAATACAACACATTTTGAATTCTGTAAAATGAGAAATTTGATTCGTAGTGAAGAGTGGTCAGAATAGTCAAACAGTGAAACAGGGGAAACTTTAAGAAAAATCTGGTATTGATTGGCCAAGCAAAAAATTCTGAAAATTTTATGGATGGAAGATATACGAGTCTATATTCAGGGAAAATTAACGGCTAGTGATTTGGAGTTTTGTAGCTCCAGTTATAAACAATTTAGCGACTACTGCTCAGGAAAACAGCTCGTAGTGAATATGTGACTTTGTTGTAAACATTAATGAAAATTTGCCAATGAGTTATTTATTGACTATTATAAAGCTTACTATAAGCTATGTGTGTGAAAGTCAAATCAATATATATATTATTCTGAAAGTAATGCTTGAATAGTCGATTAATGACTATTTTAAATTATTGATTTGGCTCAAGGAGTTAAAGGAGGTGAATCGAGCAAAGGCAAAGAAAAGGTTATCGAGTAGTCGAGTTGGAACCGTCTTACCCAACACGAGGTAAGTCATTAAGCATGTAGTTGGTATTATTTCAATGGTCATAATGTTTATGTATTGATGCTGAATGGAATGAATAAATATACATATATGTATATGTGCATGTACGTATGTGATGATGAAATTGTTGAATGAAAGAAAAGAGGTAAGATGTACTGAGTTGTTGATCTCGGCACTAAACGTGCGGGATAACCATTTATGACCATGAGATTGGCGCTAAGTGCGCGGGATTAAATTGTACAGCACTAAGTGTGCGATTTGACTATGTTGCACTAAGTGTGCGAAATGAATATGATGCACTAAGTGTGCGAATTGACCATGCGGCACTAAGTGTGCGAGTTTGACTATGTAGCACTAAGTGTGCGATTTGATTACGTAGCACTAAGTGTGCGAGTTGATTATATAGCACTGAGTGTGCGGACTCAATATACATTCGTGAATCATTATGGACACTATGTGTGCGACACTATTGAGTCGATCGCGGACAGCGGATCGGGTAAGTGTCTTGAGTACATGGCTAATAGGTGCTATGCTTATACTTGGTGTTGAGCTCGGTAAGTTTGAACCTATGTGACAAATATACTTGAAGTCACGTACATAAAATTTATCGTAGGATGGGTGAAAGGCCGTTTAGTCGTTTGATTGTAACGAAAATAAATTGATTTATGAAAATGCTTCAATGTCCTATTGATGAGTATATGGAATGTGAATGCATGAATTGATATGAAATTGAATTGATAGGTTGGAGGAACTATGGTATGGTTCGGAATGGATGGAGTAATTAGCCTCGTTCCATTTTGTTTTCTCTTGTGATAATGTTATTGATGGATGGTAGTGCATAGCTTATGACTTACTGAGTTATAAACTCACTCGGTGTTTCCTTGTCACCCATTATAGGTTGCTTGGACTCATCTATTTTTGCGTGGTCGGGCCGTCATCGAAGTCATCACACCGGATAGCAAGTTTTGGTACTTTCTTCTTAGTTGGCTTAGAAGAACATTTTGGCATGTATAAGCTATTACGTTGTGTTTGAACTTTGGCATGTAAACTTTAAGCCATGCGAAAATGGCACGAATGTTCGATTGAGTTGGATCAAGGGTAGGCATGAAATGAACCTAGTTACTTTCGTAACAGATGCTGGCAGCAGCAGTGTCATGAGATTGAAAAATCACATAAAATAGTAGGAGTGGAATTAATTGATGAATAAATTATGTAAGCGAAGCTCGATGAGTCTGTTTTCATGAGGAAGTAACGAAAAGATCATATGGGCAGTATATTAAGAGATAATCAGATTTTTGTGGGACAGGGCCAGAACGGTTTCTGGATTCCCTGCTCCGACTTTGGAAATTCATTACAAATTAACCAGAGATAATTAGGGGTCGTACCATATATGTACAGATTCCTCTCTGAGTCTAGTTTTCATAGAAACAAACGGCATCAGTATTGAAGCCCCGTGTAGGGAGATATTCAAGTTGTAATGGACAAAGGTCAGTGTAGTCGACCCCTGCAACTTGGGAGATTTTGACTAATAAACTGTACTAATTGGCCCAACCAAAAATTTTAGAAAAAATACATAGATGGGCACATGAGTCTAGTTTCTGGGAAAAATTACGAAACTGATTTTCGAGTTACGAAACTCAAGATATGATTTTTAAAACGACTAGTACACAGATTGGGCAGTGTCTGGAAAATAAATTTTATAAGGGGTTAAAGTCAGTTAACACCTCGTGTTCGACTCCGGTGTCGGTTTCGGGTTCGGGGTGTTACATTTTATTGGTATCAGAGCTATGGTTTAGTCGGTTCTAGGACTACCATAGCGCGTATGAGTCTAGCTATACATGCCGAATGTTAATGTTTAAATGTGTGATGACTTCCGACGGTTGAAATGTTTTTGTTTTGATTAGTAAATGGACCCCGGTGAAGAAAGAACCCTAGCGGATGACATTGAGAGCGTAGCGGCTGCTCCTGCACAAGGGACGCCGCCTGTCGAACCTCAGTCATCTGCGAATAATCAAGGTGAGGGGGCTAAACAAGCCTTCTTTACCATGATGAATGAGTGGGTTGCGCAATATGCCCGAACCAACCCGGCTATCCAACAATTCCCGAATTTGAATAATCCACCCCAAGAGCCTGTAATGCCATCAGTCGCTGATCCTATGAGGCTGAGTAAGCCACCTGTAGACTTGATTAGGAAGCGTGGGGCCGAGGAGTTCAAGGCCATAGTAACTGATGATGCCGAAAGGGCCGAGTTCTGGCTAGATAACACCATTCGGGTGTTCGATGAATTGTCATGCACACCCGACGAATGTCTAAAATGTGCTGTATCTTTGTTGCGAGACTCAGCCTACTATTGGTGGAGGACCTTGATTTCCATAGTCCCGAACGAGCGAGTAACTTGGGACTTCTTTCAAATGGAATTCCGGAAGAAATTTATTAGCCAACGGTTCATTGATCAGAAGCGTAAGGAGTTCTTAGAACTCAAGCAAGGCCGTATGACTGTATCTGAATACGAACATGAATTCGTAAGACTCAGTAGGTATGCCCGGGAGTGTGTAGCTGACGAGGTTGCTATGTGCAAAAGATTCGAGGAAGGATTGAATGAAGATTTAAAGATACTAATGGGTATTTTGGAAATAAAAGAATTCGTAACACTAGTCGAACGAGCCTGCAAGGCGGAAGAACTTGGAAAGGAGAAGAGGAAGGCTGAATTTGAAGCTAGGGATTATCGTAAGAGATCGACGGGTAAAGCTCCGTTCTCAGCTGTAAAGAAGTTCAGGGAGGACATTAAGAAGTCGAGGGCGACTGCGGGAATTTCCATCAGGGCAAGACCATCGATGGGCTCCCGAGCTACTTCGGTAGCTAGTGTGGGCAATAATCGTCACGAGAAACCTGAATGTCCCCAATGTGGAAGACGACACCTAGGTGAATGTTGGGGCAAGTCTACTAGCAGGGTCTGTTACGGATGCGGTTCGAAGGACCACTTCATTAGAGATTGCACGGAGCTGGATGAGAAGAATAAGATTCAAGGTGCAAGACCTAGTGGAGTGACATCTAGAGGTAGACCACCGAGAATTTTAGGAGGCAGGGGTGGTAGTCAGAGGGGGCCTCTGATACGGCCGATCGAGCCGAGAACCGTACTCCTGCTAGAGCATATGCCATTCGCGCACGAGAGGAGGCATCCTCCCCCGACGTCATCACTGGTACCTTCACTCTCTTTGATACTAATGTGATTGCATTGATTGACCCTGGTTCTACTCATTCATATGTATGCGAAACCTTAGCAACCAGTAAGACTCTACCTGTCGAGTCTACTGAGCTCGTAATTCGAGTATCAAACCCTTTGGGTCAATGCGTACTTGTTGTAAGAGATGCCCTCTAATAATCCGAGAATCCTGTTTTCTGGCCGATTTGATGCTTTTGCCGTTCGACGAGTTTGATGTTATTTTTGGTTTGGATTGGTTAACCGCGCATGATGCGGTTGTGAATTGCAAAAGCAAGACTATCGATTAGAGGTGCGCAAATAACGAAATAATCCGAGTTGAGTCTGCGGACTTAAGGGGGTTGCCAGCTGTAATATCAGCAATGTTGGCCCAGAAATATGTAAGGAAAGGGTGCGAAACGTACCTCGCGTATGTACTTGATGACAAGGAGTTAGAAAAGAAACCCGAATCGGTGCCGGTGGTCTGTGAATACCCGGATGTTTTTCCTGAAGAGTTACCGGGTTTGCCACCTGTTCGGGAGGTAGAGTTTGGTATTGAGCTTGTACCTGGAACTACGCCTATTTCGATCGCTCCGTATCGTATGGCACTAACCGAGTTAAAAGAGTTGAAAGCTCAGTTGCAAGAATTGACGGATAGAGGTTTCGCTCGACCGAGTTTCTCACCTTGGGGTGCACCAGTATTGTTCGTGAAAAAGAAGGACGGAACCATGAGGTTGTGCATTGATTATCGTCAACTGAATAAAGTGACGATAAAGAATAAATATCCGTTGCCGCGTATTGATGATCTGTTCGATCAATTAAAGGGGGCATCGGTGTTTTCAAAGATAGATTTGAGATCGGGTTATTATCAGTTGCGGATTCGAGATTCGGACGTACCCAAAACTGCTTTCAGAACGAGGTACGGTCACTACGAGTTCTTAGTGATGCCGTTTGGGCTCACTAATGCCCCTGCGGTGTTTATGGATTTGATGAATCGGATCTTTAGGCCGTATTTGGATCGGTTCGTAGTTGTGTTTATTGATGACATCTTGGTCTATTCAAGAGATGAGGCCGAACATGCTGAGCATCTGAGGCTAGTGTTGCAAATTTTGCGGGATAAGCAGTTATATGCTAAGTTCAGTAAGTGTGAGTTCTGGCTAAGAGAGGTTAGCTTCTTGGGTCATGTGGTATCCGCATCGGGTATTCGAGTTGACCCGAGCAAAATTTCAGCCATACTTAACTGGAAGCCTCCGAGAAATGTTACCGAAGTCCGGAGCTTTCTAGGGCTCGCCGGTTATTACCGACGATTTGTCAAAGGTTTCTCGATGATAGCCACACCAATGACGAAGTTACTTCAAAAGGATGTTAAGTTCGAATGGACGGAGAAATGTCAGAAAAGCTTCGATCAACTGAAAACTCATTTGACTGAAGCTCCAATTTTGGTGCAACCCGAATCGGGTAAAGAGTGTGTCATTTATAGTGATGCATCCCTACTTGGGTTGGGTTGCGTATTGATGCAAGAAGGTCGAGTTGTGGCCTATGCGTCGAGACAATTGAAGCCACACGAGAGAAATTATCTGACCCATGATCTCGAACTAGCCGCCATTGTGTTTGCATTGAAAATATGGCGACATTAATTGTTTGGTGAGAAGTGCCATGTGTTTTCGGATCACAAAAGTCTCAAATATTTGATGACTCAACGAGACTTGAATCTGCGACAAAGACGTTGGCTTGAGTTGTTGAAAGATTACGAGCTTGTCATTGATTACCACCCGGGAAAGGCTAATGTGGTTGCGGACGCCTTAAGCCGGAAATCACTGTTTGCTTTGCGAGCGATGAATGTACACTTGTCTGTTCTACCTGACAATGTGTTAGTAGCTGAATTAAAAGCCAAACCATTATTGACTCATCAAATTCGTGAAGCTCAGAAAGTTGATGATGAATTGGTTGCAAAACGAGCTGAGTGTGTTCCGAACAAGGAAACGGAGTTTCAGATTGATGATGATGGTTGTTTGAGGTTTAGAAGTCGTTTGTGCGTTCCAAGGAATTCGGAACTCATTCTGATGATACTGAACGAAGCCCATTGTAGCCGAATGTCAATTCACCCGGGGAGCACGAAAATGTACAACGACTTGAAACGTCGGTTTTGGTGGCATGGTATGAAGCGAGACATCTCCGACTTTGTTTCGAGATGTTTAATATGTCAACAAGTGAAAGCGGAACATCAAGTGCCTTCAAGAATACTTCAGCCGATCATGATACCCGAGTGGAAATGGGACCGAGTCACAATGGACTTTGTGTCCGGACTGCCATTGTCCGCAAGTAAGAAGGATGCGATTTGGGTTGTTGTTGATAGGCTGACTAAGTCGGCTCACTTTATCCCCGTACGTACGGATTTTTCATTGGATAAACTAGCCATTTTTGTATGTTACTCAGATTGTGAGATTACATGGAGTACCTATTTCTATCGTGTCGGATAGAGATCCGAGATTTACCTCACGATTTTGGAAGAAATGGCAAGAAGCTTTGGGTACCAAGCTGCATTTTAGCACCGCTTTTCACCCCCAAACCGATGGTCAATCCGAGCGGATAATTCAGATGCTTGAGGATATGTTGAGATGTTGCATCCTCGAGTTTAGTAGTTCATGGGAACGGTATTTACCTTTGATTGAATTCGCTTACAACAATAGTTTTCAATCAAGTATTAAGATGGCACCTTACGAGGCTTTGTACGGGCGTAAATGCCGCACACCATTGTTTTGGACTGAGCTTGGTGAAAGTAAAATTTTCGGAGTTGATTTGATTAAAGATGCCGAACAGAAAGTAAAGGTGTTATGGCTCGAACACGGGATCGAGGAAGCTACTTGGGAAACCGAGAGCTCGATGAAAGAACGATATCCAAACCTATTTACCGGTAAGATTTTCGGGGACGAAAATTTCTTAAGTGGGGGAGAGTTGTGACAGCCCAAAATTGACCCTAGTCGGGAAGTGGTTTCGGGACCGCTAAACCGAGTCACCGAAAGGTTTGAATGTGATGTTTATTATCTAGAATATGTAATCATGAATGTGTGAAAATTTCAAGCTTCGATTTAGTCGATTGCATGTGAATTTAGTCAATAGGACTTATATGAGAAAATTTTAAAATGTGATAGGTCAATGCATGAGGACCTATTAGTGCATGTGGAAGAAAAAGGGGACTTGCATGTCAAATTCCCCCTCCCTAATATGTAGTGGCCGGCCATGCTATGGGTGGAAACATGTCACCAACATGTTGTGTTAGTGATGTATGGTAAGGAAAATAAAATATTAAGCATGATAATTAAAATAAATTAAAGAAAGGAATTAAACAATGAAAGGAAGGGTGATGAAAAAAAATGGTCTCATCCATACCCCCCCCTTGTTGCCGTGAGTTGAGGAAAGAAAACAAAAAAAATGTGTGTTCATTCTTGAACACCTTTGGCCGAATAGAGGAAAGAAAGGAAGGGGAAGAGCTTGAGAAAATCGGCTATGGTGGTTTGCTAGACTAAGGTATGTTTGATGTTGTTCTTGAGATGCATGCATGTTTTAGTAGTTGACTTGAGTTCTAAAAACCCATGGTTCAATTTTGTGGATTGATGATGATTTTGTGTTTTGCCATTGATGAGTGCTTGAGCTTTTTGATAGTTGTTGATGAAAAGTGAAAGATATGTTAAAGATTAATATGTTTTGTGTTGAAGTTTTTGGTGATTTTGAGTAGTTGGGGTTAAATTACAAAAACAAATTTTTGAAGGACTCAAAGGTGAAATAAATGAGATGTATGGACTTATATGGGCACTAGGAAGATTCGGCCCTTAAGGAGTGTGACCAAACTTTGTGTATTTTGTGTTTTGTGGAATAAAGACTAAATTGTGAAAGTGCGAAATATTAGGGGTAAAAATGTAATTTACCCATTTATGCGTTATTAGACTAAATTGAATGAAGATATGTTAAATTAAGGCTTGGCAAGCTAGCTATTAAGGTGAAATGCTAATGTTAGTATTTGATTCGGTAATAATCTGTTTGGGGACAGCAGCAGTAAGGTGATTTTGGAAAATCGCCATAATTTGTAGGAGTTGAATTAGAAGCTGAGTGAATTATGCCATTAAAGCTTGAAGAGTCTATTTTCTTACAAAAGAAACTATGAAAACAAAAGAGTTACCGATCTTGAGATATTTGAAGTATTGTGGGGCTGAGTCAAAATGACTACTAGATTCCCTGTTCTGTTTTTAGAAAATCATTATAAATTGTACAAAAATGATTATAAGATAAAATTTATATGCTTAGACTCCTTAATGAGTCTAGTTTCAAATGAGATCAAATGCAACACATTTTGAATTCTGTAAAATGAGAAATTTGATTCGTAGTGAAGAGTGGTCAGAATAGTCAAACAGTGAAACAGGGGAAACTTTAAGAAAAATCTGGTATTGATTGACCAAGCCAAAAATTCTGAAAATTTTATGGATGGAAGATATACGAGTCTATATTCAGGGAAAATTAACGGCTAGTGATTTGGAGTTTTGTAGCTCCAGTTATAAACAATTTAGCGACTACTGCTCAGGAAAACAGCTCGTAGTGAATATGTGACTTTGTTGTAAACATTAATGAAAATTTGCCAATGAGTTATTTATTGACTATTATAAAGCTTACTATAAGCTATGTGTGTGAAAGTCAAATCAATATATATATTATTCTGAAAGTAATGCTTGAATAGTCGATTAATGACTATTTTAAATTATTGATTTGGCTCAAGGAGTTAAAGGAGGTGAATCGAGCAAAGGCAAAGAAAAGGTTATCGAGTAGTCGAGTTGGAACCGTCTTACCCAACACGAGGTAAGTCATTAAGCATGTAGTTGGTATTATTTCAATGGTCATAATGTTTATGTATTGATGCTGAATGGAATGAATAAATATACATATATATATATGTGCATGTACGTATGTGATGATGAAATTGTTGAATGAAAGAAAAGAGGTAAGATGTACTGAGTTGTTGATCTCGGCACTAAACGTGCGGGATAACCATTTATGACCATGAGATTGGCGCTAAGTGCGCGGGATTAAATTGTACAGCACTAAGTGTGCGATTTGACTATGTTGCACTAAGTGTGCGAAATGAATATGATGCACTAAGTGTGCGAATTGACCATGCGGCACTAAGTGTGCGAGTTTGACTATGTAGCACTAAGTGTGCGATTTGATTACGTAGCACTAAGTGTGCGAGTTGATTATATAGCACTGAGTGTGCGGACTCAATATACATTCGTGAATCATTATGGACACTATGTGTGCGACACTATTGAGTCGATCGCGGACAGCGGATCGGGTAAGTGTCTTGAGTACATGGCTAATAGGTGCTATGCTTATACTTGGTGTTGAGCTCGGTAAGTTTGAACCTATGTGACAAATATACTTGAAGTCACGTACATAAAATTTATCGTAGGATGGGTGAAAGGCCGTTTAGTCGTTTGATTGTAACGAAAATAAATTGATTTATGAAAATGCTTCAATGTCCTATTGATGAGTATATGGAATGTGAATGCATGAATTGATATGAAATTGAATTGATAGGTTGGAGGAACTATGGTATGGTTCGGAATGGATGGAGTAATTAGCCTCGTTCCATTTTGTTTTCTCTTGTGATAATGTTATTGATGGATGGTAGTGCATAGCTTATGACTTACTGAGTTATAAACTCACTTGGTGTTTCCTTGTCACCCATTATAGGTTGCTTGGACTCATCTATTTTTGCGTGGTCGGGCCGTCATCGAAGTCATCACACCGGATAGCAAGTTTTGGTACTTTCTTCTTAGTTGGCTTAGAAGAACATTTTGGCATGTATAAGCTATTACGTTGTGTTTGAACTTTGGCATGTAAACTTTAAGCCATGCGAAAATGGCACGAATGTTCGATTGAGTTGGATCAAGGGTAGGCATGAAATGAACCTAGTTACTTTCGTAACAGATGCTGGCAGCAGCAGTGTCATGAGATTGAAAAATCACATAAAATAGTAGGAGTGGAATTAATTGATGAATAAATTATGTAAGCGAAGCTCGATGAGTCTGTTTTCATGAGGAAGTAACGAAAAGATCATATGGGCAGTATATTAAGAGATAATCAGATTTTTGTGGGACAGGGCCAGAACGGTTTCTAGATTCCCTGCTCCGACTTTGGAAATTTATTACAAATTAACCAGAGATAATTAGGGGTCGTACCATATATGTACAGATTCCTCTATGAGTCTAGTTTTCATAGAAACAAACGGCATCAGTATTGAAGCCCCGTGCAGGGAGATATTCAAGTCGTAATGGGCAAAGGTCAGTGTAGTCGACCCCTGCAACTTGGGAGATTTTGACTAATAAACTGTACTAATTGGCCCAACCAAAAATTTTAGAAAAAAATACATAGATGAGCACATGAGTCTAGTTTCTGGGAAAAATTACGAAACTGATTTTCGAGTTACGAAACTCAAGATATGATTTTTAAAACGACTAGTACACAGATTGGGCAGTGTCTGGAAAATAAATTTTATAAGGGGTTAAAGTCAGTTAACACCTCGTGTTCGACTCCGGTGTCGGTTTCGGGTTCGGGGTGTTACACCTCCAACCTGCATTATAAGTATTGTTATAGGGATTGTTTTGATATCGAGGATTGTTACCCATGAAATTTAACTATTTGTTCTCCATGTTGTGGCCATAAGGTAGGTATTCTGAACTGCTTGACCCGCCTCCACTTGTTTTGCATTGCATTACTGGGTGTACCTGTGAAGAACTAAGGAAACTATCAATTTTCTTATTCAAGAGTTCTACCTGATTAGAGAGCATGGTGACCGTATCGACGTTATAAACGCCGACTGTTTTCTTTGGCTTTGTCCTCATGACTTGGCACTGATAGTTATTCAGGGACATCTCCTCTATAAATTCATAGGCATCTTTAGGTGTTTTATTATTGATGGTTCCGCCAACAGCTGCGTCAACCATTTGTCGAGTCGAAGGATTCTCTCCATTATGAAAGGTTTGAACCTGTAGCCAAAGCGGTAACCCATGGTGAGTGCATCTTCTCAAGAGGTCCTTGTATCTCTCCCATGCATCATAGAGTGTTTCTAAATCCATCTGCACAAAGAAAGAAATATCATTACATAATTTAACCGTTTTAGCTGGCGAAAAATATTTTAATAAAAAATTTTCGGTCATTTGTTCCCAAGTAGTGATTGACTCCCATGGCAACGAGTTCAACCACTGTTTAGCTTTGTTTCTCAATGAAAAAGAGAATAACCAAAGACGAATGGCGTCATCAGAAACACCATTAATTTTAAATGTATCACATAGTTCCAAAAATTTTTCCAAGTGAGCGTTGGGATCCTTGTCCTGCAAACCAACAAACTGAACAAATTGTTGTACCATTGAAATTGTGTTAGGTTTCAGTTCAAAAGTATTTGCGGATACAACAGGTCTAATGATGCTCGATTCAGTTCCTGTTAAAAAAGGTTTAGCATAATCATACATAGTGCGCGGAGCAGAATTCTGATTAACAGCAATCGCAGGAGGTAGCAGATTTTCTTGGTTTTCAACCATCTCCTCGGTTGTGGTTGAAGTATCGTCCTCTTGCTCGTTCTCTGTGTATCTTAGGCTTCGCCTTATTTCTCTCTGATTTCTGCGAACTGTGTGGTCGATCTCACCGTCAAAAAGTAGTGGTCCTGACGGGTTTCTTCTAGTCATAAACTTGAAAAACCTGTCAGAAGGAAATAAGAGAAAAATTAGAAAATAAAATAAAAATTTAAATTGTAATAAAAGTAAAGTGGCTAAAGTAATAAAAATCGAGTTTTCCTAATATCCTAGTTCCCTGGCAAGGGCGCCAAAAACTTGATGCGTGATATTCGTAACAGGTTTTAAAGATTTATAAATGAAACGTTCTTGAGACTAACTTATTATCACGATTAAGGCAAGTGTACCTATCGAACAGTAGTATAGTTCAGCAAGACCGGATTGTCGAACCCAAAGGAACTACGAGTACTAGTATTTACTTCCTTTTTATTATCTAGCCTAAGATTTAAGAGGTTTGATTGTCTAAACTAATTACTAACTAAGAATGTACAGAAAGAAAAACTCAGGAAAATACTTTTGGGAAAATTCGATTGATTGAGACAATACCTAAGGACAAATCCACCTAGACTTCACTTGTTATTTGACTCTGAATCAGACGATTTATTCATTTGACTTGATCCGTAGAAATCCCTAAGTTATATTATTATCTCTCTCAAGAATAATAACGTCTAACCCTAGGTTGAATAATTGAAATCTCTTTCTAATTAACATCTTAGAATTGCATTAACTCGATCTATGGATTCCCTTATTAGGTTTCACCCTAATCTGGCGAAATCTTGTTACCCTATCTCTAGGCGTGCAATCAACTCCGCTTAATTATGACAAATTTACTCTTAGACAGGGTCAATTCCTCCTCTGAATAAGAGCTTAACTTGAATCAATATCCTGGAATATCAAAACAAGAATTAAGAACACATAATTAAGAACAAGTCAAATATTTATTATACAATTCATATAATAATAACAAGATCTATCTTAGGTTTCATTCCCCTTAGGTATTTAGGGGTGTAGTTCATACTTATGAAAGAAAACATCTCAAAAGCATAAAGATAACAAATCATAAGAAAACCCAAAACTCCTGAAGGAACTTGAAAGGGGATCTCTAGTCTTGATGATGAATCCGGCTCTTGAGATGGATCAATCGGCTTTCCTTGAGTAATTATTTGCTTCTTACTCTGCATCCGCCTCTCTAAGTGCCTCCTCAAGTGTTTAAATAGGCTTTGGAATGCCAAAGAGCCCTCACAATAGGCCTTTTTTGAATTGGACTAAACTTGGGTTCGGTAGGGATACACCCGTGTGACACGCCCGTGCGCGATTACTGAAGGCCGTGGTAAAGGTTGTTAAATGGGCACCGGCTTGTGATCCACCCGTGTAAGTCCTGCTTCGATCCTGCCAAATTGACACAACCGTGTGACACGCCCGTGTGAGGAAGTCCAAGCCGTGTTGTTTTCCTATGTGGGTCCATTTTCTCCGTTTTCGGCCCGTTTCTCGCTCTTTTTACTCTCCTATGCTCTCTTAAGTATAAAACATGAAGTTAAAGGATTAAGAGCATCGAATTCACCAAATCTAAGAGAAACCATCCATAAATGCGTTAGGCATGGGGTAAAAATATGTATAAATTACGGTTTATCACCATCCATCTCACTAATGTAGCTTAATACCCAGTTTGCGATTTCCTTACTTGAAAACTTTTTCCCCTTATACAATAATTGATTCTTGTTTGTCCAGATTGCCCACACTCCACAATAGAACAACTTACGATACTTGCTAGTACTGTTTCTAAAAATCCAGGTAAGCCACTCCCAACTATTTTGAACTGGGTTAGAAAGTATCCAACAAAGATTTAAATTTACCTATGCCTCGATTGTTATGTAGCAATCCCTGAAAATATGATTGGTGCTTTCTGCTACTTTGAGACATCTAGGGCATAATATTTCGATAGGGACTCATTTATAGCTTAAATTTACAAAAGTGGGGGAAAAAATTCCATGAAAGTTTCCACATTTTAATTTTAATTTTCAAGGGTATTTGTAATGTCCATAGTTTTTTTGTAAAAATCTGTAAGGTCATTTTATATTTGAGTACCATTATGATAGGAGGTACCTTTTTGTAATAGTTTATAAGCACTCCTCACAAAGAACTCCCCCAAGGGTTCGCCATTCCATACTATCATGTCTTCGTGAGCTTTTTTTTCTAAAGAGATGTGTAAAATTCTCTTCGCAATATCCTCTGAGAAGATATTGACAACAAGATCTCCCTTCCATTCTCTAGTTTGTGCATCAATTAAATTTGAAACAAGATTTGTCCCATCAATACTACTATTGCTATTTAATCTGTACTTGACAGGCCTTAGAATCCATACATCTTCCCTCCAACATAACCCATTCTGCAAAAGTCCCCTTACTGCCCAAACGCTCTTCTAGGTATGAGAAGGTAGATTCTCTAATCTTGCGTTTAAGAAATCAGAGTTTGACAAATATTTGGCATTTAAAGCACGCGCTAAAAGTGAATTTGGATAATTTAAAAAATGCAAACCCTATTTTGCTAATAATGCAATGTTAAACTTTGACAGATTTTGAAACCCTAAGCCCATATTTTCTTCTAATTCACACAAATGATCCTACCCACACTAATGTATACCCTTTCTACAGTGTCCTTTTTTCCACCAAGATTTAGCCATGATACCTTCCAATTCACCACAAAGGGTATTCAGAAGTAAAAAACACGCCATAGAGTGCATTGGAATAGCCTACAAAAAAACTTATATAAAGACCTCCTCTCTACCTTAGGATAAAAACCGCACACTCCAACTCTCAATTCTCTTTCTAAACTAGTCTTTTAGGTTTTCAAATGAGTTTTTTTCCTCCCAGCCATATTAGGTAGACTGAGATACCTTTCTAGATCATTCGAATATCTCACCCCTAAAATGCTAGAAACAAGTTGTTTATCACCTTCTGAAGTATTGAAACTATAAAAGACCATTGATTTATCATAGTTAACACATTATCCCGAACATCTTTCATATTCCCTTAGCACTGATTTCAAAACTCATGCTCCATTAGCATTTGCTTCTCCAAAAAGAATGCAGCCATCGACAAATAGCAAATGGGAGATTTAAGGGCCACTTTTGCTTGCCTTTGCCCCTCTCATCAACCAATCTGTAACACCCCTAACCCGTATCCGTTGCTGGAGTAGGGTTACGAGGTATTACCAATCAATTCGCAATATATAGCATACATTTATCAAACATAAAGCATTCAGTATCATAAATTATTCAACATAATCACATTGTCCCTTATAAGGGCCTACGGGGCCTTAAACATGCTTTAGAAGTGGTCCAGGACTAAACCGATAATATATGAAAATTTTGGAAACGTAGAAAAGTTTTCAACCTTACAAGGGTCACACGCTCGTGTGAACAGGCCGTGTGCCTCACACAGCGCCAAACACGCCCGTGTCCCAGGCCGTGTGGGAATAGGGTATACATACTGAGTTGGGTCACATGGCCAACCACACGCTTGTGTGTCTAGTCCGTGTGCCCTTCGAAGTGACCACACACGCCCGTGTGCCAGGCCATGCCAAAACTGTAGGGTATACTAACTTATGCAACACAGTCAAGGCACATGCCCGTGTGCTAGGCCGTGTGCCAATTAGGGAGTATATAGACTTGTACCACACGGCCAGTCATACTCTCGTGTGTGAGACCGCGTGGAGCATACTAACTTCAATTCAATTTCATCACCAAGGGACACATGACCGTATAACATGACTGTGTGTCACACACGACTAAGACACACGCCAGTGTCTCTGCCCATGTGGACAAAAATAGGCCATTTGTAAGGCCAATTTGCCACCTTTATTCATGCTCACCTAAACAACCAAAATGGTACTATTTCATCATACAATTAGGCGGCCAAAATCATCAACCAAATGCACAATTCATGCCATTATAATTTCATTTATTCCAAATCTCAAATCACTACCATTTACTTAGCCAAATACATGCCAAAACAATATCAATTTATATAGTTCATTTACCATATTCACACTCACATAACTTCCTTATAAATAACCACATAACACCTAAAATCATACCTTATCAAGGCATTTCTCAAGCATTTATACCTAAAATCATACCTCATCAAGGCATTTCTCAAGAATTTATACTCCATAAATCAATTAACCATTTGAGCAACTATAAAACCATAACCACATTCATACCAAACATACCAAAATAAGCCATTACTCATGGCTATATATACAAACCAAAACATATACAATTTACAAGCCAAATCTCATGGCTATAATCACAACCAAAATACCACATCTAGCCAATACATGTCATATGCCAAAAATGTATAATCCAAAAGTACCAACTTAGATGTTTGATAGTGTGATGATGTTCCCGACAACTCCCGGATCCAAGCTAGCCTTGATTAACTATAAAACATAGAAAAATAACACAAAGTAAGCTTCATAGCTTAGTAAGCTCATATGATATAAATTTAACTAATCACAAATACAACATTCATCAATATAATCATATTATCATGTACTTTATGATTACTAACAAATCTTTCAACTGTTTATTCATAAGCTTATATACCAACTTTGTAACTTCTTCGATTTTAAGCTCATAATATACATGTACATACTTGTACCAACCCATAACAAGTTTATACATACACGAAATGCTGTTGAATACTCAATGCCTCGCACGCTAAGTGCCATACTCGATATCTCGCACATTAAGTGCTGTACATAGCTGAAGCTATCTTAAATCACACACTAAGTGCTATATATAGCTGAAGCTATCTCGATCTCGCACACTAAGCGCCATATATAGCCGAAGCTATGTCGAATCGCACACTAAGTGCCACATATAGCTGATTTGTCATCGAACATGACTGTAGTCTCGTATATACAATTTATGCAATATCAAAGCATTTAAAGCATAATTAAAATAACACTTATTACAAATGAACTTACCTCGTTTTAGGATTTGACAGATCGGGTTGATTACTCGATAATCTTGGTTTTCCCCCGATCTAAATCCGAATTCTTTCTTTCTTGACCTTATGAATTCAAAATTAATTTATTTATTCAACCATTCATTCAATTTAGTCCAAAACATACATTTGGGCTTATTTGAACATTAGCCCCTGAACTTTCACACTTTAAATAATTTAATCCTTATTTCACAATACACAAAATTCACATAATTTCAATAAAACCCATACTTGGCTGAATTATATATAGGTCCCTAGAAGCCCAAAACATTTATTTATTTCACATTTCAACCACACAATTTGCACATTTCACAATTTAATCCCTATTATGCATTTTCATCAAAAATCACTTAACAAAACATGTAAAACTATCATCAAGCCTTCATAATTCAACATTAAACATCAAAGAACACATAGATTCAACAATGACAACTCTCAAAATCTTTATCAGTTTCGAAATTAAAGGTACGGGCTAGCTAGATTGAGCTGCAACGATTACAAAAACATAGAAATCATCAAAAACTGAGCTAAAACCGTACCTTAATCAAGCTAAGAGTTGGTCGAATGTTTTAAAACCTAGGAATGGTTTTCTTCCATTTCAATAATTGGCAATGTAAAAAGTTGATAGCATCAAATTGTTTTATTTCTTTTGTTTAATAACATTAATACATAATTTACTAATTTAACCTTACTAATATAACTTAAAAATCATTTAGCGGTTGTCCAAAATTGTCCACTCATCTTTCAAATGGCTTAATTACCATTTAAGGCCATCATATTTAAAAGCCAAAGCTATTTGACACCTTTAACTAATAGCACACAAGTTTTACACTTTATGCGATTAAGTCTTTTTTTTTTCAAATTAACCAATTAAACGATAAAATTAGCCCACGAAATTTTCACACATATCACATAACATGTTGTAAATACCGAAAATAATATTAAAATAATTTTTTGACATCGTATTTGTGGTCCCAAAACCACTGTTCTGATTGGACCAAAAATGGGTTGTTACAATTCTCCCCCTTAGGGATTTTTGTCCTTGAAAATCTTACCAGTGAATAGGTTTCGGTATTGTTTTCTCATAGCATCCTCGGGTTCCCATGTAGCTTTTTCAATCCCGTGTCAATGCCATAATACTTTCACTAATGCAATTCTCTTATTTCTCAGCTTTTTGATCTCTTGAGTTAAAATTTGAATCGGTTCTTCAGCATATGACATATCAGATTGAATTTAAACTTCAGTTGGGGAAATGACATGTGAAAGGTCAGAATGGTATCGTTGAAGCATCGACACATTAAACACATTATGTATTTTCTCTAACTCAGACGATAAAGATAGTCGATATGCCACTAGCCCAATTCGCTCGATAATCTCATACGGTCTGATGAATCTCGGACTCAATTTTCCTTTTCTGTCGAATCTGAGTATTTTCTTCCACGGTGAAACTTCTAGAAATACTTTATCTCTAGTCTAAAACTCAATATCTTTTTGTTTCAAATCTGTGTACGATTTCTGTCGATCTGATGCCGCTTTCAAACTATCATGAATTACTTTCACTTTCTTTTCTATTTCTCTGATCAGATCAACCCCGTGAATCTTATTTTCGATACGCTCATTCCAGTACAACGGTGTTCGACATTTACGACTGTATAGAGCTTCATACGGTGCCATCTTTATACTCAATTGGAAGCTATTATTGTAAGCAAATTCAATCAGCCGTAGATATTTCTCCCAGCTACCTTCAAACTCAAGAATGCAACAATGCAACATATCCTTAAGTATCTGAATAACTCGTCCGGATTGACCATCCATTTGCGGGTGAAACGCAGTACTAAACTGCAACTTCGAACCCAAAGCTTCTTACAATTTCTTCCAAAATCGCGAAGTAAATCTTGGATCTCTATTCGAAACAATAAATAGGGGAACACCTTGGAATCTCACAATTTTAGAAAAATATAACTTAGCTAATTTATCAAGCGAAAAATCTGTACGTACTGGAATGAATGAACTGATTTTGTCAATCTGTCAACAACAACCCAAATTGCATCTTTGTTTTTCGAATAAGTGTAAACCCGATACGAAATCCATTGTTACTTTATCCCACTTCCATTCAGGAATCATAATAGGCTGCAATAAACCTGACAGAACTTGATGCTTAGCTTTGACTTGCTGACAAATCAAACATTTCGAAACAAATTCTGAGATATCTTGTTTCATGCCATGCCACCAATAAAGCTTTTTCAAATCTTTATACATTTTCGTGCTTCTAGGATGTACTGATAAATAGCTATTGTGTGTTTCATTTAGAATCTTCCGAATGAGTTTAAAACTTCTTGGTACACATATTTTATCACGAAGAATCAAATAGTCATCAAGCCCTACTCAAAACTCTGAATTTGAAGTTGACTCACACTAAGCTCGTTTTGCTTGCAATTCATTATCAAATTTTTGAGCCTTACAAATTTGCTGTAGAAATAACGGTCTCTCTTTCAACTCGGCTACTATCGAACCGTTGTCAGAAAAAGCTAATTGTGTGTTCAAAGCACATAAAGCAACTAAGGACTTTCGACTCAAAGCATCAGCAACTACGTTCACTTTCCTCAGATGATAGTCAATCACTAATTCATTGTCTTTTAACAATTCTAACCATCTCCATTGTCACAAATTCAAATCTTTTTGAGTCATCAGATATTTCAAGCTTTGTGGTTAGTATAAATATGGCATTTCTCGCCAAACAAGTAATGACGCCAAATTTTTAATGCAAACACTATCACTGCTAACTCTAGATCGTGTGTCGGATAATTCTTTTCATGCGGCTTCAATTGTCTCGAGGCATAAGCTACAACTTTGCCTTTCTGCATCAAAACACAACCCAGGCTATTTAACGATGCATCACTAAAAATTACGAATTCTTTACCCGACTTAGGCTGAACTAACACTGGTGTCTCTGTCAATAATGCTTTCAACTGTTCGAAGTTCTGCTGACACTTTTCTAAGCACTTAAATTTAACATCTTTTTAAAATAATCGTGTCATCAGAGTTGCAATCATAGAAAAGCCTTTTACACATCGTCTATAATAGCCAGCTAGTCCTAGAAAACTATGGACTTCAGTTACATTTATCGGAGGCTTCCAATCTATAATCGTAAAAATTTTACTCAGGTCAACTCAGATACCCTCTTCTGAAACTATATGTCCCAGAAAACCACCTCTCGTAGCCAAAACTCACATTTACTGAACTTTGCAAACAACTATTTATCTCTTAAAGTTTGTAACATGATTCTCAAATGCTTAGTGTGCTCAGATTCATCATGAGAGTAAATTAAAATATCATCACTACAAATCACTCTAAGTACGGCCTAGAAATCCTGTTCATAAAGTCCATAAAAATAGCAGGTGCATTTGTTAGACCGAAAGGCATAACAAGAAATTCATAGTGTCCGTACCTTGTTCTAAATGCAATCTTTGGCACATCTGAGTCTTTAACTTTCAACTGGTAATAACCTGATCTTAAATCAATTTTTGAAAACACTGTTGCCCCTTTTAATTAATCAAACAAATCATCTATTTATAGTAAAGGGTATTTATTCTTGATCATCACTTTGTTGAGCTGTGATAGTCTATACACATTCTCATTGTGCCATCTCTCTTTTTCACAAATAACACCGGTGCACCTCAGAAAGAGAAACTCGGTTTAGCAAAACCTCTATCTGTCAACTTTTGCAACTGAGCTTTTAATTATTTTAACTCTATTGGAGCCATTCTATACGAAGCTATCGATATCGGCTTTGTTCCCAATATTAATTCAATACCAAACTCAACTTTTCTGATAGGTGGTAAACCCGATAACTCTTCGGGGAATATATCTAGATACTCACACACAACTGGTACTAATTCAATCTTTGTTTTTGTCACTTTTGTATCAAGTACATAAGCAAGATAAGTTTCACACCCCTTTCTCACAAATCTCTGATCTAACATAGATGAGATCACAACTGGAAAACTATTCAGATCATCAGATTCAATTCTAATAATCTCATTATTCTGACATTTCAGTTCAATTGTCTTTGGTCCACAATTCACAATTGCATCATGCGTAGTCAGCCAGTTCATACCCAGAATCACGTCAAAATCATTGATTGGTAAAAGCATTAAGTCAGCCAGAAAATAGTAACCCCGAGTCATCAATGTACAATTCTTACAAATTTTATCAACTAAAATAGACTTGCCTAAGGGGTTTAATACTTTAATTACAAACTTTGTAGACTCAACATGTAAACTCTTTTTACATACTAAATTCATACAAATATATGAATGGGTTGATCCAGGATCTATGAACGCAATTATTGTAACACCCTGAATTTGGGCCTAGAAGTTTTGGGCCTTGAGCATGGGAGCGGTTGAAGGCAGCTTATAATATTCTGTTGTGCATGCAAATTTCGTTAATGAAGGCTTGTTTTAGTGGTTAAGTGTGTTGAGAAGTGTTGGAGAAGTCTTGGGTTTAAACATGGACTCTAGCAAAAAAATTTGGTTCAAGGTGAATCAAACCCTGGGTGTAGTAGGTAGGCCTTAAGAATATTGTTGGAGAAATTGTGACACAAAAAAAACCTTATGGCTTAGTGGCAAGTGGCGTGTGGAGCATTTGAGGGGAGGCATGGGTTCGAATCCCATAGCAAGCAAAAAGAATTTATTTTGCTAACAGGGGGCGGCAAAAGTTGGTGTTGAATTTAAACTCTGATGTTGGAGGGATCCCACATCGGGAAGCTAACATAAGAGTGGATAGGAAGCTGGCTTTAAATAGAGAGAACCATGAGGAGAGTAAAGGTACCTTTCTTGGCTGATCCCTTTCGCTTTATGGCGTGCTCGTTTGGGTTGGGTGTCGGCTAAGAGTGCTCGGAGCGTGGATTAACTCCAGTCTCCAATCAGGTGTGTATTTATCACTACTCTTGTTGTTGGATGGCTACTTCGGGCCGCGATGGGCCGAAAGGGGCCATGTGGGTCCAATGGGCCTATGGGCCCAATTGGATAAGTTGTTTGATTGTGTAGTAAATGTTGGACTAGGCTAGGTGAGTCGCATATCTGTGGCTAGGTTTGGGCTAAAAGGGCCACACGAGTGTGTGGGCCCATTTGGGCAGAGAATAGGCTTTAGGCCCATTCGTATTGTTATCCATGTTTAGAATACTTTAGTTTACCAATTACTGAAATGCCCTCAACTTGTAAAATTACCAAAGTACTCCCGATTTACAGAATTACCGTTTTACCCTCGATTTACAGAATTATCGTTTTACTCTCGATTTTTAAAATTACTGTTTTACCCTCGATTTACAGAATTACCGTTTTACCCTCAGTTTACAGAATTACCATATTACCCTCAATTTACAGAATTACCGTTTTACCCTCAGTTTACAGAATTACTGTTTTACCCTCGATTTATAGAATTATCGTTTTACCCTCGATTTGTAAAATTACTGTTTTACCCTCAGTTTACAGAATTACTATTTTACCCTCGATTTACAAAATTACTGTTTTACCCTCAGTTTACAGAATTACTGTTTTACCCTCAGTTTATAGAATTACTATTTTACCCTCGATTTGTAAAATTACTGTTTTACCCTTGATTTACAGAATTACTGGTTTACCCTCAGTTTACAAAATTATCGTCTTACCCTCGATTTACAGAATTACCGTTTTACCCTTGATTGTGAAATTACTGAAATACCCCTGTAGGGTAGAATTTCCGAAATACCCCTATAGGGTAGATTACTGAAATACCCTTATAGGATAGAATTACCAAAATACCCCTATAGGGTAGAATTATCGAAATACCCTTGTAGGGTAGAAATACCGAAATACCCCTGTATGGTAAAATTACCGAGATACCCTTGTGGGGTAAAATTACCATTTTGCCCCTAGGGTGTTAAATGACTGTTTTGCCCTTGTGGGCAAGTGACTGACTTGGACTGTGTGTTTGACGGATTTGATTGTGAATATATGTTGGTGATATGAATGACTTGACTGTGATTGTTTGATTCAAATATGGGCATGACATTCTGCATACATGACATGTTGCATGGGTTGGGATTTTGAATGGAGGAAGCGTTCTGGTGGCTATGCCACAAATATCTGTTCTGGTGGCTCTGTCACAATATCTGTATTTGGTGACTCTGTCACAATATCTGTTGACCGATCGATGGCTAAGTACCGATCACGCTACCGAAGGCTGTGTGCCATTGTTGTAGGCTTCGTGCCGATTATAGACCCGTTATTAATGGCTCTGTGCCAACCTAAATATGGCTTTGTGCCATCTTGACTATGGCTTCGTGCCAAACGTATTTACCTGTAGCTATGTGCCTAACATATTTGTTGACGACTCTGTGTCGATCATATTTACCGAAGGCTGTGCGCCAGTTATATTACCGTCACTGATGGCTATGTGCCGAAGTTATTACAGTTATCTATGGCTTTGTGCACGTATTCTGTTAGGTAGGTTTGCCACATTATCTGATTCTGGTGGCTCTGCCACAATATCTGTATCTGGTGACTCTGTCACGATATCTGTTCTGGCAGCCATGCTGCAAATTCTGTGATGTGTAGCGGATGGGTGGGTCGAGTTGTCTCCCCACATGGTGTAAGGTTGGTACGGGGGTGTATACGGCTGGATTGGGTTGGGATTGCATTCACATTCTGATTCTGATTCTGTCACCTAATTCTGATTCTGATTCTGATTCTGTTACTAATATTGATTCTGATTCTGATTCTGTTACTGATTCTGATTCTGATTCTCATTTTGGTCCCAATTCTGATAATGTTTCTTATTCTGTAATGGGCTAAGGTCCATCTGGTACTATCTGTTGTAATGGGCTAAGACCCGATTGGTACTGAAATTGTAAGTAAGGCTGGGGCTAGACTTTTAATTCTTTTAGATGACTGACTGTTCCTTATTATAGTAGGGGATTTCACACTAAGTTTTCGTAAACTCACCCCGTTTATTAACCTTTCAGGTAATTTCCAGCCTTAGATGGATCGGGGTTGCTAGGGGCTCGGAGGAAGCCACACACACTGTTTATGTTACAGTTTTGATTATTATCTTTAAATTATTTTATGTGGGTTGTAGTAAAGCCGTTGTAATTTTCTAGATTTCAAATTTGGAATTTTATTTATTGTTCTTATAATTGCTAGTATTAGAACACGATTTTCCAAAGCAACTACTGTTATTCAAAACATCACGTAACCGCAATTGTTTTTAAAGTAAGTTTCCGCAACTACCAAGATTTTTACAAAGTTGTTAAGAATGTTATTCAGCTGAGGTTTTCTAACAAGGTTTAAAAAGGGTATAAGTTTTTAATTATTAAGAAGGGTTTTTAATGGAAACATGATTTTCGAAAAACACTTCAATGTGACACGCCAAGTTCGAGCCAAACTTCCAGGCTGGGTTTGGGGTGTTACAATTATATCAGTATCAAAAAGAGAAAAAGTATTGGTAATAACGTCTGGCGATGATGCTTCCTCCCGTGCACGAATAGCATAAGATCGGGTAGGTGCTCGTGCCTCAGATCTCATAGTAGAATCTCTAATCACACCTCTACCACTAGATACATTTCCATTATTTCTTAGAGGTCTCCCTCTCGTTGTCGTATTGCTCGATCTTGCATGCTGAGATTTATCTTTTTCATTTAGGTCGGGACAATCTCTGATAAAATGGTCTCGCGAACCACAACTGTAACAAGCTCTATTATTAGTTTTCATCCAACAATCTCCAAAATGCCACCTTCCGCACTGTTGACATTCGGGTTTAACATCTTTCACGTCACCAACACTCGATAGCGATGTAGCTTGAGCTTTAGGGCTGGTATATTGCTTTCCATGGTCTCTATTAGAATATCCCACTAAAGCTATTGATCGGTTAAAATAGTCTCTGGATTTCTTCGACGAGGACTGATAAGGTTTACTCATCAATCTCCTCCTTGTATCTCTAGCCTTCGATTCAACTTTCTTCTTTCTTTGACTAAAGTCTTTTGCTTCCAATCCCGTTCAACTAACACAACAAATTCTTTTAAATTTAAAATTCCAACCAAAAGTTTAATATCTTTGTTCAGCCCATCAAAAAATCATTTACACATTATTTCTTAAGTAGACACATACTCACGAGCGTATTTGCTCAACCATACAAATTTCCTCTCGTACTCGGTTACAATCATGCTGCCTTGTTTCAACTCTAAAAACTCTGTATGCTTTTGATCAAGGAACAGCTAACTTATAAATTTCTTTTGGAACTCCATCTAAAAGAATTCCAAGGTCAGTAGTTCTCTCGGTACTACAGACACTAAGGTATTCCACCACTGATATGTAATATCTCTCAAAAGGGATATAGCACACTTTAGACATTCAGTTGCCGTGCAAGAACGTTCATCAAATATTCGGATCGTATTTTCAAGCCAAAACTCGGCTCTCTCAAGGTCATCATCAACATTAGCTCTGAACTCTTCAGCTCCGTATTTGCGGATCTTTCAATAAGAGGTTTATTCAATCTTAAAAGCTCGACTCCTTGGGGAGCTATAGGTACGAGTTGGGGATTAGAAGGGGGTGAAGGTTGTTGAGCAACTGGGTTTGTACGAATGTATTGGGTGAACCATTCGTTCATCATTTGGAAGAAGGCATCTTTAGCCTCTCCTCCTTGACTACCAGTCATGGGCCTAGAATCAGACAGCCTGTTCCTTGCGCGGGAGCAGGCGTATTACTCTCAACCTCATTGGCTATAGCTCGATTGGGATCTATTACTATATAAAAACACAGTATAAAACGTCAGGAGTCATCACACTATCTCAGTTATATATATGGCATGTATAGCTAGACTCACATACGCTACGCTAGTCTTAGATTGACTAAACCGTAGCTCTGATACCAATAAAATGTAACACCCCTAACCCTCATCCATCGCCGGAGTAGGGTTACGAGGTATTACCAATCAGTTCACAACATATAGAATACATTTATCAAACATAAAACATTTATGCTCATAAATCATTCAACATAATCACATTGTCCCTTAGGAGGGCTTACGGGGACTTAAACATGCTTTAGAAGTGGTTCGGGACTAAACCAATAACATATGAAAATTTTGGAAACTTAGAAAAATTTTCAACCTTACAGGGGCCACACGCCCGTGTGAATAGGCCGTGTGCCTCACACGGCTCCAGACACGCCTGTGTCTAGCCGGTGTGCCAGGCCGTGTGCTAGGCTGTGTGCTAGGCCGTGCCAAAACTGTAAGGTATACCGACTTATGCAACATAGTTAGTCACACGTCTGTGTGTGAGACCGTGTGGAGCATACTAACTTTAATTGAATTTCATCACCAGCAGAATAACATGACCTGTGTCACACACGGTTGAGACACACGCCCGTGTCTCTACCCGTGTGGACAAAAATAGGCCATTTGCAAGGCCAATTTGCCACCTTTATTCATGCTTACCTAAACAACCAAAATGGTACCATTTCATCATACAATTAGGTGGCAAAAATCATCAACCAAATGCACAATTCATGCCATTATAATTTCATTTATTCCAAATCTCAAATCAATACCATTTACTTAGCCAAATACATGCTAAAACAATATCAATCTATATATTTCATTTACCATAATTCACACTCACATAACTTCCTTATAAATAACCACATAACATCTAAAATCATATCTCATCAAGGCATTTCTCAAGCATTTATACTCCACAGATTAATTAACCATTTGAGCAACTATAAAGCTGTCACTCATGGCTATATATACAAACCAAAACATATACAATTTACAAGCCAAATCTCATGGCTATAATCACAACCAAAATACCACATCTAGCCAATACATGCCATATGCCAAAAATGTATAATCCAAAAGTACCAACTTAGATGTTTGATAGTGTGATGATGTTCCCGACAACTCCTGGATCCAAGCTAGCCTTGATTAACTATAAATCATAGAAAAATAACACAAAGTAAGCTTCATAGCTTAGTAAGCTCATATGATATAAATTTAACTAATCACAAATACAACATTCATCAATCTAATCATATTATCATGTACTTTATGATTACTAACAAATCTTTCAACTGCTTATTCATAAGCTTATATACAAACTTTGAAACTTCTTCAATTTTAAGCTCATAATATACATGTACATACTTGTACCAACCCATAACAAGTTTATACATGCACAGAATTCCGTTGATACTTAATGCCTTGCACACCAGGTGCCATACTCGATATCTCACACACTAAGTGCTTTACATAGCCGAAACTACCTTAAATCGCACACTAAGTGCTATATATAGTCGAAGTTATCTCGATCTCGCACACTAAGCGCCATATATAGCCGAAGCTATGTCGAATCGCACACTAAGTGCCACATATAGCTGATTTGTCATCGAACATGACTATAGTCTCGTTTATACAATTTATGCAATATCAAAGCATTTAAAGCATAATTAAAACAATGCTTATTACATACGAACTTACCTCGTATTAAAAATTGACGGATCGGGTCGATTACTCGATAACCTTGCTTTTCCCCTGATCCAAGTCTGAATTCCTTCTTTCTTGACCTATATGAATTCAAAATTAACTTATTTACTCAACCATTCATTCAATTTAGTCCAAAACAAACATTTAGGCCTATTTGCACATTAGCCCCTAAACTTTCACACTTTAAACAATTTAATCCTTATTTCACAAAACATAAAATTCACATAATTTCAATAAAACCTGTAACACCCTGAACCCGGCCTAGACGTTGTGACCGAATCCGATGTGCCATATTGAAGCGCTAAAAACATTTTCTATATTTAGTCCAGAAAATCGTGCTTAGTGTTCAAAGGATGATTTCATTATAGGTTAAAGTGAATGGAAGCTGAGCACCAGGTAGGAAACTAGAAAAGAGGAGGTGCGTCCATCGGACTGCTTAAGTACCAAGCTCCCTTCGGATCCAATCCTAGACATGCACACCACCATTGCCACACCTTAACTTAGCGTATGTTCTTAGGAATCCAAATTCAATTAAGTCCAGTTTAAGGAAAAGTGATTAATTTTGAAAAAAAACGTTTTTGTTGCGGAAGTTTTGCTTTGTTGTCGCGATATTTTAAAATCAATTACTATTTTTGAAGACAGGCCCTAAAGCCAATCAGTTTCAGCGATTAAGATAATATCACACCTATTCTAGTAAAACATATTAAAACATTTAGAATAATTAAAGCGGCTTTATTACAACTTTAACCAAAATAGAAATAATCAAAAATAAATGCGAAATTTAAAAGGGAGCTACTTGAAACTTATTTAAAAACCAGAAATTAAATCTTCGTGGCCACTCTGAATCCCGCCCAGCTCCAAGTCCACCAACTAGGGCTCACCTGCAAGGATGGAAGAGAAAGGGGGTGAGTTTGGAAAACTCAGTGTGTATGGAAAACCCATCCAAAGCCCAAGTCAGCTCAAGCCCATTGGGCCTAAGCCCTATTCAGATAACCGTGGGTATTAGGCCGAAGCCCTTTGCAGAATACAGTAAACTGGGCCTTAGCCCCTTTTCAGATAATAGTATGGCCCGTAGGTCCATTCCAGAATAGAACAGACATATTCGTGTATGCAAGCCCAACCCAGCCTATAACCAACCGCTATACTCCACCCGTACCAGCCCTACACTCCATGTGGGGAATAGCTCAACCCACCCAGCCCTACACTCCACAGTTGCAGCATAGCTGCTCAGATATCAGTAAGTTGAGGCAAGGCCTCTAGTACGTGGTCAAGCCACTTTCAGTACTTTCTCTATCAATAACCCAGTCCCATGCATCAGATAATAATAACATGACATGCAGTAAATAGTAACAGTCAAACATGCATTCAGGTCAACCTTAACCCTAGGGGTATATTAGTAATTTTGTTCCTAGAGGTAAATCTGTAAATTTTCCACCTATAAAGGTATTTCAGTAATTCTATCAGTTTTAAGGGTTCTCATGAATGTTACGGTCCTTACTAGCCCATTTGTCATCATAATAATTTATTAGTCTCAATTTCACAATTTTAGCCATTGGGCCTTAAAACCCCTAATGGGCCCTACAGTGTCCATTAGCAATTTAAGCCCATTTAATTCAAGTTTTATGACCAGTTTACCGGTTTAAGCAGTTTCGATTCTACAGTCTAACAGAACATACCTATTGCCTATTTTTTTATTATATTATATATATTTTTATTATCTTTTTTATTTAACTACCCGTATGGGCTCGTAAGACCATTGGGCCCAGTTTTAGCCTATCGAGGCCCAATTACCGAAGTGCACGAAACTTCACACACTACTAACTTACCACTTGCGATTTTATATCTAATGATTTCTAAACATCTTGTGAGCACTCGCACACTCACAAGCCCACGAAATACCGGAATTTTGGCATTTCGGCTTTTGCCGAATTGAAATATGAGAGGGTGTTCGATACACCTATTTCGTGACGACTGCTACTGAGATCCCTTACGATGTCCTACAATTGATTACCACAATTCTTAGATTGCAACCCACAACAACCAATCCCAATATTCAGCACCCCATATTCGAACCGTGCCCCTAAAGCCTTTAGAATCTTACCTTTTTACCGAAAACAGATAACTAGATCTAATTCTAGTTGTTCCAAAGATCCAAGCCTTCGATCAAACCTCTTGAAGACACTAATCACCAAAAGAAATCGTCAGTTAAAGACCCTTAAAGCCCTATGCCCAAATCGACAGCCTCCCTAGATTTTAGGGACTTTGACTTTTCTAAATTGTAAAATAAGACTAGATCTGAGGTGATGAGCACTTACCACTTATTCCTTTTTGATTTCTACGCAGATATGATGCAGATCTATCCTCTAAACAATAGTAGAA
Source organism: Gossypium hirsutum (assembly GCF_007990345.1). Taxonomy (NCBI): domain Eukaryota; kingdom Viridiplantae; phylum Streptophyta; class Magnoliopsida; order Malvales; family Malvaceae; genus Gossypium; species Gossypium hirsutum. Next base: position 53,218,923 of record NC_053426.1, on the reverse strand, counting down.
CTCGAATCCAGGAGATCTGAAGTTTCGACTATGAGTCCCTAAATCTATGGTATTTCGACTTTTTAAGTGATGAAGAACATGACGATTTGAGGCTATAACTTTGAAGTAATGCTGCCGACAGATACTAAAGGTTTAGAGAAGATGAAAGTTGATCAAAAAGAACAAAAATAACTGAAGGATTTTGGCTTGGAGAAATCGACACAAAAAAGTGAGTTTTCGGGGTTTTAGCTTTTATGGCAATCGGCTATGGAGGTTTTTTGGAGGATGGGATTGACAGAGGAGGTGAGTAAGGTGATTAGAAGGTTTCGGCTAGAAGAAAAAGCAAAAAGGAAGAAAGAAAATGGAAGAAAAAGAGAGGAAGAAGAAATCGGCACCAAAGAGAAGGAATTTGTGTTTTCGGCTTTTGTGAGAACTCAGAAAGGATGAATGGCAGTGAAAGCTTTCAGGTGGCTAACCCTAATTCTCCAAGACAGAAAAAGAAAAGAACCTAACCCTAATATCAACTAAAACAATCGGCCCAACCTCCCTAAGGCCCTTGCCAAAATTCACTTAAGTGATCACATGCCCGGCACATGCCTAAAATTAAAAAGTAACAATATGCCTACCTTGCAACTTGAACCCTGGACCTTAATTCCTTACCAGACGCCATTTTCTTTAGGAACTCAGTGGCACCACCTTGCCACTTTACCAAGGCCTTATTTGCGTCATAATCTACGAAGTTCTTCTTAGAAGCCCACTTAACCAAGTCTCCTATTCACTTAAAATCCAGCTTGATATTTTACCGTGTTTAACTTAGGCTTGGGCCTTCTAAAGGCCCACAAACACATTTAAGCACAATTCCAATATTCAGAACACCAAAATTTCAAAATTTACCAAAAATCACAGAAACCCAGAAAATCCAGAAAATCAGGGCGTTACAAAACCCATGCTTGGCCAAATTATATATAGGTCCCTAGAAGCCCAAAAATTTCATTTATTTCACATTTCAACCACACAATTTGCACATTTCACAATTTAATCCCTATTATGCATTTTCATCAAAAATCACTTAATAAAACATGTAAAACTATCATCAAGCTTTCATAATTCAACATTAAACATCAAAGAACACATAGATTCAAAAATGGCAACTCTCAAAATCTTTAACAGTTTCGAAATTAAAGGTATGAGTTAGCTAGATTGAGCTGCAACAATTACAAAAACATGGAAATCATCAAAAACCGAGCTAAAACCGTACTTTAATCAAGCTAAGAGTTGGCCGAATGCTTTAAAACCTAGGAATGGTTTTCTTTCTCTTCAATAATCAGCTATGTAAAAAGATAATTTACTAATTTAACCTTACCAATATAACTTAAAAATCATTTAATGATTGTCCAAAATTTTCCACTCATCTTTCAAATGGCTTAATTACCATTTAAGGCCGTCATATTTAAAAGTCAAAGCTATCTGACACCTTTAATTAATAGCACACAAGTTTTACCCTTTATGCGATTAAGTCCCCTTTTTTTTTCAAATTGACCAATTAAACGATAAAATTAGCTTACAAAATTTTCACACATATCACATAACATGCTGTAAATACCAAAAATAATATTAAAATAATTTTCTAACATCAAATTTGTGGTCCCGAAACCACTGTTTTGATTTGAGGAAAAACGGGCTGTTACACAATCCCTCATTGCTAACTTCATAAGAGTTGATAGACTTTCGCTACAGATCCAGAAAAGAAACGGACTCAAGGGGTTGCCTTGTCAAAGTCTTCTAGAAGGTCTAAAAAACTCCCCAACTTTCTTTTTAACTATTATCAAATATGAAATAGAAGTGACGCCTTTCTTTACTACCCCACCCTATGCCAAATCAAACCCCATAAATAACATCATCTCCCAAAGAAATTGCCATTTTCCTCACTCTCTTTTGTCAAAAATTATGCAAAATCTCATAAGCTTATATAACCCCTTACCCATATCCGACGCATTATTAGAATTAAACACAAACTAACATACAACACCGAGACGTAAATTTCCTCCAAATTTAAAACTTTTCATTTACAACATATCGTCCTTAAAACGAGCCTACGAGGCCCAAATCATGCATTGGAGGTGGTTCACGACTAAACCATTAGGAATTTTTTTACGACACTTAGAGAATTTTTCATCAAAACAGAGTCACATGCTCGTGTGGCTTGGGACACGTCCGTGTGGGTAGGCCGTGTGGTCACATATACCGTGTCCCTAACCCGTGTAACTCTTTGTTTATGACGTCATGCACCAAAGAAAGTCACACGGCCAATTCACAAGCCTGTGTGCTTAAGCCTTGTGGGCGATTTAATTTCTGAAAATTTTCATAAAATAGGTGCAGACTTCACACGCCCTGGGCACATGACCATGCCTGAGGCCGTGTAGTCCATAAGGCTGAGACACATGGCCATGTCTCTATCCATATAGAAAAAAATAAGGCTATTTACCAAGCCATTTACCACCCTTACTTGCGCCAACTTGCACAACATCAAGCAACACCAAATCTAAGCATATATATACAACCAAATCAGCCACAAACAATATGTCAATACATCAATTACACATACTATCATCCATCATGCATAAACATCACATACTTTCTTTTCCAGTCATGCCAATTTCATTTTCATGATAAGCATCTTCACAATAACATGCCAATGATCAATAAAATTAATATTAGCCAACTTTCAAAGGCCATATACAAAATGAGTCATTAACCATAACAATGCCAACCCATTTGGCTAAACTAATATGACACATAACAAAATGACCAAGTCCCTATACATGCCATACTCAAAATATTGAAACCAATTATACCCAAAACAATAGTTTGATAGTGTGATTCGAGCTCCGACGTTCCTCAGTCCCCGAGCTAACTTGGCGACACTATAAAGAAAGAAATTAAAAGAAAAAGGGAGCAAGCTTTAAAGCTTAGTAAGTTTGCATGCAAATAATAAGCAACATAAATCATTCATTAATCATGTAACTACTCAACATAAGTTAACATAAATATCATTATGTATCTTAGGCATAACTTACTCCTTAGCATTCTTACCAAGAGTTCATCTCATACCAAAGTTCATACTCATGAGTTATACATACATACCTATACCAACTCGTAACATAGTCACATACTTTGTCATCTTTGACGTACTCTTCAGATTACCCGTTAAACACTTGTAATACTATCGGATACACGGAAGGTCTTGCACATAAGTGCCACATATGTAGCCAGAGCTACCTCATATTTCATAACACATTGGGCTAGCACACGAGCTAATCACAGGCCTACTCACACAAGCTGCCAGTCAAGACGTAGCTACATGGGCTACTCACACAAGCTGCCAGGTATCCGCAACACATGCCGGACTATCCAGCCATAGGTAAGACGTACATGACCAGCACCCGGATTCACATAAATCACATCACTCATGGTTTCCTAGTGACATGTGACTTGTATCCTAAACTATTCCTAAGGTTCAACCGGGATTTTCTCATCGTCGAAACTTCTTTGAATATTTCCATAGAAACAATCGTACAATTTATGCAATATTAATCATTAAATACATAATATAACATTGCATTATTTACACACAAACTTACCTCGGTACAAAATGGAAGGAAATGGACTTAATCGTCAATAACCTTGTTTTTCCCCTGATCAAAGTCTGAACTTTGTTTTTCTTGATCTATAATAGCAAATTTAACTTATTTAATTATCACATTACTCGATGCTGTCCAAAAATCAACTTACGAAAAAATTACATTTTTACCTTTAAACTTTGACATATTTATATTTTAGTCCTTAGGCTCGTAAAATGAAATGTATCCATTTTCTTTGTTACCCAAGCCTAGCGGAACCTAAATCATGCTCATAACAGCTCACATTTTTCATCAAATCGCATTTCTACTACCCATTTTTACAACTTTTACAAATAAGTCATTTTTATGCATTTTTACTAAAAATCACTTACTAAAAGTTGTCCATCACACCTTAAACATACAATATCTTCCATCAAACGTCAAAATACATGCATGTTACACACGGGTAAATTTTTAAACATGAACCTTACTTCAAAATAATGGAAGAAATAGGTAAATCAGGTTACGAGGACTTCAAAAATGTAAAGAGCATTAAAAACGGGGCTAGGATGTGCTTACAATCAAGCTTGAAAGATGACAAAACCTTAGCTATGGAGAGCTTGAAAATTTCAGCCAAGCGTGGAAGAAGATGGACAAATTTTGGCTTTATTTTCTGTTTTTATTCTTTTATTTACCAAATGACCAAAATGCCCTTTTTGCTAAACTTTAAAATTTTATCTCACCATGTCCATTTTTGTCCACTAACTTAACAAATGGTCTAATTATCATATAAAGACCTCTAACTTAAAATCTCATGCAATTGGACACCTTTAACATGTAGAACTCAACTTTTTCACTTTTTAGAATTTAGAAATTAAGTGCCCAAACGTCAAAATTTTCGAACGAAATTTTCACGAAATCATTCTGCGAAACTGTAGACCATAAAAATCTAATAAAAAAAATTTTATTGCGTCGAATTCATGGTTTGAAACCACTATTCTGATTAGCTCCAAAATTGGGCTATTGCAACTCTTCCTCTTTAGGGATTTTCATCCCTGAAAATCTTACCAGAAAATAGGTTTGGGTACTATTTCCTCATTGCCTCCTCAAGCTCCCAAGTAGCCTCTTCAACCCCATGTCTTTGCCACAACACTTTCACAAGAGCTATACTTTTATTCTCAACTATTTTACTTTTTGGGCTAATATCTTGATCGATTCCTCATCGTAATTCATATATGGATGAATCTCAACTTCTGTCGGTGAAATCAGATGCGAAGGGTCTGATCTATAACAGCGCAACATAGACACATGAAACACGTTGTGGATCCTTTCCAATTCAGATGGCAAAGCGAACCGATATGCTACCGGTCCTATTCTCTTGGTAATTTCATACAGTCCAATAAATCGTGGACTGAACTTGCCTTTACAGGCAAATCATAGAATTTTCTTCCATGGAGATACTTTTAAAAATACCTTGTCACCGATTTGAAATTCAATCTCTTTTCTTTTCAAATCCACGTACTGCTTTTGTCTAGCTAAAGTAGCTTTCAAACAATCATGAATCACCCTTACTTTTTCTTTGGTTTCTCTAACAAAGTCAACCCCGTGAATTTGATTCTCTTTGAGCTCTGTCCAGTATAATTTCGGCATTTTCGGCCATACAATGCCTCATAAGGCACCATTTTTATGCTCGACTGAAAACTGTTGTTGTAGGCGAATTGAACCAATGGTAGATTTTTTCCCAACTACCTTGGAATTCTAGAACACAACATCAGAGCATATCTTTTAAAATCTGAATTACTCTCTCAGATTGAATGTCGGTTTGTAGATGGAAAGCTGTACTAAACTTCAATTTCGTACCTAAAACTTCTTGCAACTTTTTCCAAAACCGTGAAGTGAACCTCGGATCTCTATCCGGTATAATAAAAATAGGTACTCCATGAAGTCTAACAATTTCAGTAATGTATAAATCAGCAAATTTATCAAGTGAGTAATCAGTACGTACCGGTACAAAATTAGTCGATTTTGTCAATCTATCCACGACAACCCAAACGACATCCTTCTTTTTCGGAGTCAAAGGTAAACCTGTCACAAAATCCATGGTGATTCTGTCCCATTTCCACTTGGGAACCATCACAGGTTGAAGTAAACCCAAAGGTACTTAGTGTTTGGCCATTACTTGTCGACAAATCAAGCATTTCGAAACAAACTCTGAGATATCTCGTTTCATGCCTGACCACCAATACATTTTCTTCAAATCACAGTACATTTTTGCACTGCCTAGATGAATAGACAAACAACCACTATGTGCCTCATTAAGAATCTTCTGAGTCAACCCTGTATCTTTAGGATCACATATCCTACCTCGGAATCTCAAACAATCATTGGAGTGAATTTGAAATCCTGAGTCACCATCTGATTCACACTGAATTCTCTTGGCTTGCAACTCACTGTCACACTTTTGAGCTTCCCAAATCTGTTGAAGAAACATCAGTCTAGCTCTCAACTCAGCTAGAATCGAACCATTATCAGATAAGGTCAATTGTGTATTCATGGCCCTAAAAGCAAACAAAGATTTCCTACTCAAAGCATCAGCCACTACATTCGCTTTTCCTGGATGATAATCAATCACAAGCACATAGTCTTTTAATAATTCAAGCCATCTCCATTGTTGCAAATTCAGATCTTTTTGAGTCATCAGATACTTCAAACTTTTATGATCGGTAAAGACATGTCATTTCTTGCCGTACAAATGGTGTCTTCAAATCTTCAAGGCAAACACAATGGTAGCCAACTCTAAATCATACGTCAGGTAGTTTTTTTCGTGCGGTTTCAGCTATCTCGAGGCATAAGCTATCACTTTGCCCTCTTGCATCAACACACATCCTAATCCATTCAATGATGCATCACTATAAATTACAAACTCTTTCCCCGAGGTTGTACTAAAACTGGTGCTTTAGTCAATAATGCCTTCAATTTCTCAAAACTTTGCTGACATTTTTCAGACCACTCAAACTAATACATGCTTGCTTAGATAGTTTTACACCTTAATCATAAATTTCATAGACATAACAGGCATATTCTTACTAAGTACCAAATTCATGCATACATACGAATGGGTAGATGTTGGGTCAATCAAAGTAATAGCAATAGTATCATAAAGAGAAAAAGTACTAGTGATAACATCAGAAGATGTTGCTTCTTTGCGAGCACAGATGGCGTAGGCCGTAGTAGGTGCTCGAGCTTCAAATCTTGCAGCTGAATCATTCATCACATTTTTGCTGCTGGCTCCATTTTTGGTATTTCTTAGGGGTCTTCCTTTAGAAGCAGTATTACTCGACCTTGTATTCTGAAACTTTTCTTTTTCAGTCATATCAGGGCAGTCTTTAATGAAGTGATCTTGGGAACCACACTTGAAACAAGGTTGGTCATTGATTCGGCAATTGCCGGGGTGACATCTTCCACAATGTGGGCATCCAAATCTATTGGTTCGATTACCAACGCTCGCAATAGAAGTAGTCTGGGCTTTATAACTCAAATATTGATTCCCACGGTTTCTATTTGAGAACCCAACTGAAGCATGAGAACAAGAATACATCTCTCTAGATTTCTTAGACTGAGATTGGAACGACTTACCCTTCAGCCTCTTTCTTGCATCTCTAGCCTCAGACTCGGCTTTTCTCTTTTCGTTGGTCAGTTCCTCTACTTTACAAGCACGACCTACGAGCACAACAAATTCTTTCAGCTCAAGAATACCCACTAACAATCTGATGTCTTCATTAAGCCCATCTTCAAATATTTTACACATAATAGCTTCGGAGGAGACGCACTCCCTAGCATACTTGCTGAGCCAAACAAACTCTCTTTAATATTCAACAACTGACATGCAGCCCTGTTTCAGCTCAAGAAATTCTTTTCACTTTTGATCAATGAATCGCTCACTGATATACTTCTTTCGGAACTCTTCCTGAAAGAATTCCCATGTAACTCTCTCTTCCGGAACCACAGATACTAGTGTTTTCCACAAGTGATATGACGTGTCCCTTAGTAAAGATATAACACATCAAAGATTCATAGGGTGTACAAGATAACTCATCGAATCCCCTAATAGAATTCTCAATCGAATCCTCTAATAGAATTCTCAAGCCAAAATTCTACTTTTTCAGGATCATCATTGGTATTTGCTCTAAATTCTTCAGCCCCTTGCTTTTTAATCTTATCAACTAGGGTTCTATTCAATCTCATAAAGTCCATTCCTTGAGGCACTATGGGGACAAGTTGAGGATTAAGAAGGGGTGGGGCATGTTGTTGTTGAGTGGTCGGGTTCGTTCAAACTAACCCTGTGAACCACTTGTTCATCATATGAAAGAAGGCTTCCCAAGCCTTTCCTCCCTGAATCAAAGTTATGGCTCTACTCTCAACTGGCACTGTACCTTGGGTGGCAGTTGGCGCATTACTTTCTACATCATCTGCCACAGCTTAATCGGGATCTATTACTATATGAAAACACAGATTAAAATTATCAGGAGTCGTCACACTATCACAATTTATATATGGCATGATAGCTGGACTCGTACACATGCTACGTTAGTCCGAGAATTGACTAAACTGTAACTCTAATACCACTAACTGTAACACCCCTTACCCGTATCATATGCCGAAACAAGGTTTGAGGCATCACCGGACTTAAACACAAACTAACATACAATACCGAGATGTAAATTTCCATCCAAATTTAAAACTTCTCATTTACAACATATAGTCCTTAAAACGAGCCTATGAGGCCCAAATCATGCATTAGAGGTGGATCGGGACTAAACTGAAAAGTTTAGGAATTTTTTTACGACACCTTAGAGAATTTTTCATCAAAACAGAGTCACAAGCCTGTGTAGCTTGGGACACGCCCATGTGGGTAGGCAGTGTGGTCACATGCGCCCGTGTCCCTAACCCGTGTAATTCTCTGTTTATGACGTCATATACCGAAAGAAGTCACACGGCCAAGTCACACGCCTATATGCTTAGGCCGTGTGGGCAATTTAATTTTCAAAATTTTTTATAAAATAGGTGCAGACTTCACACGCCCTGGGCACATGCCCGTGCTTGAGGCCGTGTAGTCTACACGGCTGAGACACACGGCCGTGTCTCTGCCTGTGTGGCAAAAAATAAGGCTATTTACCAAGCCATTTGCCACTCTTGTGCCAACTTGCAAAACATCAAGCAACACGAAATCCAAGCATATACATACAACCAATCAGCCACAAACAAGATGTCAATACATCAATTACACATACTATCATCCATCATGCATAAACATCACATACTTTCTTTTCCATTCATGCTAATTTCATCTTTATGATAAGCATCTTCATAGTAACATGCCAATGACCAATAAAATTAATATTAGTCAACTTTCAAAGGTCATATACAAAATGAATCATTAACCATAACAATGCCAACCCACTTGGCTAAACTAATATGACACATAACAAAATGACCAAGTCTCTATACATGCCATACTCAAAATATTGAAACCAATTATACCCAAAACAATAGTTTGATAGTGTGATTCGAGCTCTAACATTCCTCAATCCCCGAGCTAACTTGGAGACACTATAAGAAAATAAAAGAAAAAAAAGGGAGTAAGCTTTAGAGCTTAGTAAGTTTGCATGCAAATAATAAGCAACATAAATCATTCATTTAATCATGTAACTACTCAACATAAGTTAACATAAATATCATCATGTATCTTAGGCATAACTTACTCTTTAGTATTCTTACCAAGAGTTCATCTCATACCAAAGTTCATACTCATGAGTTATACATACATACCTGTACCAACTCGTAACATAGTCACATACTTTGTCATCTTTGACGTACTCTTCGAATTACCAGTTGAACACTTGGAATACTATCGGATACACGGAAGGTCTTGCACATAAGTGCCACATACGTGGCCAATGCTACCTCATATTTCATAATACATAGGGTTCGCACACGAGCTAATCACAGGCCTATTCACACAAGCTGTTAGTCAAGACGTAGCTACACGGGCTGCTCACACAAGCTATCAAGTACCTGCAACACTCATGACTAGCACCCGAATTCACATAAATCACATCACTCATGGTTTCCTAGTGACATGTCACTTGTATCCTAAACTATTCCTAAGGTTCAACCGGGATTTTCTCGTCGTCGAAACTTCTTTGAATATTTCCATAGAAACAATCATACAATTTATGCAATATTAAGCATTAAATACATATATAACATTGCATTAATTACACACAAACTTACCTCGGTACAAAAAGGAAGGAAATGAACTTAATTGATAATAACCTTGTTTTTCTCCCTATCAAAGTCTGAACTTCGTTTTTCATAATCTATAGTAGCAAATTTAACTTATTTAATTATCACATTACCCGATGCTATCCAAAAATCAACTTATGGCAAAATTATTTTTTTCCCTAAACTTTGACATATTTACATTTTAGTCCTTATGCTTGTAAAATGAAATGTATCTATTTTCTTTGTTACCCAACCCTAGCCGAACCTAAATCATGCTCATAACAGCCCACATTGTTCATCAAATCACATTTCTACTACTCATTTTCACAACTTTTACAAATAAGTCATTTTTATGCATTTTCACTAAAAATCACTTAGTAAAAGTTGTCTATCACACCTTAAACATACAATATCTTCCATCAAGGATCAAAATACATGCATCTAACACATGGGTAAATTTTTAAACATGAAGCCTACTTTAAAATAATGGTAGAAATAGGTAAATCGAGTTATGAGGACTTAAAAAATGTAAATAGCATTAAAAATGGGGCTAGGATGTACTTACAATCAAGCTTGAAAGATGAAAAAACCCTAGCTATGGAGAGCTTGAAAATTTTGGCCAAGGGTGGAAGAAGATGGACAAATTTTGGCTTTATTTTCCCTTTTTATTCTTTTATTTACCAAATGACCAAAATGCCTTTTTTACTAAACTTTAAAATTTTATCTCATCATGTCCATTTTTGTCCACTAAATTAAAAAATGGTATAATTATCATATAAGGACCTCTAATTTAAAATCTCATGGAAATTGGACACCTTTAACATGTAGAATTCAACTTTTACACTTTTTAGAATTTAGTCATTTTGACTAAATTAAGTGCCCAAACGTCAAAATTTTGGAATGAAACTTTCACGAAATCATTCTGTGAAATTGTAGACCATAAAAATCTAATAAAAAAAAAATTTTACTACGTCAAATTCGTGGTCTCAAAACCACTATTCTGATTAGCCCTAAAATCGGGCTGTTACAAAGCTAGTAACACATTATCCAAAATCAATCTCCTTAGAACAAAAGCAATTTGGGCACTATCTATACATGAATCCAAGACATCTTTGAAACAATTGTCAATCATCTTTACTACCAATTTATAAAGGACATTACACTAACTATAGGTTTAAAATTCCTTAAATTCATTGGGTAAGGGATTTTAGGAATTGGAACTATATTGGTAATGTTCTAAGAGTTGAAATCCATACCTTCATTCAAGATAGTTAACCAAAAAGCCACAACATCCTTACCTACTATGTGCCAACATCTCCCAAAAAATAAATATAACAGCCCGTTTTCGGTAAAATTCGAACAGTTGTTTCGGGCCCACAAATCTGATTTCAGAAAGGAAATTTCTTTTAATATTATTTTATGATCTACAGTATGATAATAATGTCGTATGAAAATTCATAAAGAAATTTTCCTGTTTATATGTTTAATTTGATAAAGGACCAAATTGCACAAAGTGTAAAAGTTTAGTTCTACTAGCTAAAGGGATTAAATAGTTATGGAATTCAAAATTTAAGGTCCTTAAATGGTAAATAGACCATTAAAAATGCTTAGTTGTTAAGGATGACGATTCATCCATGGAAAATAAAATAAAGAAAATGATGAAATTGGAAAGTGAAATAATAAAAGATGATAAATGACAAAAAAAATGAAAATATCATCAATTTTATCATCTTCTTCCCCAAAAATACATGGAAACCCTAGGAAAGAGAAATCAAGCTTTCTTGGCTTGATTGGGTAAGTAATCCTGTCCCGTTTTTAGTAATTTTTATATTTACGAGATCAGAATAACTTAGTCTATCTATTTTTGGGATTAATTTGTAAAGATGTCAAAGTATAGAAATTTTGCCATGGATGTAAATGCTGAAATTTTGAAATTTATGGTAGAAAATGAAAGGTTGTTGATAGATAAACAACTTTTGTAAAATGAATTTTGATGAAATTATGATTTTAGGACTAAATTGTAAAGTTGTAAAATTCAAGGAAAATTTTTAAATTTTATAAAATACATGAGCTGTAAATTTTATATGTAAAATTCAGCTAGGCTTGGAATAAGGATTAAATTACATGAATTTCATTTTTCAAGCCTAGGGACGGAATCGTTATTAATTAAAAGTTTAGAGGCAAAATGATAATTTTGCCTAAGACATGAATTGGACTAAATTGAGTATGAATTGTATTAAATTGATGTTAAATTTACTCGTATAGATCTGGATAGACCAAATTCAGAGTTAGAGTGAGGAAAAGAGAAAGTGTCGAATTAGTAGATTTTATGTATACGAAAATTTATTGAGGTAAGTTCATGTAACTAAATTGTGTTTATTTTTATGCTTGAATTGAGTGTGGTATGTGTTTATATGAATTATATAAATGCTATTAATGTATGAAATAATCACATGCCCGTTAATGTTTAGAAAATGATAAGTTCCATTTGAATAATGAAATTTGATAGATACATGATTTCCCGTATTGAATGTGGTCCTGCATATGTTGCAGAAAGAATATAACTCGGACGAGCAATCTTGTTATGAGCCCTCTCGAGCATCCTGTTATATGGTTCCTACGAGCATCCTGATCGGTAGTGATTCTACATGTGTTGTGCACTACCGCAGCTCTTTGTGAGCATTGTAACACCCCTAACCCGTTTCTGTCGCCGGAATAGGGTCATAAGGCATCACAGAATAAAACACAATCTCAAACAAGTACATATAATATATATAATTATTCACAAACACAAGTCTCAAAAGTTAATCAAAATTTATTTCATAAATTAATACATCTCTAAGATTAGAACATTTCACATCACATGTATATATAGTCATCTCGTTCACATATAACAATTTAAAATATAATATATCAACCATTTCATATATACGACATTAGCATGGTAATCTTTATGAACCTCATATGTTTTACATAATGATACCATTGAAAGGAAACATTTGGTTATAAGTTAACTCACTTCATTTCTTGATCTAATCAGCTAACCTTTATATATATATTACATTATACACATTCACTACTTACACTTATTTAACATGTTCCTATAACCATATGTATATAGGTAATAAGCACCCATAATCATAAACACTTTACATACATACAAGGCATGCAAAAACTTAAACAATATAACAAGTCTAAATATCATGTACGCATGTCTTAACTTAATACATAAATGAGCTTCAAAATTTATAGCATGCATATTCCTTTCTCTTTACCCACTAACTTCATAATTTATAATAATCCAATGTATTTTATAATGAACCATATGATCGAATATACATATTATCAAAACAATTCAAATGTATATTATGATTACACCCTTGATATAGACTTAATATAAAACAAAACATTTATATATAACTTATTCATCATGAATGCATGCTAGGTGCGCATTTAACCAAAAGCCAAAGCTATACTTAACATTTAAATATCAAATATATATCAATTAGTCAACTAGGTTAATCATGAACTCCATACATTTTTTTATCACTTAATAATCAAACTAACCAAACTAGAACATAACCACCCATCATTGAAACAATGCCACATTTAATATTCTCCATCAAAACACATTAAGTAAGTATTTTTACTTCACTCAATTAAAGTTTATAAATCCAGCATCTTCTTTATATATATATACCATATGAAGACATATATATATGTATAACAAATCAATTCGTCATATTCAATAAACTTTTAAACAAGAAATTATCGAATTACAAATTGATTATAATTATCTCATATAATTTCATTTTATAACTGAAGTTTTATATACATTATGGCAATAATCATCAAACCAACTTATAATACAAATTATATATTCACTAGGATATGGCATTATACACAAATACACTTATAATCAAAACATACATCTTAAATGTCATGTAATCACCTTATCAAAACAAACTCAAATCATGTTCGAATTTAGCCAACAACCTGTTACGCCAAATCATATATATAACATATTATCTTAATACAATCACACATACACATATATTTTACTCTATGCTTACCTTAGCCGAATTAACCTTGTACTCACCCAAAATTATTAACCATTTCTAAAGCCTAAAACATCTAACACGAACAACATTCAGTCATAGCACCTAATTTCATAATCAAAATAAACACAAACCAAGCTAAATATAACTGAATTAAAATATAAAATATTAAAGCCATTTTAGCATGGCTCAATTTAAACAAAACCAAAATCCAACATTTTCAAAATGCTTTCCAGCCTATACATGCCATAGTTCCAAAATGCAACTTATAAAATACTGAAAGCGGTCGATAGTGTGATAGAATTTGCTGATGATCCTCGAGCTTGTAACTTGACCCAAAATCTATAAAACAAAAATGAGCATACACACAGAGTAAGCTTTTATAGCTTATTAAGTCATAAGCAAAATATCAGTTCAAAACATTATCAATTCATTTAAGTCAAACCATAATATACTATCATAACTACTTTTAATCCCACATTTAACATTTCATATATATATGTCCTATGCTTTTATAATAAACCTTATCTTAACCGAAAGTACATATATATATACTCAAGGTATCATTCGATTTCAAAGGCATATTAAAACTATATAACCAAATGCTCATAGACTAACATACATATTCTCATAATTCCAACTTTAACAACTATATAACCAAATGCTCATAGACTAACATACATATTCTCATAATTCCAACATTAACAACTCATACCTATACAAAGCATATAACCGAAAATAATACATGAATCCACCTACATTTACGTTATTATTATATATAGAATTTGCATTTAATATCAAGTAACAAACTTACCTTACTTTCAATTAGGTAATCAAATAACTCATACCTAATCATTTAACCCATTTCATACATTTGATCATAACTTACCATTATCCGTTGGACCATTCCAAATTGAATAGAATACTTTGACAATCACACATATCGAACAATGTCAATGTCCCAGATGCGGTCTTACATATAATCACATAACGATGACACTACCTCATACAGGGTCTTTGTAACATCCCAAAATAGGGCCTAGTTGGAATAGTGGTTTTGGGACCACAAATTTGACATCAAAATATTTATTTTATGATTATTATGAGGCCTAGAATATGAGTATATACATGTATTAAAGTTTCATGAAGAAATTCTTTGAGTAAGGTGTTCAATTGGAAATTAGGGATAAATTGAATAAATTGCAGAACTTGAATTCTAGAAGCAATTTGTATGAAATTGCTTTGGGTTATGAATTAGAAGGTCTTGGAGAGTAATTTTCCCAATCTCTAAATTTTTTGGACAAAAATGGGCTTGTATGGATGAAATTTTAAAGAAAGGGAATGAGTGAATGAGGGCATGAGGGCATTTTGGTCATTTGGCTTTTTAATGAAATAAAATGGGAAAAATCAAGCCAAAATAAGCCATTCTTCTTGTCCATGCTGTTGAATTATCTTGTCACCATAGCTAGGGTTTTCAAGCTTTCCAAGCTCAATAGTAAGTGCTCCCAAGCCTCGTTTTTAATGTTCTTTGTATTTTTAAAATCCCAGTAGCTTGCTCTCTCCATTTCTACCCATATTTCATGCTAAGGTTCATGTTTAAAAATTTACCCATGCATGAGTCACTTGTATTTTGATGGATTATGGAGGAACATGAAAGATGAATATGTGTTAAACATATTTTCCTAGGTGATTTTCATGAAAAACCCTTGTAGGGACCATTTTGCAAAAGTTGTAAAATGTGTGGTAGAAGTGTGAAAATAATGGAAAATGAGGGCTACCATAATAAGGAAAAGTGTTTGGCTAGGCTTGGGTAAGGTAGAATTTGCATGTGTTTCATTATACGAGCTTAAGAACCAAATCGTAAAAATATCAAAGGTTAGGGGCAAAATGGTCATTTGGATCAGGGGTGAGAATTAGACTTGTGATGTATAATGTGGGGTATTAATGATATAATTTTGTTGTTATAGACCCCGAGGAACAAATTTCGGAGGTCGATCGAGGTAAACGTAAGGTTTCGGAATAATTGAAACACAACTCCGAGACAAATACCAGGTAAGTTCGGATAACTTAAAGTAAACCCCTATTATGCATAATTGTATGACTTGTGAATGCATGATGATTGCATTTATTATTGGCATGAAATATCATAGAAATGCATATTTGATGGTAACATGTAAAAAGGGTCTCGGTTGAGGTTAACAAAGGGAATTCGATGGTAACCCGTAATTACATGTGATTTGAGATCCTGCATGTGTTGCAGTAAGGATTTAGCCCAGACGGGTAATCCGTTGATCTCAATTATAAAAAGGGTCTAGCCCGGACAGGTGTTCCTTGAATAATCAAGCCTCCCGAAGAATATGTGTGCATTATGGATTTAACCCAGACGAGTAATCCGATTAAGGTCTGAATTTAGCCTGGACTGGTAATTCAGATCTGAGCTCAGTAAGGGTGTATGTCTATAAGGGATTTAGCCTGGACTGGTAATCCTGACATCACCTTTATGAGTTCATTATATGGGGAATTTAGCCTGGACTGGTAATCCTGCCATAAGATGTGAGGTTCACGCGAGTGCATATATGTGAAATGATCATTCGTAAGAATTGACGGATAATGGGTATTCCATCGAGATTTCCTAGAAACTCAACGGGATTAATATGATGTATGTTAATAAGATGATGAATGATGAGCTCATCTACATAAATTACATGATGCTTTGTTATGTGACTAACTCATTGATTGAGTGCATGTGATAGGGAATCATTTCATAATTGATGATTTCATGATTTAAATATGGATGTATGATAATTACTCAGTAAGTTTACTTTCCGGTTATTCGAGCTTACTAAGCATGTAAATGCTTACCCCTCTCTTTTTCCCTATCTCACAAAGCTCGAGGACTCATAAGGATTGGAAGACGATTGGAGAGTCGACACACTATCAACTAGTCAAGCTTTGGTATAAAGACATTTTTATTTTGTTCAATAGCATGTATAGAATTTTTGAGTATTTTGTTATATGTGTCATTTAATTTTCCAAATGAAGGCATGTAAAAATATGTTTATCTTTTTGTATATGGCCATGAAAATTGGCTTAATTGAAGTAGGCTATGACCTACGAATTTTTGTATGGTTTTATTTACAAGTGATGGGTTGTTACCAATTGGCAATGAGTTACATGAACGAGCCAATTTCGGACGAATTAAAGTGACATGGAAACCCATAAACACTAAATGGGAAATAACCTTTCATGTATGAAACCAATGATATGAGGTTTCCATACAACTAGTTTTATCAAGATTATTTACAAGTGTATAATCATGTTTTCCTTCGAACTTGGTAACCATTAGGTATAAGGAGTAGAAAGGGGTGACTTAAGGCTTGAAAAATAGCCTATTAGGGTCCACATGGTTGGACACACGAGCGTGCGTTTAGGCCGTGTGTGGCACACGGTTCCTTCCCATAGGTGTGGGCTATGGTCGTGTGTCCCCTGCACTTAAAATTTTAAATCAAAACGCACACGAGTAGGCCACACAGGCGTGTGTCCTTGCCGTGTCTAAATGACAGTGTTGTCCATGAGCAGGCAGCACGGGGGTGTACCACGACCGTGTTGATAAGTCAGTGTTGCACACGGCCGAAGGGCAGGGGCTTGTCCTAAGTCACACGAGCGTGTGAGTCCACATGGCCCATCTACACGGGTGTGTAACACTTTAAAATAAGGAAAAATTTTTTGAGGAGCCTAAGGTTTATCGAACGTGGGCGAATTTGTCCCTCACTGCCTCTAGGTACGTTATAGGCCTCGAAGGCCTATATAAGGGACGAGATATTCATGGTTACAGTCTTACTCGTACATATATATCGGAATCACATATCGTTGCCAACGTATTAAATTTGGACTTACTCGCACACATATATCAAAGTCACATATCGATGCCAACATATGTAATGTGGACTTACTTGCACACATGTATCGGAATCACATATCGATGCCAACGTATTAAACGTGGTCTTACTCGCACACATATGTCAGAATCACATATCGATGCCAACATATTAAACGTGGAGTTACTCGTACACATATATCAGAGTCACATATCGATGCCAACGTATGTAATGTGGACTTACTCGCAGACATATATCGGAATCACATATCGATGCCAACGTATTAAACGTGGTCTTACTCACACACATATATCAGAGTCACATATCAATGTCACATATACTTCCAGGTATCAAGGCCCAATTATACATAAGTTCATTAACAAAATTATCATTCATAACTAAAGTCACATTATCATTAAATATTCGACTATATATATACATTTAACCAGGATTCACATTTTAATATCACATACATATTTCCTTTAGACGAATATAGACTTGTAATTAATATACAAATAATCAACATTTTGACATATATAATTCATGTCATCACTTTAAGAACTAAACTTATTCATTACTTATCATCAAACATAGATTATTTTCATTTTTAATATCGATTCATAATTTACTTTCACTCAATATAACTATCTATTAATTACATATATTGAAATTTAACAACTTCTATTTACTTATAACCTTACCTTGGACAACGAAAAACGGTACGGATCAACTAGTCGACAACTTTCGTTTTCCCCCAATCCAAATCCGATTTCTTTGGTTCTTAATCTAAACATATTCAAATTTAGATTATTTAAACATATTTTCATTCAATTTAGTCCAAAAACACATAAATGGGCAAATTACCATTTTACCCTTGACATTTACAATTTTTACAATTTAGTCCTTATTGCACAAAACACAAAATATTCAAAATTTCAAGATACCCATGTTTGGCTGAATATTCCTAATGTTCATAAAAGCCCATATATTTCATTTATTTCACATTTTAGTCCCTCAAATTATTATTTTTTCAATTTAGTCTAATTACTCAAAATCATCAAAAACTCCAATACAAAATATGTTAATCTAAAACATATCTTTCATATTTCATCATCAAACAGCAAAAATCACAAGCTACCAACAATGACATAACTCAAAATATTCATCAAAATAAAAAATTAAAGCTTGGGTCTTGAAGATTACTAAGCAACGATCTCAAAAACGTAAAAATTATCAAAAATCGAACAAAAACGAACCTTGATTGAGCTTGAGTAAGTGCCGAACCCTAGCCTTGTTATTTCTTTCTTTTCTTTTTTGTAGTTTTGGCAAGAACAAGAACAAAACACACATATTAACTTTATTTTATGTTTTATTATATATATTATAACATATTATAACATAAGTTTAATTTACTTATATACCCTTAATGATTTAATATAAAAACCATATAATATAAGCCTTAAACCATCCCACCAATGTAATAATGGAATATTTACAACATAATTGCCCCAACTTAGAAAGCCACTAACAATTTTTCCATTATACTTTAAACTATCAAGTTTTCAATTTACGCGATTAAGTTATTCTATTAAATCGGATACCTAAACGGCAAAATTAAATCACGAAAATTTCACAGATATAAATTCACACAAAATAAACACAGAAAATAATTTTGAAATATTTTTCTGACTCGAATTCGTGGTCTCAAAACATTGTTTCGATTAGGGTCTAAATCGGGCTGTTACAAGCATCCTGTTACATGATTCGATTGGTTGTGATCCAACATTTATTATGGACACAAACATAGCTATTCATGAGTGTCTTGATATAAGCTCTTATGAGCTTCCTGATATGGCTCGTTTGGACTTCCTGTTATGCTATCCGGAGCTCTTGTTACATGACTCTTTGTGAGCTTCCTGATAGGTTCTTCGTGAGTTTCCTGATTAAAAGTTCTTTGTGGACTTCCTGTTATAAACTCTTATGAGTTTCCCGGTATAGCCTAGATAATCTTCCTATTACATGGCTCACATGGGCATCCTGATATATGGCTCGAGAATATGCTTCGTGATTATGTGCCTTTATAGGTGTAACACCCCTTACCCGTATCCAAGGTCGGAACAGAGTACGAGGCATTACCAGACTTAACCATACACATAGAAGAAAATCAGGACATAAAATTTCATTTAATTCAAAAATTTTCGAACACATGCATAGACTCATATTTAAAGACATATAACGTGGCATAAATGAGCACTTACACATCCATAATCATGCAATAACATGTCTTTCACTTTAAACATATTTGCTTACCATCCTGTATATAATATACATTCTTATATTAACTAGAACTAGACATGCTAAATCTTATTCTCATTTTATACCATCATAACGTAGTTACCAATTTGTCCATTAAACATCCATATTCAAGGCAACATTACTCATTTCCATTTAATTCATGATCCACTGGCCTGCATTTAACTTACCTGATGTATTACCAATCATGCATAACAAACAAAGCTAACTATATCATCACATCAAAACATAGGACATGACATGATTAATTAAACTTATAAACCATAATGGATAAGGACCACATCTCATGATCATATACGATAACTCAATGCAGACTGATACGTATGGTCAAAGTCATAATAATAATGCATATCACAAACCAACTTCCTACACATGCCACTCACTTGATATTTCTAATATTTGAATTAATTCTCCCAAAAATGATAGTTTGATAGTGTGATTTTGCCTCCGACGATCTCCAACCCCGAGCTGACCTGCCAATACTAAATAAATGGAGAGGATGGGTAAGCTTTATGCTTAGTAAGTCCATATGAAATTAATAAGCAATTACTAACATGCTTTTCAAGATAAAACACTATAATTGTACAATTACACATGTTCAGGTTAAGCTGTTTTATTGAGTTACAGTTACTAAATCATTCTTATCTGAAGCTACAAAACTCCAAATTTAGTTTTGTTAATTTTCCTTGAAATTATATTCATATACCTTTCTCACATAAAATTTACAGAATTTTTGGTGTAGCCAATTAGTACAGTTTATTCATTAAAATTTCCCCTATTTTTCTGTCCAATAGTTCTGACCTCTCTTCACTAAAAAATATTTATCTCATATTTTGGGACTCAAATGATGTTCTCGTCCATTCCCCCTGAAATTAAACTCATTTAAGATTATATTCATATAAATTATAACTCAAAATTATTTTTTTACAATTTTTAAAAATTTTTCCAAGTCAGAATAGGGGATCTCGAATTCATTCTGACACTGTCTCACAAAAATTAGAATATCACATAATATAGAGCTCTTTTGCTCCCCCTGTTTTTTTATAAGAAAATAAACTCATTAATATTTAATTCCATAATTTTTTTTCAATTTAATTCAACTTACACAATTTTTGGTGAATTTTCAAAGTCACGAAATTACTGCAATCCAACACTATTTTACTACTAAGATTCACTCTTACATAATTTCACTTAATCCATTTTGTCTTATCGAAGTTCACTCAAATATCGAGCATATTGCTCAAAATTTTCTTAAACATATACCTGCACTTATTCATCATATAATCATGTTCACATGTATTTTTACTTAATCAATTTTCCCGTTGAACTCTTCGGAATAATAACTGATACTCAGTTGCCTGCACATATTTTCACACTTGTAGCCAAAGCTATCTGGTACGCATAGTAGCCTGCACTTAGTACTACACATGCGACCAATTATCCAGTACACGTAGTAGCCTGCACTTAGTACTACACACGTGACCTAACCATTTGATACACATAGTAGCCTGCACTTAGTACTACACATGTGATCAAAGTTATCGGGTACGCATAGTAGCCTGCACTTAGTCCTACACATGTGATCAAAGTTATCGGGTACGCATAGTAGCCTGCACTTAGTACTACACATGCGACCAATAATTCGGTACACGTAGTAGCGTGCACTTAGTACTACACACGTGACCTCACAATAGATCATTCGTATCATTTCTATTCCGAAGGCTTAACCGGGAAATTCCCCACTTTCCAACATGTTACAATTTATTCATAGTCCTTTTTCAATTTGCAATTTACAACAAATAATCATTCTATAGGCAGCCACATTTCATATGATAACAAAATATAATAAAATAAAAAGAATCGATAAATTATTTACGTACAAACTTGTCGAAATCTCATTAGGTACAACCTTGTAGCAATTCATACAACCCAGGTAATAGTAATTTAACACTCAATTCATGTAACAATAATTTGCCATTCAATTTCACATGACACAACAAGCGTTACTTTTTTCCATATCATACATACCATCCATCAACTTCTCTTAAACATATTAAATCATACAATTTATGCCATATCCATAGAGAATTACAATTCATGCATGGTATTGCATTATTATTAACACACGAACTTACCTCGATCCAGGAACGCCAATTTACCATTTTAGTCCATAACCTTGTATTTTCCCGATTTAAGCCCGAATCTCGATTTCTTTCATCTATAATATCACATTTAGCCTAATAATTAGTCACATTATTCATACGGGTCCAAAAATCATATTTTTACAAATATGCATTTTGACCTCTAAACTTTTGCATATTTGCACTTTAGCCCCAAGGTTCAAAAATTAATCTTCATCCTATTTTCTTATGTTTTATGACATGTTGATCATTTTTCTCTTCTATGGAAACATCAAATTCTCACTCTAACATGTACTTATGAACATTAGGTATTTTTACCGATTATGCCATTTTACTCGTTTTCACGTAAAATCACTTAGCAAAAGTTGTTTAACACAATTTCAAGCTTCATATTCTACCATTAAACATAAAAATAAATGCATATCATTCATGGGTAAATTTTTAAACACAAACCTAGCTCAAAATAATGGTAGAAATAGCTAGAACATGTTACCGGGACTTCAAAAATGTAAAGAACATTAAAAATGGGGCTCGGGATCACTTACAAATGAGCTTGGAAAGCTTGAAAACCCTAGCCATGGTGTTTTTCATGAAAAATTTGGCGGTGAGGAAGAAGATGAGCAAATTTGGCTTATTTTGGCATTTTTAATTCATTTAATTACCAATTTACTAAAATTTCCCTTAATGAAAAACTTTTAAAAACTTATCATACCATGTCCATTTTTGTCCACGAACTTCAAAATGGTCTAATTACCATTTAAGGACCTTTAATTTAAAAACTCATAACAATTAGACACTTCTAACATGTAGAACTCAACTTTTTCACTTTTTACAATTTAGTCCTTTTGACCAAATTGAGTGCCCAAACGTCGAAATTTTCAAACGAAATTTTCACGAAAACATTCCATGAAATCGTAGACCATAAAAATATAATAAAAATGAATTTTCCGCATAAGATTTGTGGTCCCAAAACCACTGTTCCCACTAGGCCCAAAACCAGGATGTTACAATAGGTACCCCTGAATATGAATTGACGATTTCTGATTTGTAAACTTCGAGTGCACTACATGTGTATCCATCGATATTTTGAATAAATTCAATAGGCAAAATCCTGACATGAGAAAATATGAACACGAAATGAATTATTACATGTATCTACTTGAAATACATGAAAATGATGATGCATAATATATGGAATTATGAGATGGTGATATATGAACATGGAACTTGTTTGAAGAATATGTTCATCTAAGATTATATATTTGTACACTTCGAGTGTATTTTCTCGGGTTTCTATTGATATTTTAATTGATTTAATGAGAAAAATCCTGACATAAAATAATCTGAACTTGAGACAAAATATAATGAAAATGTACTTGAAATACATGTGTAACACCTCTTACCTGAGTTCAACGCCAGAACAGGATATGAGGTGTTACCATACTTAAACACATGCTTACAAACATTTCCGTATCATAATTTTTTGTCTAAAGTAAAACTTTTTGAAAACTAAACATGAAGTCCCTAATATGAGCTCACGAGGTCCAAAATACGCTTAAAAAAAGATTTGGGACTTAACTGAGTGCTTTAAAAAACTTTGAAAAATTTCAAGGTAAAAAGGGCACATGCCCATGTGAAAAAGTGACACGCCCGGGTGTCGTCTTAACATGATCGTGCCAAAAGCCAGTGTAGCTCACACGGCCTAGGCATATTTGGACACGCCCGTGTCCCTAACCCATGTGGATTTATTTTTTTGATTCGAACCTACAGGGATTTTCACACGGCCTGGCACATGCCCGTGTCCATGGCCTGTGTCCCTTACACAGCCATGACACGCCCGTGTCTCAGTCTGTGTACAAAAACCTTGACATTCTGTTTCTGACGTCATCAACCAATTAAGGACACATGGCCAAGGCACATGCCTGTATGTTAGGTCGTGTCCTCCACACTGCTGAGACACACGGTCGTGTCTCTGCTCGTGTGTTTACTACCATGCATACTGAACTGTAAAATTGAGGTGCAGGAGACACAAGGCCGGACTACATGTCAGTGGGGTAGACTGTGTGTCACACACGGTCTATATACACGCCTGTGTGGACAAAAACAAGGCTATTTACCAAGCCTTTTTGCCACCATTATTTGCACCAACCTACACAACATCAACCAAAACAAATCCAAGCATAACACATATAACCAAAACAACCACAACCATGAGAAATTTGCATCAAATGCATTTAATAGTAATCAATATTAGCCAACATTAATGGCCTGTACAAAATGAATATCACATCCATCATATGAGCCAACTCTTGTGGCCAAACTAACAAGACACTAAACAAAAGATTCAAGTCCCTATACATGCCAAAACCAAAATATTAAACAAGCTATACCAAAGCTTCAGGTAAGAGTGTGATCGATGCCTCCGACGTCCCTTGATCCTCGATACTAGCTTGGTGGCACTATAAGAAAATGGAAAAGAGAGGGAGTAAGCATAAAGCTTAGTAAGTTGCATATAAATAAGTTACAACATCAACCATGCATATTATAAATCAACAAAACATTCTTGAGTAAACAAAGGTAAATATCACTACATGCTTATATATCACAAGTATAAGCCAAAGATTACATTATCGTCCCAAAATCATTTTATCGCTAGAACTTACTCATGTCATTCTTACCATGAAGGCAACATAACTAGACTCATATCTCATGAGTTTCAAATAAGAACCTGTATCACTCACAACATGATTATATCATTCCATATCATTGTCATAAGATTTAAAATAACCTGTGAAACTATTTGGAATACTAAAGGATATTTGACAAGTTTTACACAAGAGGGTGAACTGCCGATGCCATGTTCCAAACATGGTCTTACACTGGCTCACATGTTGAGGCCGATGGCATGTCCTAGACATGGTCTTACACTAGCTCTCATCTCAATGCCAGTGCCAAGTCCAAGACATGGTCTTACACTGGCTCTCATAATGTCGCCGATGCCATGTCCCAGACATGGTCTTACACTAGCGCACATATCACCCAAATGTCATGGCATAGATATCCAATCTATACCTAGGCTCAACCGGAAATTTACCACATTAATTTCATCACGCATTATTAATAATCATATTCAACCATATTATGCAAAATTCATCATTCAACACATAATAGCGATAAAGTTGACTTACTTACGTACAACTTACCTCTATACAAAAAGTGGGTGACTAGTTAGATTTAATCTACTTGTTTGGCCTTCCCCCGGTCTAGGTCCAGATTTCGTATTTCTTGATCTAAAATAATAAAAATTCACTAATTTAATCATCATATTAATCAATGCATTTCATAATTCGTATTTTGGAAAAATAACCATTTTGCCCTTAAACTTTCACAAAATTATTATTTTACTCGTAGGCTCGTAAATCAATCTTTATTGAATTTTCTCACTACCCAAGCCCAGCCGAATTCTTTTTTACTAGAAGCAACCCACGATTCCCATTATTTCACACATTTACCATATAATTTATAACTTATGCAAAATGGTCCTTAGTTTGGGTTTCCATGAAAACTACTTCAGAAAAGTTGTTTGTTTAACAACCAGGATTCATTTTTTCCATAAAAATTTAGAAAAAAACATGAATACTCTCATGGAAAAACCCTAGACCTTCAACCATTTTGCAAAATAGTCCCCTCATTAGTTAGCTTATGCTACAAGGGTCCTAAAAGTACAATCTTTCAAGACCTTTCCTTGCTGAAAATTTTGGTCGAGAAGAGAAGAAGAGAAAAAAGATGATAGCTTTTTCCTTATTTTATTTTATTCTAGTCAAATTGGTCACCAAATTTCACCTAATTTTGACGTTTTTGATTTTCTTGTCCCTATGGCCGGCCATACCATTAATAAAGGCCTATTTTCTCTTTAAGGACCCTTAATTTTGGTTCTCTAGCCATCTGACACCTTTAGCTAATGAAATAAAACTTTTGTCCATTATGCGATTTAGTCCTTTTTAGTAATTGAGCATGCAATTGCTAAAATTATTTCACCAAAATTTTCATGTACTCATATAAACATGCTATAACACATAAAATAATATAAAAATAATGTTTTCTGACCTTGGGTTAGTGGTTTCAAAACCAATGTTCCGACTAAACCCAAATTCGGGTTGTTACAATTCTCCTCCTTAGGGATTTTCATCCCCAAAAATCTTACCAGTGAAAGGGTTAGGGTATTGATCTCTCAAAGTCTCCTCGGGTTCCCATGTGGCCTCTTCAACCCCATGTTGATGCCACAGTACTTTCACGAGTGAAATACTTTTATTTCTTAATTACTTGACCTCTTGGGCTAAAATCTCAACCGACTTTTCGCAATAAGTCATGTCTGATTGAATCTCAACCTCTGTTGGAAAAAGAACGTGCGAAGGGTCAGAATGGTAATGGTGCAACATCAACACATGGAAAACATTGTGGATCTTCTTTAATTCAGATGCAAGGCTAGCCGATAAGCTACCAGTCTAATTTTCTTAGTGACCTCATAGAGTCTAATAAAGCATGGACTTAATTTTCCTTTCTTACCGAATCTGAGGACTTTCTTCCATAGGGATACTTTCAAAAACACCTTATCACTGACTTGAAACTCAATTTCTTTTCATTTCAAATCCGCGTAGGATTCCTGTCTATCCAAAGTGGCCTTCAAATGTCACGAATCACCTTCATTTTCTCTTCGATATCTTTGACTAAGTCAACTACGTGAATCTAATTCTCTCTAAGTTCAGTCCACTACAAGGGCATTCGGCACTTACGCCCGTGCAAAACCTCATAATGCGCTAGTTTCAAACTCGACTGATAGCTATTGTTATAGGCAGACTCTACTAGCGGTAAATATTTTTCCCAACTGCCTTGGAATTCTAGGACGCAGCACTGCAACATGTCTTCAAGAATCTGAATTACTCTCTCTGACTAACCGTCGGTTTGTGGATGGAACGTAGTGCTAAAATTCAACTTTTTCCCCAAAGCTTCTTGCAACTTTTTCCAAAACCTCAAAGTAAACCTCAGATCTCTATATGAAATAATCGGCAAAGGTACTCTATGAAGTCTCACAATATTAGAAGTATATAACTCGACTAGCTTATTGAGTGAGTAGTCGGTATGCACCGGAACAAAGTGAGATGTTTTCATTAGTCAATCAACTATGACCCAAACAACATCGTTCTTTCTGAGTGACAACGGTAATCCCGTCACAAAATCCATGGTAATTCGATCCCATTTCCATTCAGGAACCATCACAGGCTGAAGTAAAGCTGAAGGTATTTGGTGCTCGGCTTTCACTTGCTGACAAATTAAACATTTCGACACAAACTCTGAGATGTCTCTTTTCATGCCCGGCCACCAATACAATCTTTTCAAGTCATTATACATCTTAGTACTACCCAGATGGACTGACATACAACTACTATGTGCCTCATGAAGAATTTTCCTTATAAGCTCATCATCTCTAGGTACAAAGGCCTTATTTCCTAATCTAAAAATCTGGTTCGTCAACTGTCTCACACTGGTCATCTTATCTTGCAAATCTTTATCACTATTCTGAGCTTCACAAATCTCTTGAAGAAATATAGTTCTAGCTCTCAACTCTGCTAGAATCGAACCATCCTCGATTACAGAAAACTGGGTATTCATAGCTCTCAAGGAAAACAATGACTTCCTACTTAATGCATCAGTGACCACGTTGGCCTTTCCCGGGTGATACCTGTAACACCCCAAACCCAGCCCAGACGTTATGGCTGGATTCGACGTGTCACATTGAAGTTTTTAAGAAAACCCATGCCTCTTTCAACTTCCTTTTTAGTGTTTTAAAAGATAGTCTTTGCTAAGTTAATAAAGTGAATGGAAGCTGGGCACCAGGTAGGAATCCGTAACAGAGGAGGTGAGCCATGAAGGCTGCTTAAGTACCAAGCTCTTCTAATGGATCCAATCCTAGACATGCCCACAACCATCGCCACACTTGGTTAAATCGAGTTGTAATTTATTTAAGTTGAAATCTTTGATAAATCAGATAATCGTGGCGTGGTGTTATTTTGAAAACAATTATCGTTTTGAAAACACGTCCTAAGTCTAGCCCATTTATTAACAAACAGATTAAAGTTATTAAAAATAATCCCAGAGAAATAATTAAAATGGCCTTATTACAACCCAAAACCAAACAATAATATTAATAAGATAAAACTTATAAAGAAATAAATCGGCTACTTATTGCAATTAAAAGAAACAAAAACAGTAGTGTGGCCATCTCTGAGTCCCTCGCAGCTCCAAACCATCTAAGCTTAAGGATTACCTGCACAGTTAGAAACGGGGTGAGTTTACGAAAACTCAGTGTGTAATCCCAATAACAAACAAATAGTGAAAACACAGTATCAGTACAATCTAGGCCAAAGCCCTATTTAGTCTTGACATATACTGGGCCGAAGCCTTTCGTTTAACGGTTACTGGGCCGAAGCCTTTTCATAAATCATATCACTGGGCCGAAGCCTTTTCATAAATCATTTCACTAGGCTGAAGCCTTACTGTAAACGGTATGGCCCATAGGCCCACTTCAATATCACATGTAATGTCAATGGATGTATGCAAGCCCATTTCAATATCATATGAAATACCAATGAATGTATGCATGCCCATTTGGGGAGACTACTCGACCCACCATCCGCTACTCTCCACCCGTACCAACCAACACACCATGTGGGGAATAACTCAACCCACCCAACCAACACACCACTGGCAGCATAGCTGCTTTATCATATATCTGGAGGCCTAGCCTCTTTAATAACTGGGGCAAAGCCCTTTTTGGTAAACTGGGGCAAAGCCCTTTTCAATAAACTGGGGCATAAGCCCTTTTTGGTAAACTGGGGCATAAGCCCTTTTCAATAAACTGGGGCATAAGCCCTTTTCGGTAAACTGGGGCATAAGCCCTTTTGTACTTCCTCCATCCATATAAAAACCCAACCCAATGCAACATGTCATGTATGCAGAATGTCATGCCCATATTTGAATTAAACAATCACAGTCTAGTCATTCATATCACCAACATATATTCACAATCAAATCCGTCAACCACACAGTCCAAGTCAGTCACTTGCCCACAAGGGCAAAATAGTCATTTTTCACATTATAAGGGTATTTTCGTAATTTTACCAAATATCAGGGTTTTCCATGTTCATTACAATTATCAATATTTCCGAGTGTTTAAACAATGATCTTTAACCCACTTTATCAAATTCGGGCTTTTGGGCCCAAAACCCCTAATGGGCCCTACGAATACTGATTTAGCCTACTTAACCCAAATTCTACAACAATACTAATCGTGTTAACGTGCAACTTTTCCAAATTCCTTTTCTATCAATTCTACCCAAATGGGTCCGAAAGCCCATTGGGCCCAATTTTAGCCCATTGAGGCCTAACTTACCATCGTGCACAAAATTGAGTTCTTACCTGTTCCATCGATCCAAACACCGATCTTATCGTATTTATCGCATCTATACCCAAATGCAACATTACAAGTTCCTGAAATACCGGTATTTTAGCATTTCGGCTTCTCAACAAATATTAATCTAAGCTATTACGAGGGTTAGTACACACCTGTTATGGGTTGAAGTTGAAACGTTTCTATAATCAATCACCTACGATAACCACCACCTGTCACTCAAACTTAACTAATCCAATATCAATATATGTAAATCCTAAGCACATCAGTCATACGGAACATAAGGGCATATTCGTCATTTTACCATACAGGGGTATTACGGTCACTTTACCCTATAGGGGCTTTATGATCACTTTACCCTACAGGGGCTTTATGGTCTTTTTACCTAATAGGGGTATTTTAATCATTTCATCCTACAAGGGTGTTTTGGTAAATCTACAAACCAAGGGTATTTCAGTAATTTTGTAAACCAATGGTATTTCCATAATTTTTAGAAAGTCAAGGGTATTTCTATAATTTTGTAAATCAGGGGTATTTTGGTAATTTTACAAATTGAGGGTATTTCGGTAATTTCACAAACTAGTGGTATTTTGGTAATTTTACAAACTAGGGGTATTTTGATAATTCTACCCTATAGGGGTATTTCAGTAATTTCATTATAGAGGGTAAAACGGTAATTTCACAATCGAGGGTAAAACAGTAATTTTGTAAATCAAGGGTAAGACAGTAATTCTATAAATCGAGGGTACTTTGGTAATTTTACAAGTCGAGGGCATTTCTGTAATTTGGTAAACTAAAGTATTCTAAACAGGGATAACAATACGAATGGCCCTAAAGCTCATTCTCAGCCCAAATGGGCCCACACGCTTGTGTGGCCCTTTTAGCCCAAATCTAGCCACAAATATGAGATTCACCTAGCCTAGTCCAATATTTACTACACAATCAAACAACTTATCCAATTGGGCCCGTAGGCCTATTAGGCCCACATAACCCTTTTCAGTCCATCGCGGCCCGAAGTAGCCATCCTACAGCTAGAGTAGTGAGAAACACACACCTAATAGGAGACTGGAGTTAATCCAGGCTCCGAGCACTCTTAGCCGACGCCCAACCCAAACGAGTATGCCATACAGTGAAAGGGATCAGCCAAGAAAGGTACCTTTACTCTCCTCATGGTTCCCTCTATTTAAAGCCAGCTTCGCATCCATTCTTATGTTAGCTTCCCGATGTGGGATCCCTCCAACATCAGAGTTTAAATTCAACACCAACTCTTACCGCCCCCTGTTAGCAAAATAAATGCTCATTGCTTGCCATGGGATTCGAACCCATGCCTCCCCTCAGATGCTCCACACGCTACTTGCCACTAAGCCACAAGGCTTTTTGTGTCATATTTTATCCCCAGTTAATTATAAGGTCTAAAGGCCAAAGTCCAGGTTCCCTTAAAAAAACCAAAATAAATTGCAAGAGCCAAGGCTTGAACCCAGGCTCTTATACAACCTTAATGACGCCACAACCACTAGACTACAAGCTTCCTTGTGTCATTTATTTAACACAATAATTTAAAAGCCCTCATCCAAGCATCCAAGTTTTTTTCTCTTAATACCAAAATTTTTGCTAAAGCCCAAGTTTGAACCCAAGATTTCTCCAACACTTCTTAAAGCCATTAACCACTAAAGCAAACATTTAATTGTGTTATTTTATTGCACAATTAAATACCTATATACAACCTCCTTACGGACCCCCACTCAAGGCCCAATACTTCTAGGCCCAAATTCAGGGTGTTACAATACCCAATTACTAACTCGTAATCTTTAATCAACATCAGCCACCTTCGTTGCCGTAGATTCAAATATTTTTGAGCCATCAAGTATTTTAGGCTTTTATGGTCAGTGAATACCTGGCATTTCTTTCCATACAAGTGGTGTCTCTAAATCTTCAGTGCGAACACTATGGCTGCTAACTCTAAGTCGTGAGTCGGATAATTTTCTAATACGGCTTCAGTTGTCTCGAGGTATAAGCTATCACCTTGCCTTCTTGCATGAGCACACATCCTAATCCATTCAAGGATGCATCGCTATACACTACGAATTCTTTTCCCGATTCTGGTTGCACTATAATTGGGGCTTCAGTCAACAATGCCTTAAGTTTCTTGAAACTTTGTTGGCATTTTTTCGTCCACTCGAACTTGACATCCTTCTATAGCAACCTCGTCACCGAAGTAGCAATTATGGAGAATCTTTTAACGAATCTTCTATAGTAACTCGCTAAGCCTAGGAAGATTCTAATCTCTGATACATTCCTCGGTAGTTTCCACTCAACAATAGCCAATATCTTACTCGGGTCAACTCTAATCCCATCACCTGGCACGATCTGTCCTAAGAATCTACCCTCTCAGAGCCAAAACTTTGTAACAGCTCAGTTTTGACCCTAGTTAGAATACTGGTTTCGAGACCAAAAATTCGAGTTACAAAAATATTTTAATATTAATTTCCGTGTATTTGGTAAGTGAATTGACATGTGTGAAAGTCTCATGTGAAAATTTAACTGTTTGTGTGCTTAATTTGCAAAAAAGGACCTAATCGCATAAAATATAAAAGCTGTGTGCTAGATGTTTAAGTGCTTATTTGAGTTGGCTTTCTACAGTAAAGATCCTTATGTTGTTATTTGACCATTGGAGATTTGAATGGACATAAAATGGCATGTGTTAGGTGAATTTTTAATGGTTGAATGAAAGGCAAAATGGTCATTTAGATTTTATGTTAATAATAATAAAAACAAATGCATGTAAATGGATCATTTTATATCCATTCTTAACTGAAAATACAAAGAAAATAAAAGAAAAAGAACACCTAGGGTTCGACCGTTGTATTCTTTGATTGAGGTATGTTTTTGCTTCGATTTTTGATAATTTCTAAGTTTTTGTGATCGTTGCTAAGTGTACTACAAAGCCCATGCCTCAATTTCAGATTTTGTTGATAATTTGAAAATATGTCATGGATGAATTCATGAGTTTTGTGTTACTAAATGGTGAAATATGAAAGCTTGATGTTGAGTTTACATGTTTTGTCTTTGAATTTTAGTTGGATTTGAGTAAATTGAGCTAATTTGTGAAAATGTTATTTTGAAGGACTAAAATTTGAAATAAATGAAATGTGTGGACTTGTTTGAGAGCCATGAAAATTCAGTTAAGCTTGTGTACAAACAAATTATGTGTATCTTCTGATTTTGTGAAAGAGGGACTAAAGTGTCGAAATGTGAAAACATGAGGGCTAGTTTGCAAATTGCCTTAAATATGTTTTTATGGAATGAATTGAATTATTTGGTGAGTAAAAGGGTTAATTTTGAATACTTATAGATCAAGAGAAGAGGATTTCAGATTTAGATCGTGGAAAATTGAAGATTATAGAATAAATGTTCGAGTCGACACCTTCAAGTACGAGGTAAGTTCGTAATTAAAATATGATGTTAAGTAAGCTTTGATGCCTTTATTATACATGGTCTGTATATAATTGAATTGGACAATATGATGATGAATCAGAAGTTTTGGCACTAAGTGTGTGATTTAAACTAGCTTGGCACTAAGTGTGCGATTTAAACTAGCTTCAGCTATTTGAGGCACTAAGTGTGCGATACCAAATTAGTCTCGGTTATTTGAGATGGCACTAAGTTTGCGGAAGATATTTAGCTTCGGCTAACCTTATAGCACTAAGTGTGCTGGTATATAAAATACAAATAACGTATGTCTTATAACATTCAACATGAGGTAAGTACAAAAGTGAATAAGTACGGGAAGCTTCAGGTATGTATAATGCCTAAGTAGTAGATGATGTTATGTATATGAATCTCATTGAGTTGATATAGTTATATGGATTGAAATTGTGCAAATACTCATAGGTTATCATTTTATGTTCATATACTATGAATGTTTTGAGTACGAGCTTACTAAGATTTTGAAAGCTTACTCTGTGTGATTACTGTCTGTTTTACAATACTCATAGCTACTGAAGGCTCAGGGATAGTTGAGGATCGTTAACACACTATCGATCTCATTTTGGTACTTTTAAAAATGTAAATATTTGAAGTATGGCATGTACAGGCTAGTAGTTGTGAAGTATGTTTTGTGATGTATATAGTTAGCCATGAGATTTGGCTAATTTGTGTTTGAACTCATATTTGATAATGGCTTATGATATGTGATGTTAATTTGCAATTATGGCATGTCTTAATTGGATAAAAGAGAAGGTAAGTTTGGGAAGTTCATGGTATGAGAATGGATGATGTTTTTGATATAATCTTACATTATGTTTTAGTATAAAAAGGTAAGGTTTTTAAGTATGTAAATGATTGATAATATTATGGCATGAATGATGTATGTTTTAGCATAAAGAATGGTTGATTGGGTTGTACATATATGCTTGATTCCTTGTTGTAAGGTAACCCATAATGGGGTGGCAAGTTGGCTTAAACCAAGCCTGCATTGTGCCACACGGTCAAAGGCCACGGGTGTGCTTTGTGGCCATGTTTGTTTGGCAGTAACCTCTTAAAAATCACACGGTTTTGACACACGGGTGTGTCATATGGTCGTGGGCATAAGTCAGTAGCTAGCTAAGTATCACACGACCATAGCACATGGGCGTGTCTGTTGGCCATGGGTGAAAGTCAGTATGCCTACTCTGTTTTGGCACGGCTGGTTCACATGGGTGTGTCTAATGCCCATGTGAGGCACATGGCTTACGCACACGGGCGTGTGACCTCAATAGAATTAAAAAATTTTCCATATTCTGAAATTTACGAGTGTGTTTAGTTTAGTCCCGACCTCTTCTTAATGCATGTTTAAGGTCTCATTGACCTAAGAAAGGGACTTATGTTGATGTTTGACTATGATGCTATGATATTTGTGAAATGAATGCGAAGTGTTTCGATATGTTTGGTAATGCCGCTTAACCCTAGTCCAGTAATGGATACGGGTTAGAGGTGTTACATTTGGTTGGTATCAGAGCTATGATTTAGTCGGTTCTAGGACTACCATAGCGTATGTGAGTCTAGCTATACATGTCATATATTTGAAGCTGTGATAGTGTGATGACCCCTGACATTGAAATGTGGTTTTATATAGAAAATGGATCCCGATAGAGCTGTAGCTGACGATGTTGGAAGTAATGCGCCTGCTCCCGCACAAGGGACGGTGGAAGATGATTCCCGACCAGCTATGAGTAGCAGTGATAGTGAGGCTAAGTAAGCCTTCTATCAGATGATGAACGATTGGTTCACCCAATATATTAGAACCAATCCAGCTGTGCGACAACCTCCACCCCCGGTTAATCCTCCTCAAACTTTGGGTATGCCACGAGTGAATTTAATACAGTTGAGTAGACCACCAGTTGACAAGATTAGAAAATATAGAGCTGAAGAATTCTGAGCTACAACAAGTGATGATGCAGAAATAG
The DNA here is from genome assembly GCF_007990345.1 of Gossypium hirsutum. NCBI lineage: Eukaryota > Viridiplantae > Streptophyta > Magnoliopsida > Malvales > Malvaceae > Gossypium > Gossypium hirsutum. The sequence goes on along the minus strand of NC_053426.1, from coordinate 53,183,737 downwards.
CTGAGTTCTGGTTAGAGAACACAATAAGAGTGTTTGATGAATTATCCTTGAGTCCCGAAGAATGTATAAAATGTGCTGTTTCACTTCTGAGAGACACAGCGTGTCATTGGTGGAAGACTTTGACATCTGTAGTTCCGAGTGAACGAGTTACATGGGATTCCTTCCAAGCTGAATTCTGGAAGAAATATATCAGCCAAAGATTCATTGATCAAAAACGCAAAGAGTTTCTTAAACTTAAACAAGGCCGTATGTCTGTTACAAAATACGAGCAAGAATTTGTAAGGTTGAGTCAGTATGCCCGTGAATGTGTATCTTCGGAAGCAATAATGTGTAAGAGATTTGAAGATGGCTTGAACGAAGATATTCGGTTGTTAGTTGGGATTTTGGAAATCAAAGAATTTGTGGTGCTTGTTGAACGAGCATGTAAAGTGGAAGATCTTGGGAAAGAGAAAAGAAAGGCTGAGTTTGAATCTAGAGATGTACGAAAGAGATCATCGAGCAAATCATTTCAATTTGGATCCAAGAAGTTTAGAGATGATAGCAGTCGTTCAAAGGCTAGTGTGGGATATTCAAACAGAGACCGTGTTAGATTGTAATCGAATTACAAATCTTCAGCCACGTCTGTTGCTAGTGTTGTTAATGCAAAGAATGAAAGGCCTGAATGTGAGCAATGTGGAAGATGAAACTTTGGTGAATGCTGGGGAAAAAGTAATAATCGAGCTTGTTATAGTTGTGGTTTGAGAAACCATTTTATTAAAGATTAGAGAGATTTAGCTGGAAAAGATAATGTTCAGAATCCAAGATAGAGTGGTAATGTTTCTCGTGGTAAACCTCCCAGAAATACGGGAAATGTAAGTGGTAGTAAAAAAGGAACGGAACACATAGCTATTAGATCTGAGGCTCGTGCACCTGCTAGAGCGTATGCTATCCGAGCTCGCGAGGAAGCTTCATCATCAGATGTGATTACGGGTACATTTACTCTCAATGATACTTCTGTGATTGCTTTGATAGATCTTGGATCAACACGTTCGTATATATGTATGAACATAGTGAACAGTAAGACTTTGTCAGTAAAGTCTACTGAATTTGTAATTAGAGTTTCAAACCCCCTAGACAGATGTGTCTCGGTTGATAAAGTCTGTATCAATTGTCCGTTAAGGTTTCAAGACAATTGTTTTTCAGCTGATTTGATGCTGTTACCTTTTGATGAGTTTGATATTATTTTGGGAATGCAGTGGTTAACTTTGCATGATGCTGTGGTGAATTGCAAACGGAAAACTATTGATTTGATATGTAAGAATGATGAAATAGTCAGAGTTGAATCTAGTGATTTGAATGGGTTACCTGCTGTGATATATTCTATGAAAGCATTGGGTATTGTTAGAAAGTGTTGTGAAACTTATTTTGCATACGTGATTGATTCAAATATGTCAGAAAAGAAAGATGAATCTGTACCTGTTATCTGTGAGTTTCTTGATGTGTTTCCTGAAGAACTTCCGGGATTACCTCCAGTTAGAGAGGTAGAATTTGGCATAGAATTGATACCTGGTACTACTCTGATTTTGATAGCTTCGTATACAATGGCTCTTACCGAGTTAAAAGAATTAAAGTCTCAGTTGCAAGAATTGACCAATCGAGGATTTGCTAGACCGAGTTTCTCACCTTGGGGTACTCCGATTTTATTTGTGAAAAAGAAAGACGGTACGATGAGAATGTGTATAGATTATCGTCAGTTGAATAAAGTGGCTGTCAAGAATAAGTATCCTTTGCCCCAAATTGATGATTTGTTTGATTAGTTGAAAGGAGCTACTGTGTTTTCAAAAGTAGATTTGAGATAGAGCTACTATCAGCTACGAGTGAAAGATTCAGATATTCCGAAGACTGCTTTCAAAACAGAATTTTTAGTTATGCATTTCAGATTGACTAATGCACCTGCTATCTTTATGGATTTGATGAATAGAATTTTCAGACCGTATTTAAACCAATTTGTTGCAATATTCAATGATGATATATTGATTTATTCACGTGATGAATCTGAACATGCCAAGCATTTGAGAATAGTGCTTCAAACTCTGCGAGATAAATAGTTGTATGCAAAGTTTAGTAAATGTGAATTCTGGTTGCGAGAAGTTAGTTTTCTAGGTCATATTGTATCAGCTTTCGGTATCCGAGTTGATCTGAGCAAGATTTCAACTATTCTGGATTGGAAGCCTCTGAGGAATGTATCTGAATTCTGCAGTTTTCTGGGACTTGTCGGTTACTACAGATGATTTGTAAAAGATTTCTCTGTGATAGCAACTCCGTTGACAAAATTGCTTCAGAAAGATGTGAAATTTGAATAGTCTAAGCAATGTCAGAAAAGTTTTGGTCGGTTAAAAGCTCTGTTAACTGAAGCTCCGGTGTTGGTACAACCTGAGTCAGGTAAAGAATTCGTTGTTTACAGCGATGCTTCGTTGAATGGACTCAATTGTGTTTTAATGCAAGAAGGAAAAGTTGTTGCTTATGCTTCGAGACAGTTGAAGCCACATAAGAAGAACTATCCGACGCACGACTTTGAGTTAGCTGCCATTGTGTTTGCCTTGAAGATCTGGCGTCACTATCTGTTTCGTGAGAAATGTCACGTGTTTTCTGATCATAAAACTCTGAAGTATTTAATGACGCAAAAATATTTGAATTTGCGACAGAGAAGATGGTTAGAACTGCTAAAAGACTACAAACTGGTGATTGATTATCATCCGGGCAAAGCTAATGTTGTTGTTGATGCTCTGAGTAGGAAATCGTTGTCTGTGTTGCGTGCTATGAACACTCATTTAGCAATGTCTGATGATACCTTGGTTTGCGCTGAATTGAAAGCAAAACCCTTGTTTTTACAACAAATTATCTAAGCTCAGAAGGTTGATAATGAGATTATGGCTAAACGAACTCAGTGTAATTCTTTGGATAGACGTTGATGACTGTCTTAGGTTTAGATATAGACTTTGTGTTCTGAGAAATCCAGAGTTGATTCAGATGATTCTGAGTGAAGCTCACAGTAGTCGGTTATCTGTGCATCCAGGTAGTACTAAAATGTACAATGACTTGAAACAACATTTTTGGTGGTCCGAAATGAAAAGAGATATCTCTGAATTTGTTTCTAAATGTTTGATTTGTCAACAAGTTAAAGCTGAACATCAAGTGTCGTCTGGGTTACTACAACAGATTATGATTCCAGAGTGGAAATGGGATCGAGTGACCATGGACTTTGTGCCGGGTTTACCTCTATCTCAGAGGAAGAAAGATGCCATTTGGGTTGTAGTTGATCGTTTGACAAAATTAGCTCATTTTATTCTGGTTCGATCTAATTATTCACTTGATAGATTAGCTAAATTATACATTTCTGGTATAGTGAGATTGCATGGTGTGCCATTGTCTATAGTATCAGACCGAGATTCGAGATTCACATCGAGATTTTGGAAGAAATTGCAAGATGCTCTGGGTACTAAATTGCATTTTAGCACTGCTTATCACCCGCAAACAGATGGTCAATCTGAATGGATTATTTAGATACTCAAGGATATGTTGAGATGTTGCATTCTTGAGTTTGAAGGTACGTGGGAACAATATTTACCTTTGATTGAATTCGCTTATAATAATAGTTTTCAGTCGAGCATCAAAATGGCACCATACTAAGCTTTATACGGTCGTAAATGCCGTACACCTTTGCATTAGATAGAGCTCAGCGAAAATAAGATTCACGGGGTTGATTTGATAAAGGAAACTGAACAGAAAGTGAAAGTGATCCGAGATAGTTTGAAAGCAGCTCCTGATCGTCAGAAATCATATACAGATTTGAAAAGAAAAGATATTGAGTTTGATATCGGTGAAAAAGTATTTTTGAAAGTGTCTTCGTGGAAGAAAGTTCTTCGATTTGGTAGAAAAGACAAATTGAGTACAAGATTTATCGGGCCGTATGAAATTATAGAGTGTATTGGGCCGGTTGCATATAGATTATTATTGCCACCAGAGCTAGAAATGATTCATAATGTATTTCACGTATCGATGCTTCGATGATACAGATCTGATCCTTCGCATCTAATTCCTCAGTCTGAGATCGAAATTCAGTCTGATATGACTTACGAAGAAAAGCCGATCCGAATATTAGCTCGAGAGGTTAAAGAGTTCGTAATAAAAAGATTCCACTAGTTAAAGTTATGTGGCATCGGAACTGTATTGAAGAGGCCACGTGGGAGCCTGAAGATGCTATGAAGCAGCAATATCCAAATCTGTTTAATGGTAAGATTTTCAGGGATGAAAATCCTTAAGGGGGAGAATTGTAACAGCTCGGTTTTGACCCTAGTCGAAATAGTTAAAAATATTTTAATATTAATTTCCGTGTATTTGGTAAATGAATTGACATGTGTAAAAGTCTCGTGTGAAAATTTAACTGTTTGTGTGCTTAATTTGCAAAAAGGACCTAATCGCATAAAATATAAAAGCTGTGTACTAGATGTTTAAGTGCTTATTTGAGTTGGCTTTCTAGAGTAAAGGTCCTTATGTGGTTATTTGACCATTGGAGATTTGAATGGACATAAAAGGGTATGTGTTAGGGGAACTTTTAATGGTTGAATAAAAGGGCAAAATGGTCATTTAGATTTTATGTTAATAATAGTAAAAACAAGTGCATGTAAATGGATCATTTTATGTCCATTCTTAACCAAAAATACAAAGAAAATAAAAGAAAAAGAACACCTAGGGTTCGACCATTGTATTCTTTGATTGAGGTATGTTTTTGCTTTGGTTTTTGATAATTTCTAAGTTTTTGTGATCGTTGCTAAGTGTACTATAAAGCCCATGCCTCAATTTCTGATTTTGTTGATGATTTGAAAATGTGTCATGGATGAATTAATGAGTTTTGTGTTGCTAAATGGTGAAATATGAAAGCTTGATGTTGAGTTTACATGTTTTGTCTTTGAATTTTAGTTGGATTTGAGTAAATTGAGCTAATTTGTGAAAATGTTATTTTGAAGGACTAAAATGTGAAATAAATGAAATGTGTGGACTTGTTTGAGAGCCATGAAAATTCGGTTAAGCTTGTGTACAAACAAATTATGTGTATTTTGTGATTTTATGAAAGAGGGATTAAAGTGTCAAAATGTGAAAACATGAGGGCTAGTTTGCAAATTGCCCTAAATATGTGTTTATGGAATGAATTGAATTATTTGGTGAATAAAAGGGTTAATTTTGAATACTTATAGATCAAGAAAAGAGGAGTTCAGATTTAGATCGAGGAAAATCAAAGATTATAGAATAAACGTTTGAGTCAACACCTTCAAGTACGAGGTAAGTTCGTACTTAAAATATGATGTTAAGTAAGCTTTGATGCCTTTATTATACATGGTCTATATATAATTGAATTGGACAATATGATGATGAATCGGAAGTTTTGGCACTAAGTGTGATTTAATCTAGCTTGGCACTAAATGTGTGATTTAAACTAGGTTCGGCTATTTGAGGCACTAAGTGTGCGATACCGACTCAGTCTCGGTTATTTGAGATGGCACTAAGTGAGTGGAAATATTTAGCTTTAGCTAACCTTATAGCATTAAGTGTGCTAACGTATAAAATACGAATAACTTATGTCTTATAACATTCAAAATGAGGTAAGTACAAAAGTGAATAAGTACGGGAAGCTTCAGGTATGTATTCATTGAGTTGATATAGTTATATGGATTGAAATTGTGCAAATACTCATAGGTTATCATTTTATGTTCATATACTATGAATGTTTTGAGTACGAGCTTGCTAAGCTTTTGAAAGCTTACTTTGTGTGATTACTGTCGTTTTACAGTTATCGTAGCTACTGAAGGCTCGGGGATAGTCGAGGATCGTTACCACACTATCGATCACACGGCCATGGCACACGGGCGTGTCTATTGGCCGTGGGTGAAAGTCAGTATGCCTGCTCTGTTTCGACACGACTGGTTCACATGGGTGTGTCTAATACCCATGTGAGGCACATGGCCTGGACACACGGGCGAGTGACCTCAATAGAATTGAAAAATTTTCTATGTTCTGAAATTTACGAGTGTGTTTGGTTTAGTCCCGACCTCTTCTTAATGCATGTTTAAGGTCTCATTGACCTAAGAAAGACTTATGTTGATGTTTGATTATGATGCTATAATGTTTGTAAAATGAATGCAAAGTGTTTCGATATGTTTGGTAATGCCGCTTAACCCTAGTCCGATGATGGATACGGGTTAGGGGTGTTACAAACTCGCTTTTACTAGACTTGGCATACAACTGTTTATCTCTTAAAGTTCGTAAAATAGTTCTCAAATGCTCCGCATGATCACTCTCATCATGAAAATAAATTAATATATCATCAATAAAAACCACAACAAATGTATCCAAGTATGGCCAGAAAATATGGTTCATTAGCTTTATAAACATGGCGGGAGCATTTGTTAAGCTAAAGGGCATGACAAGGAACTCATAGTGCCCGTATCTCATCCGAAACACAGTTTTCGGTACATCTTGCTCCTTAACTCTTAGTTGGTAATAACCGGACCGTAAGTCTATCTTAGAAAACACTGTGGCTCCCTTTAATTAATCAAACAAATCGTCGATCCTTGGCAAGGGATACTTGTTCTTCACCGTCACCTTGTTAAGTTGTTTGTTGTCTATACATAACCTCATCGACCGGTCTTTCTTTTTCACAAAAAGTACCAGAGCACCCCACGGGGAATAGCTCGATCTCACTAAACCTTGTCCGTTAATTCTTGTAACTATACTTTTAACTCCTTTAACTCCATCGAAGCCATCCTATACGGAGAAATCGAGATAGGTGCCATACCAGGGACTAACTCGATACCAAACTCAACTTTCCTAGTTGGAGGTAATCCAGACAATTCTTCCGAAAACACATCCGAGTACACACATACCACTGGCACTAATTCAATCTTTACTCCCGACTCTTGGGTATTCAACACAATTGCCAGATAGGACTCTCACCCTTTTCTCATATATTTTTTAGTAGTCGTAGAAGAAATCAGTACTGGTAAGCTGTCCGATTCACCTGATTCAACCCGAATAATATCCCCATTTTCACATCTCAATTCAATAAACTTACTACCATAGTTTACTAACACGTTATGAATAGTTAGCCAATCCATGCAAAGAATTAGGTCAAATTTATCAAACGGTAGTAGCATGAGGCTAGCCGGAAAACAGTGGCCCTTAATCATTAAAGGAAAGTTTCTACACACTTTGTCAACTATTACATGCTTGCCTAACGGTTTGGACACTTTTACCAAAAATTCAGTAGACTCCACTAGTATATTCGTATTGGGTACCAATTTCATGCAAATAGAAGAATGGGTAGACCCTGGGTCAATCAAAGCAACCATAGATACATCATTGATAGAAAACGTACCCATAATCACATCGGGAGACGCAGCATATTCACGGGTACTAATGGCGTATGTCCTCACAGGCGCTCTACCCTCGGACCTCACAGTAGAATCTCTAGGTGTACCTCTGCGGCCAGCCCCACTCCCAGGGTTCTTCTGTGGTCTACCACTCGACGGAGTATTACTCACTCTCACATCATCCTTTTTGTCTTTCTCTTCCATCCAAGGACAATTTCTAATAAAGTGGTCTAATGAACCACACTTGAAGCAACCTCTATCGTTACCTTGGCACTCACCGAAGTGTCGTCTACCACACTGCAAACACTCCGGTCTACTTGGTCGAGCACTGCCAACGCTCGTAATGGAAGTGGTCTGAGCTTTAGACATCGCATACTGCTTATTCTTGTTTTTGCTCAAGAATCCTATTGATGCATTTGTTCGAGTAGGAAAATCCCTCGATTTCTTGGATGAGGTCTAAAATGATCTTCCCATTTGTCTTTTCTTTGAGTCACGTGACTCAATGTCAGCTTTTGTAACCCTTGAGTTTGTGCAAGTGTACATACTCGTTATCAAGTAATAAGTAAGTATCGAGTTATCGTCTCCACAGGGATTGTATTTGTGCTAAGTCACTTAATTTGTAAAAGTGTATTAACAATTTGATAAATAAAAACAATATAATTGATAAGTGATGAAAAATTAAGTATATGAAACTAAATGCAATGATCCCTAATGCAATTTATCCTAAGTATGCAAACTATATGAATGAGATAGATTTTAGCATAATTAACACAATAAGCGACAATTATAACATAAATAAGCTAGGACAATTACTTTAATTAAACTCAAATTATTATCAACATGCTTATCAATATTCGGAAAAACATTTCATGGCAACTCGATCTTTCATGAGTTTGGAAACCACGTTAGGTCCTTTCGGAATCCTTTACTTAGTAAATACGCATTTTACTGATCCTTATTTACTAAGGGTTTCTTAGTATTCGTACTAGGTAACAGGTAAGTGTTAGGTTTGAAACAGTTTAATCACACAAATATAAAAACTATGCAGATAACAGAGCCTGGTTAGGGATGTTATGCAACCTGCAATTTAATCGGGTTAGGATCTAAATTGAGCATGCACATTTCAATTATGCGTCCATTAGCCATCATCTGGTTAGGATAGCTCAGCTAATTCAGGTACATTTCAATCACGTATGAGCGAAATACAGACTTGATTTTAATTAAAAACATGATCGATTGAGGCACAAGTATTATAACCATGAATCAAATAATTATTATTAAATCAAAGTAATCATCTTAGCTTAAATAAAATTAAGCTATCATTGTTGTAAACAAGAACAAAGAAAACATAGCAAACATTCTTGAATTAAATTAAAGTAAGAAAGATTAAACCCAATTCAGAGTGGCTATCACCCAAGACTTTAACTGATGAGGGCTCCTTCGTTCCTTCGCTTTGCTCTTTGCTAATGGCTCTCCAAGGTGGCTGACCAAAGGTTCTTCAAGAGGCTAATTTGCTCAAAATCTTTATGCAAAGATGATGATAGGAGTGAGGGCCAAGAAAGCTAAGAGAATTGAGAGAGGAGAGAATGATGAATGAGTGAGGGATGAATAAGGGATGAGGGATGATTGAAAAAGTGAGAAGGGGCCTCTTATTTATAGGTGAGGCATGGGAGCTAGTTTGCTAAAAATAGGAGTATCCATCTTTCAAAACTCCTTTCAAAGGTGGCTGGCCATGAATTGAGGGAATGTGGCTGATTTTGTTTGATTCTTGGTCAATTTGAGTGCCACAACAACTCAGGACTAAGACTCGGTCACCAACAAATCTTCGGGCAAATCTTTGATTTCTTCAACTCTTCAAGGACCTTGTGTAATTAAACCAAAATATCCATATTCAGCTAAATTTTGGGTTGACTTGGCCCTCCATTTGGATGGTTTTGTAATCAAATTAAAGCTCTCAGTCCTGTCCAAAAATAAATCAATAAGTTAGATGACCAAAGAATTAAATTTTGCTAACTTAATTGAATTAATTAAAACACAAATTATTAATAAAATATTTTAAAATGAATTATTAAATATAATTTTATATTTTATTATTTAATTTAATCATGCATGACCCACTTTATGTCATAAAAATATAATATGCTCAATTTGATACAAAATAAGCCATTTTATGCATGAAAACTATAAAATAAAGCATAAAATCATATTTTAATAATTTCTATGTCCTGTTTTCATGTTTTCACATATTTCATTAATTTATTAAACAATTATTTGGTTTTAACAACAAATTTAAGTAAAAAGGTGATAATTTATATAGGAAAATCCTATATATTTTTCAGTTTACACACCCCCAAACTTAAATTATTGCTCGTCCCAAGTAATGTTCATGCACAGCACAAGGTCTCGCTAAAGCAAAATTGCTAAAAGTGTACGTAGCATCAATCATTGCCCTATAATCATTTATTAATAAATTCATGCTCATCGATCTTCTTCATTAACAAGTAATTCATATGCAACATTTTGAAAATTTTATACTAAGTTTCAAGGTATGCCAACATGAATCATAGTATGTATATACGTCACAACCATAGATAATATTTTTTCATTCAACATAATTTCTCCTCAATCAAGCAAAACAATCATAAGGCTTATTTATAATCTTTATATGTTGAACTTAGGACTTCCTCTCCACTAATGTAGGTGACATAATCATCAAATCAATAGGTCTTTTATAAGGTTATAATGGGGCTCGGTCAAAGGTAGGGATTTTAAGAGATGGGATATTTCAGTTTCAAGATCTTAACCTTTAAATTTTTCTTGGTTTTCTCGTAATACAACCTTTTTCTTTACGTGAACCTTTGGAACACCCCCAAAACTTATTTTGAACTTAAGCTCATACAATTTTTTTTCCTTCTTGAGGACTGAGCAAACTTTTCTTCGCCCTCTTTTTTTTTTAATAAGCATGAGCACATACATCTTTATGAAAATTTCCTCAAATGTTGATTACCAAGACAACTTAAGTTAAGATAGGTGCACAAAATTCGGATAACTTACAAAGATGGTAATGTGGCTTATAATGTAGGTTCATTGTAATAAACAGGCCTTTAAGCTCAAAATTATAGTTTGAAGGGTTTAATATCATAAGGTGGGCTTGAAAAGGCTCAAACGATCCAAACAAAATGGTGCCTATATCATTTTAGATTTTTATGTCTCCTAGGATTTCACTTCAAGAAAGTTATTAAGTCAATTCTAAAGATATAAACCTTCATGCATGTCTAATCTCAAAAGAAACTAAGTTTTCATGGCAAACATTACTGAAGACTAAGATCATACAATCATTTCATTCTTCATGATAACATACAGTCATTTAGATAAAATCATCATTCATGCTTGCATACAAGCTATCTTATTAACAAAGAATTTCTCTAAACATCCATTTATTAAAACATGCTCATGAAAGAAATAATTGAAACATACTTGAAAATTTGAGCAGCAATTATTTGCCTTACCCCCTTTAAAAAAAAGCAATGTCCTTATTACAAGAACAAAGTAATGAATGAAAACTGAACACCGGGTAGGGTTAAAAAGAAAAAGAGGTAAGTCATTAAGACTGCTAAAATACCAAGCTTTTCCTCATAATCCAATCCTAGACATGTTCATTCCCATTACCACATCACTTAGTCTTTTTCTTTATAAAGGAAGCATTTATTCATGCTTGCTATGTTTTATTTTGCAAAAATTAAATTCTAGTTAGTAAAGAAACAAATTTCTAAAGACCTAAAATAAATACATAAAAAGATAAGAATCCCCCTTTTATTCTTTTGACTCATTCCGCTTGTCTTCTTTAGCTCTTTCTCCGCTTGTATAATCAGTATCATCCATCCATGTCTCAAAGATAGCATCTGGGAACTTAGGAATAAAAGTGTTAGAGATATTCTTAAAAGTATTTTGAATCGAATCATCTTTAATTTTTTCATATTTCCAGTAAGTTTGTTGTTGATTGTGCATGAACTTGTACATATCCATCAACATTGACAAATCTGATTTCCTTGAAGTACTTGCAGAAGTCGGCAATTGAGTTGTATATTTAGGTTCAACACTTAGCTTGACTGATTCTTCTTCTGGCTCAACCCTTGGTTCAGGGTCTTCAACTGGTTCCTTATCAGATTCTTCTTCTTTAGTGTTTGAAACTGATTCAGTTTCAGTTTCGTTCGATGACTCCTCAGTACTTGGCTCAGTTGGTTCTTTTTGCTCACCTTGATTCAACTCATGCACCTTCTCTATTAACCTTTCTAGATCATGACTTATAATGCACCCTTGGACATATTGCCCCTTCAAATTCGCTTGTGTTTTAACACAAGCCCTTAGCAAAGTGCAGTGATTAATGATGGGAAATAAGCACTTCCTGTCTTCTTTTTAGCACAACCATAAATCTCCTTGAGAATAATTTTCCCAACATTAATGGACTTTTTTGTCAAGATTGCATATAACAAGAGCATTTGTTCCATCGAGATGGTGGAACTGTGTGAGATAGGCATAAAACTGTAGCGAACAAAATAAGACCATACCTTTGCTACTGGTTTTAGGTATTCCCTTTGGCAAGAATGGCTCCCATACTTTCTTATAATCCATTGGGATCCCGGATTTGTTACAACATCAAACACTTGTTGAAGAAAATCCCAATTGATGTTGTTCATCAAAGGGTAGTACTGATCTTCTTCAACATCAGGTAAGTTAAACAAATCATTGATGGACTTAGAGGTAAGAGGTACCTTTTTCTTCCAAATGATGACCTCAGTGGCATCTTGTGTGGACAAACTTGCATAGAACTCTTGAACTAGGTCATCATCGGGAAGTGAACGAGCATCACAAAATTGTTCCCACTTGAAAGCATTGATTGTCTTTCTAACTGGCACATGGCCAACCATCAAATCATTACTCTTCTAGTTAAAACTTTTTTCCGGCATCATAGGTTGATGCTTGAAAATTGAATCAAATCTCTCTTTCACTTCTTCATCGATCACAATCGGGTTTCAGAAGTAGTCTTTGACGATCTAATTCTTTTGCGAGACATGATATTTTCTTGAAAATTCGGCAAAGTTTTGCTTACAAGGAAAGAAGTGAAATCGGCGAGTGGGTAGGACTTGCTCGGCAAACCTTGTGACGGCGAAGAGGTTGTGGGGACGAAGGAAAAGTGCGGCAACAATGGTGGTGTACGGTGGCGATAACGGCTATGTGCGACAACGACGTTGATACCCCGGTGATTTCTTTGCGGCGACAATAGGAAATTTTGGCCAAGGGGAAAAGAACTAGGGTTTCTCTCAGGATTTGAGGTTGACGGCACAAGAGAAAAGTTTGGGGATTTTTTTGGGGTTTAAGCAAATTGCTTTGAGGGATATAAAAAACAGTAGAATGAAGAGGGGTTTATATAGGGAAAATTTATGGCAACATGTAGCAAAAAATTAGCTACATTAGGGTTACTTAGGCGGCAAGCAATAGTAGTGGCGGCAATAGGTGTGGAATTTTTCTCTTTTTGCTGTCTTGGGCCTCAAATTCAGACTGTATCTTACTAAAGAAACTGATTAGTACTTGGGCCAAATTTGACCCCCTTTATTAACATAAAAATTAAAAATTAAAAAGAAAAAAAAAATAAAACTCAAAGAAATTTTAAATCTTAATTAGAAAATTTCTTCTCAATAAATTACATTAAATTAATTCCCAAGAAAGGTTGGAGGGGTCACAGCGGTCCTGCTTATGTTCCAATCTCCTTAGACAAAATTAATTAAATGTACTAAATTAAGAAAATAAATCCTAATTATTTATTTATTTACAAAAAAAGTTAGTGAAAAATCAAAGGTCTGTTAATTTGAACGAGGATTCAACTTGCTCAACTTCACCATCCCAATAATGTTTGAGACGTTGACCATTAGCTTTAAACGTACCTCCGTGATTGTCTTATAATTCAATAGCTCCATAAGGATAAACTCGATAGATGGTATAAGGTCCTTTCTATCGGGATTTCAGCTTCCCAGGAAATAACTTCAGCCTTGAATTGAGCAATAAAACCTTCTGACCTTCTTTAAACTCGCGAGGTCGTATATGACTATCATGCCATCTTTTTTATCTTTCTTTACACATTTTGGCATTCTCATAGGAAAACAACCTCAACTCTTCCAACTCATCCAGTTGTAACATCCTTCTCTCACCGGCTTGCTAAAGATCAAAGTTAAATTTCTTTAAAGCCAAGTAAGCTCTATTCTCCAACTGTAATTGCAAATGACATGCCTTCCCAAAAACCAATCGATAAGGAGTCATTCCTAACGGTGTCTTAAATGCTGTTCAATAGGCCCATAATGCATCATCGAGCCTTCGAGACCAATCTTTTCTGCTAGGGCATACTACCTTTTCAAGGATACCTTTGATCTCACCGTTCACTCTTTCAACTTGCCCATTAGACTGAGGGTGATAAGCAGTAGCAATCTTGTAACACCCCTAACCTGGGTCAGATCGCTGGATTAAGGTCAAGAGGTATTATCGAACTAAACATTTAATAATCTCATTCACATTGTAAATAAACATAAACAGAGATCGAGCTGAAATACATACTGATATTTAAGTTATACGCCCTTTTCGTATGGCCAGAATATTTACAATTTCAAAACATCGTTATCATCAGCCTAACCTATACATGCCATATCGAGTCCAAAATATAACTGTACCCAAAAAGATCGATAGTGTGATGAACTGCTGACGATCCCCAAGTTGGTGGCCAAAATCAATAATCTATAAAACAGAGAAATAAAGAACAGAGTAAGCTTTCAAAGCTTAGTAAGTTTTAAGCAATACAAACAATTAAAACTTGTCATTTAAATCGAGCATTTAGTACCACAAAACTAATATTCTAATTAGTAATCACTTGGCCGAATATACACAAGTACACCAATTAAAAAGCCTATTGGCCAAATATATATGTATATAAATATAAGAATACACAAAGAAATTTCAGCACATACTTTACTTTACTTTATAGCTCATACAATTAATTTAAGTCACATACTTTCATGTAATGACAGACATCGACCGAATAGGTCATACTCTTATTCGTAGATATAATAATCATTCACACACACATATATCGTTCTCTGATATATCGTTCTCTGATACTAATAATTCACTTTAAAAATAAATTCACACACGAGTACATAATACGTACCTGACTATCATAATGTATCATACATAATCAATAGTAGTTTACCTCGAACTTTCGAATTCATAATCTTACTCGAATCACCAGCGTTAACCTGCTAGGTCTAAAACCCGAATCCAGTCACCAGCACAAAACCTGCGGGACTTTAAGCTCAGATATAATACCAGCACTAGGCCTGCGGGATTTAACCCGGATATAATACCAGCACAAAGCCTGCGGGAATTAACCCGGATATATTTCCAGCATATAGCTTGCGGGTCTTTAATCTCGGATACACATCAAATATCATGCATATTTAATCATATATTAACACATCTCATTCAACATATCACATTAGTAGTCATTTGCTACATTCAGATATAAGCTCCATATGAACACCATCATTTACATTTCGGTTCAAGAGTCATACATAAATATCACTTATCAATTTCACCATTCAAACTTAACCCATAGTGACCATTCGACTATAAGTCGTATACATAAATTATTTATCACACAACTTAATTCAAGTAGAACCAGAAGGTCACAATTCATCTAACATATACATATCAAGGCATCATCAATTATATACTAAAGGTGATTACTCAAAACTTACCTCGGATATACTTGGACGGTTGCGGAATGGCTACTCAATTACTTTCTCTTTTCCCCTATCCAACTTCGACCCTCTTTGCTCTTGAGCTTATTTTAAAACAAATAGATTTATTTAATTACTTATCAAATAGGCAATTTAATTTAATACATGTATATCATATAATTAAGGTACAAATAACCTTAATAATTAACTATTAAACACCATATATATATTCCCTACTCATGCACAACCGAACACCTTACTAGGCATTATCAAGTTTATAATTATAAGCATGTCTACGTTAAGACCAATTATGGATTTAATAAATTCTACAAGTATGGTTATTTATATAATTTGATAAATAATAACACACATACAACCACATATATATATAACATGTTCAAGTATAATATTATAAATTAAATACATACACATCCAATTATCAAATTATATACAAGTGTTGAATTACAAATTAAAAGGAAAATAAAATTAAAGCATAAATTTTGCTATGGTATAATTGTGACAGCCCAAAGTTGAACCTAGTCGGGAAGTGGTTTCGGGACCGCTAAACCGAGTCACCGAAATGTTTGAATGTGATACTTATTGTCTAGAATATGTAATTATGAATGTGTGAAAATTTCAAGCTTCAATTTGGTTGATTTCATGTGAATTTAGTCAATAGGACTTATGTGAGAAAATTCTAAAATGTGATAGGTCAATGTGTGAGGACCTATTAGTGCATGTGGACAAAGGGGGGACTTGCATGTCAAATTCCCCCCCTACTAGTAGTGGCCGGCCATGACAAGCATGGTAGACCAAGTTTGATGGCCAAGACATGTCATAGACATGTTTTGTTGGTGCATCATGGGTGGAAAAAAATAAAATAATAGGCATGGAAATTAAATAATGAAAAGGAGTTTGATGAATACATAAAAAAAAAAGGGTGTGGTTGATTCTTTCCCCCCCCCCATTGCCGTGAGCTAAAGAAAAGAGAGGAGAAGATCTTTGTTCATCCTTTTCTCACCTTCATTTAGCCTAAATTAGAAAGAAAAACAAAGAAAAAAATTTCTCATCCTTTGGTTCATCCTTGGCCAAAATTTTAAGGAGGAAAGAAGAAGAAAGGTGAAGAGATTCGGCCATGCATGTAGCTAGGCTAAGGTATGTTTGATGATGTTCCATGAGATGCATGCATGTTTTAGTTGCTAGCTTGAGTTCTACCTAGCCCATGGTCTAAATCTTGCTATGTGATGGAAATGGCACTTGACCATGGATGCATCATTCTTGGTTGGTGTTTGATGTTGTGGTGATGAGGCATGAGGATGAGTTAAGATTCGGCCTAGGTGGAGGTTGTGTTAATGCCATTGCATGCAAAATATGAAGCTTGTTAATGATGCATGTGATGATGGCTTGATGATTCTTGAACCTCCTTTTTAGCATTTTTGTGTGAGCACATATGTGCATTGGTTGCTAAATGGAGAAGAATCGGCTAGCAAGATGTGTGCTAAGGCCGAATGTAACTTTGCATGTTAATGAGCAATGCATGTGTTAAATTGATGAAAAGGGGGAGGATGCTTTACTAGTGTGTATATGTGTGTATTAAGTGTTGAAATCGACCCCAAAAATAGACATGCATATTCGGCCAAGGGGAAAGAAATTAGCTAATATGTTGTGTTGATGCATGATTTTTGCATGTATGAGACTTTAATGTCTAATGTATAAATATGGGCTAAGTGCCTTGTGTTCATCTTTTTGATGCCTAAATGATGAAATCAATTTATTTGTTTAATTAAGCTCAAGAGCAAAGGGGAAATAAATCCGATAAAGGGAAGGAAAAAGTGGTTGAATAGCTAGCGGAATCGTTCGACAACACCTGAGGTAAGTTCTTGAGTAAGAGAGCTTAAATTACGATGTGATTAAATCATGCTCTATGTGTGGCTATTGAGCCGAATGTGCAAGGACGATATGTGCCTTGTGTTTGAGTTTCGCAAATGAAAATGAAATATGAATGTGCCATGAATTATTGTTAGATGTGCATGATTAATTGAATGCTGTCCGGGCTAAGTCCCGAAGGCTTTGTGCTAAGTGAATATATCCGGACTAAGATCCGAAGGCATTTGTGCGAGATACAAATTCCGGGTTAAGCCCCGAAGGCCTTTGTGCGAGATACTAAATCCGGGTTAAGTCCCGAAGGCATTCGTGCGAGTTACTAAATCCGGGTTAAGTCCCGAAGGCATTCGTGCGAGTTATTAAATCCGGGTTAAGTCCCGAAGGCATTGTGTGAGTTACTAAAACCGGGCTATGTCCCGAAGGCATTTGAACGAGGAGCTATATCCCGTTAAATCCTGAAGGTACGTGATTTGGTAATGAATGAGCTTGCTGTAAACTTTCCAGCGAATACTCGAAAAACATCCCAATATGGGGATATGTTACGTATGTGTTGAATTTAATCGAGCCCTTACAAATAAATGTTCACTCAGTTGATAAACGAGCTACCGGCCTTCGGCTAAGTTAGTCTATTGTGTATGTACATAAGGGTTGTTAATGTTGTGAAGCAAGTTTGATATCGGTAAATTGCGTATTATGAAATATTCCGTTTAACTAAATGTGTGTTATTCTTTGTTTATGCTGGAATTCCTTGCTCAAAACTTACTAAGCATAAATTGCTTACTCGTTACACTGCTCCTCTGTTTTATAGATTTTTGGTTCTCCAGCTATCGGACTCGGGATCTTGAAGTCGAAGTCGCCCACACTATCAAATGCTCTTTTGGGTACTATTTTGGTTGAATTTTGATATGGCATGTATAGGACTACCCATTGTTGTTTTCGAGTACTTTATGAAATGTATAAGTGTACAGCCATGCGAAAATGGCTTGTAGAAGTGGAGTATGGCATTAGACCATTCGTGTTTATGAATGTATAGATGGTTTCATGATGTAACTATAGTTGGAATGGAAGTGTTGAGCAAATGATCAGCCATTGGAATGGCTAAGTATGATCATATGTGGGCATATGTATGACAAGGCACTAGTTGGTCCATGAAACCCCGAAAATAGGTAAGGTTTACTTTGATAACAGAGGCTGACAGCAGCAGTGGTGTGGATTGGAAAAATCACAAGAATTCGTAGGAGTGGAATTAAATAGTGAATAAATTATGTAATCGAACCTTGATGAATCTACTTTCATATGAAAGTAACGAAACAATTATATGAACAGTACAGTAAGAGATATTCAGGTTCTTGTGGAACAGGGCCAGAACAGTTTCTGGATTCCCTGTTCCGACTTTGGAAATTCACTATAAATTGACCAGAGATAATTAGGGGTCATACCATATATGTATGGATTCCCCTCTGAGTCTAGTTTCCATATAAACAAACGGCATCAGTATTGAAGCTCTGTGCAGAGAGATATCCAAGTCGTAATGGGTAAAGGTCAGTGTAGTTGACCCCTGTAACATGGGAGACTTTGACTAATAAACTGTACTAATTGGCCCGACCAAAAATTCTAGAAAAAATACATAGGTGGGGACATGAGTCTAGTTTCAGGGAAAAATCACAAAACTGATTTTCGAGTTGTGAAACTCAAGATATGATTTTTGAAGCGACTAGTACTCAGACTGGGCAGTGTCTGGAAAAATTTTTCAAAGTTTGTTAACATCTCGTGTCCGACTCCGGTGTCGGTCTCGGGTTCGGGGTGTTACAATAATCATATTAAAACAATTTATTTATTTATCAAATTCAGACACAACAAAATAGATTTAGATATCAAAACTCAAAATTAGTTTATAACTATTTAAATCACTTAAACATCCAACACCCAATTTCTTTAACCAAGCACATTTTCGGCAATGACAAGGCAATATAACAACCTTTAATCCAACTTATAATTTATGCATAACACATTCCAAGGATTCACTCCATTCCATCATTTAAAATACAAATATTACTAAAAAATATCCCTAGTTCAAATTCGGCAATTACACAAATACACAAGCTGATTTTTTTCATCTAAACTACTTACAAGAACATTAAACTACCTCAAACATCATTCATTTGTAATTATTCATTAAACTTGAAGACAACCATGCATCCTTTTCATTATCTACCATGGCCGATAACTCAAATCCTCCCCAAAATAAAAATTTTAACATGGGTTAAATAAAGAACTTGGTAACTAACTTAAAATTAACTAAAATTTCAAGAACTAACATGAATTTCTTACCTTGATTCAAGCCTAAAATAACCGAATGGTGTTTTCTCCCCTTTCCTCTCTTAACATTCGACTTAGAAGGAAATAAAGATGAATTCCTTGTTTTCTTCACCCATTTTCTATTTTTAATATCCTTATTCTATATTATAAAGCCATATAATAGAAAAAATGCTAATATAAAATATATATTATATAATAAATAACAACATGGCCGGCCACTAACTAGAATGGATAATTTGACATGCAAGTCCATACTTTTATAACATGCATTAATAGACCATTACACATTAACCTATAACATTTCAAAAATGTCTCATATAAGTCCTATTTAATAAATTTCACATACAAATGACAAAAATCAAAGCATAAAACTTTCACACATGCATTTACACATATAATAAGCATAGAATATAACAGTTAATTATTTTTGTGACTCGATTTTGTGGTCCCGAAACCACTTTCCGACTAGGGTCAAATTAGGGCTGTCACAAATCTTGTGTTTCACATCATATTTGTCAAGCAACTACTTAAGCCATTTGTTCACAAAGTGAGAACCTTCATCACTAATAATAGTTCTTGGTGCCCCAAATCGTGTAAACACATGCTTATGTAGGAATCACATGACTACCTTAGCATCATTTGTAGGGTATGCTTCAGCTTCAACACACTTGGACACATAATCCACAACAACTAAGATGTATTTGTTCCCATATGAAGAAGGAAATGGTCCTAAGAAGTCAATGCCCCATACGTCGAATAATTCAATCTCCAAAATGTTTGTTAAGGGCATCTCATTCCTTCATGATATGTTTCCGCTCCTTCGACATCTATCACAGTTCTTCACATAAGCATAAGCATCTTTAAAAAGTGTAGGCCAAAAGAAACCTGTTTGCAAAATCTTTGCTGCGGTACGTGCACCACCAAAGTGTCCCCCACTTGGAGATGAATGGTAATGATGTAAGATCTCAACAATCTCACTTTCAGCTACACATTTTTGGATTATATTATCTGTACACTGTTTAAACAAGAACAGGTCCTCCCAGAAATAATACCGACTATCATGAAGGAATTTCTTCCTTTGTTGGTATGTAAATTCTCGAGGAATTATTCCATATGCAAGATAATTAGCAAAATTAGCAAAACAAGGTGTTTCATGAATTCGACTCACTTCAAATAAGTGCTCATCTGGGAAATTCTCGTTGATAGGCACATGTGATCGATTTACCTCATCTTGCTCCAATCTTGATAGATGACCAGCTACTTGATTTTCAACACCTTTTCTATCTTGGATCTCAAGGTCAAATTCTTGGAGTAAAAGTATCCAACGAATTAGCCTCAGTTTCGTATCTTTCTTCGTGAGCAAGTATTTAATGGCCGCATGGTTAGTAAATACTGTAACTTTGGTACCTATAAGATATAAGCAGAATTTGTCAAAAGCAAAAACTATAGCAAATAGTTCCTTTTCAGTTACCATATAATTGAGTTGGGCTCCCGTCAAGGTTCTACTTTCATAGTAAATGGGGTGGAACACTTTATTCCTTCTTTGACACATCACAGCTCCAACAACATAATCACTTGCATCACACATCAACTCAAAAGGTGTGCTCCAATCGGGTGTAATGATTATTGGGGCTGAGATTAACCATTTTTTAGCTCTTCAAAAGCTTATAAACATGCTTTGTTGAAATCGAACACTGTATCTTTCTCTAACAACGAACACAGTGGTTTAGAAATTTTTGAACAATCTTTGATAAACCTTCGGTAAAAACCAACATGGCCTAAGAAACTTCTAACTCCTTTCACATTCATTGGGGCCAGTAATCTTTCAATTACATCCACCTTTGCTTTGTAAACTTCAATTCCTTTCTTTGAAATTCTATGCCCTAAGATAATCCCTTCCTTAACCATAAAATAGCATTTCTCCCAGTTAAGGACTAGATTCGTCTCTTCGCATCTCCTCATACCTTAGCTAAATTACTCAAACAAATATCATAAGTGTTACCAAAAACAGAAAAATCATCCATGAAAACCTCAACAAAATTTTCAACCATTTGCCACCATGCATTGTTGGAATGTTGCAGGTGCATTGCAAAAACCAAAAGGCATTCGTTTAAAAGAAAACGTACCGTATGGACAAGTAAAGGCTGTTCTATATTGGTCTTCCGGAGCGACAACTATTTGGTTATAACCCGAATAACCATCTAAAAAATAATAGAATTCATTACCTACCAGTCGATCTAATATCTGAACCATAAAAGGCAACGGAAAATGGTCCTTCCGAGTTGCTTTATTCAACTTTCTATTGTCAACACAAATTCTCCAACCAGTAACAGTTCTTATTGTGATCAATTCGTTACCCTCATTCTCAACAATCGTAATTCCACCTTTCTTCATCACACACTGTACCAAACTTACCCACGAACTATTTGAAATAGGATAGATGATTCTTGCATCTAGCCATTTGATTACTTCCTTTCTCACAACTTCCTTCATAATAGGATTAAGCCTACTTTACCCATAATTTCGAGCTTTTTCACCTTCCTCTAGAATAATTTTGTGCATGCAAAATGAAGGGCTTATACCTCGAATATCAGTTATAGTCCAACCAATCGCTTTCTTAAATTTCTTTAGAATAGAAATTAATTGCTCCTCTTGATCTTTTGTCAGTTCGGCTGAAATAATCATAGGAAAAGTAGAACAATTACCTAAATAAACGTATTTCAAATGGGAAGGAAGTACCTTTAGTTTGAGTGTAGGTGGTTCTTCGAGTGACAATTTGGGTTACACAAATTCTCTGACTTCCAACTCCAACGGTTCAAATCGTGTGGATTGAATAAAATTCCTCAGGTTGGCTTCCATCACAACCATGTTTTCTTCACCTTCTTCATCCTCTAAAGGGTCAAACCCTAAGGCTTTCTCCAATGGATCTTATTCAAGATGGCTTTCCATAGAAGTCAAGGTTTCTATTTCTTCCATAAATGAGCACTCTTCTGTCGGATCGGGAAATTTCATCACTTTAAGAACATTAAAAGTTACCTGATCATCTTGAACTCATAAGGTGAGTTTGCCTTTCTGCACATCAATTAACGTTTTTCTCGTGGCTAGGAAAGGTCTCCCAAGGATAATTGGCACTTCTTTATCTGCTTCAAAATCTAGAATAATGAAATCAATAGGAAAAATAAATTTATCGACTCTTACCAAAACATCCTCGATCTTTCCTTCGGGGTATGCTAAAGATCTATCCGCTAGCTGGAGCGTCACAGTTATAGGTATTACTTCTACTATCCTTAGCATCTTGAAAATAGACTTAGGCATCAAGCTGATACTTGCTCCTAAGTCACACAAAGCTTTACCACAATAAGATTCACCAATGTTACAGGGTATCATAAAGCTTCCTGGATCCTTCAATTTCGGTGGCAGCTTGTTCTATAGGAATGCACTGCACTCCTTTGTCAGAGCGACAGTCTCAGACTCACTCAGTCGTTTCTTCTTGGATAGTACATCCTTCATAAACTTCACATAATTCGGCATTTGTTCTAAAGCTTGTTCGGCATTTGTTGCTGCAATCTTTGTGGATATGGAGGTGATGGAACTTTCAGTTGAATCGAACAACTCTTCTGAGTAGGTAAATCTGCATCCAAAGAAGATGTTAAAGTATCTGAATTCACTAAGTTAGGATTTACCTTGTCAGTCTTTGCAGATTCTGACTCTTTTGGTGTAGGGACTTCAACAGCTAGTTGACTTTCCCCATTTTCAACAGGCTCGTCCTCAACATCAATCAATTAGGGTTCCATAATTTTACCACTTCGCAATGCCACAGCCTTGATATGTTCTTTACCCATATTTCTTAGATTCTCAGTATCGCTTGGCAAGGTTCCTTGTGGTTTATTACGAAGCTCCGTAGCTAACTGACCCATTTGGTTTTCCAAATTTTTCAGTGTTGCTGTTTGACTCTAGATCAAAGCATCATTCTTTGCCATGTATACTTCTAACAAGTTCCCTAAACTATTTGATGATTCAGCTTGAGGTGGTTTTAGAGCTTGCTGATTAAACCCCTGAGATTGGTTGGGTTTATGCTGCATAAAGTTATTGTTTGGTCCGTTTCCTTTGGTTGCTCCAAGAAAAATTGGGGTGCTTACGCCATGAAAGATTATAGAAATTGGATTGGGGTCCTTGTCCACTTCTATTTTGATGTTGGTTCCCCACATAGTATACTGACTCGGAATTCAATGGGCAATTCTCGAAAGAATGACCTTCCCCACAGTACACACAGGAAACTACTTCAAACGGACTTGGTGGCTGAGTTGCAAAATTATTAGCACCATTAGCGGTAAACTGCTTTAACATAAAGGAAATAGACGATACCTGAGCTGATAACGAAGTGAGAGTATCAACTTTATGAAGTTCGGCTACACGTCTTACTGAAGCTGTTCGATTTGTTGGCCATTTAGAGTTGTTGCTCGCGATCCTCTCGATGATCTCATAAGCCTCATTATAAGACTTAGATCAAATTGCACCATTTGTAGAAGCATCTACCATCAATCTTGTATGTGCATTGAGACCATTATAGAATGTCTCTAAATAGATACAATGAGGAATCCCATGATGAGGACACTTACGAAGTAACTCCTTGAATCGCTCCCAAGCCTCATACAAAGTCTCATCATCCAATTGTTGGAAAGTTGTGATCTTGTTCCTCAACTTAGCATTTTTGCTAGGCAGAAAATACTTCACCAAAAATATCTTTACTAATTCTTGCCATGTAGATATAGAACTTGGTGGCAACGAATTGAGCCATGCTCGTGCTCGATCTCACAATGAGTACGGAAACAACTTTAACCTCAGTGCGTCTTCAGTCACACCGGCTATCTTGAATGAGTCACTCACCTCCATACACAATCGAAGATGGAGATGTGGATCTTCTGTGGGCATGCCACTAAATTGGCCTACTGTTTGTAGCATTTGAAACATCACTGGTTTCAATTAGAATTGGGTTGCATCAATATCTAGCCTTCTAATTCCTAGATTTAACTCATTGAAAAGTGGCACAGCATATTGTTTGATGCATCGATCCCTATCATCGGCAATGAGGATAGGATTTCGTACATGTTCAGCTTTATTACCTTGGTCTTGATTTTGATATGCAAGGTCCATCTCGTTCTGTCTCTAAGCTATTCGTTCACGTCTTCTTTGTCTAAAAGTTCGCTTAATTTTAGGGTCTACTAGGAGTAAATTGATAATCCGATCTATGCTCATAAACACTTGGAAAGAAAATTACGAAATTAAAATGAATAAGTTAGTATTGTTAGAAATAACCAAATTGCAAATAAATAATTTCACAAAAAATGACTATGGCAACAGTTGACAATCCTCGGCAATGGCGCCAAAAACTTGTAACACTCAGGTTTGTGCAAGTGTACACAGTCGTTATCAAGTAATAAGTAAGTATCGAGTTATCGTCTCCGCAAGGATTGTATTTGTGCTAAGTCACTTAATTTGTAAAAGTGTATTAACAATTTGATAAATAAAAACAATATAATTGAGAAGTGATGAAAAATTAAGTATATGAAACTCAATGCAATGATCCCCAATGCAATTTATCTTAAGTATGCAAACTATATAAATGAGATAGATTTTAGCAGAATTAACACAATAAGCAACAATCATAACATAAATAAGCTAGGAAAATTACTTTAATTAAACTCAAATTATTATTAACATGCTTATCAATATTTGGAAAAACATTCCATGGCAACTCGATCTTTCATGAGTTTGGAAACCACGTTAGGTCCTTTCGAAATCTTGTACTTAGTAAATAAGCATTTTACTAATCCTTATTTACTAAGGGTTTCTTAGTATTCGTGCGAGGTAACAGGGACGTGTTAGGTTTGAAATATTTTAATCACACAAATATAAAAACTATGCAGATAACAGAGCCTGGTTAGGGATGTTATGCAACCTGCAATTTAATCGGGTTAGGATCTAAATTGATCATGCACATTTCAATTATGCGTCCATAAGCCGTCGTCTGGTTAGGATCGCTCAGCTAATTCAGATGCATTTCAATCACGTATGAACAAAATACAGACTTGATTTTAATTGAACACATGATCGATTGAGGCACAAATATTATAAGCATGAATCAAATAATTATTATTAAATCAAAGCAATCATCTTAGCTTAAAAAAAATTAAGCTATCATTGTTGTAAACAAGAGCAAAGAAAACATAGCAAACATTCTTGAATTAAATTAAAGTAAGAAAGATTAAACCCAATTCAGAGTGGCTGTCACCCAAGACTTTGACTGATGTGGGCTCATTCGTTCCTTCGCTTTGCTCCTTTGCTGATGGCTCTCCGAGGTGGCCAATCAAGGGTTCTTTAAGAGGCTAATTTGCTCAAAATATTTATGCAAAGATGATGATAGGCGTGACGGCTAAGAAAGCTAAGAGAATTGAGAGAGGAGAGAATGATGAATGAGTGAGGGATGAATGAGGGATGAGGGATGATTGAAAAAGTGAGAAAGGGGCTCTTATTTATAGGTGAGGCATGGGAGCTAGTTTGCTAAAAATAGGAGTGTCCATCTTTCAAAACTCCTTCCAAGGGTGGCTAGCCATGAATTGAGGGAATGTGGCTGATTTTGCTTGATTCTTGGTCAATTTGAATGCCACAACAACTCAGGACTAAGACTCGGTCACTAGCAAATCTTCAGGTAAATCTCTAATTTATGAACCTCCATGTTCAGCCGAATTTTGGGTTGACTTGGCCCTCCATTTGGATGGTTTTGTAATCAAATTAAAGCTCTCAGACCTGTCCAAAAATAAATCAATAAGTTAGAGGACCAAAGAATTAAATTTTACCAACTTAATTAAATTAATTAAAACCCAAATTATTAATGAAATATTTTATAATGAATTATTAAATATAATTTTATATTTTATTATTTAATTTAATCATGCATGGCCCACTTTATGTCATAAAAATATAATATACTCAATTTAATATAAAATAAGCCATTTTCTGCATGAAAACTCTATAATAAAGCATAAAATCATATTTTAATAATTTCTATGTCTTGTTTTAATATTTTCACATATTTCATTAATTTATTAAACAATTACTTGGTTTTAACAACAAATTCAAGTAAAAAGGTGATAATTTATATAGGAAAAATCCTATATATTTTTTAGTTTATAGCTTTCCTCTTCTCTTTGGCCAATTCTTCGACCTTACATGCTCTCTCAATAAGTACTACAAATTCTCTTAACTCCGAAATGCCAACCAACAACCCGGTGTCTTCGTTCGAACCATTTTCAAACCTCTTGCACATAGTGGCTTCGGTAGATACGTACTCCCTAGCATATTTGCTGAGTCTCACGAACTCACGCTCATACTCTGTCATTGTCATTCGACCTTCCTTCAATTCTAGAAATTCTTTCCCCCTATGGTCTATGAACCTCTGACTAATATACTTCTTTCGGAATTCCTCCTAGAAAAACTCCCATATAATCATTTCTCTTGGTACAATCGACATAAGGGTATTCCACTGTTGGTAGGTCGAGTCTCGTAGGAGCGACACGACACACTTCATGCACTCCTCAGGGGTGCAAGACAATTCATCAAAACCCTAATGGTATTTTCAAACTAGAACTCTGCTCTCTCTGGGACATCATCAATTTTAGCCCAAAATTCCTCGGCCTCGTGCTTACAAATTCTATCTACTGGAGGTTTTTCTCTCCTAACCATTTCTACTCCTTGGGGAAACATATGGGAAAGCTGAGGAATCAGAGCAGGTAGGGGAGGCGGAGTGTTCGGATTTGCATGAACAAACTCCGAGTACCAAGCATCCATCATATGGAGGTAGGCTTCTTTAGCCCCTCCTCTCTGACTCAATGTCACGGGCCCATTTTCAACTGGTACGGTCCCTTCAGCGGGAGCCGGCGTATTACTTTTTACATCATCCACCATAGCTCAGTCAGGATCCATTTACTATATGAAAACACAATTTAAATTTGTCAGGAGTTGCCACACTATCACAATATATTTTTAGCATATATAGCTAAACTCGTACTCATGCTAGGTTAGCCCAAGAATCGACTAAACCATAGCTTTGATACCACTAAATGTAACACCCCTTACCCAAGTTTAACGCCGAAACAGGATACGAGGTGTTACCATACTTAAACACATGCTTACAAACATTTCCATGCCATAAATTTTCGTCTAAAGTAAATCTTTTTGAAAACTGAACATAAAGTCCCTAATATGAGCTCATGAGGCCCAAAACACGCTTCAAAAAAAGATTCGGGACTTAACTAAGTACTTTAGAAATCTTTTAAAAATTTCAAGGTAAACAGGGCATACGCCTGTTTGTCGTCTTAACATGATCGTGCTGAAAGCCCGTGTAGCTCACACGACCTGGGCATATCTGGACACACCCATGTCCATAACCCTTGTGGATTTATTTTTTTGATTCAAACCAATAGGGATTTTCACACAGCCTGGCACACGCCCGTGTCCATGGCCCGTGTCCCTCACATGGCAATGACACGCCCTTGTCTCAGCCCGTGTACAAAAACCTTGACATTCTGTTTCTGACATCATTAACCAATTAAGGGCACATGGCCAAGGCACACGCCCGTGTGTTAGGCCGTGTGCTCCACACAGCTGAGACATACGGCCGTGTCTCTGTTCGTATGTTTACTACCATGCATACTGACTTGTAAAATTGAGGTGCAGAGGACACATGGCCAGACTACACGCTAGTAGGGCAGACCGTGTGCCACACACGGTCTAGACATACGCCCGTGTGGAAAAAAACAAGGCTATTTACCAAGCCTTTTTGCCACCCTTACTTGCACCAAGCTACACAACATCAACCAAAACCATTCCATGTAACACCCCTAACCCGTATCCGTCGCCAGAAAGGGGTTACGAGGCATTAGCGGACGAGACACAAATTTTGAACATTTACATATACACATATGTTATATTCACATAACTAAAACATAAATCCGTTTAAACATTAAATACATAATCTAAATCATAAAACAATTATCAATGAAAACCCAAAGTCATATATAATCTATTTTCAAATACATACAAAATTCATGTATTATTATCATTAAAGAAACCTAATACCTCAAGGAATTTAGTATTTAATAACTCATTTATAAACATGTGCTTAATAACCAAGCATATCATATAACCAAAGTTTATTTAATATTAACATATGCGACATTGGATTTTAAAAATATAATCAATATACATTTGTATATTATACCATATTATCAAACAAAATGAACCATTTTTAGTAAAAATATAAACAAAGTACATTTATTTTGCATGCTTATGAACATTCGCATATCAAATAAAAATAAGACATATTATACAACTTATTAATTATCCATATAAGAGTCATTATCAAACATCAACAAAGGTCAAATATAATTGTCATTATTACCAAGTTATGTGTATTGCACTATAGCAACATTAACATTTTTGAATACAAATACAAATCAAAGAACATCTAAATCGCATGCTAATTTTTCATACCAAAATACATATATTCAACCAATCAATTAGCCATATATATTCTGTCATCAAGTTTAAACCTCAATAGATCATACTATTATCACAACAAAATTTCAACTATGTATATCATTTCGTAGTTAATTAACTAGATACATATACTTGCTCAAATGATCGACTCATCATCCATAGAACATAGTCATATTTTGCTATCACAGACCGTACCAAAAAGGCCAATGACACAAGCAATAATATATTCATAATATAACTTATATAAACTTGCCACAATCAAAACCACATCCATCACTACATTAACATCACACAAACCGATTCATAAGTATCTACAAATGCAAACTATGCCATCAATCAAACTTACCAATATAAGCTAATTATTAACCTGATTATATATTATAATTACCACTTCTCATTGTCGAATCACTTAACTAAACATCACAAACATATTTACCAAGAATATACTTACCAAAATATGCTTATCCCATGTCAAATTACTAAATCATCAATTAACCTAATAATCAAGCCAAACCATATAGCCAAATACCAACTCACATAGCAAAACCTTAACAAAGAATATCAATCAAGTTCACATATATTTATCTATGTATAAACCATAACCGAATCATCAAAACCACAACCAAACATAACCATAATTTGACCAAAACATAAAATCCAAACTTAAAAAAATAATAAGCCATTTTCGCATGGCTGATATTTACATAACCCAAAATCAAGTATAAACATAAGCTAGCCTATACATGCCATAGGTTTAAGTTCAACTTTATAAAAATACCGAAACAGTTGATAGTGTGATAAACTTCGTTGATGATCCTCGAGATCGTAACTAGTCTCCAAAATCTATAAAACAAAGATAAACATAAACGCACAGCTTAGTAAGTCATAAGAAAATAAATATCTCAATGACAATATCAACTCAATTTAACTAAATCAATTTATGCTTTCATAGTCACATTTAATTTCAAATACACAATTTCGTATATAACATATACTTCCATATATAATTTTATTTTGGCTGAATATACATGTATCTATTATCAAAGTATTATTCAATTTCTAAACCATAGTACCATTATATAACCAAATATACACACTCACAAGCATAGAGTATAAATCAAACTTTAATATCTCATACTTATACATATCATGTGGCCAAATATACTTCACAAATACACATATATATTTACATTAGCATAATGTATAATTTGCATCATATTTCAAACAACCAACTTACCTTATTTTCAAATAAGTAATCAACTATTTCATACCTGATCACTTAGCTCGTTTTACAGATTCGATCACTACTTATCATTGCCCGTTGAACCATTAGAGATTGAATAAGATACTCGGATAATCACACATATCGTACGATGCCAATGTCCCAAACTTGGTCTTACATGTAATCACATATCGATGCCACTATCCTAGACAGGATCTTACTCGCACACATAAATCAGAATCACATATCGATGCCAACGTATTAAACGTGGTCTTACTTGCACACACATATCAGAATCACATATTGATGCCAACGTATTAAACGTGGACTTACTCGCACATATGTATTGATTTCGTGGTCTTACTCGCACATCACATATCAAAATCCTATGTCATGACATATATATCCCATCTATTCCTAAGGCTCATACGGGGCTTTCAGAAGTTGTAACTTGATCGAATTGAACTCGTAACCATTGCTCTCAAACATATATCATTTCGGCACATTCTCAAAACAATTATAAAAATTAAATTCAGCATTTTTAATATACATATATTGAAATTTACAACATCTATTTGCCTATAAACTTACCTCGGACAACAGAAATCGGAACAGAACGATTGTTCGACAACTTTGGTTTTTCCTCGATCCAAGTCCGATTTCTTTGGTTATTGATCTAAACATATTCAAATTAAACTCATTCAAACATAATTTCATTCAATTTAGTCCAAAAACACATAAATTGGTAAATTACCATTTTACCCCTAACATTTTACACTTTTTACAATTTAGTCTAAATTGCACAAAACACAAAACATGCAAAATTTGCACACACCATGCTTAGGCCGAATTCTGCCCATGTTTATACAAGTCCATAAATTTCATTTATTTCACATTTTAGTCCCTCAATTTATTAGTTTTTCAATTTAGCCCTAATTACTCAAAATCATCAAAAAACCTAATACAAAACATATTAATCCAAAACATATCTTTCATAATTCATCAACTAAAATCACAAAACTCAATTATTCATCAATGGCATAACTCAAAATATTCATCAAAATTAGAAATTCAAGCATGGGCTTTGTACAGTACACTGCAACGATCTCAAAAAAGTAAAAATTATCAAAAATTGAGCTAAATTACATACCTTAATTAAGCATGCATATAACCGAACCCTTAACTCTTTATTTCTTTTCTTTCTTACAACATTCAGCCATTTGAGAATATGAATGCATGGCTTTTATTTATTTTATGATTTATTATATCATATGTTATTACTTTAATTACTAATATAACCTTAATGAAATAATTACACAAACATTATATTAATGTCCTTAACCGTCCATCATTTATAATTATGGTCTAATTGCAACATAAATACTTCATATTATAAAGACAATAACAATTAGGCACTTTCACATTTAACTACCAATTTTTTCATTTTACGCGATTAAACCCTTTTATTAAATCAGGTATCCAAAAAATAAAATTAAAACACGAAAAATTAACACATATAAATTCACACATAATAAACATAGAAAATAATTTTTAAATATTTTTCTAACTTGGATTCATGGTCCCAAAACCACTATTCCGAATAGGGTCTAAATCGGGATGTTACAATCCAAGCATAACACATATAACCAAAACAACCACAACCATGAGAATTTTGCATCAAATGCATTTAATAGTAATCAATATTATCTAACATTAATGGCCTATACAAAATGAATACCACATCCATTATATGAGCCAACTCTTGTAGCCAAACTAACTATACATTAAACAAAAGATTCAAGTTCCTATACATGCCAAAACCAAAATATTAAACTAGCTATACCAAAGCTTCATGTGATAGTGTGATTGTGCCTCCAACGTCCCTTGATCCCCGATACTAGCTTGGCGGCACTATAAGAAAATGGAAAGGGAATAGAGTAAGCACAAAGCTTAGTAAGTTGCATATAAATAAGTAACAACATCAACCATGCATATTGTAAATCAACACAACATTCTTGAGTGAACAAAGGTAAATTTCACTACATGCTTATATATCGCAAGTATAAGCCAAAGATTACATTATCGCCGCTAAATCATTTCATCGCTAGAACTTACTCATGTCATTCTTACCATGAAGGCAACATAATCTCATGAGTTTTGAATAAGAACCTGTATCACTCACAACATGATTATATCATTCCATATCATTGTTATAAGTTTTAAAATAACCCGTGAAACCATTTGGAATACTAAAGGATATTTGACAAGCTTTACACAAGAGGGTGAACTGCTGATGCCATGTTCCAAACATGGTCTTCCACTAGCTCTCGTCTCAATGCCGATGCCATGTCCTAGACATGGTCTTACACTAGCGCACATATTAATACCGATGCCATGTCCTAGACATGGTCTTACACTAGCTTTCGTCTCAATGCCGATGTCATGTCCCAGACATGATCTTACACTAGCACACATATTAATGCCGTTGCCATGTCCCAAACATGGTCTTACACTAGCTCTCATAATGTGGCCGATGCCATGTCCCAGACATAGTCTTACACTGCACACATATCACCCAAATGTCATGGCATGAATATCCAATCTATTCCTGGGCTTAACCGAGAATTTACCACATTAATTTCATCATGCATTATTAATAATCATATTCTACCATATTATGCAAAATTGATCATTTAACACATAATAGCGATAAAGTTGATTTATGGACATACAACTTACCTCGGTATACAAAAAGTGGGTGACTAGTTGGATTTAATCTATTTGTTTGGCCTTCCTCTTGTCTAGGTCCGGATTTCGTATTTCTTGATCTAAAATGATAAAAATTCACTAATTTAATCATCATATTAATCAAAGCATTTCATAATTCATATTTTGGAAAAATGACCATTTTTCCCCTAGACTTTCACAAAATTACTATTTTACCCCTAGGCTTGTAAATCGATCTTTATCGAATTTTCTCACTACCCAAGCCTAGCCAAATTCTTTTTATACAAGAAGTAGCCCACAATTCCCATTATTTCACACATTTACCACATAATTTATAACTTATGCAAAATGGTCCTTAATTTGGGTTTCCATAAAAACTACTTCTCAAAAGTTGTTTTTTTAACAAACAAGATTCATTTTATTCCATAAAAATTCAGCAAACAACATGAATACTCTCATGGAAAAACCCTAAACCCTCAATCATTTTGCAAAAAGTTCCCTCATTAGTTAGCTTATACTACAAGGGTCCCAAAAGTATAAAAATTATCAAGAAAAGTCATCAAAATCACTTACTTATGAGAGAACTTAATGGCTGAAAATTTCAAGCTTTCAATACCCCTTCCTTGCTGAAAATATCGATGGAGAAGAGAAGAAGAGAAAAAAGATGATAGCTTTTTCCTTATTTTATTTTATTCTAGTCAAATTGGTCACCAAATTTTACCTAATTTTGACCTTTTTGATTTTCTTGTCCCTATGGCCGGTCATGCCATTAATAAAGGCCTATTTGCTCTTTAAAGACCCTTAATTTTGGTTCTCTAGCTATATCAAACCTTTAGCCAATGAAATAAAACTTTTGTCCCTTATGCAATTTAGTCCTTTTTCGTAATTGAGCATGCAATCGCTAAAATTATTTCACCAAAATTTTCATGTACTCATATAAACATGCTATAACACATAAAATAATATAAAATATTTTTTTTGACCTCGGGTTAGTGGTTCTGAGACCATTGTTTCGACTAAGCCTAAAATCTGGTTGTTACAACAGGGGTATGAGTTATATATATTATTTGAATTCATGGTGTGGAAAGTATATGAATATGGGAATTTGGTTTTTATTAAGCCCATACATGTTTCTTGATGTTTACATGAGATAGTATGACTTAGAAACGAACTATTACATGTATGTACATGAAGTACATGGAAATGACATTACCTGATATAATGATGCATGAATTGGTTGTTACATGAAAGTGGATCATGCTTGATGACTTTGCTCATCCATGATTAAGGACTATTACATGTGATTACTTGGCTAACATGATAAAGATATGTGTTTAGGGCTTGTGATAAAATTGGTTGATAGTGCCTTGCATGTTTATTTTGAACATAAATATATAGTAAGTTATTTACCATGTTATACGAACTTACTAAGCATTTCATGCTCATTCTGTTTTATTTTCCCTTGTTCTATAGTAATCCGAAAGCTCGTCAAATTGAAAGCATTTGTGGAGATCACTCACACTATCCATCGGCCCATCTTAATATAAATGGTAAATCAATTATGGTTATAATGACATGTATAGGTTAATTAGCCAATGTTGGCATGTAAATGATTGGGTTATAACTAGCCATTAGAATGGCTTGTGATGAACATGTTTTGATATTTATAAATGAGGCTATAACATGTTTGGTGTGTGCTTTAATGCTTAATTGATAGAAATCATGTTGGCATATTGAAAATTTATTTTAACATATTTGATAAAATATGCATATAGGTGAATTAGTTAAGTTAAGTAAATTTTTATATTTAATTACATGATGGTAAAGTGTCATTTGAGGTTTTTAAGAGCACATTAGTTGTAACAACCCGATTTTGGGCCTAATCGGAATAGTGGTTTCAGGACCACAAATTTGACGAAGATAAATTTATTTTTATTATATTTTTATGGTCTATGATTTCACAGAATGATTTTGTGAAAATTTCGTTTGAAAATTTTGATGTTTGGGCACTCAATTTAGTCAAAAGGACTAAATTATAAAAAGTGCAAAACTTGAGTTCTAGAAGCTAGAGGTGTCTAATTACAATGAAATTTTAAATTGGAGGTAATTAAATGGTAATTATACCATTGGTTAATTTGTTGGACAAAAATGGACATGAAATAGGTGAAATAGATTACTTTTAAGTTGGGCGCATTTTGGTCATTTAGTAATTAAAATGGATTAAAAGTAAAATTAAAAGGCAATTTTTGTCCATCTTCAACTCCATGGTCGAATTTCACAAGGGGAAACCATGGCTAGTTTTTTCAAGCTTCCAAGCTCGATTGTAAGTCCGTTCTAGCCCCGTTTTTAATGATTTTCATGTTTTTTGAAATTCTTGTAACAAGATCTATCTATTTCTACCACTAATTTGAGATATATTTAAAGTATAAGGTTTTGAACCATGATGAATATGTGTGTATTTTTGTGTTTAATGGTAGAAAATGCATGTTTATTGTTAGAGAAACGACTTTTACTAAGTGATTTTCGGTGAAAATGCCTAAAAGGACTAATTTGTAAAAGTTATAAAATATGTCATAAAAGTGTGATTTAATGAAAAATGTGGACTGATATATGTATAAAAGAGATTCGGCTAGGCTTTGGAATCGAATAAATTGAATAAATTGAATAAATTTTATTTTCGAGCTTAGGACAAAAATGTAAATATGTCAAACTTTAGGCGCAAAAATGTAATTTTGACATAATATGATTTTTGGGTCACATTGAATAATGTGGCTAATAAGTGAGCTAAATTTGATATTATAGATCAATAAAAATGAGATTCAGGCCTAGAATGAGGGAGAAACAAGTATTTGATGGTTAAGTCCTTTTCACCATTTTTGGTATCGAGGTAAGTTTGTATGTGAATAATGCAATGCTATATTTATGTTTTAAATTGCTTTAATATTATATATTTTATATGATTGATATTATGAGCAAGTTCGATAAAGCCAAGATAACGAAGAAGTCCCCGTTGAACCTTAGGAATAGATAGGATACAAATGTCATGACATTAGGGTTATGTGTGATTTCATGTAAGACCATACCTAGGATATGGCATCGATATGTTATTTTGTGTAAGACCATGTCTAGGGACATGGCTTTGATATGAGACATCGTGTAAGACCATAGCTGGGCTATCGGCATCAATATGTGATCCCATGTAAGCCCATATCTAGGATATGGCATTGGCATCTTACTCTGTGTGTGAGGTTTCCCGGGTATCCTTTAGTATTCCAAGTGGTTCAATGGGTAATTCAAAGATTATGTCAAACATGTAAAAAGATATGACTGTGTTACGAGTTTGTACAGGTATGTACGTAAAGTTTATAAGCATTGGCTTCATGATATTATGAGTTCATGATCATTATGAAAGTGACCTTAAGTTAATCTTATGAATAACTATTTATGTTGATGATATGTAAATTCATGGTAAATTCAGTTGAGAATCATGTGTTAGGCTTTTGAGCCATATCAAATTGAGAGATAAGATGTTTAGTTCACTTGATTTGTGATTCATTGGATATGTGTAAAAAATGAAAGATTTGAATAATTGTCTATTAAAATGGTTATGAAAGTATGTGAAGTTAAGAGTTTAAATCATTGAAAGATGTTAAGCTTTGGGCTTGAAAATATGAGTACGCATAATTAATGTGCATTTTACTATGAGGCTTGAAATGATTTGTTAATGACTATTATGGTATGTTATAATGGGGAGGTTACGATATGCCTATGAAGATTTAATGACGTTTATGTTGTACTATGTTATGTTTGTTGTATGAAAAATGTATGACTATTGTTGCTTATTATTTGCATATGAACTTACTAAGCTTTGTAGCTTACTCTCCTTCCTTTCCTATATCTTATAAGGTTGTATGCTAGCTCGAGTTGGAGATCGTCGGAGATGCTATCACACTATCAATCTATCATGTTGGGTAAATGAATGCAAACCCTTGAGTCTATGGCATGTATAGAGACTTCGTCATTTTTGTGTATGTGTCATTATGATATGGCCAAATGTATTGGATTGTAATGATTAAGGATTTGATTTGGTATCTAGCCACATAAATTGGCTTATATTGGCTAATGAGTTGCAAGCATATTAATTACTCATATGCCTATGCCAATGTCATTGTGTGATATGGGTATAATGGTATGCTAATGAAATTTGTAACACCCTGAATTTGGGCTTAGAAGTTTTGGGCCTTGAGCATGGGAGCGGTTGAAGGCAGCTTATAATATTTTGTTGTGCATGTAAATTTCGTTAATGAAGGCTTGTTTTAGTGGTTAAGTGTACTGAGAAGTGTTGGAGAAGTCCTGGGTTCAAATCTAGACTCTAGCAAAAATTTTGGTTTAAGGTGAATCAAACCCTGGGTGTAGTGGTAGGCCTTAAGAATATTGGTGGGGAAATTGTGCTAAAACAAGCCTTGTGGTCTAGTGGCAAAGTAGCGCCACATAAGAGGCAGGAAGGTGGCGTCACAGTGTTGGCAAGGAGGTTCAGGGTTCGAAACTCATGGCAATCAAAGAGCATTTATTTTGCTAACAAGGGGCGGCAAGAGTTGGTGTTCAATTTAAACTCTGATGATGGAGGGATCCCAAATCGAGAAGCTAACATAAGAGTGGATGCGAAGCTGGCTTTAAATAGAGAGAACCATGAGGAGAGTAAAGGTACCTTTCTTGGCTGATCCCTTTCGCTTTATGGTGTGCTTGTTTCGGTTGGGCGTCGGCTAAGAATGCTCGGAGCACGAATTAACTCCAGTCTCCTATCAGGTGTGTATTTCTCACTACTCTAGCTGTAGGATGGCTACTTCGGGCCGCGATGAGCCGAAAAGGGCCACGTGGGCCCAATAGGCCTACGGGCCCAATTAGATAAGTTTTTTGATTGTATAGTAAATATTGGACTAGGCTAGGTGAATCTCATATCTGTGGCTAGATTTGGGCTAAAAGGGCCACACGAGTGTGTGGGCCCATTTGGGCCGAGAAGGGTTTAGGCCCATTCGTATTGTTATCCCTATTTAGAATACTTTAGTTTACCAAATTACTAAAATACCCACAGTTGTAAAATTACCAAAGTACCCCCAGTTTATAAAATTACCCAAATATCCTCGATTTGTAAAATTACCGAAATACCCTCAGTTTGCAAAATTACTGAAATACCCTCAACTTGTAAAATTATCAAAGTACCCTCGAATTACAAAATTACTATTTTACCCTCGATTTACAGAATTATTATTTTACCCTCGATTTATAAAAATTACTATTTTACCCTTGATTGACAGAATTACTGTTTTACCCTCGATTTACAGAATTACTATTTTACCCTCGATTTACAGAATTACTGTTTTACCCTCGATTGATAGAATTATTGTTTTACCCTCGATTGATAGAATTACTGTTTTACTCTCGATTTATAAAATTACTATTTTACCCTTGATTTACAGAATTATCGTTTTACCCTCGATTTATAAAATTACCATTTTACCCTTAGGGTGTTAAATGATTGTTTTGCCCTTGTGGGCAAGTGACTAACTTGGACTGTGTGGTTGACGGATTTGATTGTGAATATATGTTGGTGATATGAATGACTTGACTGTGACTGTTTGATTCAAATGTGTGCATGATATTTTGATTCTGTATGTTGTATGTCATGACATGTATATCTGTTGCATGGGATACGGGTTATATTGATAGAGGAAGCGTTCTGGCAGCCTCGCTGCAATCTGGTGGCCTCGCCACATATATCTGTTCTGGTGACTTCGTCAAATATCTGGCAGCCTCGCTGCAATCTGGTGGCTTCGCCACATATATATATATCTGTTCTGGTGGCCTAGCCACAATATCTGTATCTGGTGACTTTGTCACAATATTTGGCAGCCTCGCTGTAATTTCTGTGGTGTGTAGCGGTTGGGTGGGTTGAGTAGTCTCCCTACATGGTGTAAGGTTGGTACGGGGGTGTATACGGCTGGATTGGGTTGGGATTGCATTCACATTCTGATTTTGATTCTGTTACCTGATACTGATTCTGATTCTGATTCTGTCACCTGATTCTGATTCTGATTCTCATTTTGATTCTAGTTCTGATAATGTTTCTTATTCTGTAATGGGCTAAGGCTCATCTGGTACTGTCTGTTATAATGGGCTAAGGCCCAATTGATACTAAAACTGTAAGTAAGGTTGGGGCCAGACTTCTAATTTTTTTATATGACTGACTGTTCCTTTTTATAGTAGGGGATTTCACACTGAGTTTTCGTAAACTCACCCCGTTTATTAACCTTTCAGGTAATTTCCAGCCTTAGACGGATCGGAGCTGCGAGGGGCTCGGAGGAAGCCACACACGCTGTTTATTTTATAGTTTTGATTATTACTTTTAAATGTTTTATGCGGGTTGTAGTAAAGCCGTTGTAATTTTCTGGATTTCAAATTTGGAATTTTATTTATTGTTCTTATAATTGCTAGTATTAGAACACGGTTTTCCAAAGCAACTACTGTTGTTCAAAACATCACGTATCCGCAATTGTTTTTAAATTAAGCTTTCGCAACTACCAAGATTTTTACAAAGTTGTTAAGAATGTTATTTAGCTGAGGTTTTCTAACAAGGTTTAAAAAGGGTATAAGTTTTTAATTATTAAGAAGGGCTTTTAATGGAAACATGGTTTTCGAAATATACTTCAATGTGACATGCCAGATTCGAGCCAAACTTAACATCTGGGCCGGGTTTGGGGTGTTACAAAATTAGACTAGATGATACATGTGGGAAGTTGTTATGTTGAAAGTGATGGGGTATGTGTGGACTTGATAAAGTATGATGTTATGAGCATGTATATGAAGGTAAGGAAATGATATGTTTAAGTCTTTATTATTGATGTATATGTTAAATTGGCCAATGAATGGCATGTAAATATTTGATAATGATTAGCTATTGGGATGGCTAGTTATGGATATGATTTGGTGTTTTGTATGTCTAATTGAAAGTTAATACAAAGAAATCATGGAAGAGTAAAATTAGTATTAAAACAGTTTTGGACAGCAGCAGTGTATAACTTTGAAAAATCATAAAAATTTTTGCAAATCAAATTAGAGGTTGAATAAAATATTAAATTAAATCCTATTGAGTCTAGTTTTACATAGAAGAAATGGTGTAAGCAAAAGAATTTCATTTTATGAGATATTTGAATTTTTGTGAGACAAGGTTAGAATGATTTTGGATTCTCCTGTTCTAAATTTGGAAAATCATTAAAAATTTTATAAAAAATACTTGGGGGTTAAAATTTATATTTTTAAATTCTTAATGAGTCTATTTTCAAGAGAAACAAACAGAAACATCATCCAAATCTTGTACTAAGAGATAATTAATTTTTAGTGAAGAAAGGTCAAAACTGTTAAAAAGCAGAAAAGGGATGAATTTGAAGAATTAACTGTACTTTTTGGCTAAACCATAAATTCTAAAAATTTTATGGCAGGAAGATATTTAAGTCTAGTTTTGGAAAAATCAAGCAGATCTTAATTTAGAATTCTGTAGCTCAAGATATAAATAAGTTAGTGACTATGACTCAAGTGGACAGTTTTGTTTTGAACAGTAAATAATTGTTTTGATATGTTTAAGCCTTGATTATGGTTGTGTTGGTAGCTTAATTGTGCCATGTTAAGCGCGATTGAAAGTGTGTATGTGAGTGTGCAAATGAGGGTGGCAAATGGCTTGGTAAATAGCCATTTTCTTGGCCAAACGGGTAGAGATACGGCCGTGTGTCTCAGCCGTATGAAGGACACGGCCTCGGGACACGGGCGTGTGACTTGGCCATGTGTTTGTGACATCATAAACAGAGAGTTACACGGGCTAA
This sequence comes from Gossypium hirsutum, assembly GCF_007990345.1. NCBI lineage: Eukaryota > Viridiplantae > Streptophyta > Magnoliopsida > Malvales > Malvaceae > Gossypium > Gossypium hirsutum. The sequence goes on along the minus strand of NC_053426.1, from coordinate 53,142,963 downwards.
AGACACGGGCATGTGGGACTGCACGGCCTACTACACGGGCGTGTCCCAAGCCACACGGTGTGTCCCAAGCCACACAGGTGTGTGACCCCTATTTTGATGAAATTTTTTTTGAGTTTTCCAAAATTTCCAATTTAGTCCTGAACCACTTCCAATGCATGTTTTGGGCCTCGTGGGCTCGTATAAGGGACAATATGCATGCGTATGAATGGTTTTAAATTGAATGAAATTTTATGGCCCGATTTTGTATGATTGGTTATGTTTAAGTCCGGTAATGCCTCGCACCCTGTCCCTACGTCGGACACGGGTAAGGGGTGTTACATTAGTTGTATGTGATGATATGTCATGCAACAGACTTGATTTTGACTTGAATTAATTGTTTTAAAATGGCTTGTAAATATGTTTAATTATTGGTGTAAGAAGAAGTCCAATTGGGTGAGAAATATGGCTTGGAAAATAACTTATTTTTGTCCACATGGGTAGAGATATGGGCATGTGTCTCAGCGTGTGTGACACACGGCGCAGAATATGGGTGTGTGATCTGGTCATGTGTCTCATGCATATTTAAAATGTCAAAACAAAATGCTCAGAATTGATCACATGGCCTAGCACATGGGCATGTCGATTGGCTATGTAACCCTTGCACCCATACACGACCTAGCACACGAATGTGTGGATTGGTCATGCAACCCAAGTCAGAGAGTTACATGATTTGAGACACGGGCGTGTCCCTATCCGTGTTAGCAACATGGCCTGACCACATAAGCGTGTGACCCCTACATCTACGAAAAATTTTGAGAGTTTGCGAAAAAAATTTTGAGTACTCGATTTAGTCTTGACTCATTTCTAATGTATGTTTTGGACCTCGAGGGCTCATATAAAAGACTTTATAATTGATTTCAAACATGAATACTGTATGGTGTAGAATATCTGTTTATTTAATATGTAAATTCTTGTAATGCTCTGTAACCTTATCCTTACGACGGTTTCGAGTTAGTGGTGTAACAATAAAGTAGGAAAACCATCCTCTCTAGACGCATTGGTTGGGCCTATATCTTTTAGCTCCACTGATAACTCTTGAAAAGAGTTATCTTTTGAGCCTTTAAGCTTGATTAAATGCCTGCACTTAAGTAGATATATTTTCATTTTTAGGTTATTTTTAGAACATTGCATAATAATGCTTGGATTGTACCTTAAATGTTATTTCATTTTACTTTTACTGTTGGGAAGAAGGGAATTAGTTGTTGTATGTAGCAGGTGCAGGAAGGATGAAAAAGCAGGAAGAGAATGAAGGAAGTGAGATATTGCCATGGCAAAAGGTTGGATGGATTACCAAAACAAATGCCAAGCAATTTCAGATAAATGCTGATGCAACATTCATCCTTGTCACTCTCAGCCAGCTGGACGTATACTAGATAAATCCACTTGAAAAAGAAGGAGAAAAGTGTGTGCTGAGAGAAGAGACCTACCCTATAAAAGAGGAAAGAGAAAATAATATAAGGAGGGATTTTTACAGGAGGATTTTGGAGGGGGTTTTAGGAGAGTAATTTTTGCTCTGAAATACTCATGTGAAAAATTCCATAGAATAGCTTAAGAGAAAAAAGTAGAAACGCAAGAAAAGGGACAAGCAATCAGCCTTAGGCTCTGCACGATTCAGCAACGACGAAGTGAAAGTTGGAGTGGAAAAAGCTTCTTGCAGTTCTACCTTCATTCTATTAATTGATTTTTGTGATTTCTAAACTGTTAATGATGATGTTGAATGTTATTTTGATTTTGGATTTTAAATCCCAACCCATGAGCTAATTTCATTTGGGTTGGAATTACTGGATCTATCTTGATACTTTTAATGATCATGGTGATATTTTGAGTAGATCTACTATTTTATTCGGTTTGGATTATTTTAAATATATGCATGGAAGCCCTAGAAATAGATGAATGCAGGGTATATCCTTAGACTTGATTTAATTTTGAAATGGTTAAATAAGTTGGATCATAATCGAATGATACGAGTGAGTACTCGGGTGAATACTCGTAGCACTTTAGACATAGAGTTGTGATCTGTACAGAGGTAGGAAGAACATTGTTAGGTATTGTTCTTAAGACTTGTAGACATACAAAGACTTAGAATGATAGCTTAAATTTTAGCTCTCAAAAGAAGCAGAATGCAGTAGTTATACTCTGAGCAATAATTTTGGTCAAGATTTTGCCATGACATTATTATGTTATTAAGATATAATCCAAGTAATTCCAACCTTCCCATTCAACAGCATCAATCCTCTCAACTTTGTCTCGAAGAATTGCCACAACATTTTATTCTTTATTTGATTTTTTTTAATTTCATACATTAATACCTCACTTCAAGTCATTATTCTGTTTACTTTGCCACAAGCCTAATTAGTATAGTTTATAGCAAGCACTCTACCATATTTTTACCTAGTCTGATCCCTGTGAAGATGATCTTACTTATCACTTTATTACTTGATTTGACGTGTATACTTGCACATTCACATTACGTATTAACACGTGACAAGTTTTGGCCGTCGTTGTCGGGGATCGGTAAACTGGTGAATTTTGGTTTGTTATTATCGATTAATATTGTTAGTTTTGGCTTACTTAGTTTTTTTCTTTTTCAGGTTTATTGCTAGTTTATAAGTGGAGGTATTCCTGAAAATGAAGAGTATTATTTTGATCCTAAAATTGAGAGAACCTTGAGGAGAAGGAGAAATGAATTATGAGAGATGGCGAGGATTGGAAATGATCCAGACAGAGAAGATTCACTACATCTGAATGGTAGGGACACTGGCATTCCTTGTGTGATAGATGATAGAGACAGACCCATTAGAGAACATTTAGTGCCTATCTTGGATGATTTGAATCCAAGGATTTTCAGGCCACAGATTCAAGCTCAGCATTTTGAGTTGAAACAGTGATGTTTCAAATGCTACAAATAGTAGGGCAATTTAGTGGATTACCTATTGAGGATTCACGACTGCATTTAAGACTATTTTTGGAGGTCTGTGATTCATTCAGGCAGCAGGGTGTTCCTGAAGATGCCACGAGACTCAAGTTATTTTCTTATTCATTGCGAGATCGTGCCAGAGCATGGTTAATTGCTTTTTCGTCAAGAACAGTGGCATCTTGGAATGAACTTTGTCAAATATTTTTTTTTGCAATAAAACCCTCCAAACATGAATGCCAAATTAAGGAACAATATTACATCTTTTTGACAATTTGAAGATGAGACATTGAATGAAGCTTGGGAGTGATTCAAGGAATTGATTAGAAAATGCCTGATGCATGGTTTCCAACATTAGACGCAAATGGAAATGTTTTACAATGGACTGAATGCACATACATGAATGGTAGTTGATGCATCTGCCAATGGAACTTTGCTAGATAAATCATATAATGAAGCATATGAAATTTTGGAAAGGATAGCTAACAACGATTATCAATATTCAACTACAGGAGTGGAGACTGGTAGAAGAGTTGCTGGAGCTATGGAGCTTGTTGCAATCACTTCATTAACTAATCAGTTATCATCCCTAACTAATATGATTAAAACATTGAAGAGTATAATGCAGGATATGAAAGGAGTGGAATTAACATGTTGTAACAACCCATTTTCGGTGAAGTCGAAACAGTGGTTTCGGGATCACAAATTCGAGCCAAAAAATAAAAATTTATTTTACCTTTATTTTATGTTTGGCATCATGATAGGAAGGTCACAAGAAAATTTTGATATGAAAATTTTACTGGTTGTGTGTTAAATTAGGGAAAGTACTAAATTGCATAGGACGCAAAAGTTGGGTTCTAGTAGCTATAGGTGTAACACCCTGTAACGCCCCGTACCCGAGACCGTTGCCGGAGTCGAACACGAGGTGCTAACCGACTTAATTCATTTACTTTTACAGTCCATTTTAAAAATTTCCAGGCAGTTGGCTAACTGTGTCACTGTCACCTTAAAAATCATATCTTGAGTTCTAAAACTCGAAATTCAGTTTCGTAATTTTTACCTGAAACTAGACTCATATTTCCATCTACATATTTGTTTCTAGAATTTTTGGTTGGGTCAATTAGTACAGTTTATTAGTTAAAGTCTCCCCTGTTACAGGGTGCAACTATACTGACCTTCATGCATTACGATTTGGATATCTCCCTGTACAAGGGTTCAATACTGATACCGTTTGTTTCTATAGAAACTAGACTCAAAGAGGAATCTATAAATATATGGCATGACTTCTAAATATCTCTGGTTAATTTATAATGAATTTACAAATTCAGATCAGGGGATCCAGAAACTGTTCTGACCCTGTCTCACGAAAACTTTAGCATCTCATAATATACTGTTCATATGAACGTTTCGTTACTTTCCTATGAAAATAGATTCATCAAGGTTCGATTACATAATTTATTCACTATTTAATTCCATTCCTACTATTTTTAGTGATTTTTCACATCCACATCACTGCTGCTGCCAGCATCTATTTTTAAGGTTAACTTTACCTATTTCATGATCTTTCATGGATCAACTAGAGTTTGTCATACATATATCAAAAGTGATCATGAATAACCATTCCCATGGCTAACCGTTGCCAACATTTCCATACCTCTCGACAGACAACATACAAAACGACTATAATGCTATGATCAAAGTATATTTAAGCCATTTTCGCATGGCTATCCAAATTTACAGAATACCGAAGGGTTCATGACCAACAACAAAAGGGTGGTCCTATACATGCCATTTCAAAGTTCAACCAAAAGTATACCAAAAGGAGCTTTGATAGTGTGGGCGACTTCGACTTCAAAATCCCGAGTCCGATAGCTAAAGAACCAAAATATATAAAACAGAGAATCAAAGAAACGGAGTAAGCATTAAATGCTTAGTAAGTTTTGAGCAAAGAATTTAGACACAACCAAAGTATAGCATTCATGTAGCTAAACAGATAATTTCATATGCACAAATTTTCAATATCATACTTACTTCACATTACCAACCCTTATATTCATACACAAAGATCAACTTAGCCAAAGGCCGGTAGCTCATTTATCAACTGAGCAAATACTTATTTGTAAGGGCTCAACTAATTCAAAGCACATACGAAACATACCTCAATGTTGGGATGTTACAAGCGTATTAACTGAAATTTTTACAGCAAGATCGTTCATTCCCGAATCACGTACCTTCGGAATTTAACCAGATATAGCTACTCGTTCAAATGCCTTTGGGACATAGCCCGGTTATAGTAACTCGCACAAATGCCTTCGGGACTTAACCCGGATTTAGTAACTCGCACCAATGCCTTCGGGCTTAGCCCGGAATTAGTAACTCGCACTAATGCCTTCGGATCTTAGTCCGGATATGGTCACTTAGCACAAAGCCTTCGGGACTTAGCCCGGACATCATTCGAATAACTATGCACATTTAACAATAAATCATGACACATTCGTATTTCATTTTCATTAGCAAAACTCAAACACAAGACACTTATCACTCTTGCAATTTCGGCTCAATAGCTACACACAAAGAGCATGATTTTGATTTGCTTAAAACATGATCTAATCAAATCATAATTTAAGCTCTATTACTCAAGAACTTACCTCGGATGTTGTCGAACGATTTCGATGGCTATTCGACCACTTTTTCCTTCCCTTTATCGGATTTAGATCCCCTTTGCTCTTGAGCTTAATTAAACAAATTAATTGATTTAATCATTTGAGCATCGAAAAGAGGAACTCAAGGTACTTAGCCCATATATAATTCGTTAGACATCAAAGTCACATATGTACGGAATCATGAATCAAACTCAACACATTAGTTAGTATTCTCCTTAGCCGAATTTTCTAAGTCAAGATAAATCCTTCAATATGCTTACCTAAGGCCGAACAAACACATCAACCTATGTACTCATTCATGTGGCCGAATATGCATGTTTATGTTGAGGCCAATTATATACTTAATACCACACACAAATGGCATACATTTTACTAACTAATGCATTACATATTATAACTCAATACGCATCCATCATTTACTCCATAACCGAAACACCATCATATGAAAATGTATACCTTGAGATATTATATATGTCATGCCAATACATCATGTGCAAACATATATATATATGTGTAAGAGCCAAATCACAAGGTTGGTTATAACCAAACATAAACATAAATCCAAAACACAAATCTTACCTACCATGCAATAAGCATAAATCATACTTATGGATATACCATGGCCGAATACATCACAACACCTTACCATTTCAATTTTGATCATGGTTAAACAAAGAACTTAATGTCTCACTCAAAAATGCTAAAAAGAAAATCCAAGAGTTAATCAATCCACCATCACATGTATCATTAACAAGCTTCACATTTAGCATGCAATGACATTAACACAAAATCCACCTTGGCCGAATATCATCCCCATGACATAGCAAAGATTTGAACCATGGCTAATTAGAACTCAAGCTAGCAACTAAAAACATGCATGAATCTCATGGCACAACATCAACATACCTTAATCTAGATACAAGTATGGCCGAACCTCCTCCTAATCCTCTTCCAAACCAAACATGAAGCAAGAACTCCTTCCTTCTTCCTTAGAATTTTCGGCCAAGGATGAACCAAAGGATGAACACTTTTTTTTTGTTTTTCTTTCCTTCAACTCACAGCAATGGGGGGGGACAATCACACACATCCTTTCTTTTTTTTTTTTGTTTCTCATCCTACTAACACTAATATTTTATTGCCCATGCTCTTTATTTTATTAATCCTTACATAATGCATTACCCCAACATGTTTATGACATGTTTTTAGCCATAACATCTTGTCCACCCATGCTCATGGCCGGCCACTACATATTAGGGGGGAAAATTGACATGCAAGTCCTCCCTTTTGATTACACGCACTATTAGGTCCTTGTAGATTAGCCTATCACATTTCAAAAATGTCACCCATAAGTCCTTTTGACTAAATTCACATGCAATTTACTAAATCGAAGCCTAAAACTTTCACACCTTCATAATCACATATTTTAGACAATAAATATCACATTCAAATAATTTGGTGACTCGGTTTAGCGGTCCCGAAACCGCTTTCCGACTAGGGTCACTTTAGGGCTGTCACAACTCTCCCCCACTTAAGAAATGTTTATCCCCGAAAATCTTACCGGTAAATAGGTTTGGGTATCGCTCTTTCATAGAGTTCTAGGGTTCCCAAGTAGCTTCTTCGATCCCGTGTTTGAGCCATAACACTTTCACTATCGGAACCCTTTTGTTTCGCAACTCTTTCACTTCACGAGTAAGGATACGAATCGGTTCTTCCTCATAACTCATATCGGCTTGAATTTCGACCTCGGAGGGGTTTATTACGTGCGAAGGATCGGATCTGTAACGTCGAAGCATCGAAACATGAAAAATGTTGTGGATTCTTTCGAGTTCAGGGGGTAAAAGCAACCTATATGCAATTGGGCCAACTCGTTCGGAGATCTCATACGGCCCAATGAATCTCAGACTCAATTTGCCCTTACGGCCAAATCTGAGTATCTTTTTCCAAGGCGAGACCTTAAGAAACACTTTGTCTCCCACTTGATACTCAATATCTCTTCGTTTTAAATCCGCATACGAATTCTGACGATCTGATGCTGCCTTCAGACTTTCACAAATTATTCTTACTTTCTGTTCAGCATCTTTAATCAAATCCACTCCGAAAATTTTACTTTCACCGAGCTCGATCCAAAACAATGGTGTACGGCATTTACGCCCGTACAAGGCCTCGTAAGGTGCCATCTTAATACTTGATTGAAAACTATTGTTGTAAGCGAATTCAATCAAAGGTAAATACCGTTCCCATGAACCACTAAACTCGAGGATGCAACATCTCAACATATCCTCAAGTATCTGAATTATCCGCTCGGATTGACCATCGGTTTGTGGATGAAAAGCGGTGCTAAAATGCAGCTTGGTACCCAAAGCTTCTTGCAATTTCTTCCAAAATCGCGAGGTGAATCTCGGATCTCTATCCGACACGATAGAAATAGGTACCCCGTGTAATCTCACAATCTGAGAAATATACAATTCAGCTAGTTTATCCAATGAAAAATCCGTACGTACGGGGATAAAGTGAGCCGACTTAGTCAGTCTATCCACAACAACCCAAATCGCATCTTTCTTACTTGCCGATACTGGCAACCCAGATACGAAATCCATCGTGACTCGATCCTATTTCCATTCAGGTACCATGATTGGCTGGAGTAAACCCGTAGGCACTTGATGTTCCGCCTTTACTTGCTGACATATTAAACACTTCGAAACAAAATTGGAAATGTCTCGTTTCATACCATGCCACCAAAACTGGCGTCTCAGATCGTTGTACATTTTCGTACTCCCCGGGTGAATTGACATTCGGCTACAATGGGCTTCGTTCAGAATCATCGAAATGAGTTCTGAATTTCTTGGAACACACAACCGACTTCTGAACCTCAAACAATCGTCATCATCAATTTGAAATTCGGATTCCATATTCGGAACACATTCAGCCCGTTTTGCAACCAATTCATCGTCGACTTTCTGAGCTTCACGAATTTGATGAATCAATAATGGTTTGGCCTTTAATTCAGCTACTAACACATTGTTGGGTAGAACAGACAAGTGTACATCCATCGCTCGTAAAGCAAACAGTGATTTCTGGCTTAAGGCGTTCGCAACCACATTAGCCTTTCCCGGGTGGTAATCAATGACAAGCTCATAATCTTTCAACAACTCAAGCCAACGTCTTTGTCGCAGATTTAAGTCTCTTTGAGTCATCAAATATTTGAGACTTTTGTGATCCAAAAATACATGGCACTTCTCACCAAATAAGTAATGTCGCCATATTTTCAAGGCGAATACGATGGCAGCTAATTCGAGATCATGGGTCGGATAATTTTTCTCATGTGGCTTTAATTGTCTCGACGCATAGGCCACAACTCGAACTTCTTGCATCAACACGCAACCTAACCCAAGTAGGGAGGCGTCACTATAGATGACAAACTCTTTGCCTGATTCGGGCTGCACTAAAATTGGGGCTTCAGTCAAATAAGTTTTCAGTTGATCAAAACTTTTCTGACATTTTTCCCTCCATTCGAACTTAATATCTTTTTAAAGTAGCTTCGTCATGGGTGTGGCTATCATCGAGAAACCTTTTACAAACCGTCGGTAGTAACCGGCGAGTCCCAAAAAGCTCCGAACCTCAGTAATATTTCTCGGAGGCTTCCAGTTAAGTATGGCTGAAATTTTGCTCGGGTCAACTTAAATACCCGATGCGGATACCACATGACCCAAGAGCTAACCTCTTTAACCAGAACTCACACTTACTGAACTTAGCATATAACTGCTTATCCCGTAAAATTTGCAGCACTAATCTCAAGTGCTCAGCATGTTCGGTCTCATCTTTTGAATAGACCAAGATGTCATCAATGAACACAACTACGAACCGGTCCAAATACTGTCTGAAGATTCGATTCATCAAATCCATAAATACTGCAGGGGCATTTGTGAGCCCAAACGGCATCACTAAAAACTCGTAGTGGCCGTATCTCGTTCTGAAAGCAGTTTTGGGTATATCCGAATCTCGAATTCGCAACTGGTAATAACCCGATCTTAAATCTATCTTTGAAAACACTGAGGCTCCCTTTAGTTGATCAAACAAATCATCAATACGCGGTAACGGATATTTATTCTTTATCGTCACTTTATTCAGCTGACGTTAGTCAATGCACAACCTCATGGTTCCGTCCTTCTTTTTCACGAACAATACTGGTGCACTCCAAGGTGAGAAACTTGGTCGAGCGAAACCTCTATCCGTCAACTCTTGCAACTGAGCTTTCAATTCTTTTAACTCGGTTGGTGCCATACGATACGGAGCTATCGAAATTGGCGTAGTTCCAGGTACAAGCTCAATACCAAACTCTACCTCCCGAACAGGTGGTAAACCCGGTAATTCTTCAGGAAAAACATCCGGGTATTCACAAACCATCGGCACAGATTCGGGTTTCTTTTCTAATTCTTTGTCATCCAGTACATACGCAAGGTATGCTTCGCACCCTTTTCTTACATATTTCTGGGCCAACATTGCTGATATTACAGCTGGCAACCCCTTTAAGTCCGTAGACTCAACTCGGATTATCTCGTTATTTGCGCACCTCAAATCAATAGTCTTGCTTTTGCAATTCACAAATGCATCATGCACGGTCAACCAATCCAAACCAAGAATAACATCAAATTCATCAAACGGCAAAAGCATCAAGTCCGCCGGAAAACAGGAATCTCGAATTACTAGGGGGTATTTCTTACACACTTTGTCGACAAGCAGGTAACGACCCAAGGGATTTGACACCCGAATTACGAACTCAGTAGACTCAATAGGTAAAGTGTTACTGGATGCTAAGGTTTCGCATATATAAGAATGAGTAGAACCAGGGTCAATCAAAGCAATCACATTAGTATCAAAGAGAGTAAAAGTACCGGTAATAACATCTGGCGAGGAAGCATCCTCGCGTGCGCGTATAGCATAAGCCCTAGCAGGAGCACGAGCCTCAGATCTGGTCGCAGCATCTCTAGATCCTCTCTGACCACCACTAGCATTTCCCGTGTTTCTAGATGGTCTACCTCGAGCAGTGGTAGCACTCGGTTTCCCACCCTGATTTACATTCTGTTCAGACAATCTCGGGCAATCTTTGATAAAGTGGTTAACTGACCCGCACTTGTAGCAGGAGCGGTCATGGAATCTACAACTTCCAGAATGCCATTTGCCACAATACTGGCACTCCGTTCTATCTCGACGATCATCTCCCACACTAGCGACCGAAGTGACTCGTGCACTCGAAAGGGGTCGATCGCGATCTCGTCTAGAAAAGCCCGAAGTGTCTCTAGACCGGCCTAAGCCATCTCTAAATTTCTTCGATGACTGTGGGAAGGGCTTCCCCGAAGACCTCTTACGAAACTCCCTTGCTCCCGCCTCAGCTTTTCTTTTCTCCATACTGAGCTCCTCGGCTTTGCAAGCTCGCTCGACAAGTGCCACAAATTCTCGGATTTCCAAAATGCCAACATACAGCTTTATATCATCATTCAATCCATCCTCGAAACGTTTACACATTACGGCTTTTGAGGAAATGCATTCTCGTGCGTATCGGCTAAGCCTTACAAACTTTCGTTCATAGTCGGTAACCGACATGGAACCTTGTTTAAGTTCAAGAAATTCCTTCCGTTTTTGATCCATAAATCTCTGACTGATATACTTTTTCCGAAACTCGGTTTGGAAAAACTCCCAAGTTACTTGCTCTCTAGGCACAACAGAAGTCAACGTATTCCACCAATAGTAGGCAGAATCATGTAGCAAGGAGATAGCACACTTTAGGCACTCATCGGGTGTGCAAGATAGCTCATCGAGTACCCGGATAGTGTTGTCCAACCAAAATTCAGCTTGCTCGGCATCATCGCTGTCCGTAGCTTTAAATTCAGTAGCCCCGTGTTTTCGGATTCTGTCAACTGGGGGCTTATTTGACCTTATTTGGTCCATTACCGGAGGTATTGTAGGTGCGGGGGTGGTATTTTTCGGGAATGGAGGTTGTGGAACAGCCGTATTAGTTCGAATGTATTGGTTGAACCAATCATTCATCACGCTATAGAAAGCTTGTCTAGCCTCATCATTCGGATTACTAGCAATAGGATGAGAGTCCGCCGGAGCTGTCCCTTGTGCGGGAGCAGGCGCTACACTCTCAAGATCATTAGCTACCGCTCGGTCGGGATCAGGATCCATTACTATAAATAAACACATTTGCAAATGTCAGAAATCACCACACTATCAAATAATCACATAAAATGGCATGTATAGCTAAACCCAACGCATTACGGTAGTCCTAGAATCGACTAAACCGTAGCTCTGATACCAATAAAATTGCAACGCCCCGTACCCGAGACCGTTTCCGGAGTCGAACACGAGGTGCTAACCGACTTAATTCATTTACTTTTACAGTCCATTTTAAAAATTTCCAGGCAGTTGGCTAACTGTGTCACTGTCACCTTAAAAATCATATCTTGAGTTCTAAAACTCTAAAATAAGTTTCGTAATTTTTCACTGAAACTATACTCATATTTCCATCTACATATTTTTTTCTATAATTTTTGGTTGGGCCAATTAGTACAGTTTATTAGTTAAAGTCTCCCCTGTTACAGGGTGCGACTACACTGACCTTCATGCATTACGATTTGGATATCTCCCTGTACAGGGCTTCAATACTGATGTCGTTTGTTTCTATAGAAACTAGACTCAAATAGGAATCTATACATATATGGCATGACTTCTAAATGTCTCTGGTTAATTTATAATGAATTTCCAACATCAGATTAGGGGATCCAGAAACCGTTCTGACCCTGTCTCACGAAAACTTTAGCATCTCATAATATACTGTTCATATGAATGTTTCGTTACTTTCCTATGAAAATAGATTCATCAAGGTTCGATTACATAATTTATTCACTATTTAATTCCATTCCTACTATTTTTAGTGATTTTTCACATCCACATCACTGCTGCTGCCAGCATCTATTTTTAAGGTAAACTTTAGCTATTTCAAGATCCTTCATGGATCAACTAGAGTTTGTCATACATATATCAAAAGTGATCATGAATAACCATTGCCATGGCTAACCGTTGCCAACATTTCCATACCTCTCGACGGACAACATACAAAACGACTATAATGCTATGATCAAAGTATATTTAAGCCATTTTCGCATGGCTATCCAAATTTACACAATACCGAAGGGTTCATGACCAACAACAAAAGGGTGGTCCTATACATGCCATTTCAAAGTTCAACGAAAAGTATACCAAAAGGAGCTTTGATAGTGTGGGCGAATTCGACTTCAAAATCCCGAGTCCGATAGCTGAAGAACCAAAATCTATAAAATAGAGAATCAAAGAAACGGAGTAAGCATTAAATGCTTAGTAAGTTTTGAGCAAAGAATTTAGACACAACCAAAGTATAGCATTCATGTAGCTAAACAGATAATTTCATATGCACAAATTTTCAATATCATACTTACTTCACATTACCAACCCTTATATTCATACACAAAGATCAACTTAGCCAAAGGCCGGTAGCTCATTTATCAACTGAGCGAATACTTATTTGTAAGGGCTCAACTAATTCAAAGCACATACGAAACATACCTCAATGTTGGGATGTTACAAGCGTATTAACTGAAATTTTTACAGCAAGATCGTTCATTCCCGAATCACGTACCTTCAGAATTTAACCGGATATAGCTACTCGTTCAAATGCCTTCGGGACATAGCCCGGTTATAGTAACTCGCACAAATGCCTTCGGGACTTAACCCAGATTTAGTAACTCGCACCAATGCCTTCGGGCTTAGCCCGGAATTAGTAAGTCGCACAAATGCCTTCGGATCTTAGTCCGGATATGGTCACTTAGCACAAAGCCTTCGGGACTTAGCCCGGACATCATTCGAATAACTATGCACATTTAACAATAAATCATGACACATTCGTATTTCATTTTCATTAGCAAAACTCAAACACAAGACACTTATCACTCTTGCAATTTCGGCTCAATAGCCACACACAAAGAGCATGATTTTGATTTGCTTAAAACATGATCTAATCAAATCATAATTTAACCTCTATTACTCAAGAACTTACCTCGGATGTTGTCGAATGATTTCGATTGCTATTCGACCACTTTTTCCTTCCCTTTATCGGATTTAGATCCCCTTTGCTCTTGAGCTTAATTAAACAAATAAATTGATTTAATCATTTGAGCATCGAAAAGAGGAACTCAAGGTACTTAGCCCATATATAATTCGTTAGACATCAAAGTCACATATGTACGGAATCATGAATCAAACTCAACACATTAGTTAGTATTCTCCTTAGCCGAATTTTCTAAGTCAAGATAAATCCTTCAACATGCTTACCTATGGCCGAACAAACACATCAACCTATGTACTCATTCATGTGGCCGAATATGCATGTTTATGTTGAGGCCAATTATATACTTAATACCACACACAAATGGGATACATTTTACTAACTAATGCATTACATATTATAACTCAATACGCATCCATCATTTACTCCATAACCGAAACACCATCATATGAAAAAATGTACCTTGAGATATTATATATGTCATGCCAATACATCATGTGCAAACATATATATATGTGTAAGAGCCGAATCACAAGGTTGATTATAACCAAACATAAACATAAATCCAAAACACAAATCTTACCTACCATGCAATAAGCATAAATCATACTTATGGATATACCATGGCCGAATACATCACAACACCTTACCATTTCAATTTTGATCATGGTTAAACAAAGAACTTAATGTCTCACTCAAAAATGCTAAAAAGAAAATCCAAGAGTTAATCAATCCACCATCACATGTATCATTAACAAGCTTCACATTTAGCATGCAATGACATTAACACAAAATCCACCTTGGCCGAATATCATCCCCATGACATAGCAAAGATTTGAACCATGGCTAATTAGAACTCAAGCTAGCAACTAAAAACATGCATGAATCTCATGGCACAACATCAACATACCTTAATCTAGATACAAGTATGGCCGAACCTTCTCCTAATCCTCTTCCAAACCAAACATGAAGCAAGAACTCCTTCCTTCTTCCTTAGAATTTTCGGCCAAGGATGAACCAAAGGATGAATACTTTTTTTTTGTTTTTCTTTCCTTCAACTCACGGCAATGGGGGGGGACAATCACACACATCCTTTCTTTTTTTTTTGTTTCTCATCCTACTAACACTAATATTTTATTGCCCATGCTCTTTATTTTATTAATCCTTACATAATGCATTACCCCAACATGTTTATGACATGTTTTTAGCCATAACATCTTGTCCACCCATGCTCATGGCCGGCCACTACATATTAGGGGGGAAATTGACATGCAAGTCCTCCCTTTTGATTACATGCACTATTAGGTCCTTGTAGATTAGCCTATCACATTTCAAAAATGTCACCCACAAGTCCTTTTGACTAAATTCACATGCAATTTACTAAATCGAAGCCTAAAACTTTCACACCTTCATAATCACATATTTTAGGCAATAAATATCACATTCAAATAATTTGGTGACTCGGTTTAGCGGTCCCGAAACTGCTTTCCGACTAAGGTCAATTTAGGGCTATCACACACCCCTAACCCGTATCCGTCGTCGGAACATGGTTACAGAGTATTATCGAAACTTTCAGAAACATTTTTAGAAAAATCATGCAAGTTACTATTCAAATTCCGAAATTATTCATAACGTCCCTTAAATGGACCCTCGAAGTCCAATACGAGCATTAGAATCAAGTCAAGACTTAATCAAAACCTCTAAGAATTTTTCGCAACATTTTAAAATTTTGCCAAGGTATAGGGCTCATACGCTTGTGTGGTCGAAGGGACACGCTTGTGCTGGAGGCCGTGTTCGACCCCGTGTAACTCTCTGACTTGTGCACATGGCCGTGCCACATGCCAGGGTGCTAGGTTGTATGGTTAATTAATTCATTTCAAATTTAGGTGTAGGTTTCACACGGCCAAGACACACGCCCATGTTCTAGGCCGTATAGCACACACGACTGAGACACAGCCAGTGTACTCAATTCTGAGCATTCTGTTTCTCAAAAATTAAGGTGTAAGGGACACACGGCCTAACTACACACCCATGTTCCCTGTCGTGTGTCACATACAATCTAGACACACACCTGTGTGGACAAAAAAAAGTCATTCCTAGCTTCATTTCTCACCCAAAATCACACCTATGACCTGCACTTGAAACACACATCCAATACCAACCATTTTAAGCATTTAAATTAAACAAATTCAATCATTCAAAAAGTTTTCTAATTCAATAATTATTTCATTCTAAACCCATTTAACTTACAACTCATTATCAGTTTTCTGAGTTTCACAGTTCTGTCGTATAAACATTAGTTTAGCTCTAGCTCAGTTAGAGTTGAGCTATTATCAGACAATCATAATCGGTATCTATGGCTTGCAAAGAATATAGAGATTTCTTACTCAGATTATTTGTAACCACATTTGTTCTTTCCAAGTGATATACAATTATCAAATCATAATCTTTCAATGTTTCAAACCATATATGCTATCTCAAATTCAAATCTTTTAGCAACATCATATACTTCAAACTTTTTTAATCAATGAATATATGACATTTTTCACCAAACAAGTAATATTGTTAGATTTCAACACAAAAACAATAGCTATCAATTCTATATCATGTATCAAGTAATTCTTTCCATGTGGTTTTTAACTGTCTGAAAGCATAGGCTATTACTTTGCCTTATTACATCAAAACACGATATAATCTCATTTAATAATACATCACTATAATAACAAATCCCTTACCCAATTAAAGTTGAACCAAAATCAATACTTTGATCAACATAGCTTCCAACTGGTCAACAGTTTACTGATATTTATTAGTCCATTCAACTCTTACATATTTTCTGTAATAACTAACTCTTACATCTTTTCTATAATAACTATGTCATCAATGTAGCTATTTCAATTATTAACATTAAAGCTTTGAGTTTTTCCAAGGCCACAACCATCAGATAAATTTTAAACCAATATGTAATAATATGACGGACATTTTAGCTGTGTAGATAAAGCAACTCTTCAACATCAATAGTGCACCTCAACTTAAAAGAGGGAGAATAGAAACTGACCCCAATAATAACAAATGCAGTAATACAGTTCCTATAATCTGAGATCTCTATCACCATACCTCACGATCAAGTCAATATTTATAATGGTAATAAATGTAATTACCTTCGATCGAAGAATATCTTTCATAGATAACCCATGTTTACATAATAAAGAGATTAATGATATCTCAGAGAAAATTCAGAAGAGTAATATCACTCATACTCAGTAGAAACAATGGTGATAAAAACAATATAACTTACATATTCGCAATCTAGGGCTTCAATCAGTAGAAGTAGAAAATGATATCATATGAACCTTATCATCAAATCTTATATCAATCATGATGAATTAGAAATCCCATGTAGGGTAGAGCAATACCGCTCATAAATCAACATGACTTACAATAATACCATCTATCATGATTTACTAGCCTTTCAATACGACAAATATTGCATCTGAACATGAATAGTTTCATATGGCTCTAAGAATAATAGAACTTATAGAGTACCCAGGAGATGTTGCTGTAGTATACTCAATTACAATAGCTGTATTCAAATTTCTTTACAATTTCACCACCATTCTATTGACTAATGAAGTCATCAACAATCTTACATTATTTAGTTCACCGAAGAAGTCAATTTGGAAGAATTTTCACCTAATCTGTTCTATAAATATCATATCTGAATAAGTTGATTACTCATGAATAACTTCTTCCTTAACAATGACATCACATATATTCAGAATAATCTTCAGAAAAATCTAACATCTCTTTTAATACCGTCTTTGCTTATTAACATATTCTCAATTCTGACTACATTATTAATCATTTAGCCTTTGAACTCTTCTTTCACACTTATGGGCTTAATCTATATAAATCTTATGAATTTCATCGTATAAAATTGTACTGGTAAAGGGGTGGAGATTGTAAGCCTCACAATTTAGTTTTCATGTATATACTCATATAACATAACATTCATCATTTTCATGTATTATAAAACATTTATTCGTACCTTTTCAATTTCTATTTCGTCATGAATAACATTTTTACTCAGACACGTGAGTATCACTTTTAGTCGTATTAGAATTAGCTCAGTTGGAAAGCATCTCTGTCTATTTGCAAAACAATTTTCATTAGAGTCACACTACCACAGGTTATATAATGGCATGTATTTCTAGACTTCACATATGCTACGTTTAGTCTGAGAACCGCCTAAACCATAGCTCTAATACCACTAAACGTAACACCCTTAACCCGTATCCGTCGTCAAAATAGGGTTTCAGAGCATTACCAAAACTTTCAGAAACATTTACTGTAACACCCCTATCCCGTAACCGTCGCCGGAATAGGTAAGGGGCATTACCGGACTTGTAACTCATGTCAGAACAGTAAAATTTTGAATTTTTTTCTTGAAATAAAGATCATTCATTTAAATAAGTACTAAGCACAGCCAGGGATAAAATTTAAACTTCTCTAAGTAAACATTCAAAAGATGCCATTTTCGCATGGCTTATATACATTAACCAAAAATATTCTTCCGCCACTAGTCTATTCTATACATGCCATAAGATAATCCAAAACGTAGCAGTACCAAACAGTGGATAGTGATAGTGTGACTAGTTGCTGATGATCCCCGAGCCTGTAGCTTCCAAATGAGATCTATAAAACAGAGGAAACAGAGTAAACGGAGTAAGCATTACAATGCTTAGTAAGTTTTAAACAGTGTCAACAGATAACAATCAAATTATAACATAGTTGTTCGTATTTTTATTTCACTCTTCCTTCGGGCATACCATCCCTTTACCGAATATGCACATCTCATCATATACAATAGGCAAATAAACTTTCACATAAAAGTGAGCTCATGTGACATAGATATATCGTATGATTTCACATAACCTCTCACACTGATCCGATGTCACATAATCATAGGAATAGTCTCATAGATTGCTCTCGTATGCATCACATAACTACCTTATGATTTAGTGCAAATCAAGCTCACATATAAACTTGGAGTACATACCTGTTTAACCTTTCGCATTGAATATATTTATAAGCAATTCTTATTACGAAGTCTTACCCGGACATAATCTCCACACGAAGTTATCGGGTCTTACCCGGACAAAATCCCCACACGTAGTCATCGGGTCTTTAGAGCTCGGATATAGTACGAGCACGAAGCTTACGGACATTAATCAGTGATAATATTCTCGCATAAAGCCTGCGGGGTTTTAACCCGGATATAGTACTGACACAAATGCCCTTCGGGACTTATCACATTTATACACTTTCACATCCATCACGTTGGCCACTCGGCCCTATCACATATATACACTTTTACATTCATCACATTGCCCATTCGGCCTTATCACATATATACACTTTCACATTCATCACATCGGCCATTAGGCCTTATCACATATATACACTTTCACATTCACCACATCGGCCATTAGGCCTTATCACATATATATACACTTTCACATTCATCACATTGGCCATTCGGCCTTATCACATATATACACTTTCACATTCATCACATCGGCTATTAGGCCTTATCACATATATACACTTTCACATTCATCACATCGGCCATTAGGCCTTATCACATATATATACACTTTCACATTCATCATATTGGCCATTCGGCCTTATCACATATATACACTTTCACATTCATCACATCGGCTATTAGGCCTTATCACATATATACACTTTCACATTCATCACATCGGCCATTAGGCCTTATCACATATATACACTCACATCACAATTATCCAAATATACTTCACATATCACATATACTATCATGTATACACTTTGTCTTGGCCGAATCTACATTAATCATTTCCCAATGAATAATTCAATTTCACGCCATACTATCATTTCATATTCGAATACTCATAAACTTACAATTTCACAAATTTTAATATCAAAGATCAATCTAACACTCATGTATCGTTTTACAATATCACGATTTAGAATTCACGTATGGGTTTAATCAATAGCTTATGAGTAACTAAAACAAGTTTTATCCATGTTTACAACAAAATCACATATTCACTACGAGCTGTTTTCCTGAGCAGTAGTCACTAAATTATTTATAACTGGAGCTACAAAACTCCAAATCACTTGCCGTTAATTTTCCCTGATTATAGACTCGTATATCTTTCATCCATAAAATTTTCAGAATTTTAGGTTTGGCCAATAAATACCAGATTTTTCTTAAAGTTCCCCTGTTTCACTGTTTGACTAATCTGACCACTCTTCACTACGAATCAAATTTCTCATTTTACAGAATTCAAAATGTGTTGTATTTGATTTCATTTGAAACTAGACTCATTAAGGAGTCTAAGCATATAAATTTTATCTTATAACCATTTTTGTACAATTTATAATGATTTCTAAAAACAGAACAGAGGATTACAGTGTCATTCTGTGCTGTCTCACACAACTTTAAGTATCTCATTATCGGAAATTCCTTTGCTTACACGGTTTCTTTTATAAGAAACTAGACTCATTAAGATTTAATTTCATGTCTCATTCAGCCTCTAATTCAAATCCATAAATTTATGGTGATTTTCTAAAGTCACGTTACTGCTGCTGTCCTATGCAGACTATTTCAAATTACCCTTAAATTCCCAAGCTCAAACACTTAAGAACTTACCATTTGAGCTTAGAACATATCATGGCCACATCATATATTATTAAATAAACTCATTATGTCCTATTATGATTGAATTTACTCAACGTTTAATCACTTAAAACTTACCTCAGATGTTGTTGAACGATTCTGATGGCTATTCGACCACTTTTTCCTTCGCTTTATCGGATTTAGTTCCCCTTTGCTCTTGAGCTTAATTTAACAAATAAATTGATTTAATCATTTGAGCATCGAAAAGAGGAACTCAAGATACTTAGCCCATATATATATACATTAGACATTAAAGTCACATACATATGAAATCATGAATCAACTCAACATATTAACCCACACTTCCTTTTAGCCGATTGTCTAAGCCAAGATAAAAGCATCAATATGCTTGCCTCTAACCGAATACATGCAACACCAATCTTCTTCCTATGGCCAAATATGCATGTCTATGTTGAGGCCGATTATATGCTTAATACTTCCTACAAGTATGGTTACTTGTATTGATTATATATCATCTTGTTTCAAGTTCAAAACTCGGCTAATACGCATATATACACTAGTAATCAAATACTAACATTTTGCACTTCACCTTACTACCATTTCACATCTATTTTCTACCATGGCCGAATGCATCAAGACACCATACCATTCAATTTTGGTCATGGGTTACACAAAGAACTTAATGTCTAACTCAAAAATGCCAAAATGAAAATCCAAGAGTCATCAATCACCATCACATGTATCATTACAAAGCTTTACACTTAGCATGCAAATGACATCAACACAAATCCACCTTAGCCGAAACTTAACTCATCTTCATGCCTCATCACCACAACATCAAACATCAACCAAGAAGACAACATCCATGGCCGAATATCATCTCCATCTCATAGCAAAGATTTAAACCATGGGCTAGGTAGAACTCAAACTAACAACTAAAAACATGCATGAATCTCAATGACAACATCAAACATACCTTAGTCTAGCAAACCACCATAGCCGATTTTCTCAAGCTCTTCCCCTTCCTTTCTTTCCTCTATTCGGCCAAAGATGTTCAAGAATGAACACTCTTTTTTTTTTTCTTTCTTCAATTCACGACAATGGGGGGGGGAAACATGGATGAGACAATTTTTTTTCATCATCATTTACCTTTCCATTATTATT
The DNA here is from genome assembly GCF_007990345.1 of Gossypium hirsutum. Taxonomy (NCBI): domain Eukaryota; kingdom Viridiplantae; phylum Streptophyta; class Magnoliopsida; order Malvales; family Malvaceae; genus Gossypium; species Gossypium hirsutum. The sequence goes on along the minus strand of NC_053426.1, from coordinate 53,121,391 downwards.
TTATTACCCATACTCCTTATTTTATTTTATTGTTTCCTCCCATGATGCACGAACACAACATGTCTATGACATGTTTTGCCCATCACCCTTTGTCCATCCTAATGTCATGGCCGGCCACTACTAGATGGGGGGGGGAAATTGACATGCAAGTCCTCCCTTTTGATTACATGCACTATTAGGTCCTTGTAGATTAGCCTATCACATTTCAAAAATGTCACCCATAAGTCCTTTTGACTAAATTCACATGCAAATTTACTAAATCAAAGCCTAAAACTTTCACACCTTCATAATCACATATTTTAGACAATAAATATCACATTCAAATAATTTGGTGACTCGGTTTAGCGGTCCTGAAACCGCTTTCCGACTAGGGTCACTTTAGGGGTGTCACATTTACAGATAAATCATGCAAGTTATTATTCAAATTCCAAAATCATTCATAACATCCCTTAAATGGGCCCTCGAGGTCCAATATGAGCATTAAAATCGAGTCGGGACTGAATTAGAACCTCTAAGAATTTTTTGTAAAATTTTTTTAAGGTGTAGGGCTCACACGCCCGTGTGGTTGAAGGGACACACCCATGTGACCCTAGGACACGCTCATGTTGGAGATCGTGTTCGACACCGTGTAACTTTCTAACTTGTGCACACAGTCGTGCCACACGCCCGTGTGTTAGGCTATGCGGTTAATTACTTCATTTCGAATTTAGGTGCGAGTTTCACATGGCCAAGACACACACCCATGTTCTAGGCCGTGTAGCACACATGGATAAGACACACGCCCATGTCTCTACCCATGTGCTCAATTTTGAGCATTCTGTTTCTAAAAAATTAAGGTACAGGGGACACATGACCTAACTACACGACCATGTACTCACCCGTGTGGACAAAATTTAGCCATTCCTAGCTTCATTTCTCACCCAAAATCACACCCATGACCTGCACTTGAAACACACATCCAATACCAACCATTCCAAGCATTCAAATTAAAAAAATTCTATCATTCAACATGGCATACCATTACATGCATACATGTTCATATTCTTGCCTTGGTTTAATCCACATGATAGGCATAATTTGATCAACTACTTAACACATATGTAGCTACCATAGTATGACATTACAAATATATCAAAATAAACCATTACTAGCCATTCCAATGGCTAGATTACAACCATCATTTACATTTACATGCCAGTATGGTCAATATAACCTATACATGCCATTACAACCATAATTGATTTACCATAGTATACCGACATGGGCTGATGGATAGTGTGAGTGATCTCCGCCAAGCTTCCAATCCAACGAGCTTTCGATTTACTATAAAATAGGGAAATAAAACTAAGTAAGCACAAAATGCTTAATAAGTTTGTATAACATGGTACTTAACTTACCATTCATTCTATTTTGAGGTAACTATGTAACGCATATTCAATCAATTTGACCTCAAGCCCTACACACATCATCATTGCCCTTGTTAGTCATATATATTCCATAATAACATCAAAACATATATGGGCTCAACAACAATCAAGTTTCCATGCACATATGCTTTCTACAACATGTATTCATTTAATATGTATAAATAATCTCTTTATATTACAAGTATAATTTCATAATAGTTCATCTTGAGTTCAGATTATTTCATGTCAGCACTTTACTCATATTTCTCAGAACATCAAGGTCACGATTAGTATACTTAACGTGTACAAGTCTATAATCGAGATGAGGCAGAGCATGCAGAGCACTTGAGAACTATTTTATAGAATTTGAGAAAAAACAGTTGTATGCTAAGTTTAGTAAAAGTGAATTTTGGCTTTGAGAAGTCATATTTTTGGGATACATTATTTTAGGTGATGGTATCTGAGTTAATCCGAGCAAGATTTCTGCTATTGTTGAGTGGAAACCACCAAAAAAAGTATCTGAGGTTAGAAGCTTTTTGGGATTAGCCGGTTATTACAGATGGTTTGTTAAAGAATTTTCTATGATCGCTACTCCTATGACGAGATTGCTACAAAAGGATGTTAAATTTGAGTGGTCTGAAAAATGTCAGCAAAGTTTTGAGAAATTGAAGGCATTATTGAATGAAGCACCAATTTTAGTACAACCTAAATTGGAGAAAGAGTTTATAATTTATAGTGATGCATCATTGAAAGGATTAGGATGTGTGTTGATGCAAGAAGGAAAAGTGATAGCTTATGCCTTGAGACAGCTGAAACAGCATGAAAAGAACTACCCGATGCATGATTTAGAGTTGGTTGCCATTGTGTTTGCCTTCAAGATTTGGAGACATCATTTGTACGGTGCAAAATATCATGTCTTTACCGATCATAAAAGTTTAAAGTATCTGATGACTCAAAAAGATCTAAACTTGCGACAACGGAGATGGCTTGAGTTATTAAAAGACTATGAGCTTGTGATCGATTATCATCCAGGAATGGCCAATGTAGTGAGTGATGCTTTGAGTAGGAAATCTTTGTTTGCTTTGAAGACCATGAATACACAGCTAACTTTATTCGATAATGATTCGATTCTAGCCGAGTTGAGAGCTAGACCAATGTTTCTTCAACAGATTTGAGAAACTTAGAAGTGTGACTGTGAGTTGTAAGCCAAGAGAATTCAATGTGAATCAGGCGATGACTCAAAATTTCAGATTGACTCTGATGATTGTTTGAGATTTCATGGTACGATATGTGTTCCTAAAGATACAGAGATGATTCAAAAGATTCTTAATGAGGCACATAGTGGTTGTTTGTCTATTCATTCGGGCAGTACAAAAATGTATTGTGATTTGAAGAAAATGTTTTGGTGGTCCGATATGAAACGAGATATCTCAGAGTTTGTTTCGAAATGCTTGATTTGTCAACAAGTAAAGGCTAAACACCAAGTACCTTCGGGTTTACTTTAGCCAGTGATGGTACCCGAGTGGAAATGAGACAGAATTACCATGGATTTCGTGATGGGTTTGCCAGCGACTCCAAAAAAGAAAGATGTCGTCTAGGTTATTATTGATAAATTGACAAAATTGGCTCATTTTATACCAGTACGTACTATTTTTTCACTAGATAAGCTAGCTGAACTATACATTTTTGAGATTATGAAATTACACAGGGTACCTATTTCTATTATGTCAGATAGAGTTCTGAGGTTTACTTCGTGGTTTTGGAAAAAAGTTGCAAGAAGCTTTGGGTACGGATTTGAATTTTAGTATATCTTTCCATCCGCAAACTAATGGTCAATCCAAGAGGATAATTCAGATTTTAGAAGACATGCTCCGATGTTGTGTTCTAGAATTCCAAGGTAGTTGGGAAAAATATATACCATTGGTTGAATTTGCCTATAATAATAGTTTTCAGTCAAGTATAAAAATGGTGCCTTATGAGGCATTTTATGGCTAAAGATGACGAAATCCATTGTACTAGACAGAGCTCAGAGAGAATCAAATTCACGGGGCTGAATTGGTTAGAGAAACCGAATAAAAAGTAAGGTTGATTCATGATTGTCTGAAAGCTGCTTCAGATATATAAAAGTAGTACGCAGATTTGAAAAGAAAAGAGATTGAATTTCAAATTAGTGATAAGGTATTTTTGAAAGTATCTCCATGGAAGAAAATTCTAAGATTTGGCCGTAAGGGCAAGTTAAGTCCGCAATTTATTGGGCCCGTATGAAATTACCGAGAGAATAAGACCGGTAGCATATCGGTTAACTTTGCCATCTGAATTGGAAAGGATCTACAACATGTTTCACGTGTCTATGTTGCACTGTTATGGATTAGACCCTTTGAGGAAGAAAATCCCAAAAATAGTACACAAACCTATTTTTCAGTAAGATTTTCGAGGACGAAAATCCCAAAAGGGAGGAGAGTTATAACAGCCTAATTTTGGGGCTATTCGAAACAGTGGTTTTGGGACCAGGAATCTGACATCAAAAAATCCATTTTTATTATATTTTTATGGTCTACAATTTTATGTTTCTATTTTGTGAAAATCTCGTTCGAAAATTTTGACGTTTGGGCACTCAATTTAGTTAAAAGGACTAAATCATAAAAAGTGAAAAAGTTGAGTTCTACTTGTTAAAGGTGTCCAATTGCTAGGATATTTTAAATTAGAGGTACTTACTTGGTAATTAGACCATTAGATAAGTTAGTGGACAAAAATGGACATGAATTGGTAAAATTTCAAAGTTATGCATTAAGGGCATTTTGGTTATTTGGTAAATAAAAGAATAAAAAGGGAAAATAAAGTCAAAATTGGTGTCCATCTTCTACACCATAGCCGAAATTCCCTAAGGAGACCATAGCTAGGGTTTCTTCAACTTTCAAGCTTGATTGTAAGTGCATCCTAGCCCTGTTTTTAATACTCTTTACATTTTTGAAGTTGTTATCATCTGATCTATCTATTTCTACCATTATTTTGAAGTAAGGTTCATATTTAAAAATTTACCCATGTGTGACATGCATGTATTTTGCTATTTGATGGAAGATATTGTATGTTTAAGGTGTGATAAACAAATTTTACTAAGTGATTTTTAATGAAAATGCATAAAAAGGATGTATTTGTAAAAGTTGTAAAAATAGGTAGTAGAAATGTGATTTGATGAAAAATGTCACTGTTATGAGTATGATTTAAGTTCGGCTAGGCTTGGGTAACAAAGAAAATGGATGCATTTCATTTTACGAGCCTAAGGACTAATTTGTAAAAATGTGAAAAGTTAGGGGTACAATTGTAATTTTTCCATAATATGATTTTTGGGATAGCATTGAGTAATGTGAAAATTAAATAAGTTAAATTTGCTATTATAGATCAAGAAAAACAAAGTTCAAACCTTGATCGGGGGAAGAACAAGGTTATTGAATCAGGTCCATTTCCTACTATTTTGTACCTAGGTATGTTTGTGTGTAAATAATGCAATGTTATATTATGTATTTAATGTTTAATATTGCATAAATTATACGATTGTTACTATGGAAATATTCAATGAAGTTTCACGATGAGAAAATCCTGGTTGAACCTTAGGAATAGTTTAGGATACCAGTGACATGTCACTAGGAAACCATGTGTTATGTAACAGCTCGATTTAGACCCTATTCGAAAAGGTGGTTTTGGAACCACAAATCCAAGTTAGAAAAATATTTAAAAACTATTTTTTCTATTTATTATGTGTGAATTTATATGTGTGAAAATTTCATTCGAAAATCTTATCGTTCGAGTGCCCGATTTAATAAAAGGGCTTAATCGCGTAAAATGAAAAATTTGATGGCTTAATCTGTAATGGCCGAATTATGGTTGTCTTTATAACTTGAAGTGTTTAAGTTTTAATTAGACCATAGTTAAAGGTGATGGACGGTTGTGACCTTATTTTATAAAGGTTACATATTAATTAATATAGGTTAAAAATGTAAAATGGTAAATATGTTAACATAATAAAACATATAATAAAATATCATGCATTCATCTTTTATTTGTATGATCGAATGTTAAATAAAAGAGAAAGAAATAAGGTTTTCAAAGTTTCGGCCAAGGTTTTGCTTGATTAAGATCAAGAACTAAAGAAATTAGATTTTGATCGAGGGAAAACCAAAGTTGTCGAATAATCGTCCCGTTTTGATTATCATTGTCCGAGGTAAGTTTATAAGAAAATAAATGTTTTTAATTTTAAATAAATACGAGTTTTATATGCTGAAATGAACTATGTGAAAGTATATATGTGGTAGCTGAATATGAATATGCTTGGGATCTATGTTTACGAATTCGATTCGACCAAGTTACGACGTCCGAAAGCCCTATACGAACCTTAGGAATAGCTAGGATACATATGTCATGACATAGGATTACTGATATGTGTTCTCATGTAAGACCCTATCTGGGATAGTGGCATCGATACGTGATTACATGTAAGACCATGTTTGAGACATCGGCATCGTATTTGATTCATGTAAGACCCTGTTTGGAATAGTGGTATCGATATGTGATTACATGTAAGACCACGTTTGGGACATTGGCATTGTACGATATGTATGATTATCTAAGTATCCTATTCAATTCTGAATGGTTCAACGAGCAATGATAAGTTAAGATCGAATTTGTAATCGAGCTAAAGTGATTAGGTATGTGATAGTTAAATTGCCTATTTGAAAATAAGGTAAGTTGACTATTTGATTTGTGATACAAATTATATATGATGCAAATGAAAATATATGTGTATATGAAAAGTATATTCAGTGAAATGTTATGTATAAGTGATATCATATCTGTGATCTATGTGCAAACATATATGAATGGTTATATTCGGCCTTATACTACAAATTATAAATATACATGAGATGATTCATGAGATACAATCTTGATTATGTATATTTGATTGAGTATAGGTTGTTTCGACCTAATGATATATGTATGAAATAGTAAAAGTGTGAAATACATGTTTATACTAAAGGTTAATTGTGCATTCGATAATGTGATAATTAAATGCAAATAATATCCTAATGAAATGCAAAATTATGTATAAGACATGTATAATTTAGTAATTTATTTGCTTATGACTTAGTAAGCTATGATAGCTTGCTCTGTGTGTATATTTGCCTCTTGTTTATAGATTTTGGAGACTAGTTACAAGCTCGGGGATGGTCAGCAAAGTCTAACACACTATCAACTGCTTTTGGTATTTTTATAAGCTAAATTTCGAACCTATAGCATGTATAGGCTAGATTATATTTGGATATGTTTGATTTTGGTATGTGTGTATATATATAAGCCACGCGAAAATGGTTTGTTTATTTTGTTAAGTTCAGTTTCAAGGTTTGATCAAATTATGGTTATGTTTGGTTGTGGTTTTGGTGATTCAGCTATGGTTTATACATAGATAAATATATGTGAACTTTGTTAATATGCTTTGTTAAGGTGTTATTATGTGATTTGGTATTAGAGTATATTCGGTTATGGCATATAGGTGAAATTATGGTTGGATATATGGTTGCGTAAAATGCTTAATGAATGGTTTTAGCTTGATCATGTTCAAAGGTAATGTGTATTTTAATGATATATGATATGCGTGAGATATGCTTGATATCATGGGTGGATGTATTCGACAATTGAGATTGAAAATAGATTATTATGTGAATTGTGGTAATTGTTTATTGATTTTTCAAAGATATGTGGTTAACTAAGTAGGTAAAAATGCAAAATGAGTTATTGATTATGGAACGGTCATTTGGGTTGGAAACGTAAGTATTTAAGTTGAATAAATGGTACATTATGAATTGAATATAAATTCTAGCTATATAATATGTACATAACCGATTTTGTATTCAATGAATTGGTCTTATGTATGACCTTTGATACATTGCAAGAAAAGTGATATTAACGTGTTTAGATTCGGCATTGATACTTTATAACATTAGACAAGTGTTTGCTATGTTACATGTATATATAAAAATATTTGTGATGTGTTTGATGTGAAATGCAAATTATGATTGACATATTGGTTTGGTTATATGAAATGTTACATGCGTGTAAAGTAATAAAGTAAAATGAAAGTAGACATTGAATAAAGCATATGTAGTTAGCATGTTTTAATATTCGGCTATTGCATTGGAAATTGAACATTTGAATAGTAATTCATGCTATAAGATAACAAAATGGTCATATGTGAATTTAATAAAATTGTTTTGTGCTTTGTGTATTAATGATTAATTATATTATAAAAGAATGAGTATACCATAATTCATTTTGTGGTCGTATGAATTGGGTGTGCTTGGTTATGTTTTTGTACAGATTTAACTTGTCTTTTGGCTTAATAATTTAATATAATGACTTAGATATTAGGCATGCAAATTGGGTCATGTTTTTATGTACTATGCGCATAAAGCTATAGTAATAGAACTAATATTGAATTCTTTGGAAGATATGTTAATGCAATTTATGTTATAAGCTTATAAGTCATGATTCAAGAATTGTTAAACTGAAGTTACAAATGCAAGCCTTCGAATATGATTTGAGTGATTATGTGAATGTATGAAAGTTGTATCTTTTCCAGTAATGCCTCGTAACCCTATTCCAGCGACGGATACGGGTTAGGGGTGTTACATGTTATGTGATCTATGTGAGTCTGGGTGCTGGTCATGTACGTCCTATCGGTGTCTGGGTAGTCCGGCATGTGTTGTGGATACTTGACAGCTTGTGTGAGCAGCCAGTGTAGCTATGTCTTGACAGATAGCTTGTGTGAGCAGGCCCGTGATTAGCTCATGTGCGAGCCCTATGTGTTATGAGATATGAGGTAGCATTGGCTACATATGTGGCACTTATGTGAAAGACTTTCCATGTATCCAATAGTATTCCAAGTGTTCAACGGGTAATCCGAAGAGTATGTCAAAGATGACAAAGTATGTGACTATGTTACGAGTTGGTACAGGTATGCATGTAAAACTTATGAGTATGGACTTTAGTATGAGATGAACTCTTGGTAAGAATGCTAATGAGTAAGTTATGCCTAATATACATGATGATATTTATGTTAACTTATGTTGAGTAGTTATATGATTAATGTATGATTTATGTGGCTTATTATTTGCATGCAAACTTACTAAGCTTTAAAGCTTACTCCTTTTTTTTATTTTCATTCCTTATAGTGTCGCCAAGCTAGCTCTGGGATGGAGAAACGTCAGAGCTCGATTCACACTATCAAACAATTGTTTTAGGTACACTTGGTTTTAATATTTTGAGAATGGCATGTATAGGGACTTGGTCATTTTGTTATGTGTCATATTGGTTTAGCCAAATGTGTTGGCATTGTAATGGTTAATGATTCATTTTGTATATTGCCATTGGAAGTTCACTAATATTAATCTTATTGGTCATTGGTATTTTTATGTGATGATGCTTATCATGAAGATGAAATTGGTATGAATGGAAAAGAAAGTATGTGATGTTTACGCATGATAGGTGTTAGTATGTGCAAATGATGTATTAATATCTTGTTTGTGGCTGATTTGGTTGTATGTATATGCTTGGATTGGTTTTGCTTGTTGTTGTGTCGATTGGTGCAAGTAAAGGTAGCTAAATGGCTTGGAAAATAGCCTTATTTTTTGCCACACGGGCAGAGACATGACCATGTGTCTTAGCCGTGTGAATGACACAACCTAGGGACATGGGTGTGTGTCCAGGGCGTGCGAAGTCTGCACCTATTTTATGAAAAAAATTTGAAAATTACATTCGCCACACGGCTTAGCACACCCGCATGTGACTTGACCGTGTGACTTCCTTTGGTGCATGACATCGTAAACAGAGAGTTACATGAGTTAAGGACACGGGCGTGTGTAACCACACGACCAACCCACACGAGCGTGTCCCAAACCACACGAGCCTGTGACCCTGTTTTGATGAAAAATTCTCTAAGTGTCGTAAAATTTCCTAAAGTTCTCGGTTTAGTCCCAAACTACTTCCAAAGCATGTTTTGGGCCTCGTAGGCTCGTTTTAGGGACGATAGGAATGAATGTGAAAAGTTTAAAATTTGGATGGAAATTTACGTCTCTTTTTTGTATGATTGCTTATGTATAAGTCCAATAATGCCTCGTACCCTATTCCAGCGTTGGATACTGGTAAGGGGTGTTACATTTGTGGTATTAGAGCTATGGTTTGTCAGTTCTCGGACTAACGTAGCGTGTGTACGAGTCTAGCTATACATGCCATATATAAATTGTGATTGTGTGACGACTTTTGACAATTTTAAACTGTGTTTTCATATAGTAATGGATCTCGAATGAGCTGTGGTAGATGATGTAGAAAGTAATGCGCTGGCTCTCGCTCAAAGGGCAGCGCAGTTTGATAGTAGACCTCCTACGGTTAGTCAGGGAGAAAGGGGTAGGGATGCCTTCCTCTACATGATGGATGAGTGGTATACGAAATTTGTTTGAATAAATCCGAATGCCTAACCTCTTCCACCCCTTCCTATTCCTCAACCTGTCTCCATAGTGCCTCAAGGTATGGACTTTATGAGATTGAATGGAACCCCGGTTAATAAGATCAGAAAACAAGGGGCTGAAGAATTTAGAGAAAATGTCGATGATGATCCCAAAAAAGCAGAATTTTGGCTCGAGAATTCTATTAGAGTGTTCGATGAATTATCTTGTACACTCGATGAATGCTTGAAATGTGCTATATCTTTATTGAGGGACACAACATATCACTGGTGGAAGACACTAGTATCTGTGGTTCCGAGAGAGAGTTACATGGGAATTCTTTTAAGAGGAGTTCCGAAAGAAGTATATCAGTGGATGATTCATTGATCAGAAGCGTAAGAATTTCTTGAGCTGAAATAGGGCCGCTTGTCAGTTGCTGAGTATGAAAGAGTGTTTGTTCAGCTCAGAAAGTATGCTAGAGAGTGTGTTTCCTTCAAAGCTATTATGTGTAAAAGGTTTAAAGATAGGCTTAATGAAGACATCAGACTGTTAGTGGGTATTCTTGAGCTGAAAGAATTTGTTGTGCTCGCAGGTCAGGATTGTAAAGCAGAGGAACTGACCAAAGAGAAGAGAAAAACCAAATCTGAGGCTAGAGATGCAAGAAAGAGGCCGATGAGTAAGTCATTCCAATCTCAGTCTAAGAAATCTAGAGAGATGCATTCTCGTTCTCATGCTTTAGTTGGGTTTTCAAATAGAAATCGTGGGAATCAGTATTTGGGTTATAAAGCTCAAACTACTTCTATTACGAGCGTTGGTAAACTTGAATGTTCATATTGTAGGAGACGTCACCCCTGCGAGTGCCGAATGAATAACCGAGCTTGTTTCAAGTGTGGTTCCCAAGATCACTTCATTAAAGATTTCCCTAAGATGACTGAAAAAGAAAAGTTTCAGAGTATTAGGCCGAGTAATACTGCTTCTAAAGGGAGAACCTCAAGAAATACTAGAAATGGAGCTAGCAAAAAAAATGTGACGAAGGATTCAGCTACAATATCTAAAGCTCGAGCACCTGTTAGGGCCTATGCCATCCGTGCTCGTAAAGAAGCGAAATCTCCTGATATTATCACCGGTACTTTTTCTCTTTATGATACTACTGTTATTGCTTTGATTGACCCAGGATCTACCTATTCATATGTATGCATGAATTTGGTCATTAGTAAGAATATACCTGTTGGAGTCTATGGAATTTATGATTATGGTGTGAAACACTTTAGGCAATCATGTATTAGTTGATAAAGTATGCAAGAAATGTCCTTTGATGATTAAAGGTCACTGTTTTCCGGCTGACTTGATTATGCTACCTTTTGATGAATTTGATGTTATATTGGGTATGGATTGGTTGCTTATGCATGATACTATAGTAAATTACTGATGGAAGGTCATTGAATTGAAATGTGAAAATGGTGAAATTCTTCGAGTTGAATCAGATGAGTTAGATAGATTACCAATTTTGATTTCTTCGATGTCTGCTCAGAAATGTATAAGAAAAGGTTGTGAAGCTTATCTTTCCTATGTGTTGAATACAAAAGAATTTGAATTGGAAATTGAATCAGTTCCAGTAGTGTGTGAATATTCGGATGTGTTCCTAGAAGAATTGTCAGGTTTGCCTCCGATTAGAGAAGTTGAGTTTAGTATTGATTTGGTCCTTGGGACTACACCGATATCGATAGCTCCGTATAGGATGGCTCCCATTGAATTGAAAGAATTGAAAGCTCAATTTTGATTATATTTAGATCAAGAAAGGAGAAATACAGATTTGGATTAGGGAAAAGATAAAGTTATCGACTAATCGACTCGATTCACCGTTTTAATATCTGAGGTAAGTTCGTATGTAATAAACATTTTTATAATTATGTTTTAAATACTTTGATATTGTATAAATTGTGTATACAAGACTACAGTCATATTTCATGATAATTTGGCTATGTATGGCACTTAGTGTGCGAGATTAAAATAGCTTCTGCTATGTATTGGCACTTAGTGTGAGAGAATTCTAGTATTCGACATTTTTCCGTTTAGGTATTAGTTTGTTACGGATTGGTTCAGGTATGTATATGAATCATACAAGCTTTAAGTTGACGAAGTTATGAAGTTGGCATATAAGTGTAATGCCCTAAAAATTTAGGGTTTGTAATTTTGCCGGGTCTGACATAAATCGCATTTATGGTGTGGTGGTTGAATGATTTGGGCGTGTTTGGGGGTGTCTAAAAAGGCCTGGGCTCAAGCTCTGCCTTTAACGAAAATTTTGCTAAGCTCTTAAAAAGAACCTGAGCGTTGGCACCTAGGCTTTATGATTAATTGTGGTTGCTTGCTACCACAAGAAGCCTTGTGGCTTGGCGGCATGTGGTGTACTTTGGCTTTAGGAGGGACTGGGGTTCGAATCCCATGAGCTGTAGAAGAAGCCATTTTGCTGCATGAGGGTGGCAAGAGTTTGTGGCGAATTCAAACTCTTCCGTATGGGAATTTGAATTGGTCTTTGGTTGTTGGGAGAAGATTATGGAGGGATAAAGGGAGTGATATGGGGAGATTTTCAAGGAGTTGGTGGGGAGGAGTGTTGTAGTCGAATTGGACAACTTGTAGGAGAAAAATCGGCTAGGGGAACTCTTTTTCCATTTCGGCATTTTGGTCTTGGTGTAGGAGCCGAATTCTTCCTCTCCTATTTTTGGGTTTTTGTTTTTTGGTGCATTTTGGGGTAATATCTTCCCTTATGCCGAATCATCCTTCTCTTTTCAGCCTTAACCGATTATTGTTTTCCCAAATACTTCTTCTTCCCACTTTATCTGGTACACTTCATTTTGACACCTCGGCATCAGGTGTTCGGCAATGGTGGTTACTAGGGTAGGCCGAATATTGTTACTTCCTTCTCCTAGTCTCTGTTTTGGTAAGTAGTTTTCAGGGATTAAGTGGATTATGTTAGGATAGGTATTAAGTGGTTGTGAATGTTAATGCAGATTATTGCCGGCTAGGGTGTGAAGGAAGGTTAGGGTGGTTTGAACCCTAATTGGGCTATCAAGGTAAGTGGCACAGTATGTACTGAATAAAGAGTTTCTTTTCTTGTTTGATTAACCCTAAAGACTAAACTACTTGTGGGGCGTTGTGTTGGACAAGGTGGGACGTGGGGAGTGTAGTGGTTTCTTCTCCAATCAGGTGTGTAACCTTACACCATTCTGTAACTGACCAAAAGCCAAAAGGTGTGAACTCACTCCACTGCGTAGTCATGAATCGGCAGAAGCTGAAAAGCTGAAACCTTGGCATTTGCGATCGCGTGAGCGTGCGAACGCTCGCAAGGTAAATCGAGCCACAAACCTTGGGCTACATACTGTAGAGGCCACCGCAAGCACTCTCGTGGGCTTTGGCCCTCATGGGCTTTTATGGGTCGAAATGGGTCATGTGGGCCCGATGGGCTCGAGGGCCCACGCGTAGTAAAATTCACGAAAGATGATGAATATTGGACTGGGCTATGGATTCGCATAGCCATGGCTAGATGTAGGCTAAATGAGCCACGCGAGCCTACGGGCCCACTTGGGCCGAGTAATGGGCCTTAGGCCCATCTACACCATTTTGGCCATACGGGTTGTCTGAGTCGTTCGAGACAACTGTAGACCATCTGAAGGGTCGTTATCTATACCAAGGCTAGTTAAATGACCGAATTATCCCTGAGGGGTAAAAATTACTGATTTACCCCTAACTGATGATATGATCTTTATAACGCTAGTGGTAGGCTATTTGATGTATGAATGACATTTACATGACTGGTTATGAAGATGATATACTGCATACACGTATTAATTATGACATGACATCTACATGGGATTGGGTTTATAATATGGAGGAAGTACTGTACTGGTGACTATGTCACGTTTACTATTATTGGTGGCTTGCCACATTTACTGCTACTGGCAGCTACACTGCGTTATTATTACCGGCAGCTTTGCTGCGATATTGGTGTGCTGGTTGGGTGGGTTGATTGATATCCCCACATGTTGTGTTGGTTGGTACGAGTGGTGTGCTGGATGGTTATGGGATGGGTTGCATTTTGCACTATACTGATACTGTATTGGGCTTAGGGCCACACTGTTACTGTTTAAGGGCTGTGGCCCAGACTGTACTGATACTGAATAGGGCTCAGGCCCAGACTATTACTGCATGCACCGTTTTCTATAGTCTGATAAGGGATTACACACTGAGTTTTCGTAAACTCACCCATTCTTTTAATTGTACAGGTTGTCCTCAGCCTTAAACAGTTTGGAGCTGTGAGGGACTCGAGTTGGCCACATGAGCACAAATGACTTTATTATTTAATGCTTTTATATTTGGGGTTGTGTTTTTGGAGTTTTAACTTTTAATTGGGCTATAATTTGGTATTTATAAACTGCTAGAGTAGGAGCACCGGGTTTTTCAAAATAATAACATTTTCTATGGGCAAACCTGCAAATTTTAATTTCTGATAAAAACAAACGTATTGAAAACTATACTCGTTTTAGACAGCATGAAACACTAGGCATACACGGGCTTTAAAACTATAAAGGCTTTTACGACAACCGGTTTAACATCATAAGCTTGACGGGTTTTCGGGTAATTAATGTGGCACGTCAAATTCGGTCATAACGTCTAGGCCAGGTTTGGGGTGTTACAATAAGCATATGATTAAGCATGTGGAAGGTTTGTTAGTATTTATGAATTAGTAATTAACAAGTTCAAATTGATGAATTGTGTATTTATGATTAGTTGAATTTATTTCGTACGAGCTTACTAAGCTATAAAGCTTACTTTGTTTATTTTTCCCATGTTTTATAGTGATTTCAAAACTAGCTCGGATTCAAGAATCGTCGGAGACTACGTCACACTATCCAACCATCACTTTGGTACTTTTAAGCTTATGGTTTTGATCACATGGCATGTATAAGATTATGGTCATTTGGATATGTATCTTGGTAGTGAGTTTTGCCATTTGAGATGGCTTATGAATGGTTATGTTTTGGTTTGTATAAATGTAGCCATGAGATTTGACTTAATTTGGCTAGTTTAGTTATGTATATATAAGTGTGCATATGGTTTCTAATGAGTGATTGAGGTTGGTTTGCAATGTTATTGATAGTTGGTATTATAAATGTCAAATGGTTGATAATTGAGAAGCTATGTTCTTGTGGATTGATGTATGATGATACATGTTTGGAAAATGTTTAATTAGATGATTTGGATATGTAAAGTTGGTATGATTTGAGTGAATAAAACATGAGATAGTAAGCATGCTAGTTGTTGGAATTGAAATGGTATATTTTAGTCTTGATTTTGGTTGAATTGGATGATCGTTTATCTTATGAGTAAGTATCATTTGAATTGTGTAGATATGCACAAAAATTGGGTGGCAAAATTGCTTGGTAAATAGCCTATTTTTGTCCACACGGGCAGAGACACGGGCATGTGTCTCAGTCGTGTGTGACACACGATCATGTTACATGGCTGTGTGTCCCCTGGTGTTGAAATTTAAATCAATTCAATATGCTCTACATGGCCTCACACACGGGTGTGTGACTTGGCCGTGTGGCATAAGCCAGTATACCCTACAAGTTTGGCACGGCCTAGCACACGACCTGGCACATGGGCGTGTGTGAGCCACACGGGCATGTGTGTAGGCCGTGTGACCTAAGTCAGAGAGTTACACTGGGTAGGACACGGGATGGGACACAGCCATGTGCTCTCATTTCGAATGTCCATACAGCTTGTGACACGGGCGTGTCTGGTGGCTGTGTGAGACACATGGCCTGGCCACATGGGTGTGTGTCCCTTGTTTTGAGAAAATTTTTCTAAGTGTTCCAAATATTTTAAAAGTTATCAGTTTAGTCCTGAACCAATCCCAATGCGTGTTTAGGGCATCGTAGGGTTGTATTAGGGACATATTGAATGAGATTGAATTATGAATGTTTTAATTAAGGAAGTGTATGCTAAAAGTATGTATAATTTTGTCATAAGTACGGTAATGCTCCTTAACTCTATTCTGGCTTTGAATACGGGTGAGGGATGTTGCATATCATGTATCATCATTTACTTGCATTTCAGCTAGAAACGTGTAATAACTCATTTCTTATCCATATATTTTCATATCAAGATTTTTACCCGTTGAATTTATCTGAAATATCAAAGGTTACATAGGTAGTACACTTGAGGTGTACGAATCAAAATTCGTCAATTCATGTCCAATGTTATCCTTAAGGTACTATATCGAAGATTACACTCTCGAGCCATACATGTATACGACAAGATTACCGTCCAAGATAAATCCTTTTTTATGACATATGCTCTAAAGAGCTCGATCTGGATTACCTATCTAGGCTAAATCCAATTCATAACATATGTTCGAGAGGATTTATATCATGATTAGCAGTCCAGGCTAAATCCTTTCATAAATAAGGTCAATAGGATTACTCGTTCGAGCTAAATCTCGTCAGCAACAAATGCAAGACCTCATTCATTTCGATAAATCACATATCCATCGATATTCATTTATTCAAACGAGATTTAACATTTTCAAGCATTTCCCGGCATGTAATTATTTCATACATCCACAACATGCATACAATTCAAATAAACACATTCCACATTCATATCAAGCATATAAGTAACATTCTTATCGTTTATTCTTTATATCTATCGGGCATTATCATTTAAATTAAACATTTTTATTTATCAGGCTTGATCGGATATGTAATCATTTCACATATTTATGACATTTATACAATTTTACATAAACACAATCAATGCAAGCATATAAATAAACACAATCTAGTTACACGAACTTACCTCGACAATGTTCGTGTATGTAAATCTACTAATCCGACATTTTCCTCTTTTCCACGTTCTAACTCCAAATTTTGTCTATCCAGATCTATACGAGGGAATTTAACGTCAATTTATTACATTTTATATTCAAGTGGACTTAATTTTCATCCTAGGCAAAATTACCATTTTGCCCCTAACTTTTCCATAAATTCTAATTTTGTCCCTAGGCTCAGAAAATGAAATTTGCGCAATTTACTCCCTAGTCCAAGCCTAAGCAAAATCCCATTATAAAATTTACAGCACATGTATTCATAAAAATTCAACATTTTTTCATCAAATTTCACAACTTTACATTTTTAGTCCCTAAATCATGTTTTCATCAAAAATCACTTTCTAAAAGTTGTTTATCTATCAACAACTTTCATTTTCTACCATAAATTTCTAATTTTTAGCATATTCAGCCATGACCCATTTTCCATACTTTGATAACTTCTCAAATTAATCCCCCAAATAGATAGATTAAGCTATCCAGGTTTCAAAAATAAAAAAATTACAAAAAACGGGGCTTGATTACTTACCCAAATAAGCTTGATAAGTCTTCTTCCTCACTCATAGGGTTTTCACAGAAATATTTGGGGAAGGTGATATGAAATTGTTTTCTTTTTCATTTAATTAAATTGTCATTTAATTAATTTTCATCTTTCGAATTTAGTCCTTAGTCTTTTTCTATTTTTCCATGGATGAGTCATGCCAAAATATCTACATAATTTCTTTAATGCTCTAATTACCATATAAGGACCTTAAGTTTTGAATTCCATAGCTAACTGATCCTTCTAGCTACTAGAATTCAACTTTTACATTTTATGCGATTTGGTCCCTCTCGTAATTAAACACTTAATCGATAAAATTTTCTTATCAAAATTTTCACATGACATATCTATCATAATACAAATCATATAATTAAATAAAAATAAATTTTATTTTCGGCTCAAATTTGTGGTCCGAAACCACTATTCCGATTTCGTTGAAATTGGGTTGTCATAACTCTCCCCTTAAGGAATTTTCGTCCTCAAAAATTTTATCAGTAAGGAGATTCCAACATTACTTTCTCATGTTTCTATCCGATTCCCTAATAGCTTTCTATATATAATATCATTGTTAAAAATAAAAACTTTCTTTAAAGCTACCTTTATATTTTTTGTTTCTTTCACTTCACATGCCAAAATTTCAGCTAGTCCCTCACTGTAAGTCATGTTAGGTTCAATTTAATATTCATCAAAGCAATAACAGATGATGGGTCTAATCGATACTGTCATAACACATATACTCATAAAATCATTCTGAATTCTGAATTCTGTAGAACTCTGATAATAATACCAATCAATACACAACAGGTCTAATTCTTTTCACGGATCTCATATGACCCATTAAACCATAGAATTAGTTTGCCTTTACTGCCAAACCGGGGAACTTTCTTCCATGGCAAAACTTTCAAAAATATTTTGTCGTCAATCTAAAACTCTATTTCTTTTCCTTTTAGATCCACATCAAATTTTTGACATTCAAATACTGCTTTTAAAATGTCTCAGATCATTTTCATCTTCCTTTTGATTTCAAAGAATCAAACTTACTACATATATCCTTTCTTGCTGAGCTTAGTCCAAAACTATGGATTTTTGTGCTTGTGACCATATAAAACCTCATACGGTACAATTTTATACTTGACTGTTAGCTGATATAATAAGCAAATTAACCCAGAGGCAAATACTTTTCTCAGTTACCTTCAACTTCAAGTACACAACATCGAAGCACAACTTCCAAATTCTGAATCATATGTTTAGATTTATCATCTGTCTAAAAATGAAATACGGTACTAAAATGTAACCGTATACCCAGAGTTTCTTGTAACTTGTTTCAGAATCAGAATTTAGACTATAGATCTCTATCAGAAATAATAGAAGCCATCATATAATCTGACAATCTCAAAAATAGATCATTCAAGCAATCTATCAAGTGTGAAATCCACTCATTCTAGAATGGAATGTGCGGGCTTCATCAAAAAAATCAACAATTACTCAAATAGTATCTTTCTTTTTCCTAGACAGTGATAATCCTGATATAAAATTTATGGTAACTTTGTCCCATTTCCATTTCGGTATGTATTTTCACTGATTATACCCATCTTGAAAGTATCATCTCTATCTTTCTGATACATCCAGCATTTAAATACAGATTCAGAAATACCACGTTTCATTCTGAGCTACTAATACATCTTTTTCAAATCATTATTCGTTTTATCATTTCCCAGATAAACAAACATAGTACTACTGTTATAATTCATGTGATAAACCGTAAATTATACATATTTTTACCCCATGTTTAATGCATTTTATGGATGATTTTCCATTAGAATTGGTGAATTCGATGCTCCTAATGCTTTAATTTCATGTTTTATACTTAGGAGAGCATAGGAGAGCGAAAGGAACAAGAAACGTGCCAAAAATGGAGAAAATGAGCCAAAGCACGAAATAAAAATGGCCTAGACCTCCTCACACGGGCAGACCATACGGCCGTCAATTTGGCAGGCTCGAGAATGGCCTGAAGTAATCGAACACGGGCGTATGCCACGGGCGTGTCCCTGCTGAGCCCAAGTTGAGTCCAATTCGGAAAAGGTTAATTTTGAGGGTTTTTTAGGCATTCCAAAGCCTATAAATACACCCTAGAGAAGGAAGAAAAGAGAGACGGAGAATAGAGAGAAGGAATTACTCCAAAGAAGTCGATTAATCCATCTTAGAAGCCGGATTCATCATCAAGACTGAAGATCTCTCCTCAATTTCCCTTCAGGAGTTTTGGGTTTTCTTTATGTTTTTTATTCTTTATTCTTTTGAGATGTTTTCTTATTTATTTATGAACTAAAACCCCTACATACCTAAGGGGAATGAAACCTAAGACAAATCTTGTTATTATTTTCTGAATCGTATGATAAATATTTAACTTGTTCTTAATTATGTGTTCTTAATTCTTGTTTTGATATCCCAGGATACTGATTCAAGATATGCTCTTATTCAGAGGAGGAATAGACCTTGTTTAAGAGTACATTTGTCATAATTAAGCGGAGTTGATTGCGCGCCTAGACATAGGGTGACAAGATTTTGCTGAATTAGGCTGAAACGTAATAAGGGGATCCATAGATCGAGTTAATGCAACCCTAGAGTGTTAATTAGAGAAAAGTCTCAGTTATTCAATCTAGGGATTAGACGTTATTAGTCTTGAATAGGGATAATAATGTAACTTAGGGATCTCTACAAAACAAGTTGAATGAATAAATCGTCTGATTCGGAGCCAAAATAACAAGTAAAGGCTAGGTTGATTTTTCCTTAGGTATTGTCTTAAGTCAATCGATTTTTCCCAAAAGCAACTCCCTAATTCTTTTCTCTGTACGTTCTTAGTTTAGATAATTAATTAATTAAAACAAAATCTCTTTATTCTTAGGCTATATAATAAAAAGACAGTCATTACTAGTACTTTTAGTTCCTTTGGGTTCGACAATCTGGTCTTGCTAAAACTATGCTACTGTTCGATAGGTACACTTGCCTACATCGCAATAATAGTTAGTTTAAGAATGAGTAATTATAAATAATTAAAACCTATCACAAAATCACACGATCAAGTTTTTGGCGCCGTTGGCGGGGAACTGAAATATTAGGAACGCTCAATTTTTATTACTTTAGCCATTTATTTTTTCTTGCAATTTAATTTTAAATTATTACTACTTACTTATTTATTTTCTTTTGTTCCGTCTCTTGGCAGGTTTTTATAGTTTATGACTAGAAGAAACCCGTCGGGACCATTACTTTTTGACAAAGCAATCGATCGTACAGTTCGCAGAAACCAAAAAGAAATAAGGCGTAGCTTAAGATACACGGAGAATGAGCAAGAAGACGATGCTCAACCCCCAACCGAAGAGATGGCTGAAATCCAAGGCAATCAACTACCTCCTGCAATTGCGGTTAATCAAAATCCTGCTCCACGCACTATGTATGATTATGCTAAACCTTCTTTAACAGGAACTGAATCTAGCATAGTTAGACCTATTGTAGCTGCCAATACTTTTGAATTAAAACCTAAAACTATTCAGATGATACAACAATTTGTTTAGTTTGATGGTTTGTAGGATGAAGATCCCAATGCTCACTTAGCAAACTTTCTGGAATTTTGTGATACATTTAAAATCAATGGCGTTTCTGATGATGCCATTCGTCTTCAGTTATTCCCTTTTTCATTAAGGAACAAAGCTAAACAGTGGTTGAACTCGTTACCACGAGGGTCAATTACTACTTGGGAACAAATGACCGAAAATTTTTTACTAAAATATTTTTCGACGGCTAAAACGGCTAAATTACGTAATGATATCTCTTCTTTTGTGTAGATGGATTTAGAAACACTCTACGATGCATAGGAGAGATACAAGGACATTCTAAGAAGGTGCCCTCACTATGGGTTACCACTTTGGCTCCAAGTACAAACATTTCACAATGGTCTGAATCTTTCGACTCGGCAAATGGTTGACGCAGCGGTTGGAGGAACCATCAATAATAAAACTCCGGAAGATGCCTATGAGTTTATAGAGGAGATGTCACTGAATAACTATCAGTGGCAACTCATAAGGACAAAGCCAACAAAAATAGTCGGTATTTATAACGTCGATTCGATCACCATGCTGTCAAATCAGGTAGAACTCTTGAATAAAAAAATTGATGGTTTTCTTATTTCTTCACAGGTTCACCCAGTAATGCAGTGCGAAGCAAGTAGCGATGGAACAAACTATTCGGAATACCAACCTTATAGCCACAACATGGATAACGAGCAATTAAACTACATGGGTAATAATCCTTGAACTCAAAACAATCCATATAGTAACACTTATAATGCAGGTTGGACGAACCACCCCAATTTCTCGTGGGGCGATCAAGGCAATCAAAGACCACAACATCCTTCGGGCTACCAACAACCACCCTACCAACAGGATAAGAAGCCAAACCTTGAAGAGATGCTCTCAAAGTTTATATCAGTGTCAGAAACCCGTTTTTAGAACACCAAGACAGCACTTAAAAATCAAAAAGCGTTGATCCAAAGCCTCAAAACTCAGATAGGCCAGCTTTCTAAACTAATCTCCGAATGGCCACAAGGTAGTTTGCCCAGTAATACTGAACCTAACCCAAGGGAATAACTCAACGCAATTAATATTCAAGATGACGAAGGAGTCGTTGAGCCTGAACCAGAACCGAGGCAAGAAACTGTGGTAAGCAAAGGTCAAGGTGAGGTAGATCAAAATACAAAAAAACCAGTGACTATCGAATATAAACCTCGTGTGCCATACCCCAACGCGATAAGGAAAGACCGCTCAAATGAACAGTTTGGTAAATTCCTTAAACTCATAAAAAATTACATATTAACTTACTGTATATTGAAGCTATCACAGATGCCAAACACAATGAATTTTTTAAAGGAGCTTTTAGCAAATAAGTGGAAGTTTGACGAGGCGTCGCATGTGGAGCTGAACGTAGTTTGCTCGACCATTCTCCAAAATAAACTACCCAACAAACTAAGAGACCCAGGGAGCTTTACTATTCCTTGTTTAATTGGTAGTTTAGATGTTAATAATGCATTAGCTGATTTAGAGGCTAGTATCAACGTCATGCCTTTTAAAATGTTCAAGCAACTAGGTCTCAGGAAACCCAAACAGACTAGGATGAGCATTCAATTAGCAGATAAAACTCTAAGATTTCCTAGGGGTATTATTGAAGATGTGCTAATCAAAATCGATAAACTTATATTTCCCATTGACTTCATTATTTTAGGCATAGAGGAGGATAGAAATACTCCTTTAATCCTAGGAAGGCCCTTTTTAGCAACTGCTAAAACAATTATTGATGTTGGCACAAGTGAAGTCACGCTTCGTATAGGAGATGAAACACTCACCCTTCAAGCTCGCAATTCTAACAACACATCGAAAATTGAAGGTGATCGTCTAAACCATTCTATTAAAACTGACCACATGTTACAACCCACATTGTAGGAGATAAGTTTGAAGGAAGTACATGAGCCACTCTCGAACAATAGTAGAGGTTCTATTCATGAAGAACGAAGGCTGCAAGTAGAGGAGCTAGATGAATGGCAAACACATAAA
Source organism: Gossypium hirsutum (assembly GCF_007990345.1). Classification (NCBI taxonomy): domain Eukaryota; kingdom Viridiplantae; phylum Streptophyta; class Magnoliopsida; order Malvales; family Malvaceae; genus Gossypium; species Gossypium hirsutum. The sequence continues at coordinate 53,098,466 of NC_053426.1, read as the reverse complement.
CCGAGAACACACGATAAACCGAAACTACGCCAAAACGAGCCCGATACCTTTCAAAATTAACTTAAGGTTGGTGATAAGGTCTTATTAGATGCCGCAGATCCCCACATTGTCACTACCACACCGAATGAGGAAATCCCTCCTACGGTACTCAGTATTTTTCCATTCAGTACGGTAGAGGTGAGTCATCCCAAGTTCGGCACTTTTAAGGTAAACAACACCCGATTAAAACCTTATTTTGATGAGATTGATAGTAAGAATGAGGAGTATAAACTCCTCAAACCACCATGACCATTCACTGGAGAGGTAAGTCGAGGTTAGACTATAAATAAGCGCTTCTCGGGAGGAAACCTGAGCACTAACAATATTAATTTCTTTAAATTTTGGTATTTAACTCCTAACTTACTAATGGAAATCTTAAATATAGGTGTTTCCACAGAGACACGGCCAAGCACACGGGCGTGCTTACGCTCGTGTGAAAACAGGGCAAGGATTCCCTCAACATGGGCTTCGATAAAATGCCACGACCGTGCGACATGGCCATGGTCGAGTCTGCCAAAACAACACGGGCATGCGACACGCCCGCGTGGAAAAATCACGGACGAACCTATTAAAATAGCAAGGGCGTGGGGCTTGCACACACGGGTGTGGGAGAAGCAAACGAAGCTAGTGAACCCAGACGCCCAAGGAACACGGGCGTGTACTAAATGTCAGACACACCCAAATTTGAAATTCGCGAGTCACACGGGCTGAAATTGAGGAACACGGGCGTGTGCCCTGGCCATGTGTCCCAAAATCTATAAATACCCTACACTATTCACTTTTTTCCCCATTCACCTGCAACTCCACACGGCCTCTCTGCCATGCCCGTGCGTCACTTTCCACTTCATTTTTTATGCTTAATCTCTTTCCCTTAGCGTTTGTTTACTCCTTTCACTTCTATTTTACTTATTACTAATGCTTATTTAGCATAATCTTCATTGCTTTTGAATTATTTGTCATTTTGCTCATTATTTTATCACTTAGTTTGCATTCTTAGGTTAGTTATTATGCATTGCATGTTAAATCAAGTTATTAGGGAAATCTCATACCCATGACTTTACCATGCTCATTCTCATGATATTTCCATACCAATGTCTATCATTCAATTTGCATTTTTCAATTATGTTGTTAGAATAGCCTCACTCTTTTGTCCTACACATGCCATTACTATGCCCATTTTCATACAATGATAAGGTCACGAAATTATTAGATTAGTTATGTTTGGTTGTGGCTGAAATTCTGCTTTTTATTTGAAAATTGTATTCCTTTTACTTTGACCACTCATCAAGATGACTTGATGATTCTAAACGCAGGTACCATGTCATCTTTACGTGGTAAAAAGGCCATCGTACCTGCCTCGAAGAAGAAGAAGGGAGAGTCATCTTCTGTGGATCCAACCACAGAAATTCGTCACTCCCTCCTGCAGTTCCCCTGAGGGCCCTAAGAAGAGCTTTTCCAAATACTTCAGGCCCGACCCTTAATTGTGGGTCTCTACATCGACTGGGCTACTGTAGAACAAGTTCAGATGGCTGATGTGATTCTGGCCCTCCTAACCACCAACCCTTGGGAGCTATTCTTTGGGATTATTGAGCCAACATACCTTGAGCTCACGATGGAACTATGCTCAACATTCCATCTTCAGACTGTAATGACGAACTACGACGATCCCGACACGGTTCAATTTAGCCTAGGCAGATTAATTCGCCAGCTAAGTGTCCCAGAGTTTGGTGCTGCACTAGATTTATATACGGAGGAGTTCAAGGAGGAGAATGAACTACATGCTCTCAGTCGCCACATACATTTCTCTCCCTCGAAGTGCTGGCACACTTTGGCCCCTAGCACAGCCTTCTACAATCCTAGCCACTCCAAGGCATCAGTTCTCCCACCATCCCTGAGGTACTTACACGCTATTTTAGCTCACAGGATTATAGGGAGGCAAGAGAGCACTGGCGTCGTCAACACCCACAACGTTTACTTCTTATGGTGCATGTCGCAAGGGCACGTCATCGACCTTGCAATTCAGCACCAGACGGAGCGGCATCGGAAGGGGGTCATCTCTATTGGCCCCTATGTGACTCGACTGGCGCGACACTTTGGGCTCCTCAACATTGCGGCCCAAGAATCATCCCTCACCTTCATCGGCCAGATGTCTCTACAAGGCATCTCTAGCATGCTTAGCATGAGGATGATCGAGAGTACCGAGGAACCTACCCTCCCCAGTATCATTTCGCCAAATCAACCGAGGAGAAGACCTACGAGGACATTCCTGATGATGTCCCCCCACAGCAAGAGGGCCCACCGACTCAGCCACCACCACCCTCTCGTCCAGTTCATGCGGCGGCTTCATACACTGACATCTCTGAGCACCTCACTCGATTCGAGCAACAGTGTTTTCAACGATTTGACAACATTGATGCTACTCTACAGCAGATTTGTCAGCACCTCCACATCTCATCGCCAGTCCCACCTCGCGAATCACCCAGCGATAAAGATGCTTAAAAACATTTATTTATTATTTTATGTTTTAATTTTTATTAAAACTACTTTTATTTTTATTTTAGCAGATTCTAGAATTTTATTTTTAATTATCAATTTCGGTTTTTCTTTATGAGTAGTTATTCTTCCTAATATCCCCTAAAAAGTTCCTAATTTTATCACAGTTATATAGAGCTCTTAAGCTCATCATCATATAGGAACTAAACCTCCACCGGGAAAGGTTCTCCATGACTGCCATGTCCTGCTCGCCCACGACCATAGCTACCACTAGAGATAATATCCTTTTGGCGTAGGACTTATAGCCTAATGAACCTCTATGCCCGCCGGAGTATCCTCCTCCACTCTCGAACCGATTCCTCTCCAGAACTCCAGTTTGAGCAATTCATCATACAGGAAGTTTCACTTCTCTCCCTATCTTATTTTTATACTCTAATATCTATCTTTGTACATTGAGGGCAATGTACATCTTAAGTGGGGGGTATTTATTTCATTATCAAAAAAATCCCTGAATGATTGCCTTGTTCTCTTGAAAATATTTCATATCATATTTAGGATAAATTTTAATTGATTTATGATTTTGATTGATATATCTTGAATTAATACATAGGGATTTATGCATTGATTGTTTAAACTTTAACACATTAGAGAATCAAATATGATAAGTTGATTTTTAAGAATTTAAAATTATAGGTTGTTTCCCAAGTCTAGGTATTACTTTGAATTGGTATTCACGAGTCTAAACATAAAAAAGCCATGATTTTTATGAGATTTTTGAGCCTTTTGAGCATCTATTAATCATTTCATGCTCACTTTTATTATTGCTTTGAGTGCATCAGTATTGAACTGTTATTGTAGAACTTGCTTGATTATGCATGTCGAGACCACACCATTTGATTTGATATATCAAAATGATTAAGGCACTTAGGATTAACCCACTCATTCCATGAAAAGCCTACCTCCACAATTAACCTTTAGTAAACCCATTTGAGCCTAACAAGCCATTCCTTGTATTAACCTCAATATTAACCTTTAACCCATTATTCTTGAAATTCCCTAAATTAATCCTTATTTCTGTCGAGATTTTAGTTGAATGGATTGCTTAGCTATGTTTTGTTCTTAATAGTTAGTCTATATTATTTTAACTTGTTCTTAAAAAAAAACTATGTATACATATCTGTAATTTCATATTCTGAAAAGAAGCTCTGTTGTACGCAAGTGAAGATTAACTCTTTTTCTAGTTAGGCAATTTTTCAATTCAATCTCGATTCTAACCCTTTCTTTCAGCTTGTGACCACACCCCCTAACCAAGCCTCACTACAACCCTCTAAAGATCTTTTGATTGATGTATCATCTTAAATTATAGTGGTCGAGATTTGATTTTCATGCAGGCCTATGGTAATGACTTTTCGTTACTGACTATTGAGTGCTTCATTTATTGTCCTTAAACACCTCGAGTGATTTGAGTGAATCTTTAGTGAAGATGTGAAACTCTGTGATATTTTGAATCAAAGGTAATTACTTAGATGCAGAGAGACACCTATGTTTGCATGATTAAATACTCAACTAGGAATGTTTGAAACTTTTATGTTCTTTTAGTTGAATTCTCAATGTATGATTACCTATGGATTATTCTGAGATATTATCGATAGAAATTATAAGTTGAGAAGAATTTATTTTGATTATGAATTGGGAATTTTGCTTGAGGACAAGCAAAAGATTAAGTGTGGGGGTATTTGATAAACCGTAAATTATACATATTTTACCCCATGTTTAATGCATTTTATGGACGATTTTCCATTAGAATTGGTGAATTCAATGCTCCTAATGCTTTAATTTCATGTTTTATACTTAGGAGAGCATAGAAGAGCGAAAGGAACGAGAAACGGGCCAAAAACGAAGAAAATGGGCCAAAGTACGAAATCAACACAGCTTGGACCTCCTCACACGGGTAGGCCACACGGCCGTGTCAATTTGGCAGGCTCTAGCACGGCCTGAAGTAATCGAACATGGGCGTGTGCCACGGGCATGTCCCTGCCGAGTCCAAGTTGAGTCCAATTCGGAAAAGGCTAATTTTGAGGGTTTTTTAGGCATTCCAAAGCCTATAAATACACCCTAGAGGAGGAAGAAAAGAGTGACAGAGAATAGGGAGTAAGGAATTACTCTAAGAAAGCTGATTGATCCATCTTAGAAGCCGGATTCATCATTAAGACTGAAGATCTCTCCTCAATTTCCATTCAGGAGTTTTGGTTTTTCTTTATGTTTTGTATTCTTTATTCTTTTGAGATGTTTTCTTATTTAGTTATGAACTAAAACCCCTAAATACCTAAGGGGAATGAAACCTAGACGAATCTTATTATTATTTTTTGAATCGAATGATAAATATTTAACTTGTTCTTAATTATGTATTCTTAATTCTTATTTTGATAACCCAAGATATTGATTCAAGACATGCTCTTATTCAAAGGAGGAATAGACCCTGTCAAGAGTACATTTGTCATAATTAAGCGGAGTTGATTGTGTGCCTAGACATAGGGTGACATGATTTTGCCGGATTAAGGTGAAACGTAATAAGGGGATCCATAGATCGAGTTAATGCAACCCTAGAGTGTTAATTAGAGAAAAGTCTCGGTTATTCAATCTAGGGATTAGACGTTATTAGTCTTGAGTAGGGATAATAACATAACTTAGGGATCTCTATGGAACAACTTGAATGAATAAATCATCCGATTCGGAGCCAGAATAACAAGTCTAGGTGGATTTTACCTTAGGTATTGTTTTAAGTGAATCGATTTTTCCCAAAAGTAATTCCCCAATTCTTTCCTCTGTGAGTTATTAGTTTAGATAATTAGTTAATTAAAACAAAATCTCTTTATTCTTAGGCTAGATAATAAAAAGACAGTCATTACTGGTACTTTTAGTTCCTTTGTGTTCGACAATCCGATCTTGCTAAAACTATACTACTGTTCGATAGGTACACTTGCCTACATCGCAATAATAGTTAGTTTAAGAACGAGTAATTATAAATAATTAAAACCTATCATGAAATCACGTGATCATCATGTAAAATTTTCTATAACAGTTCCAAATTCTTCAGTACACAGGCTCTATCTCGGAAAAACAGACAACTATTATCTTGATTCTATAATTATTTCATTCTATACCCATTTAACTTACAACTCATTATCAGTTTTCTGAGTTTCACTATTTTATCGTAGAAATATCAGTTTAGCTCTATACTCAGCTAGAATAGAGCTATTACCAGACAATCATAATCGGTATCCATGGCTTGCAAAGTATATAGAGATTTCCTACTCAGAATATTTGTAACCACATTTGTCCTTTCCAAGTGATATACAATTATCAAATCATAACCTTTCAACGTTTCAAACCATATACGCTATCTCATATTCAAATCTTTTAGCAACATCAGATACTTCAAACTTTTATAATCAGTGAATATATGACATTTTTCACCAAACAAGTAATGTTGTCAGATTTCAACACAAAAACAATAGCTGTCAATTCTAGATCATGTATCAAGTAATTCTTTTCATGTGGTTTTTAACTGTTTGAAAGCACATGCTATTACTTTGTCTTACTGCATCAAAACACAATATAATCTCATTTAATAATACATCATTGTAATAACAAATTCCTTACCCAATTCAGGCTTAACCAGAATCAATACTTTGATCAACATAGCTTCCAACTGGTCAAAACTTTATTGATATTTATCAGTCCATTCAACTCTTACATCTTTTCTGTAATAACTATGTCATCAATGTAACGATTTCAATTATTAACATTGAAGCTTTGAGTTTTTCCAAAGCCACAACCATCAGATAGATTTTAAACCATTGTGCAATAATGTGACTGACATTTCAGCTGTGTAGATAAAACAACATTTCAACATCAATAGTGCACCTCAACTTAAAAGAGGGAAAATAGAAAGTGGCCCCAATAATAACCAATGTAGTAATACAGTTCCTATAATCTATGATCTCTATCACCATACCTCACCATCGAGTCAATATTTATAACGGTAATAAATGTGATTACCTTCGATCAAAGAATATCTTTCACAAATAACCTACGTTTACATAATAAAGAGCTTAATGATATCTCAGATAAAATTCAAAAGAGTAATATCACTCATACTCAGTAGAAACAACTGTGATAAAGACAATATAACTTGCATATTCGCAATCCAGGACTTCAATTAATTAGTAGATGTAGAAAAGGATATCATATGAACCTTATCATCAAATCTTATATCAATCATGATGAATTAGAAATTCCACGTAAGGTAGAGCAATACCTCTCATAAATCAACCTAACTTACAATAATTCCATCTATCATGATTTACCAGCCTTTCAATATGAAAAATATTGCGTCTGAACATGAACAATTTCATATGCCTCTGAGAATAACAAAATTTATTGAGTACCCAAGAGATGTTGCTGTAATATACTCAATTATAACAACTGTATTCAAAAATCTTTACAATTTCATTACCATTCCACTGACTAAGAAGTCATCAACAATCTTACATTATTCAGTTCACTGAAAGAGTCAATTTGGAAGAATTTTAGACTAATCCATGCTGTAAATATCATATCTGAATAAGTCGATTACTCTTGAATAACTTCTTTCTTAACAATGACATCACATATATTCAAAATAATCTTCAGAAAAATCTGACATCTCTTTCAATACTGTCTTTACTTATTAACCCATTCTCAATTCTGACTACATTATTAATCATTCAGCCTTTGAACTCTTCTTTCACACTTATGGGCTTAATCCATATAAATCTTATGAATATCATTGTATAAAACTGTACTGGTAAGGGGGTGGAGATCGTAAGCCTCACAATTTAGTTTTCATGTATATACTCATTTAACATAACATTCATAATTCTCATGTACTATAAAACATTTATCCTTACCATTTCGAGTTCTATTTCATCATGAATAACATTTTTACTCAGGCACATGAGTATCACTTTCAGTAGTATCAGAATTTGTCGGTTGGAAAGCATCTTTGTCTATTTGCAAAACAATTTTCATCAGAATCAGGAGATATCACACTAACACATGTTATATAATGGCATGTATTTCTAAACTTCACATATGCTACGTTCAGTCTGAGACCAGACTAAACCATATTTTTAATACCACTAAATGTAACACCCCTAACCCATATCCATCGTCGAAACAGGGTTTCAGAGCATTACCAAAACTTTCAAAAATATTTATAGATAAATCATGCATGTTACTATTCAAATTTTGAAATCATTCATAACGTCCCTTAAATTGGACCCTCAAGGTCCAATATGAGCATTATAATAGCGTCGAGACTTGATTGGAACCTCTAAAAAGTTTTTCCAACATTTCAAAATTTTTCCAAGGTGCAGGGCTCACATGCCCATGTGGTCGAAGGGACACGTCTGTGTGACCCTAGGACATGCCCGTGCTAGAGGCCGTGTTCTACCCCGTGTAACTCTCTGACTTATTCACACGGTCATGCACACGCTTGTGTGCTAGGCCATGTGGTTAATTAATTCATTTCGAATTTAGGTGCAAGTTTTACACAGCCAAGACACACGTCAGTGTTCTAAGCCATGTAGCACACATGGCTGAGACACACAATCGTGTGCTCAATTCTGAGCATTCTATTTCTCAAAAATTAAGGTGCAAAGGACACACGACCTAACTACACTCCCATGTACCCACTCGTGTGTCACAAATGGTCTAGACACAGGCCAGTGTGTCTGCTCGTGTGGATAAAATAAAGCCATTCCTAGCTTCATTTCTCACCCAAAATCACACCCATGACCTGCACTTGAAACACACATCTAACACCAACCATTCCAAGCAATCAAATTAAACAAATCCTATCATTCAACATTGCATACCATTACATGCATACATGTTCATATTCTTGCCTTGGTTTAATTTACATGATAGGCATAATTTGATCAATTACTTAACATATATGTAGCTACCATAGTATGACATTACAAATATATCAAAACAAATTATTACTAGCCATTCCAACGGCTAGATTACAAGCATCATTTACATTTACATGCCAATATGGCCAATATAACCTATACATGCCATTACAACCATAATTGATTTACCATAATATACCGACATGGGACGATGGATAGTGTGAGTAATCTCCGCCAGGCTTCCAGTCCAACGAGCTCCTGATTTACTATAAAATAGGGAAATAAAACTAAGTAAGCATAAAATTCTTAGTAAGTTAGTATAACATGGTACTTAACTTACCGTTCATTCTATTTTGAGGTAACTATGTAAGGCATATTCAATCAATTTGACCTCAAGCCCTACACATATCTCATTGCCCTTGTTAGTCATATATATCCATAATAACATCAAAACATATATGCGCTCAACAATAATCAAGTTTCCATGCAGATATGCTTTCCACAACATGTATTCATTTAACATGTATAAATTATCTCTTTATATTACAAGTATAATTTCATAATAGCTCATCTCGAGTTCAGATTATTTCATGTTAGAATTTTATTCATATTACTCAAAACATCAAGGTCACGATTAGTATACTCAAGATGTACAAGTCTATAATCAATAATGAACATATATTTATCAAATAAAGTCCATGTACAAATATTATCATCTCATGTTTTCATATATCATATATCATGTATCATCATTTACTTGCATTTTAGCTAGATACGTGTAATAACTCATTTCTTATCCATATATTTTCATATCAAGATTTTTACTTGTTGAATTTATTTGAAATATCAATGGTTACATAGGTAGTATACTCGTAGTGTACGAATCAGAATCCATCAACTCATGTCCAATGATATCCTTAGGGTACTATATCGAAGAGTACACTCTCGAGCAATACATCTATACAATAGGATTACCGGTCTAGGCTAAATCCTTTTTAAGACATATGCTCTAAAGAGCTTGATCTGGATTACCAGTCTGGGCTAAATCCATTTCATAACATATGCTCAAGAGGATTTATATCAATATTACTCGTCTGGGCTAAATCTTTTCATAAAAGAGGTCAATAAGATTACTCGTCTGAGCTAAATCTCGTCAGTAGCAAATGCAGGACCTCATTCATTTCAAGAAATCACATATCCATCGATATTCATTTATTCAACAAGATTTAACATTTTCAAGCATTTCTTGGCATGTACTTATTTCATACATCCAAAACATTCATACAATTCAAATAAACACATTCCACATTCATTGCAAGCATATAAGCAACATCCTCATCGTTTATCCTTTATCATCTATCGGGCATTATCATTTAATTTAAACAGTTTTATTTATCGGGCTTGATTGGATATGTAATCATTTCACATATTTATGACATTTATACAATTTTACATAAACACAATCAATGCAAGCATGTAAATAAACACAATCTAGTTACACGAACTTACCTCGACAATGTTTGTGTATGTAAATCTATTAATCCGACATTTTCCTCTTTTCCTCTTTCTAGCTCCAAATTTGGCCTATCCGGATCTATACGAGTAAATTTAATGTCAATTTATCACATTTTATATGCAAGTGGACTTAATTTTCATCCTAGGCAAAATTACCATTTTGCCCCTAACTTTTCCATAAATTCTAATTTCGTTTCTAGGCTCGGAAAATGAAATTTGTGCAATTTACTCCCTATTCCAAGCCTAAGAAAAATCCAATTACAAATTTTACATCAAATGTATTCTTAAAAATTCAGCATTTTTCATCAAATTTCACAACTTTACATTTTAGTCCCTAAATCATATTTTCATCAAAAATCACTTTCTAAAAGTTGTTTATCTATCAACAACCTTACATTTTCTACCATAAATTTCTAATTTTTAGCATATTTAGCCATGACCCATTTTCCATACTTTGATAACTTTTCAAATTAATCCCCCAAATAGATAAATTAAGCTATCTCGGTTTCAAAAATATAAAAATTACCAAAAATGGGGCTTGCTTACTTACCGAAATAAGCTTGACAAGTCTTTTTCCTCTCTCCTAGAGTTTCCATAGAAATATTTGGAGAAGATAATACGAAATTGTTTTCTTTTTCATTTAATTAAATTGTCATTTAATAACTTTTCATCTTTCGAATTTAGTCTTTAGTATTTTTTTATTTTTCCATGGATGAGTCATACCAAAATATCCACATATTTTCTTTAATGGTCTAATTACCATATATGGACCTTCAGTTTTGAATTCCATAGCTATCTAATCCTTCTAGCTACTAGAATCCAACTTTTGCATTTTATGTGATTTGGTCCTTCTCGTAATTAAACACTTAATCGATAAAATTTTCTTATCAAAATTTTCACATGACATGTGTATCATAATACTGATCATATAATAAAATAAAAATAAATTTTAATTTCGGCTTGAATTTTTGGTCCCGAAACCACTATTCTAATTTCACCGAAATTGGGCTGTTATAATAGGTATCAAATAGCTATGAAATTCAAAATTAGAGGTCCTTATATAATAATTAGACCATTAAAGAAAAGTATGTAGATATTTTAATGACTCAACCATGGAAAAATTAGAAAGGGGTAGGGACTAAATTGGAAATCAATAATATTAATAGATGATAATTAATTAATAAGAAAAAAATCATATATTTTCATATCATATTCCCCAATTTTTCTATGTAAACCCTAGAAGAGAGGAAGAAAAATTTTCAAGCTTAAAAAGGTAGGAAATCAAGTCCCATTTTTTGTAATTTCTATATTTTTGGAATCGGGATAGTCTAATCTTTTTATTTAGGGGAATTATTTGAAAAGTTATCAATGTATGAAATTTGGGTCATGGATGAATATACTGAAAATTAAAAATTTATGGTAGAAAATGAAAAGTTATTCATAGATAAACAACTTTACAAAGCAATTTTTGATGAAATCTTAATTTAGGGACTAAAATGAAAATGTGATAAAACCCATGGTGAATTCTAAAATTTTTGAAATGTATGTGCTGTAAATGTAGAATATAAAATTCGGCTAGGCTTGGAAAGAGGGTTAAATTTCATGAATTTCATTTTTCGAGCCTCGGGACGAAATCAAAAATTTTGAAAAAGACAGGGGCAAAATGATAATTTTTCCTAGGATGTAATAGGATTCAAATGTATATGAAATGTGATAGATTAATAGTTAAATTTATCCATATAGATCCAGAAAGACCAACTACGGAACTAGATCGAGGAAAGTAAAAGGTTTCGGATTAGTTGAAATTCAAATACGAACCATTATCAAGGTAAGTTCGTGTAACATAAATATGTATGTTAATATGCTTGAATTGAATTGTATGCTTGTGTTGATATGTATGAGATGAGATACATAATGAAATAGTCATAAGTTTTGAAATCTAGACAAATTGTCATGTTCCGGTTGAATGTTGAATTTCGATGGATTAAGGTGATTTCTTGAATAAGAATAATAATGCACATGTTGTAGATAGAATTTAGCCCGGACGGGTAATTCTAATGTAAGCCCTCTTAAGCTTAGGTTAGAAATTGATTTAGCCCGAATGAGTAATCCAAATTAAGCTCTCTAGAGCATATGCTACGGATTGGATTTAGCCTGGATTAGTAATCCTGCTGTAAAATATGTGACTGAAGAGTGTAGCTTTTTATTATGTACCCTAATGGGTACTTTTGCACATGAGTATATTACCGAACATCCATCTAAATTTCTATAGTTTGATGGAAAAGACTCTTAAAGTGTAGAAAGGTGAAATTAATGGATGCTAATAATGTGATGAGCTCATCTATGTTTACTTGATTCTGATATAAGGTTATCTGATTAACTTGTTCGATTAAGTGTTTGTGTTTAGGTAAACTTACCCAAATTTTATAGAAAGTATGATTATGTATGCTTGTATTGATAAATATGATTAGTAAGTTTATTTTCTGTTATACGGTCTTACTAAGCATAAAATGCTTACTTCGTTTAATTTTCTTTGTTTTATAGTTCTCAAAAGCTCGAGAAGGTTGGAAGTCGATCAGAGCAATCATCACACTATCCACTATCATCTTTTGGTATAAATAGAAATGTCATTTTGGAATAATGGCATGTATAAGCTTATTTGCCCAATGATGGCTTGTAATTGTTGTTTTGTAAACTACCCATTGGTATTGCTAGTGATGATATAATTTGGTTATCTTAAAAGTTACGTTTTGGTATTTACACAAATGCTTATTGTGTGTTGGTTTGATGGAATTATGTTAGCATATAAGTTTATATCCATTGATGCATGAGATAATACCACATGATTGATGACAAATTTTATGTGAATATGATGTTGGATTGGTGGATATATGATTGATGACGGATGGTAAGTTTTGGGTGACAAATGAGGCTAGGAAATGGCTTTATTTTGTCTACATGGGTAGACACGCGGGTGTGTGTCTTGGCCGTGTGTGACACACGGCACGTCCCATGGGCATGTGGTCAAGCCGTATGTCCCCTGTATCTTAAAAATGAGAAATAGAATGCTCAGAATTGGGCACGCGGGCAGAGACACAGGCATAGCTTTAGACTTCAAAAACATTCTTCGAAGGTTTCCAATCCAGTATAGCTGAAATTTTGCTCGGATCAACCTGAATACCTGATGCTGATACCACAAGGGCCAAAAAACTGACTTCACTTAACCACAACTCACATTTACTGAATTTCACATACAAATGCTTATCTCATAAGGTTTGTAACACAAGTCCCAAATGTTCGGCATGTTCAGCTTTATTACGAGAGTAGATCAAAATGTCATCTTTAAACAAAGCCACAAATCGGTCCAAATACGGTCTGAAGATCCAATTCATCAAATCCATGAAAATAGCAGGTGCATTAGTAAGTCCAAAAGGCATAACCAAAAACTCATAGTGTCCGTACCTCATTCTGAAAGTATCCTTCAGCACATCGGAGTCCTTAACTCACAGCTGATAGTAGCTTGATCTCCAATCTATCTTTGAAAATACTGTAGCCCCTTTCAGTTGGTCAAACAGATCATCAATCCGTGGCAATGAATACTTGTTCATTATAGTCACCTTATTAAGCTATCTGTAATCGATGCACATTCTCATAGTTCCATCTTTCTTTCTCACAAACAACACAGGTGTACCCTATAGGGAGAAACTAGGTCGCCGAAACCTCTATCTATCAATTCTTGCAACTAAGCTTTCAATTCTTTTAATTCTGTAGGTGCCATTCTGTACGGAGCTATGGATATCGGAGTCGTCCCAGGCATTATCTTAATACCAAACTCTACTTCTTGAATAGGTGGCAAACCCGATAATTCTTTCGGAAACACATCCGGATACTCACATACAATAGGAAGTGATTCAATGTTTCTTTCAGCTACTTTAATGTCGAGCACGTAGGTAAAATAAGCTTCACACCCTTTTCTCTCATATTTCTGGGCTAGCATCGAAGAAATCACTGTTGGAAACCATACAAATCATTAGATTAAATCCGAACAATCTCATCATTCTGACTCTATAGATCAATGGTCTTTCTTTTGCAGTTCACAATAGCATCATGTAATGTTAACCAATCCATACCCAGAATTATGTCAAACTCATCAAATGGCAACAACATCAAATCAGCCGGAAAGATCAGATCTCGAACCATTAAGGGACAATTCTTACACACTTTATCAACCATAACACACCAGCCCAAGGGGTTTGACACTCTAATCACAAACTCAGTAGACTCAACAAGTAGAGTCTTGCTGAATACTAATGTCTCACATACATAAGAATGACTAGAACCAAGATCAATCAATGCAATTACATTAGTATCATAAAGAGTAAATGTACCAGTAATAACATCTGGGGATGAAGTCTCCTCTCGTGCATGTATAGCATAGGCTCTAGCAGGTGCACGAGCCTCAGATCTTATTGCCGTATCTTTAGTCCCTCTCTGACTGCCACTCGTATTACCAACATTTCGGGGTGGTCTACCTCTAGCTGTATTGTTACTCGATCTCGTATTCTATACTGGATTTTTCTTAGCTAACATTGGGCAGTCTCAAATATAATAATCTACCGATCCACATTTAAAGCAGGCCTGATCATGTAATCTGCAACTACCGGGATGTCATTTACCACAATTTTTACACTCAGACTGATTTGATCTGACATTACTCACACTCGCTACTGAGGTAGCTCTTGAACTTATTGGTGGTCTATTCTGATCCCGTCTGGAGTAACCTGAAGTGGCTTTAGAACAGCTAAAATCATCTCAAAACTTCTTTGATTCCGACTGGAATTACTTACCAGATGTTCTTTTGCGTGCATCTCTAGCTTCAAAGTCAGCTTTTCTTTTCTATTTCCCGAGCTCTTCAGCTTTGCAGGCTCGCTCAACAAGTACCACAAACTCTTTTATCTCAAGTATGCCAACTAACAGTTTGATATCTTCATTCAGCCGATCTTCAAATCTTTTACACATTATGGCGTCAGTAAAAACACACTCTCGGGCATACCGACTGAGTCTCACGAATTTTCACTCGTACTCTGTTACTGTCATCTGACCCTGTTTCAGCTCCAGAAACTCTTTACGCTTCTGATCAATAAATCTCTGACTAATATATTTCTTACGGAACTTAATAAATCTCTGACTGATATATTTCTTACAGAACTTAGTCTAAAAGAATTCCCAGGTCACCTGCTCTCTCGGAACTACTGATAATAAGGTATTCCACCAGTTGTATGCTGTGTCCCGAAGCAAGAATATAGCACATTTTAAGCATTCATCAGGAGCACAGGACAGCTCATCAAACACACGGATAGTATTATCAAGCCAGAACTCAGCCCGCTCAACATCATCATCATCAGTGGCTTTAAACTCTTCAGCTCCATGTTTCCTGATTTTATCAAGAGGTGGTGTATTCAATTGCAACGGATCACTTACTTGAGGTACAACAGGAATGGAAGATGGATTAATCGGGGGTGGAGGTTGTTGTCCAGCCGGGGTAGTCCGAATATATTGGGTGAACTAGTCATTCATCATTTGATAGAAGGCGTGTTTAGCCTCACTTTTTAGATTACTCGAAGTTGGTTGAGAATTAGCCTACACTGTCCCTTGCACTGGAGTAGACGCTACACTCTCAACATCATCAGCTACAACTCTGTTGGGATCCATTTACTATAGGAAAACACATTTCAAATGTCAGAAGTCATCGCACTATCGTAGTATATAATTATTGCATGTATAGTTAAAGTCACACGCGCTACGTTAGTCCTAGAACCAACTAAATCGTAGCTCTGATACCAATAAAATGTAACACACCTAACGCGTATCCGTCGTCGGAATGGGGTCACGAGGTATTACCGAATGAAACACCAAATTTAAGACACTTACATATACACATATGTTATATTCACATAACTAAAACATAAACCTGTTTAACCATTAAACGCATAATTTAAATCATAATACAGAGTCATTAAAACTCAAAGTTATTATAATAAAATTTTAAAGCACATGCAAAATTAAGACCAAACAACATCACGTATTTATTACATTAATTAATTGGCCAATGCACAATTAAAAATATTTATATACATTCAAGTTATAAGTTCAAATAATACATTTCATACAACTTATGAAACATGCATACAAGAAATATTCTCACACATTACCAATTGGACAAATATATTCATGTGCTTAAATAGTTCATAAGTAATCCACTATAAATTTTGTTTAGTCATTTTGAACATCAAAGACATTTTAAAGCACCCAACCCTTATGCTCAATGACCGAACTAAAACATATACCTAGCTACTTTAACTCATCACCTTAGGCGCATATAATGACTAAAGTATACCCAATTCACATGCCAAGTTACCATGAATAGAAATACATACACATAACCAAAAATTTAATTACCTATTCGGTCCCAAAGGGTAACTTCAATGCATCATACTTATATAATTTGCCGTACACATACCACATATCCAACAAATCGAAATCACTCTTACACAATATCCATTATAATCATCTCATAGATATATAACATAGTTCCCAAACTAATCTAAGTATCAAGGCCGAATACACTCCAACCAGCCAAACATAACATATAATACATGTAACAAAATCAAACCAAATCACACCTAAACATAGTCGAATATTCCTTAGTACAAATGCATATATTAACACTTTAGCAAAATATAACAACCATTCCACTTATATATTTTTTTTTACTCATGCAAAAACTGAATCAACTATAGGTGTTACCCAAATCATCCACTATTTTAACGCACATAATACACATAAGCTTAACTATTGATTCATTCATTCACAACATATTAACCCTAATGAGCTCATACCATGATCATACATAACCAAATTCAAGTAAAGAAATAGCCACAATCAAGAACAAAACCAAATCAATTTAAGAATTTAGCCATTTTCGTATGGCTTTATACATAACCAAAAATTCGACATTTCCAAAACATACTTTAGCCTATACATGCCATAATCTTTAATTTAACTTATAAAAGTACCCAAAATAGAGGATAGTGCGATGAGCTTCACAGAAGATTCCCCGAGCTTGTAACTTGACTTCCCAAAATCTATAAAACAGAAACAAACATTCACACAATAAGCTATTATAGCTTAGTAAGCTATAAGCAAACAAACAAACTAATAATATAACAATTTCATAATAAATTTAACCGAACTACTCTGATATGAGTATGTTTATTCTCAACCTACCTCATTCATTCATGATATTTCATTCTTATACAAAATCCTCACCTTGGCAGAATACTTATGTAACCAGCACAAGTAATACATATTTCATTTACGAAGCCAAGATATCATTTAACAATCAAATTCACTTATATTCATAACTTCTATTCAAGTATCATAATATATATCATTATATATACATTATCAAAATGACCGAATGTACTTGGTACCATTCGAAGACAATTACAGTACAATTATGTATATCCTTACCACAATTTCAATTACTATAATATAATTTCACCATCCATACTTATTCAATAAGTCATTGTTTCAAATATTAATTACTTATTGTCTTTACCTTGACTTAGTAACAAATTAATCCATACCTGGCACATGGCTCGTTTTACATATTCAAATATAGCTTATCATTTCCCGATGAACCATTCAGAATTGGATGGGACACTCAAAAAATCACATAAATTGTACAGCGCCAACGTCCCATACGTGGTCTTACATGTAGCCACAAAACGATACCACTATCCCAGACAGGGTCTTACTTGTAAACACGTATCGAAATCACAAATCGATGCCATGGTCTTACTTGTACACATATATCGGAATCCTATGTCATGACATATGTATCGTAGCTATTCCTAAGGTTCATACGGGGCTTTCGGACATCGCATCTCGATCGAATTGAACTCAGAAATGTCAAAGCCAAATTTAACATATTCGGGCTTAGCATAATTTAATTATAACACTTTATAACAGTATGTAATTATAATATTATACTATCAATAAACACGTCTATTTGCTTATAAACTTACCTCAGACGTCGTAAAACGGGATGGGGCTGCTAGTTGACAACTTTCATTTTTCCCCGGTCCAAATTTGATTTCTTTGGATCTTGATCTAAACATATTCAAATTAAGCTCATTCAAACATATTTTCATTCAATTTAGTCCAAAAATACATAAATGGGAAAATTACCATTTTACCCCTAACATTTACAATTTTTACAATTTAGCCCCTATTGCACAAAACACAAAACACACCAAATTTCTCCATACCAAAGCTAGGCTGAATATTACCCATGTCTATACAAGCCCATATAATTCATTAATTTCACATTTCAGTCCCTCAAATTATTATTTTTGTAATTAAGTCCTACTTACTTAAAATCATCAAAAATTTCAATACAAAATATGTTAATCTAAAACATATCTTTCATTTTTCATCATCAAACAAAAAAAATCACAAGCTATCAACAATGGCACAACTTAAAATATTCATCAAAATTAAAAATTCAAGCATGGGTTTTGTAGTACTCGAAGCAACGATCTCAAAAACATAGAAATTATCAAAAACTGACAAGAAAACGAACCTTGATTGAGCTAAATAGATTGCCAAACCCTAGGTGGTTATTCTTCTCTTAAGTTTCAGCAATTAGGAGATGAAAAATGATGAAAATAATTTATTATATGTTATAATATGTTATATTATAACTTTTTATTCCATTTCCCATTTTACCCTTAATGAAATAATAATGATTTTTATATTCTATGTCTAATGCCGACCATTACACCTAATTTTGGGCTTATTGCAACTTTAAGGCTTTCATTTAAAAACCCAAGTGCAAATTAGCCCATTTTAGAAATAACCACCTAATTTTCATTTTACGCGAGTAAGTCCTTTTATTTAATCGGACACCTAAACTACAAAATTAAATCACGTAAATTTCACAAATATAAATTCAAAAAAAATATATATAGAAAATAAATTTTAAATGTTTTTCTGACTCGGATTCGTGGTCTTGAAACTACCGTTTTGAATAGGGTCTAAGTCGGGTTGTTACATGAGTCCCGATTCGTTTCTAATGTTTGTATTGGGCCTCGAGAGTCCATTTAAGGGGCGTTATGATTGATATCAGAAAATGTTTAGTAACTAGTATAAATTATCTATAAATGTTCTGTAAACTCTGGTAATACTCCGTAACCCTGTTCCGGCGACAGGTAAGGGTTAGGGTGTTACATTTAGTGGTATCAGAGCTATGGTTTAGCTGATTCTCAGAAAAACATAGCAAGTATGAGTCTAGCTATACTTGCCATTATATAAATTATGATAGTGTGATATCTCTTGGCCACTTTTAAATGTATTTTCATATAGTAATGTCTTCCAACCAAGCTAGAGCCGAGACTAAGGAAGCTGAGAGTACTGTTCAAGCTTCCATGTAACGAGCTGGATCTAGTGGTAGTAGAAGGCGGTATCTGAGGGCCGAAGTGAGGCGGCAAAAGTAGCCTTCTTTGAATTAATGGATGAATTGTTTAGTGAATATATGATAACAAACCCTGTTGTTCAACGACCTCCCCCACTTGCTCCACAACATGATAAAACGCCACAGGATGCTAGACCTATTAGAATTGGTAAAGCTTCAGTAGATAAAATTAGAAAACATGGGGCTGAAGAATTTTGAGCTACGACTGATTAGGATCTAGAGAGGGTCGAGTTTTGGTTGGAAAATACTATTCGGGTTCTAGATGAGTTATCATGTACACCAGCTGAATGTCTGAAATGTGCGGTGTCTTCGTTGAAAGACACATCCTACCATTGGTCGAAAACCATATCTTCCGTGGTACCAAGGGAAAATATTACATGGGAATTTTTCCAAACAGAGTTTAAAAAGAAGTATATTAGTTAGAGATTCTTAGACCAAAAAAAGAGGGAATTTTTAGAGCTCAAATAGGGAAATATAACAGTGTCCGAGTATGAATGAGAATTTGTTAGATTGAGCAAGTATGCTAGTGAATAGGTTCAAACTGAAGTTGAAATATGCAAACAATTTGAAGAAAGGCTAAATGAAGATATCAAGCTGTTGATTAGAATTCTAGAATTAAGAGAATTCGTGGTGTTGGTTGAATGAGCATACAAGGCTGAGGAATTAAGCAAAGAAAAGAGGCAAGCAGAAAGGGAAACTTAGGTTACGAGCAAAAGATTTATGAACAAGACATAATCATCTGCTTCAAAGAAATTAAAGAATTATCATGAACATTTTGCTACATCAAGGGAGTATTCAGGAAAGGAACGAAGCTCTAAATGCACCAACCCGAGGTCTTTGTCTCCCTTAACAACTAGTGTTGGAGGTGTTGGAAACCCCAAAACACGATGCAATGTCTGTAATAAATTGCATTTTGGAGAGTGTCAAATTAGAAGCGGGTCTTGCTTTAAGTGTGGTTCTCTTGACCATTTTCTTAAAGATTACCTAAAAAGGGTTGAGAAAGACATTGAATAGATTCAACAGCTAAATCCGAGGCTCAAGCTCTGGCAAGAACATATGCAATACGTGCAAGAGAAGATGCTTCAGCATTAGATGTTATTACTGGTACATTCTCTTTACTTGATACAGATATTATTTCTTTGATTGATCTTAGTTCCACGCATTCATTTATATGCACAAAATTTATGTTTGTTAAAAATATGATTGTTGAATTCACTGAATTTGTGGTTAAAGTTTCAAACCCCTTGGGTTAGCATGTTATGGTGGATAAAATTTTTAAAAATTGCCATTGATGATAGAGGATTACTATTTTTCGGCTAATTTGATGTTGTTACCCTTTGATAAATTTGATGTAATATTGGGAATGAATTGGTTAACCCAACATGATGCAGTGGTAAATTGTAAGCATAAATACATTGTATTGAAGTGTTAGAATGGTGAGTTACTCCAGGTTGAATCTAAGAAACTAGATGGGTTTTCTAATGTGATTTCAGCAATATCAGCACACAGATATATTAAAAAAAGGTATAAGGCTTATCTTGCTATTGTACTGGATACCAAAGTATCAGAGTTGAAAATCCAGTCGATGCCCCTTTTTTGTGAGTTTCCTAAGGTATTTCTAGAAGAACTACCTAGTTTACCTCAAGCTAGAAAGGTGGAATTTTCCATAGACCTTGTGCTAGGGACGATGCCGATATCTATTAACACCATATAGAATGGGTCCTGCTGAATTGAAAGAGCTAAAGGTACAATTGCGAGAATTGATTAATAAAGGATTTGCCTGACCCAGCTTTTCTCCATGGGGTGCACTGATATTGTTCGTAAAGAAGAAAGATGGATAATTTAGAATATGCATCGAATACAGACAGCTTAATAAAGTCACAGTAAAGGATAAGTACCCGTTGCCTCGTATAGATGACTTGTTTGATCAATTAAAAGGTGCCACAGTATTTTAAAAAATTGACCTACAATCTGGTTACTATCAACTATAGGTAAAATATTCAAATGTGCCAAAGTCAACTTTCAGAACCAGCTATGGGCATTATGAGTTTTTGGTGATACCATTCGGATTAACAAATGCCCCAGCAGTATTTATGGATTTAATGAACATAATTTTTAGACCATACCTGGACAAGTTTGTGGTTTTCTTATTGATGATATTTTGGTTTTCTCTCGGAGTGTGAATGAGCATGCTGAGCATCTGAGAATTGTATTACAAACTCTGCTTGAGCAACAACTGTATGCTAAATTAAGTAAATGTGAATTCTGGCTACGAGAAGTTAGTTTCTTTGGACATGTTGCATCTGTAGAAGGTATTCGAGTGGATCCAAACGACATTACAGCTATTGTAAGTTGGAAGCCACCAAAGAATGTTTCATAAGTCAAAATTTTTTTGGGACTAGTAGGATATTATCGGAGATTTTTTAAAGGGTTTTCAATGATAGCTTCTCCGGTGACTCGATTGCTATAAAAAGAAGTGAAATTCAAGTGGACTAATACGTGCCAGTAGAATTTTGATAGATTGAAAGCTTTATTGACGGGCGTGTGTCTTGGCTGTGTGTGACACACGGCTCGTCCAATGGGCATGTGGTCCGGCCGTGTGTCTCCTGTATTTTAAAAAAGAGAAACAAAATGCTTAGACTTGGGCACAAGGGAAGAGACACAGGTGTGTGTCTCAGCCGTGTGGTTGACATGGCCTTGAACACGAGCGTGTTACACGGCTGTGTGAAAATTGCACCTAAATATTGAAAATAAAATTTGCCGCACAGCCTAGCACACGGATGTGTGACTTGGCCGTGTGACTTCAATTTCTTCATGCCTTATAAGGCAGGGAGTTACACGAGTTAGGGACACGGGCGTGTGTAGTCACACGGCCCGACCACATAGGCGTGTGGGTACTGTTCATAAGCAAAACTTTTAAAATTTTGAGGAAAATTTTATGAGATCCCAATTGAGTCTCGATTCATTTCTAATGTTCATATTGGGCCTCGAGGGTCCATTTAAGGGGTATTATTGATTGATATTGAAAAATGTTTAGTAACTAGTATAAATTATTTGTAAATGTTCTGTAAACTCTGGTGATACTCCGTAACCCTATTTTTGCGACAGATACGAGTTAGGGGGTGTTACACATGTGTTTATTGTGGGGTAGTTCTTGTTTTTAATGAATGCCTAACGAACCTAACTTCAGTATGCTACATGGAAAATTTTAATCGAAACAATAATCCATATTCCAATACATACAAAAAATTGAAAAACGAACTTTACAAAAATGTGTTTTCTATTTTTCTTCCAAAATTAATATATTTCTCTAAATATTCTCTACCTAAAACCTTAAATATTTTTAACGGCCAATTTCTTTTTTCAAATTCTGCCCATTTTAACGTATAATATACTCTGTATTTAAATTAAATTATTTTTATCATTAAAAAAATCAATTTTTATCTGTTCTCAAAATTCTAACTAGCGAGTAATACTCATTTTCAGAATATTGTTATTTATTTATCTTCACGTACACAATACTTCGAATAGCTTCTGATCTCTGGTAAATAATTTCAGTTGGAGTAATTAAGGAGTGGGAAATTCCAGTAATGCTGTTGACATAATGTCACAAGTACACCAACTGGATACAATTAACCTATGCCATAGAAAAATGTTCAAAAAACTTCATCATCATCTTCAACTATGGAAGCTCTATTGAAGGAATACATGCCAAGAATGATGTTGTAATATAGAGTCAAGCTGTATCTTTAAGGGCTTTAGAAAATCAAGTCGGGCAAATTGCCAGTGCATTAAGTTCTAGACTGCAAAGAGCATTGTCGAATGATACTAAAAATTCAAGATCTTAAGGGAAGAAGCATTGGAAAGCCATTAAACTTAGAAGTGGTACTCAGCTACCTGGAGTTGTTAATGATGCCGCTATTAAAGAAGATAGCTAAGATTTCACACATAAGGTGAATTCAGAACCAGTAGTGGAGAAATCTACAATTTAGAATAGTAAAAAAAATGTTGTAGTAGATTCTGCTTGTGTTGCCAATAATAATGCGATGGCAAAACAAGCTCAACAAGTTGAAGGACGACCAACGCCACCTTTTCCTCAGTGATTTCAGAAGTAGAAGCAAGACTTTCAATTCAAAAAATTCTTGGATGTCCTGAAGCAACTTCATATCAACATACCACTGGTGGAAGCATTAGAGCAAATGCCCAATTATGTAAAGTTCATGAAGGACATATTGTCAAAGAAGCACATACTAGGGGAATTTGAAACTGTTTCTTTCACTGAATGGTGCATAGCAATGTTGATGAACAAATTGCCACCAAAACTAAAAGACCCAGGGAGTTTTACTATTCTTTGCTCATTCGAAAATCATTGTGTAGGCAAGGTATCATGTGATTTAGGTGCAAGCATAAATTTAATGCCTATGTCTATTTTCAAAAATTTGGGAATTGGGAAGGCGAGACCTACAATTGTCATGCTGCAGCTAGTTGATCGTTCGTATACACGTCTGAAAGGTAAAGTTGAAGACGTGTTGGTAAGAGTTGACAAATTTATTTTTGTGGCAGATTTTATTATTATGGAATATGAAGCTGATAAAGAGGTACCAATTATTCCTGGTAGACCTTTTCTAGCCACTGGTAGAACATTAATTGATGTGTAGAAAAGTGAATTAACAATGAGAGTTAATGACCAACAAATAACCTGTATTCGTTGCCAAATTAGGGTTACAGAGTATTATCGAACAAACAAAACATTAAACATACATTTCATACATCATTGTAAACATATTAAAACCCATTCATTCACATATGTATTGTCCCTTAATCGAGCCTTTGAGGCACTAAAAGCACTTTAGAAACAATTCGGGACTAAATTGTAGACATTTGGAAAGTTCAAGAAAAAGTTAGAAAAATACTACAGGGGTCACATGACCGTGTGCCTCACACAGCTGAGAGACTCTCTCGTGTCTCAGGCAATGTAACCTTCCAAATAGGGACACATGATCGTTTCCCAGGCCGTGTCCTCACTTGTGTAACTCTCTGAGTAGTGTCACACGGCCATGTCACACACTCATGTGTCAGGCTGTGTAACTCTCGTAATAGCCCCACACGCCCATGTGCCAGGCTATGTGCCAGGCTATGTGCTATGTTGTGTAACTCTCAAAATAGCTTCACATGCCCATGTGCTACGCCATGTGCTACCTGACTTGTATGCAATGGAACCTACAGGGGACACACAGCCGTGTCGCCAGGCCGTGTGTACCTAAAATGAACCTTAAACAACAACTTTACCATTTTCAACTTGGACTCAAAGCAAACCATGTAACAGCCAATTGATCTATTCAAAGTGACAGTAAACAAGCCAAAACATGCCAAATCAACCATCCTAAGTGCTTAAACAATGTATCCTCATTGAAACCACAAGTATATACAATTATACATCAAAATGAATCATCGATCACAACTTATCAAATGACAAGATTTTAACACTTAACCAATATGCCTATTATAGGCACCTTAACCACAATATCACATTAACACATACCATACATAATTTGCATTAAAACATCTTACCACACTCTCATATAACATGTAAGTTATCAATTTGCACATATGTTCATACTTAGCAATTTACAAATTCAAAAC
Organism: Gossypium hirsutum; assembly: GCF_007990345.1. Classification (NCBI taxonomy): domain Eukaryota; kingdom Viridiplantae; phylum Streptophyta; class Magnoliopsida; order Malvales; family Malvaceae; genus Gossypium; species Gossypium hirsutum. The sequence continues at coordinate 53,073,278 of NC_053426.1, read as the reverse complement.
ATTAGTAATAACATTCAAACCTATTACGTGCCATATAATCTGAAATAAATGTTCCAAAAACTATCAAATTATGCTGGATAGTGTGACTTGAGTGCTGGTCCAATCGTCCAACCTTTCGAGTGTCTATAAGAACATTAAATAACACAAGTAAGCTAAATGAAGCTTAGTAAGTTCGACGTATTAAAACAATAAATCTTACCGAAGTAAGTACAACAATTCAAACAATAATAATTCAACCATGAAGGTTTCTTGTCATCCAAAATCTCAATCGATAAATCACTAGAGTTCAATTCAGTACTCAAATATATATAGCCAATCCATCAAAAGCTAATCCCTCTAAAACACAACAATGTTCATATGAGCTAGTCCAACTAAAACACACCAAAGTTCATTAGAACTAGTCGAACTGAAACACACCAAAAAAAGTGTATAACATGAGAATTTGTATCAAATGTTAAACCTCGATTTACTCGGGAAACATTTATATACATCACTCCATAACCATCTCCACTCCAATCCCCCATAACACACCATATCTTGACTGTGCTTTATCTCGTGTTCAATCTGATCCAAACATCAAATTCTATAACATTTCTCATATAATCTTTCATCTCCAATAATCGAATATATCTATTGTACTGTGCTATACTATTCAACAATTCATATAGATATTAAATTTTAAACCGTACGAACTTACCTAGACTGAATTGTAGTAATTGTATAAGTTCAAGGACTATTCCATAAATTTTTCTTTTCCATGAGTATCGACGAGATCTTGATCTAAAATGTAAGATTTCTCAATTATCAGCTTACATTTTACATTTCAATCTATTTTACAATTAACACCCTTTTATTTTTTCAAATTTACACAATTACCCTAAACTTTTACAATTTTTTCAATTTAGTCCCTTAACCCGAAATTCATCAAATTATATATTTTTCTCAAGTCAATATTCCATAAAAATATACTAGGCCCTTAAATAGTCCCTAATAAACATTAAATTCACTATCAAACCCTAAAATTTTGACATTTCACAATTTAATCTTAAAATCAATATCTGACAAAAATCACTTTTCAAAATCATCAAACAACACAATCAAAACTTCAAATACATGGTATTCATCAAAAACATTCTAGATTCATAAATGGAAACTTTTAAAAGTTTTAACAGATTCAAAAATGAAGGTACAGGCTAGCTAGACCTAGTTGCGACGATCTCAAAAACATAAAAATTACAAGAAACAAATATAGAAAACACTCACACGCAAAGCAAATAGTTTGGCTGATTCTCCTAGCTTAAACAACCATGAATTTTCAACTATGGAAAGTACAATGAGGAAGAAGCTTATTTCTTTTATTTAATTTTATTAAAATTACAAATCTGCCATTGAAACATATTATTTTATCATTTTCCATTATTTTGCCATCCCATTATAATAATTAAGGCTTAATTATCACTTATGTTCGTCCTCACTTATTAATTAAACCATTGATTACTACAATGATATAATTACTATGTTTTGCATCTTTTACAATTTAGTTCTTTTTTCCTTAATTAGTTATCTAAACGTTAATATTTCTTAATCAAATTTTAATACGACTCTAATGACTCCACAAAATTCCAAAAATAATATTTATGAGTCAACACGACGAAAATTTTTGGTCCCAAACCACTGTTCTGTCACCACGAAAATCAGGCTATTACAACTCTTCCCCTAGGAAATTTTGTCCTCGAAACCGTTACCTGAGAATAGATTCGGATACTGTAGTTTCATCGATTCCTATGTTTCCTAGGTAGCTTCTTCTTTACCATGACGATGCCAGAAGACTTTTACTAACGGTACTCGTTTGTTTCGCAGTTCTTTGACTTCTCAAGCTAAAATTTTCACGGGTTCCTCTGAATGCGTCAAATCTGGCTGTAGCTCAATCTCACTATGAGGAATCACATGCGAAGGATCAGATTTATACTGTCTCAACATTGAAACATAAAATACAATATGAATTTTTTGAAGTTCAGAGGGCAAAGGTAATCTATAAGCTACAGGGTCGATTCTTTCAACAATTTCTTATGATTTGATAAATCTCAGACTCAGCTTTCCTTTCCGGTCGAAATGTAACACTTTCCCCCATGGAGAGACTTTTAGGAGTACTAGATAGCCAACAATAAATTCTATATCTTTTCTTTTCTGGTTCGCGTATGATTTCTGACGATTAGATGTAGCTTTCAAACAATCTAGAATAACTCAAACTTTGTCTTCAGTTTCTCGAATCAAATGAATTCCTACCATTTTGGATTCACTCAATTCAGACCAATAAAACGGTGTATTACACTGTCTTCTGTAAAGAGCTTTGAACGGTGCCATTTTATACTGTATTGATAACTATTATTATAAGCAAATTCAACTAACAGTAGATATTTTTCCTAGCTGCCTTCAAACTCAAGTATACAACATATTAGGATATCTTCCAGAATCTGTATCACTCGTTTTGATTGCCCATATGTCTAAGGATGAAGTGCTGTGTTGAAATTAAGCTTAGTGCCCAAAGCCTCGTGAAGTTTACCCCAGAATCTCAATGTAAATCTCAAATCACGATCAGAAATAATATATGTCGAAACTCCATGTAATCTCACAATTTTAGATATATAAAATTCTGCTAATCTCTAAAGTGAGAAATCTATTTTGACCGAAATAAAATGTGTCGATTTAGTCAATCTGTTAACAATCACCGAGATCGAATCTTTCTTTTTCAGAGTTATAGGTAAACCATATATGAAATCCATCGTGACTCACTCCCACTTCCATTTCAGGAATCATAACAGGTTGTAGTAAACCCAATGGTACTTGATGTTCTGCTTTTACTTGCTAACATATTAAACATTTAGCTACAAATTCACAAATTTCCTATTTCATACCCAACCACTATTACATCTGTTTCAAGTCATAATACATTTTCGTGCTACCAATATGAATCGAATATGTACTACTGTGAGCTTTAGATGGAATATCACTTTTCAAATCTAGATCATTCAGAACGAAAATCCTATCATGATAACGCATTTTACCAACACTGTACACAATACTCATATTATTTTGAACTAATTGTCGTTTCAACATCAACTTCGGATCTTCATTTTACAATTCTCGAATTTGTTGTAGAAATAGGGGTCTAGGTCTCAACTCTTCCTGTATAGAACCATTTTCATCCATAGCTAAATGAGCGCTCAACACTCGAAGTGGAAACAATGACAACTTTCAACTGAGTGCATCAGCAACTACATTAGCTTGTCTCGAATGATAATCAATAACCAAGTCATAATTTTTCAGTAGCTCTAACCAACGTTTTTGTCTTAAATTTAGTTCTTTCTAAGTCATGAAATATTTTAAACTTTTCTGATCTGTAAACTCGTGACATTTCTTATTGTATAAATAACGTCTCCAAATTTTCAAAGCGAATACAATCGTCACCCGCTCGAGATCATGTGTAGGATAATTCTTTTCATATGGCTTTCTGTTGAGAAGCTTAATCTACTACTTTCCTTGCTTGCATCAATACGCACCCAAACTATTGAGAGACGTATCACTATAAACAACATATGCTACCCTAGACTTAGGCTGAGTCAACGCTAGAGCTTCTGTCAACATGTTCTTCAACTGATCAAAACTCTATTGGCATTTATCGGACCAAAAAAACTCAACATTTTTCTACAATAATCTGGTCATTGGTGAAAAAATAATTGAGAATTTTTTAACAAAATGTCGGTAGTAACTTGCTAAACATATAAAACTTTTCACCTAAGAAACATTTTTCGGAGTTTTCTAATTCATCATAGTAGAAACTTTACTTGGATCAACTTGAATTCTGTAAGCTGATACTATGTGACCCAAAAATCCAACTTTGCGAAGCCAGAATTCATATTTACTGAACTTTGCATACAACTGTTTCTCTCTCAAAGTCTATAACACAATTCTCAAGTGTTGAGCATGCTCGGATTCTGTCTTAGAATAGATCAATATATCATTGATAAATATAACAACAAATCTATCCAAATGAGGTTGAAAAACATGATTCATCAAATCCATAAAAGCAAAAAAGGCATTAGTCAAACCAAATGGCATTACCAGAAACTCATAATGATTGTAACGAGTTCTGAAAGTAGTCTTTGACACATTATAGTATTTAACCTTCAATTGATAATACCCAGATCTGAGATCTAACTTTGAGAACACTGTAACACTTTTTAATTGATCAAACAAATCATTCTGTAGTCTATACACAATCTCAAAGAGCTGTCTTTCTTTTTCACAAACAACACAGGTGCACCTTAAGGAGATACACTCGGTTGAGTAAACCCTCTGTCTAACAACTCTTGCAACTGTGCTTTTAACTCTTTTAATTCAGTTGGTGCCATGCGGTATGGTGATATCGATATCGGTGCAGTACTAGGAACTAGATCAATTACAAACTCAACTTCACAATCAGGAGGTAAACCCGACAACTCTTTAGGAAACACATCAGTAAACTCACTAACAACCGGTAACTAATCTAACTTTGATTCTAAATCTCTGGTATCAAAAATGTATGCTAAAAATGCTACACTACCTTTACGTATCAATCTCTATGTGGAAATAGCTGAAATGATTCTAACAAGATTTTTCGACCCATCTGACTCAACTGAAATCATATCTCCTGTCTGACATTTCAAATCAACCTGTTTCTATCTACAGTTTACCATAACATCATGCAACGATAGCCAATCCATACCCAGAATAACATCAAATTCTCCAAAGGGTAATAACATCAAATTAGTAGAGAATTCATAGCCTCTAACTTTTAGTGGATACCCCGCAGTGCTATTCTAGCCTGAATGTCTACCTTTCTGAGATGTTCACATTTGCTTTTCATTTTGTTCTTTATTTTTTAACTGTTTAGGATAATTCTGAAGAAAGTGATCAGTCAACCCACATCTATAACAGGCTCTTGATTTAGCTCTACACTCGCCAAGATGATATTTTCTACACTATCAACTAGTTTATTAGGAGATTTGAAATCATGCTGAATTGATTTATTTTTATTCGAATGTTCAGACGTTGAAGTAGCTCGACTAAAATATTCTTTAGTCTTTTTTGCTGGTGATACAGAAAATGACTTAGAGGAACTTCTCTTATGAAACTCTTGAATCCGTCTATCCCATTGTATCTTGTGGTTGTACACTTCTTCCATTTTCTGTTCATGACCAGATAAAACAACAAATTCTCAGATTTCCTTACCTTCGATCATCATTCAGAATTCATCATCTAGGCCATCTTCATACACATCTCTTCTTCAGTAGGCACAATCTCCCAAGGATACCTACTGATATATACAAACTCTCTCTCTACTCAGCTACCAATTTATTTCCCAATTGTGACTCAAGAAATTCTCTCTTTTTCTTGTCCAAATACCATTTTCTAACATACTTCTTTTTAAACTCGGTCTGAAAGAAATCCCAAGAAATTTTCCCTCTCGGTACCGCAACTACTAATGTAGTCCACTAATTGCACGATTCCTCTTTTAATAATGAAACAACACATCCAAGAAAATCATTAGGAGGAAAAGCCATTTCTTTGAAAACTCGTAAAATGTTCTAAAGTCAATACTCAACTTTAATAGGATCATCTTCTGATCTACCTCAAAATTCTTTGGCACCACACTTTATAAGCTTCTTTATCAAAATAGGTTGACTAGGCTCAGTCACCGAAGGAGGTGGAGGTGCAACTGGAGGAATAACAGGAGGTGAAGGTCATTGAGCTGGAGTATTCATTTGCATAAACTCGTTGAATCATTGGTTCATGTAACACCCCAAACCCGGCCTGGAAGTTTGGCTCGAATCTGGCATGTCACATTGAAGTTTTTTTCGAAAACCATGTTTCCATTAAAAACCCTTCTTAATAAGTAAAAACTTATACCCTTTTTAAACCTTGTTAGAAACCTCAGCTGAATAACATTCTTAACAACTTTGTAAAAATCTTGGCTGTTGTGGAACTTGATTTAAAAATAATTGTGGATACGTGATGTTTTGAACAACAGTAGTTGCTTTGAAAAACCGTGTTCTAATACTGCAATTATAAGAACAATAAGTAAAATTTCAAATTTGAAATCCAAAAAATTACAACGGCTTTACTACAACCCACATAAAACATTTAAAAGTAATAATCAAAACTATAAAATAAACAGTGTGTGTGGCTTCCTCCGAGCCCCTCGCAGCTCCAATTCCTCTAAGGCTGGAAATTACTTGAAAGGTTAATAAACGGGGTGAGTTTACGAAAACTCAGTGTGAAATCCCCTACTATATAAAAGGAACAGTCAGTCATATAAAAGAATTAAAAGTCTGGCCCCAGCCCTACTTACAGTTTCAGTATCAATTAGGCCTTAGCCCATTATAACAGACAGTACCAGATGGGCTTTAACCCATTACAGAATAAGAAACATTATCAGAACTAGAATCAAAATCAGAATCAGTATCAGGTAACAGAATCAAAATTAGAATGTGAATGCAATCCCAACCCAATCCAGCCGTATACACCCCCGTACCAACCTTACACCATGTGGGGAGACTACTCGACCCGCCCAACCGCTACACACCACAGAAATTTACAGCGAGGCTGCCAGATATTTTGGCTAGGCCACCAGAATAGATATATATATGTGGCGAAGCCACCAGATTGCAGCGAGGCTGCTAGATATTGTGACGAAGTCACCAGAACAGATATATGTGGCGAGGCCACCAGATTGCAGCGAGGCTGCCAGAACGCTTCCTCCATCAATATAACCCATATCCCATGCAACAGATATACATGTCATGGCATACAACATACAAAATTAGAATATCATATCCATATTTGAATCAAACAATCACAGTCAAGTCATTCATATCACTAACATATATATATAATCAAATCCGTCAACCACATAGTCCAAGTCAGTCACTTGCCCACAAGGGCAAAATAGTCATTTAACATCCTAGGGGCAAAATGGTAATTTTACCCCACAAGGGTATCTCGGTAAGTCTACCCTATAGGGGTATTTTAGTAATTCTACCTTACAGGGGTATTTCAGTATTTCTACCCTACAAGGGTATTTCGTTAATTCTACCCTATAGGGGTATTTTAGTAATTCTACCCTATAGGGGTATTTCGGTATTTCTACCCTACAGGGGTATTTTAGTATTTGTATCCTACAAGGGTATTTCGGTATTTCTACCCTACAAGGGTATTTCAGTAATTTTGTAAATCGAGGGTAAAACGGTAATTCTATAAATCAGGGGTACTTTGGTAATTTTACAAGTCGAGGGTATTTCAATAATTTTACAGGTCGAGGGTATTTCAGTAATTTCACAAATCAGGGTATTTTGGTAATTTCACAAACTAGGGGTATTTTGGTAATTTTACAAACCAAGGGTATTTTGGTAATTTTACAAACCAAGGGTATTTTGGTGATTTTATAAACCAAGGGTATTTTAGTAATTTTACAAACTAGGGGTATTTTGGTAATTTGGTAAACTAAAGTATTCTAAACAGGGATCACAATACGAATGGCCCTAAAGCCTATTCTCGGCCCAAATAGGCCCACACGCTCGTGTGGCCCTTTTAGCCCAAATCTAGCCACAGATATGAGATTCACCTAGCCTAGCCCGAAGTAGCCATCCTATAGCTAGAGTAGCGAGAAAATACACACCTGATTGGAGATTGGAGTTAATCCACGCTCCGAGCACTCTTAGCCGGCGCTCAACCCAACCGAGCACGCCACAAAGCGAAAGGGATCAGCCAAGAAGGGTACCTTTACTCTCCTCATGGTTCTCTCTATTTAAAGCCAGCTTCGCATCCACTCTTATGTTAGCTTCCCGATGTGGGATCCCTCCATCACCAGAGTTTAAAACCAACACCAACTCTTGCCGTCCCAACATAGCAAAATAAATGCTCTTTGATTGCCATGAGTTTCGAACCCTGGACCTCCTTGCCAACTCTATGACGCCACCTTCCTGCCTCTTATGTGGCGCTACTTTGCCACTAGACCATAAGGCTTTTTGTGGCACAATTTCCCCAACAATATTCTTAAGGCCAACCTACTACACCCAGGGTTTGATTCACCTTAAACCAAAATTTTTGCTAGAGTCCAGATTTGAACCCAAGACTTCTCCAACACTTCTCAGCATACTTAACCACTAAAATAAGCCTTCATTAACGAAATTTACATGCACAACAAAATATTATAAGCTACCTTCAACTGCTTCCATGCTCAAGGCCCAAAACTTCTAGGCCCAAATTCAGGGTGTTACAGTTCATAAATCCAAAGAACATGTGTTTAAGTACATTTTCCTGTATTGGAGGAATCAAAATATTACTACTCGTCCCATGATTAAAGGTCGGTACATTACTATTAACCTTATCATTGTCAGCACGATAAAATCCATCTGACATATTTACAATCTAAAAGAAAAAAAGGTTAGATCAGATAAAACATGTCACACTTTCACAGGTTTTATGGCATGTAATACTAGAAATTTTATACGCTACGTTCAGTCCAAAAACTAACTAAACCATAGCTCTGATACTACTAAATGTAACACCTCTAACCCGTATCCGTCGCTGGATTAAGTTTACGGAACATTACTGAACAAACAAAACATTAAACATACATTTCATACATCATTGTAAACATATTAAATTACATTCATTTACATACATATCGTCCCTTAATCGAGCCCTCAACACCCTAAAAACACCTTAGAAACAATTCAGGACTAATTTGAAAACATTTGGAAAGTTCAAGAAAAAGTTAGAAAAATTTGACTGCAAAGGTCACACGACCGTGTGGCCAAGGCGTGTGCCTCACACGGTTGGGACACACACTTGTGTCTCAGGTCGTGTAACCTTCGAAATAGGGACACATAACATGTTAGGCTGTGTAACTCTCGTAATAGCCCTACACGCTTGTGTGCCAAGCCTTGTGCTTGGCAGTATAACACTCGAATTAGCTTCACACGCCCATGTGCCAGGCTATGTGCTGCTTGACTTGTATGCAACAGAACCTACAAGGGAAACAAGGCCGTGTTGCCAAGCCAGGTGTCACACACAGCTGAGACACACGCCCATGTCTCTGGTTGTGTAAACCAAAAATGAACCTTAAACAACAAGTTTACCATTTTCAACTTACTTGGAGTTGAAGCAAACCATTTAACAGCCAATTGATCTATTCAAAGTGACACTAAACAAGCCAAAAACATGCCAAATCAACTATCCTAAGTGCCTAACCAATGTATCCTCATTGATACCACAAGTATATACAATTGTACATCAAAATGAATCATCAATCACAACTTATCAACTCACAAGATTTTAACACTTAACCAATATGCCTATTATAGCCACCTCAAACACAATATCACATTAACACATACCGTATATAATTTGCATTAAAACATCTTACCACACTCTCATGTATCATGTAAGTTATCAATTTACACATATGTTCACACTTAAAAATTTACATATTCAAAATATTAGTAATAACATTCAGACCTATTACATGCCATATAATCTGAAATAAACATTCCAAAAACTATCGAATTATGCTAGATAGTTTGGCTTGAGTGCTGATTCGATCATCCAACCTTTCGAGTATTTACAACAACATTAAATAACACAAGTAAGCCAAATGAAGCTTAGTAAGTTCAACGTATGAAAATAATAAATCTTATTGAAGTAAGTACAATAATTCAAATAATAACAATTCAACCATGACGGTTTGCTATCATCTACAATCTCAATCAATAAATAAAAAATGTTCAACTCAATACTCAAATATATATAGCAAATCCATCATAATCATTAAACAATTTCCTTACCGAGATTTTTAATTCGAAGAACGACTTATGAATAAGAGTACATCGTTAATCCAACTAAAACACACCAGATGCTCAGAAGAGCCAATCCAACTGAACACACCAATGCTTATAAAAGCTAATCCCTCTGAAACACTACAATGGTCATAAGAGTTAGTCCAACTGAAACATACCAAAGCTCATAAGAGCTAGTCCAATCGAAACACACCAAATAGAGTGTATAACATGAGAGTTCGCAACAAATGTTGAACCTCGATTTATTCGGGAAACATATATATATCATTCCATTAACCATCTCCACTCCAATCCTCCATAACACACCATATCTCGACTGCACTCTATACCACATTCAATCCGATCCAAACAACATATTCTATAACATTTCTCATATAACCTTTCATCACCAATAATCGAATATATCTATTGTACCATGCTAACTATTCAACAATTCATATAGATATTAAATTTTAAACTGTATGAACTTACCTGGATTGAATGGTAGTGATTGTAGAAGTTTAGGGACTATTTCGCAATTTTTCCTTTTCCACAAGTATCAACGAGATCTTGCTCTAAAATGTAAAATCTCTCAATTATCAGCTTACATTTCACTTTTCAATCTATTTTACAAATACCCTTTTATTTTTCAAATTTACATAATTACCCCAAACTTTTACAATTTTTGCAATTTAGTCTCTTAACCCGAAATTCGTCAAGTTATCTATTTTTCTCAAGTCAATATTTCATAAAAATATACTAGGCCCTTAAAAGGTCCCTAATGAACATTAAATTCACTATCAAACCCTAAAATTTTGATATTTTCACAATTTAATCCTAAAATCAAAAATCTAACAAAAATACCTTTACAAAATAATCGAACAACACAATCAAAGCTCCAAATACATGGTATTCATCAAAAGCATTCTAGATTCATCAATGGCAACTACTAAAATTTTTAACAGATTCAAAGACGAAGATACGACCTAGCTGGACCTAATTGGGACGATCTCGAAAACATAAAAATTATAATAAATGGATATAGAAAACACTAACATGCAAAGTAAATAGCTTGGTCGATTCTCCTAGGTTAAACAACCATGAATTTTTAGTTATGGAAAGTAAAATGAAGAAGAAACTTATTTCTTTTACTTAATTTTGTTTTAATGTTATTAAAATTACAAATTTTCCATTGAAACATATTATTCTATCATTTTCCATTAGTTTGTCATCCCATTAAAATAATTAGGGCTTAAATATCACTTAATTCTGTCCCCACTTATTAATTAAACCATTTGATTACTATAATGATATAATTACTATGTTTTGCACCTTTTACAATTTAATCTTTTCTCCTTATTTAGCTATCTAAATGTTAATATTTCTGAACCAAATTTTAAAACAACTATAATGACTCCTTAAATATCCTAAAAATTATATTTTTGTGTTGACATGACGAAAATTTGTGGTCCCAAACCACTATTTCATCACCATTAAAAATCGAGTTGTTACATAACCTTTAATGTTTATTATGCCATGAAGTGTGCAGATGCAGATGAAGATTGTCATGGCATTTGGATTACTGTACAGTAGTGGAGGAAGAATTAGACGAATTTTGTTATAACAATTCTGATACTGAAGCAGACTGAGTTGAGTTGAATGAAAAGGAACTAATTTAAGAACTTAGTAAACTGATGGAGGCTAAGCAACTTGAAAATGGAACACGGAGGGGTTTCGAATCTTTAAATAAACAAAACATTCTTTTAAACCTCCTCGACCTTCTATAAAGGACCATCCGACTTTGGAGTAAAAGCTTTTTCCATTACACCTGAAGCACGCCTACTTTGGAGACAACAGCACTTTGCCAATAGTTATCTCTATAGAATTAACACCTAATCAAGAGGCTCAATTATTAGAAGTTTTAAAGAGATCTAAGAAAGCGCTGGGGTGGAAAATTGTAGATATCAACAGAATCAGTTCGACCATCTGCATGCATAAGAGTTTACTAGAGGATTGTCATGGTAATTCTATTGAGTAGTAGAGAAGACTGAACCCCCTTATGAAGGAAGTCATTAAAAATGATGTTATCATGTGGCTTGATGCTGGAATAATATACCTTATTTCTAATAGTTCGTGGGTGAGCCATGTTCAATGGGTACCCAAGAAAGGGGGAATTATTGTGGTTAGCAATGATAACAATGAGCTCATTCCAACTTATATTGTCACAGGATGAAGAATTTGCATGGATTGTCGAAAGCTTAACAAAGCAACTAGGAATGACCATTTTCTTTTGACATTCATTGTTCAAATGTTAGATAGATTAGTAGGAAAAGCCTTTGATTGCTTTTTGGATGGTTGTTCAGGGCATAACCAGATTTCCATAGCTCCTACTAACTAAGAGAAGACAATGTTCACATGTTCTTATGGAACCTTCGCTTTCAGAAGAATGTCGTTTAGATTATGCAATGCCCCTACAATATTTCAAAGTTGTATGATGAAAATAGTTTTGGACATGGTGGAGAAATTTTTAGAAGTTTTTATGGATGACTTCTCGGTATTTGGTGATACTTTTGAAAGTTTTTTAAAAAACCTGGAGTTAGTTCTTTGTCAGTGTGAAAAGACTAACCTTGTCCTGAGTTCGAAAAACACCATTTCATGGTCTATGAAGGCATTGTTCTGGGACATAAAAGTTCACAGTAAGGGATTTCCATAGACAAAGTGAAGATTGAGGTTATTGAAAAATCGCCACCATCTACTACAATTAAAGGTATTCGAAGTTTCATTGGCTATGTAGGATTTTATCGACGCTTTATTAAGGATTTTTTGAAAATATCCAAACCCTTGTGTGCATTGCTAGAGCATAACAGATATTTCAAGTTTGATGAGTCTTGTTTACAAGTATTTGAGGAATTGAAAAAATAATTGGTAACAACATCGATTTTCATAGTACCAGACTGAACATTACCTTTCGAACTTATTCGCGATGCCAATGATTTCACTATAGGAGCAGTACTTGGGAAAAGAAAGAACAAAGTGTTTTATGCCATCTACTAGGCAAGCTAGATGTTGACTGATATGCAGCTGAACTACACTACTACTGAGAAGGAACTAGTGGCTGTGGTATTTGTATTTGACAAATACAGATCTTATATAGCCGGCATCAAAGTTACAGTTTATACAGATCATTCTGCGTTTAAGTATTTGGTGACAAATAAAGATGCCAAGCCAAGATTGATTCAGTGGATACTGCTACTATAGGAATTTGATCTTGGAATTCAAGATAGGAAAAACTTAGAGAATCAAGTGGCTGATCACTTGTTGAGACTTGAAGCAAGTAATAAACATGAAAATATTCAACACATTAAGGACAATTTTCTAGATGAGCAACTACTGGTTGCCACGAAATTATATTGGTATGCCTATGAGAATCAAGTGACTGTTTAAAGATGCACATGAATTTTATCAAGCTTGTGATCATTGTCAATGAACTAGGAACTTATCAAAGAGGTATGAAATGCCATTACAAAATATTCTAGAAGTTGAATTGTTTGATGTATGGGGATCAACTTTATTGGTCCATTTCCACCTTCTTAGGGCAATATATATATCCTTATAGCTATAGATTATGTCTCTAAGTAGGTTGAAGCTGTCACTCTCCCTACGAATAATGCCAAATTAGTACTAAGGTCCTGTATAAGAATATTTTCACCAGATCTGGTACTCATCGTTCTTTGATTAGTGATTAAGGTTTTCATTTTGACTGCAAATTAGTTGCTATCACTTTGAATATATATGGGGTTAAACATAAAATTTCCATGACACGTCATCCCTAGAAGAAATGGACAAGCGAATGTCTCGAATAGAGAAATTAAATAGATTTTGGAGAAAGTAGTCAATCCCACTCGCAAGGATTGGTCAACTAGATTGGATGAAGCTTTATGGGCATATCGTAGTACTTTCAAGACACCATTTGGAATGTTTCCTTTCAAGCTTGTTGTAACACTCCTTCCCGTATCTGACGCCGGGACAGGGCACGAGGCATTATCAGACATTTACATTAATACTCACGTAAAAACGGGCCATAAATTTTACCCAATTTAAAACTATTCGCATAGATACATATTGTCCCTTATATGTGCCTACGAGGCCCAAAATACGCATTGGAGATGATTCAGGACTAAGTTGGAATCTTTGAAAAACTTAGGAAATTTTTCATCAAAATAATGTCACACGCTCATGTGATGAGGGGACACGCCCGTGTGCCCTAGGCACACCTGTAACACCCCTAACACGTAACCGTCGCCGGAATAGGTTAAGAGGCATTACTTAACCCACAACACAATTCATAATATTCTTATATCAAATATCAAATTATTACAGTAAATGTCATTCATTCACATTCATTAAGAACATAAAATCGAACATATGATACTTAAACGTGCATTCGAAACTAAATTGATAATATATAAAAGTTTAAAACTTAAAAAAAAAATTTAACTTTTCAAAGGTCACACGCCCGTGTGAACAGGCCATGTGCCTCACATGGCCTTAGACACGCCCGTGTGTCTAAGCCGTGTCAAAACTGGGCATAGCTACAACTTGCTTACAAGGCTACAAGACATGCTCGTGTGCTTTGGCCGTGGTCGAGCCTGACTTGGGCCACACGGCTAGCCACACGTCCGTGTGCTTTGGCCTTGTTCAGGCCTGACATACAACTGTAGGGTACCCCAGGGACACACGACCGTGCAACATAGCCGTGTGTCGCACACGGCTGAGACACACAGCCGTGTCTCTGCCCTTGTGTACAAAAATAGGCCATTTGAATAGCCAATTTGCCACCCTAAATTTGGGTCAACCTACAAGCAAAGAAACAAGCATATATACACCACTATTTTAGCCAATTTTATGCCAAAATATTTATCATTTATATCATAACAATATCAACCATTTTCCTATTTATAAACCTTACCAATTCATGCCAACATAAAATAAGATCATACTAAAACATTTCCTTCCATACATCATTTAATCTCAAGCTAAACTTACCAAAACTAATCAACTAAAACATACCACAATTGCATATTAACATCACATACCATAAGCTATTATCAACTATGAGTTTAAACACCAACTAGCCAAATCACATGGCTAAATATATACATCACAAAACATAATTCTACAACTACCAGCCTATACATGCCATACTTTAAAAGTATACATTTTCAAAAGTACCAAAATGAGATTCGATAGTGTGGTGACGATCCTTGACGATCCCCAAGCTTGCAGTAGCTTCGATATCTATAAAACAATGCAAACACACACAAAGTAAGTTTTCAAAAGCTTAGTAAGCTCGTACCAAAAATCATCAATACATAAGTACTTACAAATTCTCAAATCATCAATCAAATCTATACCAACACAATCCATATGTTCATACTAAATCAATAAGCTTCACATACATAGTATCATTTACCACATAGGTATCGCACTTAATCACTTTCATTCTCACCTTTCGTTTAAATATTTTAAGACTTTCTGTAAATTATTCATGCTTTGAACATCTACACACTTAGTGCTGCAATATTTAGCCGAAGCTAGAACGATTCCGCGCACTTAGTGCCATCTCAATTAGCCGAAGCTAAGTCAGTATCGCACACTTAGTGCCTCATATAGCCGAAGCTAGTTTAAATCGCACACTTAGTGCCAAATACTATTGATTTATCATTGTATTCATCCAAACCAAACATATATACAATATATATATAATCAAAACATCAAAATATACTTAACATCATGTTTTAAGTACGAACTTACCTCATACTCGAAATTGTCGACTCGATTGTTTATTCTATAATCTCGACTTCCCTCGGT
This sequence comes from Gossypium hirsutum, assembly GCF_007990345.1. Lineage (NCBI taxonomy): Eukaryota > Viridiplantae > Streptophyta > Magnoliopsida > Malvales > Malvaceae > Gossypium > Gossypium hirsutum. Next base: position 53,057,529 of record NC_053426.1, on the reverse strand, counting down.
CTAAATCTGAATTCCTCTTTTCTTCATCTATATGTATTCAAAATTAACCCTTTTATTCACCAAATAATTCAAAACAATCCATATACACATATTTAGGACATTTTTGAAATTAGCCCTCACATTTTCACATTTTAACACTTTAGCCCACATTTCATAAAATCACAAAATACACAAAATTTTCTTGTACAAAAGCTTAGCAGAATTTTCCAAGATCTCATACAAGTCCATACACTTCATTTATCTCACATTTTAGTCCCTCAAAATAACATTTTTACAATTTAGCCCAAAATACTCAATTTCATCAAAAATTCAAAGATAAAACATGTAAACCCAACATCAAGCTTTCATAATTCATAAACAAACATCACAAAACTCATGAATTCATCAATGGCATCTCATCAAAGTATCAACAATTTCATGAATTTAAGCATGGGCTAGCTAGAGCACTTAACAATGATCACAAAAACGTAGAAATTATCAAAAACCGAAACAAAAACATACCTCAATTAAGCTTTGAACTAGCTGAAACCCTAAAACTCTTTTTCTTTTCTTTTTTTCTTAAATTTTCAGCACTAACAACATATAATTCCTATTTTTCATGTTTTGTTTTGGTTATAATTCATTTAAATATTGTTTTACCATATTACCCTTGCATTAAAACATTAATATGCCATCAACTAATGTCCAATAATGCCAATTAATCATAAATTTGGTCAAATAACCACATAAGGACCTCACAATTATAAATCCAAGTCAAATAGGCACTTTTAATATCTAGTACACAACTTTTACACTTTACGCGATTAGGTCCTTTTTGCAAATTAAGCATACAAACAACTAAATTTTCACACGAGACATTCACACATGTCAATTCACTTATAATAAGCTTAGAAAATAATATTAAAATATTTTTCTAACTCATATTTATGGTCCTAAAACCACTATTTCGACTAGGGTCAAAATCGAACTATTACAATGCCCGTGTCCTCAGGCCATGTAACTCTCTGTTTTTGACGTCAGCACCAAAACAATGTCACAGGGCCATATCGCACGCCTGGCTAGACCATGTGGTGAAATAAAAATTAAATGATTTTTCATAAAATGGTGCAGACTTTACACGGGCAGAGTACAAGCCCATTTGGATAGGCCGTGTCTCTCACAAGGCCAAGACACATGCCCGTGCCTTAGCCCATGTGTTTACTACTAGGCATTCTAACTTGTAGAACTAGGGTGCAGGGGACACACATGCAAACACACACACCCATGGAGCAGACCATGTGTCACACACGGCCTAGACACATACCCATGTGTCTACTCGTGTGGACAATTTTGTAGCTATTTTCCAAGCCAATTGCCACCCTCCTTTGAACATGATCAATCATAGTTTCAAAGGCTTGCAACATGGCTTGATTTTCGCTCAAAATGTGGTTAATATATGACCATATAGAGTTCACTTAGCACATATTCAGTTTAGTAAGCGACTTAAGTTATTCCACACAAATTCCATAACAAATCTTTAGCAATAACCTACTTCTCATTTATACCATTTTATCAAGATTGTGGCCACACCTATTAATTATAATTCTGTATCATCCCAATTTAGAGCCTAGTCAAAACAGTGGTTTTGAGACCACATATTCGAAATAAAAATAAATATTTCATGATTATTATGAGGTCTAGGATGAGAATGTATGCTTGAGTAGAAATTTCATGGAGAAATTCTATGCCTAAGATACTTAATTTGATATTAGAGACCAAATTGCAAAATATGTAAAACTTGAGTTCTAGAAGCTTTTAGTATGAAATTGAGTTGGATTATAAATTAGAGGTCCTCAATTAGTAATTTGACCAAAGTTTTAAAAATTCAGAAAAAAATGGGCATCATTGGTAAAATTTTAAATAAAGGCCTTAGGGGCATTTTGGTCATTTGGTTAATTAAAGAATAAAAAGGGAAAAATCAAGAAAAAATGTTGTCCATCTCCTACATGGTGCGCAAAAAATTCAAGGGGCTCCATAGCTAGGGTTTTCAACATTCCAAGCTTGATTGTAAGTGTTCCCTAGCCACGTTTTTGATGTTCTTTATATTTTTGAGATCCTCGAAGCATGTTCTAGCCATTTCTACCCTTATTTTAAGCTAGGGTTCATGTTCAAAAACTTACCCATGTGTGACATGTTTGGATTTTGGTGTTTAATGGAGGAATATGAAAGTTTGATGTATGATAAACATATTTTGTCAAGTTGTTTTCCATGAAAACACCTAAAAAGGACCATGTTGCAAAATATGTAAAAGTGAGTAATAGAAAAGTGAAATAAAGGAAAATGTGGGCTGTTATAAGCTAGGAGGTAATTCAACTAGGCTTGGAAAATTAAGGGAATGCATGTATTTCATTATACGAGCATAGGGACTAAAATGTAAAAATGTGCAAAGTTAGTGGTAAAAAGGTAATTTTGCCATAGAGTAAGTTTCTGGGTTGGAATTGAAGAATTTGATGAATTAATAATTTAATCTATTTATATAGACTCAAAAAGACCAATTCCAAAAGTAGATCGTAGAAAACAAAAGGTTTTGGAATAGTCGGAGACGAAACCCGAGACATCATTCAGGTAAGTTCGTGTAACCTAATTGGATGTTTATGCATGTTGGCTGTAATTACTATATCAAATTGAATGTGAAATGCATAAATAACGAATTGTATAAAAAAGTCTATAATTCCGAATTTGATTGAAAAATAGGTTAGAATCCGTTTGTATATGGAATTCCGATGGATAGGTCACTTTTCATGAAAAATGGGGTCATAAATGTGTTGCAGAAAGGATTTAGCTTGAACAGGTAATCCATTGATCTCATTATAGAAAGGATTTAACCTGGACGGTTAATCTTGAAATGAGCCTATTGAGCATACGTTTCAATTAGGATTTAGCCTGGACAGGTAATCCTAATTGACTGGATTTAGCCTGGACTAGTAATCCAGATTAGACTCTGTAGGGTATTCTTTGTCATGTAAAGGATTTAGTCTGGACTAATAATCTGACAAAGCCTTTAGAGTACATCAAACAACTAGAATTTAGCCTGGACTGGTAATTCTGCTGTAAAAGATATGGCTCGAGAGTGTTCTGGATAGGGTACTACTGGATCGGGAATTCAAGGATTCACTGGATAAAATATTTGTACATGACATCAGAAATATGAATTTGAATATGTATATGATGTGATGAGCTCATCTATGGATCTTGAAAATTTATGTAACTAACTTGTTCATTGAGTGCATGTGTTTAGGGAAAATATTTATAATTGATGGATAACATGGCTTATTGTTATTATGTGTATAAATTGACTGGTAAGTTTGCTTTCCGTTATAGGAACTTACTTAGCATGTAATGCTTACCCCCTTTTTACATTTCCCTGTCTTATAGAGCTCTTGGACTCGTGAAGGTTGGAGGACGGTGGGGAGTTTGATCACACTATCGACATTCTCGTTTTGGGCATAAAAGAACTATTTATTTTTGATATAATGGCATGTATAGGGCAACTTATCTTTTAGTTATATGTGTCATTTAAATTAGCCAAGTGTAATGGCTCATGATTGTTGATGAATTATTTTGTATATGGCCATGAAATATGGCTCATATTTTACTATTGGTTTGTAACCCTTATTAATCATGCATGCATGCAATGTGTTCATGTTGACGTGGTTTCTTGGAAATGATGGATGTAAGGTATGGTATATTTATTTAGTGAATGGCCTATGATCAATGAGTATGGCCACAACAATGTTATAAATGTGTAAAGTTGGAAAGAAGGATATAAAATCCTAAAGGTTATGAATTGGTATGAAAATATTAGGAAATGCATGTAAAAAAATTGAGATAGTGCATGGAGGCATTAGGGTCATAATTTAATCATGGATTTGGATATTAGAGTAGTTCAAATGTGAATGGTTGAATGATGAGAACATATACAAATGAATGATTCCTTAAAGCGTGGCAAAAAGGCTTGGAGAATAACCTTGAAATTGTCCACACGGGTAGACACACGGGCATGTGTCTAGGCCATGTGTGACATACGGTCTGCCCCATGGGCGTGTGATCGATCGTGTGTCCCCTACACCTTAATTTTATAAGTCAGAATGCCCAGCAGTAAACACTCGGGCTAAGACAAGGGCGTGTGTCTTAGCTGTGTGAGAGACACAGCCTAACCACATGGGCGTGTGGCCTGGTCGTGTGAAGTCTGCACCATTGTTATGAAAAATAATTTATTTTAATTTGGCCACATAGCCTAGCCACACGGGCGTGTGACATGTCCGTGTAACCTTATTTTGGTGCTGATGTCATAGTCAGAGAGTTACACGGCCTGTGGACATGGGCGTGTCAATAGCGCACGGGCGTGTCCACATTTCACACGAGCGTGTCCCTATTTCACACGGGCGTGTGACTCTGTATTTAAGAAAATTTCTCAAGTTTCCCTAAAGTTTCTGGTTGGGTCCCGAACTACTTCCGATGTATGTTTTGGACCTCATAGGCTATGTTTTGGACCTCATAGGTCCATACAAGGGACTTCATGCATATGTTCGAATGACTTTTGATTTGAAAGGGATATTATAGCCTGATTTTGCTTGAACAATTATATTTATGTTTGGTAATGCATCGTACCCTGTCCCGGCCTCGGATATGGGTAAGGGGTGTTACATTTAGTTGTATGAGAGCTACGGTTTAGTTAATTCTTGGACTAACGTAGCATGTATCGAATCTAGCTATACATGTCATTGTACAAGTGTTACATCTCCTAACCATTTTAAATGTATTTGTATATAGTAAATGTCTTCCAACCAAGCTCGAGATGAGTCCGAGGAAGTCGAGATCCATGCTCCAGCTTCTGTACAGTAAGCCACGTCTAGTAGGAGGAGGAGGCCCCTGTCTAGGGGTCGGAAGAGGTAAAGGTAGCCCATTTCAAAATAATGGATGAATGGTTTGGTGAGTACTTGAGGACCAACCCTGTTATACCACGACCTCTCCTACCCTCTACCCGATTTGAAGAAGTACCACAAAGTGTGGCACCAATAAGAATTGTAAAGCTCCAGTAGATAAACTGAGGAAATATGGGGCCGAAGAATTTAGAGCCACAATTGACGATGATCCGGAATGAGTTGAGTTCTGGCTTGAAAACACCATGCGAGTTCTTGATAAACTATTGTGTACTCTTGAGAAATGTTTGAAGTGTGCAGTATCTCTCCTGAAAGACACTGTATACCACTGGTGAAAGACTGTATCCTCAGTGGCACCGAGAGAGAATATTACGTGGGAATACTTTCAAGCTGAATTTAAGAAGAATTATATTAGTCAAATATTCCTGGATCTGAATAGAAAGGAATTTCTAGAACTTAAGCAGGGAGATTGGACTGTGGCAGAGTAGGAACGAGATTTTGTCCGATTGAGCCAGTATGCTCAAGAATGGGTTCAGACTGAAGCGAAAATGTGCAAGAGTTTCGACGAAGGATTAAATGAGGATGTTAAATTGTTGATTGGGATCCTTTAGATAAGAGAGTTTGCAGTATTGTCCGACAGAGCCAAGAAAGCTGAAGAGCTAAGTAATGAAAAGAAACAAGCAAAGAGGAAAGCTCAAGTTCCGAATAAGAAATTCATGGGCAAGACATATACATCCCCCACAAAGAAATCAAAAAGCCACCAGGAAAGCTCCAATTCATCAGTAGGATATTCGGGTAAGACAAGAACCTCTAAGTGACCTAATCTGCGATCTTTATCTCCCATGGCAATTAGTGTGGGAAGTGTAGGAAACCAAAAACCGCGATGTAATAGTTGTAACAAGTTTCACTTTGGAGAGTGCTGGATGAGGAGTGGGGCATGCTATAGTTGTTGTTCTCTTGACCACTTCCTTAAGGATTGCCTAGAATAAGATAACAAAGAAGTTGAGCCAAACCCGAAATTGAATACTCCTATCTCTCAAGGTAGACCTCTAAAATACCCCGAGAGTGCTAGTGGAGGTCGTAGTGATGCAAAGGATACTACTGCCAAATCAGAAGCTTGAGCCCCGGTAAGAACTAATGCTAACGTGCTAGAGAGGAAGCCTTAGCTCCTGATGCCGTTACAGGTACATTTTGTCTTTATGATATTCCTGTTGTTGCCTTAATTGACCCGAGGTCAACCCATTCGTATTCTGTATGAAATTGGTTCTAGTGAAGAATTCCCTGTAGAATTTACGGAATACGTGATTAAGGTGTCAAATCCGTTACGCAAACATGTACTAGTTGACAAGGTATGCAAGAAATGCCCTTTAACGATTCGATGCCATTATTTTCTGGCTGATTTAATGTTACTGCCATTTGATTAGTTCGATGTTATTTTGGGTATGGATTGGTTAACACTACATGAGACTATAGTAAATTGTAGACAAAAGGTCATTGAATTAAGGTGTGAAAATGGCGAAACTCTCTGGGTTGAACCAGATGAGTCACATGTACCATCCATTGTAATTTCCTCTATTTCGGTTCAAAAATGCTTGAAAAGGGATGTGAAGCCTACTTGGCTTATGTGTTGAATACTAAGGAATCTGAATTGAAAGTCAAATCAGTGCCAGTAGTATGAGAATACCCAGATGTGTTTCTGGAGGAGTTACCAGGATTACCTTTTGTTAAAGAAGTTGAATTTAGCATTGACTAGTACCAGGAACAACACCTATTTTGATTAGTCCTTATCGGATGGCTCTACCAGAATTAAGAGAGTTAAAGTCTCAGTTACAAGAATGGATGGATAAGGGTTTTCCAAGGCCTAGTTTCTCCTCTTGGGGTGCACTGATATTATTTGTGAAAAAGAAGGATGGTTCTATAAGACTATACATCGATTATCGTCAACTCAACAAGATGACAATCAAGAACAAATACCCATTGCCGAGGATTGATGATCTATTTGACCAGTTGAAGGGAGCAATGGTATTTTCAAAGATAGACTTGAGGTCCAGCTATTACCAACTGCGAGTGAAAGAATCGGATGTGCCCAAAACTGCTTTCCGAACAAGGTATGGTCACTATGAATTTCTTGCTATACCATTTGAGCTAACGAATACTCCTGCAGTATTCATGGACTTGATGAATCAAATTTTCCAACCATACTTGGATAAATTTGTTGTAATGTTTATTGATGACATACTGTTTACTCTCATGATGAATCCGAGCATGCTAAACACTTGAGGACAGTTTTGCAAACTTTGTTTTTAAGAAGTTGGGTTTTTGGGACATATTGTTTCGAGTGATGGCATCAGAGTTGACCCGAGTAAGATTTTGGGCATCGTCGAATGGAAACAGCCAAGGAACGTGATAGAAGTTAGAAGCTTTTTAGGCTTGGCTGGCTACTATAGACAATTTGTTAAAAGATTTTCTATGATCACCACTTCGATGACTAGGTTGCTTCAAAAAGATGTTAAGTTTGAGTGGTCGAAAAAGTGTCAGCAATGTTTGGGTAAGGATTTCGTGATTTATAGTGATGCATCCTTGGATGGTTTGGGATATGTACTCATGCAAGAGGGTAAGGTGGTAGCCTACGTTTCAAGGTAATTAAAGCCTCACGAGAAGAACTACCTGACACATGACCTGGAATTGGCTGCTATTATTTTTGTATTAAAGATTTGGAGACACTATTTGTATGGTGAGGAGTGTCGGGTGTTCACCGATCAAAAAAATTTAAAATACTTGATGACTCAAAAGGATTTGAACCTAAGGCAACGTAGATGGCTCGAATTACTCAAAGATTACGAGCTTATGATTGATTACCATTCGGGTAAGGCGAATGTAGTCGCTGACGCTTTGAGTAGAAAATCATTGTTTGCCTTGAGGGCTATGGGTACGCGACTGGCTTTGTCCAAAGATGGCTCAATCCGAGCAGAGTTGAGAGTTAGACAGATCTCTCTTCAACAGATTTGTGATGGCCAGAAAGTCGATAAAGAGTTACAAGCTAAAAGAGCTAAATGCGAGTCTAGTAGTGAAACGGATTTTCAGATCGACTCTGATAATTGCTCAAGATTCCGTGGTAGGATCTATGTTCCGAATGACACCAAGCTGATTTGGAACATTTTACATGAGGCGTATAGGAGTAGTTTATCAGTCCACTCGGGTAGTACAAAGATGTATAGTGATTTGAAGAAATTGTATTGGTGGAATGGTATGAAAAGGGATATCTCTGAGTTTGTGTCGAAATGTCTGACTTGCCAACAAGTAAAGGCCGAACATCAAGTGCCTTCAGGGTTACTTCAACCTATCATGATTCCCAAATCGAAATGGGACCGTATTACTATGGATTTTGTGATAGGATTGCCTTGTCCAGAAGAAGAAAGATGTCGTTTGGGTCGTAGTTGACAGGTTGACTAAATCAGCTCATTTTATACCAGTACGAACCGATTTCTCGCTAGATAAGTTAGCTGAGCTGTACATTATTGAAATTGTGAGACTTCATGGTGTACCATTGTCAATTATTTTGGATAGAGATCCAAGGTTCACTTCTCAGTTTTGGAAGAAATTACAAGAAGTTTTGGGTACAAAGCTAAACTTTAGTACCGCTTTTCATCCGCAGACTGATGGACAATCTGAGAGAGAAATTTAGACACTTGAAGATATGCTTAGATGTTGTGTTCTTGAATTCCAAGGTAGTTGGGAAAGGTACTTACCTTTGGTTGAATTTTCTTAAAACAATAGTTATCAGTCGAGCTTGAAGATGACGCCTTATGAGGCACAGTATAGACATAAATTTCGTACACCATTGTATTGGACTAAGCTTAAGGAGAATAAGATTCATGGACTTGATTTAATTAAGGAAATAATAGAAAAGGTGAAAGTATTTCGTGATTGTTTGAAAGCGGCATCGGATAGGCAAAAGTCGATGCGGATTTGAAAAGATAGGAAATTGAGTATCAGGTCGGTGATAAAGTATTCTTGAAAGTGTCTCCATGGAAAAAGTCCTGATATTTGGAAAGAAAGGCAAATTAAGTCCTTGATTTATAGGACCGTATGAGATTACTGAAAGGATAGAGCCTGTTCCTAATCAATTGGCCTTGTCGATTGAATTAGAAAAGATTCACGATGTATTTCATGTATCCATGTTGCGCTGATATAGATCCGATCCTTCTCATGTGATTGCACCGACAGAGGTTGAAATCAGACCGGATATGACTTATGGTGAGGAGCCGATTAAGATCTTGGCTCGGGAAGTCAAGCAATTGAGAAATAAAAGTGTTGCTCTTGTAAAAGTTTTATGGCAAAGACATGGGGTTGAAGAGGCTACATGCGAGTCTGAGGAGACTATGAGGAAATAGTATCCAAACCTTTTTACTGGTAAGATTTTCGGGGACGAAAATCCTTAATGGGGGAGAGTTGTAACATCTCGATTTAGGGCCTAGTCGGAACAATGGTTTCGAGACCACATATCCAAAATAGAAATAAATATTTCATGATTATTATGAGGTCTAGGATGAGAATATATGCTTGAGTAGAAATTTCATGGAGAAATTCTATGCCTAAGATGCTTATTTGACATTAGGGACCAAATTGCAAAATATGTAAAACCTGAGTTCTAGATGCTTTTAGCATGAAATTGAGTTGGATTATAAATTAGAAGTCCTCTGTATTAACCCTACCCCGTATCCATCGCTGGAATAGGTTAAGAGGCATTACCGGACTCATAACTTTATCAAAACAACCAAATATCAAATACCATCTCAATCCAATAAAATATCATTCATTCATGTTCGTTACTGATCGCAGTGATTTGTAACAAGTAATAAATATTTATAATGAAGATCAGACCTAGACTAGCTATTAACTCGATGAAAAGGCAAGCGCACCTATCGAATAATAGTATAGTAACGGTAAGACCGGGATATCTATCCATGGGTACCAAAAGTACTAGTAATAACTATCTTTTTATTATCTAGCCTAAGAATAAAGGGTTTGTTTATTAAACTAATCATCTAAACTAATTAACTAATTTAATCAAAGCAAAGAGAAAGTTTGGAAAAAGACTTGAAGAAAAGCAATTGATAAAGACGACACCCAATGAGGAATCCACCTAGATTTCACTTGTTTTCTGACTTTGAATCGGACGATTTATTCACTTGACTTGATCCGTGAGACTCCCTAACCTATGTTATTATCCCTATTCAAGACTAATAACGTCTAACCCCTAGATTGAATAACTGATACTTTTCTCTAATTAACACTCTAGGGTTGCCTTAGCTCGATCTATGGACTCCCATATTAGGTTTCACCCTAATCCGACAAAATCTCATAACCCTATTTCTAGGTTTCCGATCAACTCTGCTTAATTATGCCAAATCTACTCTTAGGCAGGGCTTATTCCTCCTCTACATAAGCACATCAAATCATGAATTAATACCCGGAATATTAACTCAAGCATTAAGAACACATAATTAAGAACAAATCAAGTATTTATCATACAGTTCATATAATAATAACAAGATCCATCATAGGTTTTATCCCCCTTAGGTATCTAAGGGGTTTAGTTCATAATAAAATAAGAGTACATCTCAAAAGTATAAAAATAACAAAACATAAAGAAAACTCTAAAACCCCTGAAGGAATTTTGAGAGAGATCTTCAGTCTTGGAGTAGCTACGGCTTTTGAAATGAATCATCTAGCTTCCTTCAAGTAATTCCCAGTGTGTGGTTCTGTGTTCCAGAAAAGTTCTGGAGAGAGAGGCCTCTTTCTAGGTCATACTTAAGGTGTTTATATAGGATTTTGATTGGCTTTCTTGCCCCCTAAGTATCCTTTTTCCGTGTAAAATACAACTCCTTGAAAAAGGGACACGCCCCTGTGCCACGGTCGTGTGACGTGGTTGCCAGGCCGTGTTCGATCCGTTAAATTGCCACGGTCTTGTGGGCTCAATGGCCAGGCCGTATGAGTCGTGTAAACCTTGGTCGGCACTCTCGAGAGGCGCGGGCCTGTGATCTGCCCGTGTGGCAAGGCTTAGGCCGTATGGTCTTCATGATTTGGTCTGTTTTGTCCCTTTTTAGCTCGTTTTTTGCTCCTTTTGACCTTTGGTGCTCTCTTGAGTACAGAACATGAAATAACCAGATTAAGAGCACCAAAATCCATAAATCTAATAGTAAACATCCATAAATATGCTAAGTATTTGGGGGTAAAAACATGTATAATTTGGTGTTTATCAAATACCCCCACACTTAAGCATTTGCTTGTCCTCAAAAAAAATTCTAACTTACTACTAGAATTCATTCTTTTCAATCGCATAATCATTACTGATAATGTTACAAACTATTCCACGAAAATTTATACAGTGAGAATTTAACTATAGGGGCATTAGAAGCCTCAAACAATCTAAATCGGATATCTCGATAATAAAATTATAGGTAAGCTCCTTCCTTTAAGTAATTAACTTTAGTCCTAAATACACAAGAGATGACATCCTCACTAAAGTTTCACTCAAATCACTCAAAGTGTTTAAGGGTCAAGACTAAGCACTCGATTTTCTAACATGAAAAGTTATTACCATAGGCTTGAATGAAAATCAAATCTCCCCCACTTGTAATTGATATGATAAACTAATCAAAAGGTCTTTGCATGGTTGTAATGGGGTTTAGGTTATAGGTATGGATATAGGTTGAAGGACAGGGGTTAGAATCGAGATAATTTCAATATGTTCCCCCACTATCAAAAACTTAATCACTGAATCACAAACAAATAGCTAGAATTATTTTACATGAGTTCATGAAAACTTTAGCTTGCTAAGAATTACACACACATGTTTTTTTAAGAACAAATCAAGTTAATACAATACAGAAATTATACTTCATGATTCAGTAACAAAAAATGGTGAACATAGTGAGGTAACAATATTAAATTCAATCTCGATAAAAATGGGTCAAATTAAGTAAGAGGATTTCAACAATAATGGGTTAATGGGTTAATGATAGGGTTAATCAATGAAAAAGGGTTAGTAGGCTCAACGGGGGTTCACTAAGGGTTTAATTATGTGGGAAGGCTTTTTATGGAGTAAGTGGGTTAAATCCTAAGTGCCTTTATCATCTCAATATATCAAATCATACGTGTGATCTTCACATGTATAATCGAAGCAAGTTCTAGAATAACAGTTCAATGTTGACACACTCAAACCATAAAAGAAGTGAGCAAGAAAGAAAGCTATATGCTCAAAAGGCTCAAAAATCTCACCAAAAATTTGAGTTTTTGATGTCATTCCTGTATACTTAAGATTTTAAGATAATACCTCAATTCAGGAAAATAACTTAAAAATTTTAGTTCTCAAAATATCAACTTCTCATGCTTGATTCTCTAATGTCATATAATCAAATAATCATGCATAATTCCCTTGGTCTAATTCATGACATATCAATAATAATTATAGATCAATCAGGATTCATTCGATTAGGATTATGAGAACATCACTTAAACACAATACCAAATTCAGGGATTTGAGAATAATGCAAAAAGTTAGGTTTCATGTTCACCCCCATACTTAAGATATACATTGCCCTCAATGTACAAAGATAGACTATTCAACATAAAGAAAATCATAAGAGGGAAAAAGGTGAAACTCCCTGTTAGAAGGATATGGAGCTTGATTCTGAGGATGGAGTGTTTGGGGAAATGGTAGTGGCCACTAGTCTTGTCTAGATGAAGAAATTGGGTCATTGAACATGGCACTCGTTAGGTATTGTTCCCTATTTGTTTTCTCATTACGTAAAATATTCCTAGCAGCTTTGCTTGGAAGTCTGTAGAATCATGAAGAGCTTATTAAGAGTTGGTGTGGAAGAGAGTGTAGTGGAATTACTTGTTAGAAATACTAGAACATGGAAAATAAAAATTTACTAATATAGATTTGTCTTTCAAAATAAGAAAATTGAAAAATCAAAAATAAAAAGTAAAATAAGAATAAAATAAATAAAATAAGAATAAATAAAAATAAAATAGGAGGATTCAATGATCCTCGTCGGTGGGGCCTTTAGGTGGTGGTACTGGAGTGTCGATGTGGAAGTGCTGGAACAACTGTTGCATCATGGCCTGCATATCGTCCATCTATCGGTCTCGTCGTCGATCTTACTCATGGATCATCTCGAACTGTGTAGTGCAGTACTGCTAGAAGTGGGCGAGTCGGTCGGAAAGATGTGCCAATGAAGCAGCCACAGGAACTGGTCGTTCCCTAGGTGGCGCGGTAGAGGGCTCCTCATGCTGTGGGGGAAATTCATTAGGAATTTCCTCAGGATCCTCCTCGTCAATGGCATGCGAGGGACAGTATTGAGGAGGATCGGTCCCACGTCGTCGCTCGATCATCCGCATGTGTAACATAGTCGTTATGCCGTACGTGTTGAGGAGGCCAAAGTGTCTGGCAAGGTACGTCACGTAGGGGTCGGTGGAGATCACTCCCTTCCAATGCCGCTCGGTCTGATGGCGAATGGAAAAAATAATGAAGTATGCCAAATCAGTCACGTGTGTGTTTACCATGCACCATAAATAGTAGGTGTCGTGGGTGTTGACGACGCCGGTGCTTTCTCTCCTCTTGGTCAATGTGTGAGCCAATATGGCATGGAGATAGCGGAGGGAAGGGGGGAGAGCTGAGGCCTTCGAGCGACTGGGGTCGTAGGTGGAAGAGAGTGGTGCGAAAGCCTTCCAGCACAAGGAGGGGGAGATGCGGATATTGCGTGGGAGTGCATTCATGTCCTCCTCCTCCATAAAATCATCGGTGTAAAGTCCTAGAGCAACTCCAAACTCTAGGACACTCATTGCACAAACTAGACCGCCTAATCGGAAATGAATGGTGCTTGGGTCGTCATTGTTCATCATCACCGCCTGTAAATGAAAAGTAGAGCATAATTATAAGGTTAGCTCTAAATAAGTGGGTTCAGTAATAGCGAAGAACCGTTCCTATAGGTCTGTAGACAGGAGGGCGCGGATGGCATCACTGAGCTGGACTTGCTTTACGGCAGCCCAGTCGATGCAACGACCTATGGTGATGGGTCGTGCGCGTAGTATTTGAAGTAGATCCTCTTGTAAAGCTTGTGGAAATTCAAGGAACGAGTGCCGAACTTCGACTGTAGCTCATACTGATGAAGAACCCAGTCCCCTATGTCTCTATGAGGATGGGACCGCAGCCTTCTTGCCCCTTGATGACGACATAATATACCTGAAACTACATGAGCATTGATAGAATCCAATATACATCAATAGTTAAGCAATAGGCCTAAAACTAGTATATGCTATTTAGTGTGTTAAATAAGTCAAATAGAAAATTCTTAACTTGTCCAAAACATATTTGTAATAGTAACAATATCTATGTAAAGCATGAAAATTACAATGTAACAACACAAATTGGAAAAACAAGGTTAAGAAAGTGAACCACGAGCTGTTGTAAGGCGGTAGACGGGCGTGTGACGCGAAAAGGAAACTGTATGGTGGGAAAAATAAAGGGTATAGGGAGGGGAAAATGGGGATGAATGCAAACGGAGTGACTTTGAGGGTGGTTTGGGGGTTGGGGAAGTGAGAATCTAGGGAATGGTGGCCGGAATAGGGAGTAGGGGTTGAGGGAGGGTGGATTTCGGCTAGGTTTTTGAAAGGAGGAGGAAGATGAACAGTGGTTTGTTTATATAGGGGAGGGGCACACGGCCTAGGGCCACGCCCATATGTTGTGAGGGTAGCTTGTGTTTTTTGAATTTTTTCAAATGTGGTCGTGCTCGGCTAGTATGACACGCACGTGTGTCTTGGGCGTGTGTGGCACACGGCCATGTCGCACAGTCGTGCCTAGCGTTGTTCGCTTCTCCTACGCCCGTGTGTTCTGGTACCATGCCCGTAGATTGTTGTACATGGCTGAATGGCACGGGCGTGTTGCACGCCCGTGTCAAAGAAACAGAATCAAGCCTTGTCCCTGGCACACCTGTGGTTTTCTATCCCACGCCCGTGTTATTCCTATCAAGTTCACCCACGGCCATGTCGCACAGCCATGGGGATTTATCGCACCCCGTGTTTTGGGGATATCATGTCCTACTTCAACACGGCTGTCTTGCACGGCCGTGTCTCTTCCCCTATTTTGCCACAGCTTCAGGCGCACCCATGTGCCTGGCCGTGTGTCTTGAAAAACTTTGCAATTCAAAGATAAAGTTAATGATTTGAAGTGTTAGAAATTAATTAAAAATAAAGAAATCAAAATATGTTAGTGCTCGGGTTGCCTCCCGAAAAGCACTTATTTATAGTTTAAGCTCGACTTACCTCTCCGTTGATTTATCATGGTGGGTTGAGGAGTTCATACTACTCGTTCCTGCTATCAATCTTAAAACAAGGTTTTAATCGGGTGTTGTTTACCTTAAAAGTGCGGAACTTGGGATGACTCACCTCCACCATACTGAATGGAAAAATACTGAGTACCGTAAGAGGGATTTCCTCATTCAGTGTGGTAGTGACAATGTGAGGATCAACGGCATCTAGTAAGACTTTATCGCCTACCTTAAGTTGATTAGGAGAGGTATCGGGCTTGTTTTGGCGTAGTTTTGGTTTATCATGTGTTCTCGCCATTCGTCTAGATCCTCTATCCGTAGCCTTCGTTCTTCATGGACGTCTTTGTTCTTTTCATGATTGTAGCGCATTGTCTCTGTTGTCTTGGTTTGAGAAAGTTCCTGCAAGGACGATTGAATATTAGTTTTATCATCGACAGGTTTTATAGCATTATCCTGAGTCTTAGGGGTTTTGACTGAGTCACGTGCTTGGAGTGTTACTGCATCGTCACCTGCACGAAGTGTTAGCTCCCCTGTGCCTACATTAATAATGGTTCTAGCAGTTCCTAAAAAGGGTCGTCCTAAAATTAAAGGTACCTCGTTATCCTCATCTATATCTAAGACGACAAAGTCTACTGGGTAAATAAATTTATCAATTTTAACGAGAACATGTAACGCCCTAATTTTCAGGACTTTTTGGGTTTCTGTGATCTTTGGTAAATTTTGAAATTTTGGTGTTCTGAATATTGGAATTGTGTTTAACTGTGTTAGTGGGCCTTTAGAAGGCCCAAGCCTAAGTTAAACACGGTAAAATATCAAGGTTGGATTTTAAGTGAATAGGAGACTTGGTTAAGTGGGCTTTTAAGAAAACTTCGTAAATTATGACGCAAATAAGGCCTTGGTAAAGTGGCAAGGTGGCGCCACTAAGTTCCTAAAAAAAATGGTGTCTGCGAAGGAATTAAAGTTCCAGGATTCAAGTTGCAAGGTAGGCATATGGTTACTTTTTAATTTTAGGCATGTGCCGGGCATGTGATCACTTAAGTGAATTTCGGAAAGGGCCTTAGGGAGGTTGGGTCGATTGTTTTAGTTGATATTAGGGTTAGGTTCTTTTCTTTTTCTGTCTTGGAGAATTAGGGTTAGCCACTTGAAAGCTTTCACTGCCATTCATCCTTTCTGAGTTCTCACAAAAGCCGAAAATGCAACTTCCTTCTCATTGGTTTCGATTTCTTCTTCCTCTCTTTTTCCTCCATTTTCTTTCTTCCTTTTTTGCTTTTTCTTCTAGCCGAAACATTCTGATCACCTTACTCACTTCCTCTGTCAATCCTATCCTCTACAAAACCTCCATAGCCGATTGCCATAAAAGTCAAAATCCTTAAAACTCACTTCTTGTGCCGATTTCTCCAAGCCAAAATCCTTCAGTTATTTTTGTTCTTTTTGATAAACTTTCATCTTCTCTAAACCCTTAGTATTTGTCAGCAACAGTACTTCAAAGTTATAGCCTCAAATCGTCATCCTTTTCATCACTTAAAAAGCCGAAATACCATAAATTTAGGGACTCATAGTTGAAACTTCAGATCTCCTGAATTCGATTTCTACTATCGTTTAAAGGATAGATCTGCATCAGATCTATGTACAAATCAAAGAGGAATAAGTGGTAAGTGCTCATCACCTCAGATCTAGTCTTATTTTATAATTTAGAAAAGCCGAAGTCCCTAAAATCTAGGGAGACTATCGATTTGGGCATAGGGCTTTAAGGGTCTTTAACTGACGATTTCCTTTGGTGATTAGTGTCTTCAAGAGGTTTGATTGAAGGCTTGGATCTTTGGAACAACTAGACTTAGATCTAGTCCTCAATTTTCGATAAAAAAGGTAAGATTCTAAAGGCTTTAGGGGCATGGTTCGAATATGGGTTGCTGAATATTGGGATTAGTTGTTGTGGGTTGCAATCTAAGAATTGTGGTACTCAATTGTAGGACATCGTAAGGGATCTCAGTAGTAGTCTTCGCGAAACAGGTGTGTATCGAACACCCTCTCATAGTTCAATTTGGCAAAAGCTGAAATGCTGAAATTTCGGCATTTCGTGGGCTTGTGAGTGTGCGAGTGCTCACAAGACGTTTAGAAATCATTAGATCTGAAATCGCAAAGTGGTAAGTTAGTCGTGTGTGAAATTTCGTGCACTTTGGTAATTGGGCCTCAATAGGCTAAAACTGGGCCCAGTGAGCTTACGGGCCCATACGAGAAAAAAAGAAGGATAATAAAAAAATTAGGAAATAAGTATGTTCTATTAGACTGTGGAATTGAAACTGCTTAAACTGGTAAACTGGTCATAAAACTTGAATTAAATGGGTTTAAATTGCTAGTGGACACTGTAGGGCCATTAGGGGTTTTAGGGCCCAATGGCTAAAATTGTGAAATTTAGACTAATAAATTATTGCGATGACAAATGGCCTAGTAAGGACTGTAACATTCATGAGAACCCTTAAAACTAGAAAAATTACTGAAATACCTTTATAGGTGGAAAATTTACAAATTTACCCTTAGAAGCAAAATTACTGATATACCCCTAGGGTTAAGGTTGACCTGAATGCATGTTTGACTTTCCTATTTACTGCATGCCATGTTATTATTATCTGATGCATGGGACTAGGTTATTGATGGAGGAAGTACTGAAAGTGGCTTGTCCATGTACTAGAGGATTTGCCTCAACTTACTGATATCTGAGCAGCAATGCTGTAACTGTGGAGTGTAGGGCTGGGTGGGTTGAGCTATTCCCCACATAGAGTGTAGGGCTGGTATGGGTGGAGTGTAGCGGTTGGTTATTGGCTGGGTTGGGCTTGCATACACGAATATGTCTATTCCGTTTTGGAATGGACCTATGGGCCATATTGTTATCTGAAAAGGGGCCAAGGCCTAGTTTACTGTATTCTGAAAAGGGCTTCGGCCCGGTACCAGCTGTTATCTGAATAGGGCTTAGGCCCAATGGGCTTTAGGTGACTTGGGCTTTCGATGGGTTTTCCATACACACTGAGTTTTCCAAACTCACCCCTTTCTCTTCCATCCTTGCAGGTGAGCCGTAGTTGGTGGACTTGGAGCTGGGCGAGATTCAGAGTGGCCACGAAGATTAAATTTCTGGTTTTTTTTAAATAAGTTTCAATTAGCTTCCTTTTAAATTTCACATTTATTTTTGATTATTTCTATTTTGGTTAAAGTTGTAATAAGGCTGCTCTATTATTTTTATTTTCGGTTTTTAAATTACTTAAAACATTTTCAACTTGAAATTCACATCACTTAAATTGATTCCTTAAAATTGGTTAGCTCTAGGGCGCGTTTTATAAAAGTTACTTCTTTTCAAAATATCATGATAACCGAGCAAAGCTTTCGCAACGTAAATGTTTTCAAAGGAAATAAATATTTTAAATAGACTTAAACTTAATTTGTTGTTCGTGGACAAGTAATAAGCTTAAAGTGTGGCAATGGATGTGTGCATGTCTAGGATTGGATCATGGAAGAGCTAGGTACTTAAGCTGTCTAATTGACTCACCTCCTCTTTTCTTGAATCTTACCTAGTGCGCAAGTTCCATTCACTTTAAGTTAAAATGAAAATATTCTTTAAACACTAAGAAAAATTTAGATAAAACATGAGTTTTCAGTTACGCTTTAATGTGACACGCTGGATTCGGCCATAACGTCTGGGCCGGGTTTGGGGTGTTACAGAACATCTTCAATAATACTGTTAGGAATTCTAACTATTTTGTTAGCCAATTGTATGCTCATCCTAGTCTACTTAGGTTTACCAAGACCTGGTCGTTTAAACATTTTATACGGCATAACATTTATACTTGCCCCTAGATCAGCTAAAGCATTATTCACAGATAAACTACCAATTAAGCAAGGAATTGTAAAAACCCCTGGATTTTTCAATTTGTTAGGTAGCTTATTCTTTAGAATAGCTGAGCAGACTGCATTGAGTTCCACATGCGATGTAGCGTCTAATTTCCTTTTATTAGCCAGAAGTTCCTTTAAGAATTTTGCTGAGTTAGGCATCTACGAAAGAACTTCAATAAAGGGTAAGTTAATATGTAATTTCTTTAAGAGTTTGACAAAACTTACCAAATTGTTCTTCTGTTCTGTATTTCATCATCGCTTTAGGATATGGCACACGAGGTTCATAATTCGTACTTACCTGTTTAGGATCATCATCATTTACCTCTTCTCAACCTTTGTTCATCGCGTTGTATTGCTGTAATTCTAGCTCAGGTGCAATGAATCCTTCCTTATCTTGGGCACTAATTGCATTGAGGTGTTCCCTCGGATTAGGTTCCGTATTACTTGGTAAGATACCTTGTTTTCGCTCGGATATTAGTTTGGATAGTTGGCCTATTTGAGTTTCGAGTCCTTGGATCAATGCTTGTTGATTTTTAAGTGTTGTCTCGATATTTTGGGAACGGGTTTCTGACACCGAGATGAATTTTGAAAGCATCTCTTCAAGGTTCTGCTTCTTCTCTTGTTGATAAGGTGACTGTTGAAAACCCTGAGGATTTTGTGGCTTTTGATTCCCTTGACCTCCCCAGAAAGAATTTGGGTGGTTCCTCCAACCTGCATTATAGGTATTACTGTATGGGTTATTTTGAGATCGAAAGTTATTGTTACCCATATAGTTGACTTGCTCTTCTTCAATTGTAGGATTGAAGGATTGGTATTCTGTATGCACACCTCCTCTGCTTGAGTCACACCTCATTACTGGATGTACCTGCGTAGAACCAAGAAAACTATCAATCTTTTTATTGAGAAGTTCTACCTGATTAGAGAGCATGGTGACTGAATCGATGTTATAAACGCCTGTTGTTTTTGTTGGCTTAGTCCCCATGACTTGCCACTGATAGTTGTTCAGTGACATCTCCTCTATGAATTCGTAGGCATCTTTTGGTGTTTTATTGTTTATGGTTCCACCAGTAGCTGCGTCAATAATTTGTCTTGTCGAGGGATTCACACCACTGTAGAACGTTTAAACTTGTAGCCATAGAGGTAACCCATAGTGAGGGCACCTTCTCAACAGATCATTGTATCTCTCCCATGCATCGTAAAGTGTTTCTAAGTCCATCTACACAAAAGAAGAGATATCATTGCGTAATTTAGCCGTTTAGTCGACGGAAAATATTCTAGTAAAAATTTCTCGGTCATTCACTCCCAAGAGTGATAAACCCTCGTGGTAACGAGTTTAACCACTGTTTAGCTTTGTTTCTCAGTGAGAATGGAAATAACCGAAGACGGATGGCATTATCAGAAACGCCATTGATTTTGAATGTATCGTAAAATTCCAAGAAATTTTCTAAGTGAGTGTTGGGATCTTCATCCTGCAAACCATCAAACTGAACAAACTGCTGTATCATCTGAATAGTGTTAGGTTTTAATTCAAAATTATTCGCAGCAATAGCAGGTCTAACTATACTTGATTCAGTTCCTGTTAAAGAGGGTTTAGCATAGTCATACATAGTACGTGGAGTCGGATTTTGATTAGTTGCAATTACAGGAGGCAGCTGATTGTCTTGGTTTTCAGCCATCTCGTCGGTTGGAGGTTGAGTATTCTTTTCTTGTTCATTTTTTGTGTTAGCGTAAACTTTGCCTTATTTCTCTTTGATTTTTACGAATTGTACGATCAATTTCATTGTCAAAGAGTAATGGTCTTGACGGGTTTCTTCTAGTCATAAACTATAAAAACCTGTCAAGAGAAAGAAAAAGTAAATTAATAAATAATAATAATTAAATTAAATTAAATTGCAAGAAAAATAAATGGCTAAAATAATAAAAATTTAGTGTTCCTAATATTTCAGTTCCCCAACAATGGCGCCAAAAACTTGATCGTAGTGATTCGTAACAAGTAATAAATATTTATAATGAAGATCAGACCTAGACTAACTATTATCACGACGAAAAGGCAAGCGCACCTATCAAATAATAGTATAGTAACGGCAAGACCGGGATATTGTACCCAAGGGAACCAAAAGTACTAGTAATAACTATCTTTTTATTATCTAGCCTAAGAATAAAGGGTTTGTTTATTAAACTAATTATCTAACCTATTTAACTAATTTAATAAAAGCAAATAGAAAGTTTGGAAAAAGACTTGAAGAAAAGCAATTGATAAAGACGACACCCAAGGAGGAATCCACCTAGATTTCACTTGTTATCTGCTTTGAACCGGACGTTTTATTCACTTGACTTGATCCGTAAGACTCTCTAACCTATGTTATTATCCCTATTCAAGACTAATAACGTCTAACCCTTAGATTGAATAACCGAGGATTTTCTCTAATTAACATTCTAGGGTTGCATTAGCTCGATCTATGGACTCCCATATTAGGTTTCACCCTAATCTGGCAAAATCTCGTAACCCTATTTCTAGGCGCCCGATCAACTCCGCTTAATTATACCAAATCTATTCTTAGGCAGGGTCTATTCCTCCTCTGCATAAGCACATCAAATCATGAATTAATACCCGGAATATTAACTCAAGTATTAAGAACATATAATTAAGAACAAATCAAGTATTTATCATACAGTTCAGATAATAATAACAAGATCCATCATAGGTTTTATCCCCCTTAGGTATCTAAGGGGTTTAGTTCATAATAAAAGAAGAGTACATCTCAAAAGTATAAAAATATCAAAACATAAAGAAAACTCTAAAACCCCTGAAGGAATTCTGAGAGAGATCTTTAGTCATGGAGTAGCTCCGGCTTTTGAGATGGATCGTCTGGCTTCCTTCAAGTAATTCCAGGCGTGTCGTTCTGTGTTCCAGAAAAGTTCTAGAGAGAGAGGCCTCTTTCTAGGTCATACTTAGGGTGTTTATATAGGCTTTTGATTAGCTTTCTTGCCCCTTAAGTGTCCTTTTTTCCGTGTAAAATACAACTCCTTGAAAACGGGACACGTTCGTGTGCCACGGCCATGTGACATGGTTGCCAGGCCGTGTTCGGTCCATTAAATTGCCACAGCCGTGTGGGCTCAATGGCCAGGCCATGTGAGTCGTGTAAACCTTTGTCAACACCCTCGAAAGGCACGGGCGTGTGAGCTGCCCGTGTGGCAAGGCTTAGGCCGTGTGGTCTTCTCGATTTGGTCCGTTTTATCCCTTTTTAGCTCATTTTTTGCTTCTTTTGACCCTTGGTGCTCTCTTGAGTACAAAACATGAAATAACAGGATTAAGAGCACCAAAATCCACAAACCTAATAGTAAACATCCATAAATATGCTAATTATTTGGGGTAAAAACAGGTATAATTTGGCGTTTATCAGTTACGAACTTAAATCGAGCATACAAGGTCTAAATCCATGCATCTAGAACTAAATTGATAACATGTGAACTTTTTAGAACTTATAAAAATTTTCAACTTTTAAAAGGTCACATGCCTGTATTATAGGTTGTGTGCCTCATATGGCATTAGATGCGCCTGTGTGTCTAAACCGTGGTGAAACAGGGCATACATACTGACTTGTCGACACGACCACAAGACATGCCCGGGTGCCAGGCCGTGTGAAAATTAGGGAGGCTACTGACTTGGCCACACGACTGACCACACGCCCGTGTGCCAACCCGTGTGCCACACACAACCAATAGACACGCCTATGTATCTAGGTCGTGTCAAAATTGGAAGGTATACTGCCTTTAATTCATAGGGTACCCAAGGGACACACGGCTGTGTAATGTGACCGTGTGTCACACAGGGCTGTGTAACGTGACCGTGTGTCGCACACAGCTAAGACACACGCCCGTGTCTCTGCTCGTCTGGACAAAATAGGCCATGTGAATAGCCAATTTGCCACCCCAATTTGGGTCAACCTACAAGCAAAGAAATAAGCATATATGAACAACCAATTCAGCGAAATTCCGAACCAAAACATAAGCCACTCATGACATATCAATTCTAATCAAATACATACTCATAAGCCTTACCAATCTATATCAAAACATAAGTCAAAAGCTTGTCAAAACATTTCTTTCTATACATCATTCAATTACATGCTAAAACTTGCCAAAACTTACCAACATTTACCATTTCTTTTGTCCAACTAAAACATATCAAATATATCATATCGCATCATATATCTTATACCAAAACAATGACCTATTCACAACCATACCAAGCCATATCACATGGCTAAATATATACATCACAAAACATAATCCTACAACTTCTAGCCTATACATGCCATACTTTAATATATACATTTTCAAAGTACCTAATTAAGGTTCGATAGTGTGGTGATGATCTTTGATGATCGCCGAGCTCACAGTGGCTTCGATATCTATAAAACAAAGCAAACACATACACAAAGTTAGCTTTCAAAAGCTTAGTAAGTTCGTACCAAAATCATCAACAGTATGTAAAATATGAAGCATCAACACATAAGTACTTATAAATTCTCAACTCATCTATCAATTTCATGCCAATATCATCCATATGTTTACACCAATTCAACAAACTTTATATGCATAATACCATCTACCATATAGGTATTATACTTACCCGAACATTCCCGTATTCATTCATTTTCATTCTCACGTCTTGTTCGGATATTTTAAGACTTTCCAAAGATTACCAATGCTTTAAACATCCGCACACTTAGTACTTTAAAGATTAGCCGAAGCTATAATAATTCTGCACACTTAGTGCTTTCTCAATTAACCGAAGCTATCTTGGTATCGCACACTTAGTGCCTTATATAGCGGAAGCTAGTTTAGATCGCACACATAGTACCAAATACCATTGATGTATCATCGTATTCATCCAAACTAAATGTATATACAATCTATGTATAAACAAAGCATCAAAACATATTTATAACATCATGTTTTACGTACGAACTTACCTCGTACTCGAAATTGTTGACTCGGATCATCTACTTTATAATCTTCGACTTCCCTCGGTCTAAGTCTGAATTCCTCTTTTCTTGATCTATAAGTATTCAAAATTAACCCTTTTATTCACTAAATTATTCAAAAAAAATCCATAGACACATATTTAGGGCATTTTGCAAACTAGCCCTCACATTTTCAAATTTTGACACTTTAGTCCCTAATTCACAAAACCACAAAATACACAAAGTTTGCTTGTACACAAGCTTAGCCGAATTTTCATAGCTCTCATACAAATCCATACATTTCATTTATTTCACATTTTAGTCCCTCAAAATAACATTTTTACAATTTAGCCCAAATTACTCAATTTCATCAAAAATTCAAAGACAACATATGTTAACCCTAAACATATCTTTCATAATTCATCAACTAACATCACAAATCTCATAGTTTCATCAATGACATAACTCAAAAGCATAAAAAAGAATCAGAAATTGAGACATGGGCTTGACAACATACTAAGCAATGATCACAAAAACTAGAAATTCTCAAAAACCGAACAAAACTTATACTGTAATCAAGCTTCAACCATAGCCGAATGAAAACCTAGCCTTTGGCTTTCTTCTTTTCAAATTTTTGGTAAAAAATGATGATAATAAGGATGATTTTATGATATGTTTTATTTAACATAACTTAATTACTAAATACCAATTTTAACCTTATCTATTTCATTAAAATTCCACTAACTATTGTCCATATTTGTCCATTCATTAAACCAATGGTCTATTTGCGTCATAAGGACTCCTTATTTAAAAATCCAAATCAAATAGGCACTTTTAACATCTAGCACACAGCTTTTACATTTTACGCGATTAGGTCCTTTTTATTAAATTAAGCATACAAACATTCAGACAAGACTTTCACACATGCTAATTCACACATCATAAACACAGAAAATAATATTTAAACCGGTGAACCTAGGACTTAATTTTCCTTTTTTACCGAACCGAAGCACTTTCTTTCATGGAGATACCTTTAAAAACACTTTATGACCGATCTCAAACTCAATATCTTTTCTTTTCAAATCTACATGAGATTTCTGACTATCGGAAGCTATTTTCAAACTATCTCAAATCACTTTTACTTTCTGTGCAGTTTCTTTGATCAAATCAACCCCGTGAATCTTATTTTCATTGAGGTCCGTCCAATACAAAGGTGTATGGCATTTGCGACCCTATAAAGCTTCATACAGTGCCATTTTAATGCTCGACTGAAAATTGTTATTACAAGCGAATTCAATTAAAGGTAGATATTGTTCCCACGACCTTCAAACTCAAGAATGCAACATCTCAACATATCCTCAATTATCTAAATAATCCGCTCGAATTGGCCGTCCTTTGCAGATGAAAAGCAGTACTAAAGTGCAATTTAGACCCAGAGCATCTTGCAATTTCTTCTAGAATTGTGATGTGATTCTCGGGTCTTTGTCTGATACAATAGATGATGGCACACTATGCAATCTCACAATATCAGAAATATATAACTCAGCTAATTTATCAAGTGAGTAATCAAATCGAAGCGGAATAAAATAAGTTGATTTCTTCAATCTATCAACTAAAACCCAGATTGCATCTTTCTTTCTCAGATATTGGGGTAAACCCGAAACAAAGTCCATTGTCACTTGATCCCATATCCATTCCGGAACCATAATTGGTTGTAACAAACCAGATGGAACCTGATGTTCAGCTTTAACTTGCTGACAAATCAAACATTTAGAAACAAATTCAGAGATATCTATTTTCATTCCGGACCACCAGAAATGTTGTTTCAGATCATTATACATTTTTGTACTACCCAGATGCATAGATAACGGACTATTGTGAGCTTCACTCAAAATCATCTGAATTAACTCAAAATCATCTGAATTAACTCTGAATTTCTTGAAACACAAATTTGATCTCGGAATCTCAAACAATTATCTTTATCAAATCTGAATTCTGAATCAAACTCTACATCACACTGAGCTCTTTTAGCTAAAATCTCATTATCAATCTTCTGAGCTTCGATAATTTACTGTAATAACAAAGGTCTTACTTTCAATTCAGCTAAAACTGAACCATCATTGGACAAAACCAAATGAGCATTCATCGAACGTAAAGCAAACAACAATTTTCGACTCAAGGCATCAGCAACAACATTTGCTTTTCTCGGATGATAATCAATCACAAGTTCATAGTC
The DNA here is from genome assembly GCF_007990345.1 of Gossypium hirsutum. NCBI lineage: Eukaryota > Viridiplantae > Streptophyta > Magnoliopsida > Malvales > Malvaceae > Gossypium > Gossypium hirsutum. The sequence continues at coordinate 53,031,182 of NC_053426.1, read as the reverse complement.
TTTTAACAGTTCTAACCATTTTCTTTGTCCCAGATTCAGATCTTTCTGAGTCATCAAATACTTCAAACTCTTATGATCAGAATACACATGACATTTCTCTCCGAACAAGTAGTGGCGCCATATCTTTAGGGCAAACACAATTGCAGCTAAATTAAGATTGTGTGTCAGATAGTTCTTATCATGCGACTTCAACTGTCTCGAAGCATAAGCAATGACTTTGCCTTCTTGCATTAAAACACATCCCAGACCAATCAACAAAGCATCACTGTATATCACAAATTCTTTGCCCGATTCGGGTTGTACCAATACCAAAGCTTCAGTAAACAAAGTTTTCAACTAATCAAAATTGTTCTGACACTTTTCAGACCACACAAATTTCACATCTTTTTGAAGTTGTTTTGTCAACGGAGTCACAATCATCGAAAAACCTTTTATGAATATTCTATAATAACCAGCAAGTCCCAAAAAACTGCGGACTTCAGAGACATTCCTTGGAGGTTTCCAATCCAAAATAGATGAAATTTTGCTCAGATCAACTCGGATACTAGAGGCTGATACAATATGACCTAGAAAACCAACTTCTCGCAACCAGAATTCACATTTACTGAACTTTGCATACAACTGTTTATCTTATAGAATTTGTGGCACTAATCTCAAATGCTCGGCATGTTCGAATTTATCACGTGAATAAATCAATATGTCATCAATGAATACAACAACAAATTGATTTAGATACGATTTAAAAATTCTATTCATCAAATCCATAAAAATAGTAGGTGCGTTAGTCAATCTAAAAGGCATAACTAAAAATTCATAGTGGTCGTACCTCGTTCTGAAAGTAGTTTTCGGAATGTTTGAGTCTTTCACTCACAACTGATAATAGCCTGATCTCAAATTTATTTTTGAAAACACAACAGCTCCTTTCAACTAATCAAACACATCATCAATTCGAGACAAAGGATACTTATTCTTGATAGTCACTTTGTTCAACTGACGATAAGCTATACACATTCTCATCGTTCTGTCTTTCTTTTTCACGAATAGAACTGGTGCACCCCAAGGTGATAAACTCGGTCTAGCAAATCCTCTATCGGTTAATTCTTGCAACTAAGACTTTAATTCTTTTAGTTCGGTCGGAGCCATTCTATATGGAGCCATCGAAATCGGAGTAGTACCAAGTACCAATTCATGCCAAATTCTACTTCTCTAACTGGAGGTAATCCTGAAAGTTCTTCAAGAAACACATCAGGGAAGTCACAGACAACAGGCACAGATTCAACTTTCTTTTTTGACATTCTCAAATCAATCACATATGCCAAATAAGATTCACAATCCTTTCTCACAATACTCAAGGCTTTCATCGAAGATATTATAGCAGGCAATCCATTCAAATCACTAGATTCAATTCCTACTATTTCATCATTCTTGCATCTCAAATCAATAGTTTTCTGTTTGTAGTTCACAACAACATCATGCAAAGTTAACCAATCCATACCAAGAATTATATCAAATTCATCAAAAGGTAACAGCATCATATTAGCCGGAAAACAAGTGTCTCGAAACATTAATGGACAATTCTTGTAGACTTTATCAACCAAAACACATCTGCCTAAGTGGTTCGAAACTCTAATTACAAATTCAGTAGACTCTACAAGAAAAGTCTTACTGTTAACTAAGTTCATGAATATATACGAATGTGTCGATCTAGGATCTATCAAAGTAATCACAGTAAATGTACCCACAATCACGTCTGGCGATGAAGCTTCTTTGCAAGCTCAGATAGCATAGGCTTTGGCAGGTGCACGAGCCTCAGATCTAACAGCTGTATCTTTTGTTCCTCTTTTACTATCGCTTACATTTCCCGTATTTCTGGGAGTTCTACCACGAGAAGCTTTGCTACTCAGCCTCGGATTCTGAATATTATCTTTTTTAGCTAAATCTGGGCAATCTTTTATTAAATGATTCCGTGAACCACAACTGTAATAAGCTCGGTTATTACTCTTTCCCTAGCATTCTCCAAAATGTCGTCTTCTACATTGATCACACTCCGGTCTTTCATTCTTTGCATTACCAGCACTGGCAACAGACGTAGCTGGAGCTTTAAAGCTCGATTGCTATCTAGCACGATCTCTGTTCGAATGTCCCACACTAGCCTTTGTACGACTATTATCATCTCTGAATTTCTTTCATCCATATTGAAATGACTTTCCCGATGATCTCTTTCATACCTCTCTAGCTTCAAAATCAGCTTTTCTTTTCTCTAGCCTAATATCTTCAGCTTTACATGCTCATTCAACAAGCACAACAAGTTCTTTGATTTCCAAAATCTCGACTAACAGACGAATATCTTCGTCTAAGCCATCCTCGAATCTTTTGCACATTATTGCTTCTGTATATACACATTCACGAGCATATTGATTTAATCTTGAAAATTTTCGCTCGTATTTTGTGACAGACATACGACCTTATTTAAGCTCAAGAAACTCTTTACGTTTCTAATCGGTGAATCTTTGACTGATATATTTCTTCCAGAATTCAGCTTGGAAGAAATCCCAAGTAACCCGTTCACTCAGAACCACAGATGTCAAAGTCTTCCACCAATGGTACGCTGCATCTCTTAGAAGGGAAACATCACATTTTATGCATTGTTTAGGATTTAATGATAATTTGTCAAACACTCTTATCGTGTTCTATAGCCAAAACTCAACTTTTTCAGCATCATCGCTCGTTGTAGCTTGAAACTCTTCAGCCCCATATTTTGTAATATTATCAACTGGTGGTCTACTTAACTGAACCGAATTCACTGGTGGCATAACTGGAGTTTGAGGAGAATTAACTGGGGCTGGAGGTTGTTGTACAGTTGGATTGGTTCTAATATATTGGGTGAACCAATCATTCATCATCTGATAGAAGGCTTGTCTAGCCTCACTATCACAGCTACTCGTAGTAGGTCGAGAATCAAATGGCACCGTCCTTTGCGTAGGAGCAGGCGCATTGCTTTCGACATCGTCCACTATGGCTCTTTCGGGATCCATTTGCTATATAAAAGCACATTTCAATGACAGGATTCATCACACTATCGCAGTTCATAAATATGGATGTATAGCTAGACTCATATACGCTATGGTAGTCATAGAACCTACTAAACCATAGCTCTAATACCAATAAAATATAACACACCTAACCCATATCCGTCGTCTGAATAGGTTAAGAGGCATTACCAGAATCGCAACTTAGATCAAAATAACCAAATATCAAATACCATCTCAATTCAATAAAATACCATTCATTCATGTTCATTACAAACATAAACTGAGCATACAAGGTCTAAATCCATGCATCTAGAACTAAATCGATAACATGTGAACTTTTCAGAACTTATAAAAATTTTCAACTTTTAAAAGGTCACACTCCCATGTGAACAAGCCGTGTGCCTCACACGGCACTAAATACGCCCGTGTGTCTAAGCCGTGGTGAAACAGGGTATACATATTGACTTTTCCACACAGCCAAAAGACACACCCATGTGTCAGGCCGTGTGAAAACTAGGGAGGCTACTGACTTGGCCACATGGCTGACCACACACCAGTGTGCCAAACCGTATGCCACACACGACCAATAGACATGCTCGTGTGTTTAGGTCAAGTGAAAACTAGAGGGTATACTGCCTTTAATTCGTAGGGTACCCTAGGGGACACACGGCCATGTAATGTGACCGTGTGTCGCGCACAGCTGAGACACAAGCCCGTGTCTCTGTTCGTGTGAATGAAAATAGGCCATTTGAATAGCCAATTTGCAACCCCAATTTGGGTCAACCTACAAGCAAATAAATAAGCATATATGCACAATCAATTTAGCCAAATTCCAAACCAAAACATAAGCCACTCATGACATATCAATTCCAATCAAATACGTACTCATAAGCCTTACCAGTCTATATCAAAACATAAGTCAAAAGTTTTCAAAACATTTCTTTCTATACATCATTCAATTACATGCTAAAACTTACCAAAACTTACCAACATTTACCATTTCTTTTGTCCAACTAAAACATATCAAATATATCATATCGCATCACATATCTTATACCAAAACCATGACATATCCACAACCATACCAAACCATATCACATGGCTAAATATATACATCATAAAACATAATCCTACAACTTCTAGCCTATGCATGCCATACTCTAATATATACATTTTCAAAGTACCTAAATGAGGTTCAATAGTGTGGTGATGATTCTTGACGACCGCCGACCTCACAGTAGCTTCGATATCTATAAAACAATGCAAACACATACACAAAGTTAGCTTTCAAAAGCTTAGTAAGTTCATACCAAAATCATCAATAGTATATAAAATATGAAGCATCAACACATAAGTACTTATAAATTCTCAACTCATTTATCAATTTCATGCCAATATCATCCATATGTTTACACCAATTCAACAAACTTTATATGCATAATACCATCTACCACATAGGTATTATACTTACCCGAACATTCCCGTATTCATTCATTTTCATTCTCACCTATTGTTCGGATATTTTAAGACTTTTCGAAGATTACCAATGCTTTAAACATCCACACACTTAGTACTTTAAAGATTAGCCGAAGCTATAATAATTCTGCACACTTAGTGCTTTCTCAATTAACCGAAGCTATCTCGGTGCCTCATATAGCTGAAGCTAGTTTAAATCGCACACTTAGTGCCAAATACCATTGGTTTATCATCGTATTCATCCAAACTAAATGTATATACAATCTATGTATAAACAAAGCATCAAAACATACTTATAACATCATGTTTTACATACGAACTTACCTCGTACTCGAATTTATCAACTCGAATCATCTACTCTATAATCTTCGACTTCCCTTGGTCTAAGTCCAAATTTCTCTTTTCCAGATCTAGAAGTATTCAAAAGTAACCCTTTTATTCACTAAATTATTCAAAACAATCCATAGACACATATTTAGGGCATTTTGCAAACTAGCCCTAACATTTTCACATTTCGACACTTTAGTCCCTAATTCACAAAATCACAAAATACACAAAGTTTTCTTGTACACAAGCTTAGTCGAATTTTCATAGCTCTCATAAAAATCCATAAATTTCATTTATTTCACATTTTAGTCCTTCGAAATAACATTTTTACAATTTAGCCCAAATTACTTAATTTTTTCAAAAATTCAACGACAACATATGTTAACCCTAAACATATCTTTCATAATTCATCAACTAACATCACAAAGCTTATAGTTTCATCAATGGCATAACTCAAAAGCATCAACAAAATCAAAAATTGAGGCATGGCTTGACAGTATACTAAGCAACGATCACAAAAACGTAAAAATTATCAAAAATCGAACAAAACTCATACCTTAATCAAGCTTCAACCATAGCCGAATGAAAACCTAGCCTTTGGCTTTATTCTTTTCAAATTTTTGGTCAAAAATGATGGTAATAAGGATGATTTTATGATATGTTTTATTTAAAATATCTTAATTACTAAATACCAATTTTAAGATTATGTATTTCATTAAAATTCCACTAACTATTGCCCATATTTGTCCATTCATTAAACCAATGGTCTATTTGCTTCATAAGGACTCCTCATTTAAAAAGCCAAATCAAGTAGGCACTTTTAACATCTAGCACACCACTTTTACATTTTACGCGATTAGGTCGTTTTTATTAAATTAAGCACACAAACATTCAAATTTTCATACGAGACTTTCACACTTGCTAATTCACACATCATAAACACAAAAAATAATATTTAAACATTTTTTGACTCAGATTTGTGGTCCCGAACCACTATTCTGACTAGGGTCTAAACCGGACTGTTACATCCTCAAATAGTAATTTGACCAAGTTTTAAAAATTTGGACAAAAATGGGCATGCATGGGTAAAATTTTAAAGAAAGGCCTTAGGGGCATTTTGGTCATTTGGTTAATTAAAGAATAAAAAGGGAAAAATCAAGCAAAAATGTTGTCCACCTCCTACATGGTGTGTTGAAAATTCAAAGGGCTCCATAGCTAGAGTTTTCAACATTTCAAGCTTGATTGTAAGTGGTCCCTAGCCCTGTTTTTTATGTTCTTTATATTTTTGAGATCCTCGAAGCATGTTCTAGCCATTTCTACCCTTATTTTAAGCTAGGGTTCATGTTCAAAAACTTACCCATGTGTGACTTGTTTGTATTTTGGTGTGTAATGGAGGAATGTCAAAGTTCGATATATGATAAACATCTTTTGTCAAGTGGTTTTCCATGAAAACACTTAAAAAAGACCAAGTTGTAGAAGATTTAAAAGTGAGTTATAAAAAAGTGAAATAAAGGAAAATGTGGGCTGTTATAAGCTAGGATATAATTCAGCTAGACTTGGGAAATCAAGGGAATGCATGTATTTCACTATACGAGCCTAGGGACTAAAATGTAAAAATGTACAAAACTAGGGGTAAATAGGAAATTTTGCCATAGAGTAAGCTTCCGGCCTGAAATTGAAGAATGTGATGAATTAATAATTTAATTTGCTTATATAGACTCGAAAAGACCAATTTCAGAAGTAGATCGTGGAAAACAAAAGGTTTTCGAGTAGTCAGAATCCAAACCTGAGACATCATTTAGGTAAGTTCGTGTAACCTAATTGGATGTTTATGCATTGTTTTATCAAATTAAATGTAAAATGCATAAATAACGAATTGTATGAAAATGTCTATAAATCCAAAATTGATTGAAAAATGGGTTAGAATCCCTTTGTATATGGAATTCCGATGGATAGGTCATTTTTCATGAAAAATGGAATCCTGCATGTGTTGTAGAAAGGATGTAGCTTGGATGGGTAATCCATTGATCTCATTATAGAAAGGATTTAGCCCAGATAGGTAATCCTGAAATGAGCCTATTGAGCATACGTTTCCATTATGATTTAGCCTGGACTGGTAATCCTAGTTGACTGGATTTAGCTTGGACTGTTAATCCAGATTATACTATGTAGGGTATTCTTTGTCATGTAAAGGATTTATCCTGGACTGGTAATCTGACAAAGCCCTTAGAGCACATCGAACAGCTAGAATTTAGCCTGGATTGGTAATTCTGCTGTAAGAGATATGGCTCGAGAGTATACCGGATAGGGTACTACTGGATATGAATTGACAGTTAATAAAATGGTACACATGGAGCGTACTAAGTGATGAAATATCCATCAGAATTCAAGGATTCACTAGATAAAATATTTGTACATGACATGAGAAATACAAATTTGAATATGTATATGATGTGATGAGCTCATCTATGGATCTTGAAATTTTATGTGACTAACTTGTTCATTGAGTGCATGTGTTTAGGGAAAATTTTTATAATTGATGGATAACATAGCTTATTGTGATTATGTGTTAAAAATGACCTGTAAGTTTACTTTCCATTATACGAACTTACTAAGCATGTAATGCTTACCCCCTTTTTACTTTTCCCTATCATAAAGAGCTCTTGGACTCATGAAGGTTGGAGGACGGTGGGGAGTTTGGTCACACTATCGACATTCTCGTTTTGGGTATAAAAGAACTATTCATTTTTGATATAATGGAATGTATAGGGTAACTTATCTTTTGGTTATATGTGCCATTTAAATTAGCCAAGTGTAATGGCTCATGATGGTTGATAAATTATTTTGTATATGGCCATGAAATATAGCTCATATTTTACTATTGGGTTGTAACCCTTATTAATCATGCATGCATACAATGTGTTCATGTTGATGTGGTTGCTTGGAAATGATGAATGTAAGGTATGGCATATTTATTTGGTGAATGACCCAAGATCAATGAGTATAGCCACAACAATGTTATAAATGTGTAAAGTTGGGAAGAATGATATAAAAACCTAGAGGTTATGAATTGGTATGAAAAGGTTAGGAAATGCATGTAAAAAAATTGAGATAGTGCATGGAGGCATTAGGGACATAATCCAATCATGGATTTGGATATTGGAGTAGTTCAAATGTGAATGGTTGAATGCTGAGAACATGTACAAATGAATGAGTCCATAAAGGGTGGAAAAAAGGCTTGGAGAATAGCTTTGAAATTGTCCACATGGGTAGACACAGGGGTGTGTGTCTAGGCCGTGTGTGACACAGAGTCTGCCCCGTAGGCAAGTGATTCACCCGTGTGTCCCCTGCACCTTAATTTTATAAGTCAGAATGTCCAGCAGTAAACATGCAGGCTAAGACATGGGCGTGTGTCTTAGCCGTGTGAGAGACACGCCTAACCACATGCCCGTGTGTTCTAGCCGTGTGAACTCTGCACCATTTTTATGAAAAATCATTTAATTTAATTTGGCCACATGGCCTGGCTACATGGGCATGTGACACGGCCATGTGACCTTATTTTGGTTTTGATGTCATAGCCAAAGAGTTACACGACCTGTGGTCACGGGCGTGTCCCCATTTCACACGACGTGTGACTCTAAATTTAAAAAAATTTCCCAAGTTTCCCTAAAGTTTCCGATTAGGTCCCGAAATACATCCGATGTATGTTTTGGACCTCGTAGGTCCATACAAGGGACATCCAGCATAGGTTTGAATGAATTTTGATTTGAAAGGGATATTATAGCCCGATTTTGCTTGAACATTTGTATGTATGTCCGGTAATGCTTCATACCCTGTCTCAGCCATGGATACAGGTAAGGGGTGTTAAAATTCTTTCTCTAAACATGAATGACATTCATCACTCTAGTCAACACAAGTAACCATCATGCATAACAAGAGTGTAACTCAATTCATACATGCATAATTAACTAGAGTTAGAACCCAATAGTCACATATTAGCCATATCACATAGTTATATACAAAATGAATTATCACTCATCAAAAGCCATCACACTTGGCCAAATTAAATGACACATATGAAAAAAGATAAGTTACCCTATACATGCCATTATATCAAAATAAATATTTCTTTTATACCCAAAACGAAATTGTTGATAGTGTGTCAAAGCTCCAACCGTCCTCCAACCTTCACGAGTCCGCAAGCACTATAAGACAGGGAAAAGTAAATTGGAGTAAGCATTACGTGTTAGTAAGTTCGTATAGCAGAAAGTACCTGTCATTTTAAACACCTAATCTCAATAAGCCATAGTATCCATCAATTTTAGATAATTTTCCCTAAGCATATGCACTCAATCAATAAGTTAGTCTCAAATATTACAAGATGGATAGATGAGCTCATCATATCATGTACACATTCTATTTCATGTTTCTCATGCGTTATATATATATTATCATTGAATTACTAAATCCCGATGGATATTTCATCCTTCAATTCATATCTAGTAGTACCTTCTTGGTACACTCTTGAGCCACATATCCTACAGTAGAATTACCAGTCCAGGCTAAATTCTAGTTGTACCATATACTCTAAGGGCTTTGTTGGATTACTAGTCCAGGCTAAATACTTTATATGACAAAGAATTCCCTATAGAGTCAAATCTAGATTACTAGTCCAGGCTAAATCTAGTCAATTAGGATTACCTGTAACACCCCGTACCCGAGACTGTTGCCGGAGTCGGACACGAGGGGTTAACAGACTTAATTCCCTTATTTTTACAGTCCATTTTAAAAAATTTCCAGACTAGCTGGCTAACTGCGTCACTGTCACCTTAAAAATCATATCTTGAGTTCCAAAACTCGAAAATCAGTTTCGTAAATTTTCCCTAAAACTAGACTCATATATCCATCTACAAATTTGTTTCTAGAATTTTTGGTTGGGCCAATTAGTACATTTTATTAGTTAAAGTCTACCCTATTTCAGGGTTCGATTGCTCTGACCTTCATGCATTACGACTTATATATCTCCCTGTACAGGGCTTCAATACTTATGCCGTTTGTTTCCAAAGAAACTAGACTCGAAAAGGAATCTATACATATATGGCATGACTTCTAAATATATCTGGTTAATTTATAATGAATTTCCTAAGTCCAAACAGGAAATTCAAAAACCGCTCTGGCCCTATTTCACGAAAACTTTAAAATCTCATAAAATACTGTTCATATGATCGTTTCATTACTTCCCTATGAAAATAGATTCATCAAGGTTAAATTACATAATTTATTCACTATTTAATTCTATTCTTACTATTTTTAGTGATTTTTCAAATCCAAACCACTGCTGCTGTCAGCATCTATTTTTATGGTAAACCTTACCTATTTCATGGTTTTCCATGAATCAACTAGAGTTTGTCATACATAGCATCAAAATAATCATAATTAACCATTCCCAATGGCTAATCGTTACCAAACATTTCCAACCTCTCAATGAACAACATATAAGACGATTATAATGCTATGCTCAAAGTGTATATAAGCCATTTTCGCATGGCTATCCAAATTTATACAAAACCAAAGGGTACATGACCAACAACAAAAAGGGTAGTCCTATACATGCCATTTTCAGAGTTCAACCAAAAGTGTACCAAAAGGGCTTTGATAGTGTGGACGACTTCGACTTCGACAATCCCGAGCCTGATAGCTGGCGAACCAAAATCTATAAAACAGAGAATCAAAGAAACGGAGTAAGCATTTAATGCTTAGTAGGTTTTGAATAATGAAATTAGTTTCGGCTAAGGTATAACATTCATATGGCTAAATTGATAACTTATATATGCACATTCTCATAAACATACTTACTTCACGCTTCAATCAATATATTCATTCACAAGGTATCAAACCTAACTAAAGGCCGGAAATTCGTTAATCAATTGAACGAATACTATTTAAAACGAATCGACTTTCCCGATGCATATACGAAACATACCTCATCGTTTGGATTTTATGAGCATATTAATTTGAAATTTAGAGCAAGCTTGCTCACTTCCAAACCCAAGCATCTTCGGGATTTAGTCGAATATAACTACTTGCTCAAATGCCTTCGGGACTTAGCCCGGTTATAGTAACTTGCACAAATTCGTTCGGGACTTAGCCCGGATATAGTAACTCGCACAAATGCCTTCGGGACTTAGCCCGGATATAGTAACTCGCACAAATGCCTTCGGGACTTAGCCCGGAATTAGTAACTTGCACAAATGCCTTCGGGACTTAGCCCGGAATTAGTCACTAGCACAAATGCCTTCGGGACTTAGCCCGGTTATCATTCGAATATCCATGCACATATCAGTAAATCATGACACATCTATATTTCATTTTCATAACTAGAATTCAAACACAAGCCACTTATCAAGCATTATCATTTTCGGCTCAATAGCTACATACAAGAGCATGATATTGATTTGCTTAAAACATGATCTAATCGAATCATAATCTAAGTTCCATTACTCGAAAACTTACCTCGGATGTTGTCGAACGATTTCGACGGCTATTCGATCACTTTTTCCTTTCCCTTATCCAACTTTGGTCCTCTAAGCTCTTGAGCTAATTCAAACAATTTTAACTTATTAAGGTCTCATTATGCTAGCTTATGGCCGAATATGACAATGAATTTGATAGGTCATATGGCCACCTTTAGCTCAAATACAAAATGGTCATACGCATTTTTAATCCCATTAAGCAATTTAATATCATTAATCTAACATTTCCTCATGTGCAACTTTATGACCGAATACACATATCATTAACTCAATATCAATTAACTAAGCACTTAAACAAATTCTCTTTAACTATACACACATTTGGCAATGACAGAGACAATTTAGCAAACCTTAAATTCAACTTATAACAATATGTATATATACTCAATATTCAAAGCATTTAACATCACTTCACCATAATTTTTACATCATGGCCGAATGTTCCTTTGGACCATTTACCCTTACAAGGCATAAATTTCACCATCAAAACTAACAAGCTTATAATCCCATGACCGAAACCTCTAACAACACCAATTAAAAATACTTCATGGGTTTGAGGTAAAACCAAGAAAGAAACTCATAAATATCGAGATATAAGCACTAACATTGTTCATCTAGATTTAGCATGAAACAACATCCATCACCCTTATAATTACCATAGCCGAAAACCTTACTCATTCCAAAATCCAAATCTCAACTTGGGTCACAAAAATAACTTGATATCTCATCAACACAACATCAACACCAAGCAAGAATGATACATCCATGGCCGAGTGTCATCTCCATCATATAGCAAGATTTAGACAATGGGCTAGGTAGAACTCAAGCTAACAACTAAAACATGCATGCATCTCATGGAACATCATCAAACATACCTCCTCCTAAACACCAACCAATCGAACATGAAGCAAGAAAACTCCTTTCTTCTTCCTTTGATTTTTCGGTCAAGAAGAACAAAGAGGATGAAGCTTTTTTTTTTCTTTTTTTTCTTCTAGGTACGGCACAATGGAGGAACAACCACACACATTTTTTTTTGTTTCTCCTCCTACTAACACTAATATTTTATTGCCCATGTTCTTTATTTTATTATTCCTAACATAAAGCATTAACCCAACATGTTCATGACATGTTTTTTAGCCATAACATTTTGTCCACCCTCATGCTCATGGCCGGCCACTACTAATTAACGGGGGAAAATTGACATGCAAGTCCACCCTTTTGATTACATGCACTAATAGATCCTTATAGATTAACCTATCACATTTCAAAAGTGTCACACATAAGTCCTATTGACTAAATTCACATGCAATTTACTAAATCGAAGCTTAAAACTTTCACACATTAATATTCACATTTTTAGACAATAAATATCATATTCAAATAATTTGGTGACTCGGTTTAGCAGTCCCGAAACCGCTTTCCGACTAGGGTCACTTTAGGGCTGTCACAACTCTCCCCCACTTAAGAAATTTTCGTCCCCAAAAATCTTACCGGTAAACAGGTTTGGGTATCGTTCTTTCATAGAGTTCTCGGGTTCCCAAGTAGCTTCTTCCATCCCTTGTTTGAGCCATAACACTTTTACTAAAGGAACCTTTTTGTTTCGCAACTCTTTCACTTCACGAGCTAGGATACGAATTGGTTCTTCTTCATAACTCATATTGGCTTGAATTTCAACCTCGGAGGGACTTATTATGTGCGAAGGATCAGATCTGTAACGTCGAAGCATCGAAACATGAAAAACGTTGTTGATCCTTTCGAGTTCAGGGGGTAAAAGCAACTTATATGCAACTGGACCAACTCGTTCGGAGATTTCATACGGCCCAATGAATCTCGGACTCAACTTGCCCTTACGCCCAAATCTGAGTATCTTTTTCCAAGGTGAAACTTTAAGAAACACTTTATCTCCCACCTGATACTCAATGTCCTTTCGTTTCAAATCCGCGTACGACTTCTGACGATCTGATGCTGCCTTCAGACTTTCACGAATTATTTTTACTTTCTACTCAGCATCTTTAATCAAATCAACTCCGAAAATTTTTCTTTCACCGAGCTTGGTCCAAAACAATGGTGTACGGCATTTTCGACCGTACAAAGCCTCATAAGGCGCCATCTTAATGCTTGACTGAAAACTATTATTGTAAGCGAACTCAATCAAAGGTAGATACCGTTCCCATGAACCACTAAACTCAAGGATGCAACATCTCAACATATCCTCGAGTATCTGAATTATCCGCTCGGATTGACCATCGGTTTGGGGATGAAAAGCAGTGCTAAAATGCAACTTGGTACCCAAAGCTTCTTGCAATTTCTTCCAAAATCGCGAGGTGAATCTCGGATCTCTATACGACACAATAAGAATGGGTACCCCGTGTAATCTCACAATCTGAGAAACATACAATTCAGCTAGTTTATCCAATGAAAAATCCGTACGTACGGGAATAAAATGAGCCGACTTAGTCAGTCTATCAACAACAACCCAAATCGCATCTTTCTTACTTGTCGACAATGGCAACCCAGACACAATATCCATCGTGACTCGATCCCATTTCCATTCAGGTACCATGATCGGCTTGTGACAGCCCTAAAGTGACCCTAGTCGAAAAACGGTCTCGGGACCGCTAGACCGAGTCACCAAATTATTTGAAAGTGATAATTATTGCCTAAAATATGTGAATATAAATGTGTGAAAGTTTTAAGCTTCGATTTAGTTAATTGCATGTGAATTTAGTTGATAGGACTTATGTGAGAAAATTTAGAAATGTGCTAGGCAAATGCAAGTGGCCTAATAGTGCATGTAATCAAAGGGGTGGACTTGCATGTCAATTTCCCCCCCATTTAAGTACTAGCGGCCGGCCATGACAAGGGATGATGGGCAAAACATGTCATGAAACATGTTGTGTTAATGGAAAAATAAAATAAGAAGTATGGGCAATAAACTAATAAGAAATTGAAGGAAGAAAACAAAGAAAAAAATGTGTTCATCATTCTCATGCATGACCGAAAAAAAAAGAACAAAAAGTCTTTCTCATTTTGTTCTTCTTGGCCGATTGTGAAGAGGAAGTAGGGAGGGAGGCATTCGGTCATCCTAGGCTAATAGCAAGGTAAGAAGTTTATATTAGTTCATGAAATTTTGGTTAATCTTGAGTAAGATATCAAACTACTTTTGTAACCCATGTAGAAATTTTGATTTGTGTTATGGACTAGGGCTTTCGGCTATGGTATTTGACAATGGTGAATTTTGTTGTTCCATGTTGAATTTAGATGAGCAAAGATAGATGAGTGTTTGAACTATACAAATAATCATATGTGAGCAATGGGTGCTAAAGGGAAAGAAATCGGCTACCTTATTATGTACCAAGGCCGAATGTGTACTTGGTAAAGGAGGGGTTGTTATTGAACATTAGGTCATGTCCCTGGTGAATGGATGAATTGGTAACCATTGTGTATGAAGATTTGCTTTACTATGTTTTTGTTAGCAAGATGAGAAACGAGTTAAGATGGTCTTGGTGTAATTGCCGAATGCATGTTTAAGGAATTGGTTAAGTACATTGTTATTAAATGCTTGTTGTTAAGGAGTTTTGAGTTGGTTATAAATTGGGTTTAGTGTTCGAGGAACATTGGTTTGGACACCTAGTGCCGAATGTGTTCAAACGCAACTTACCAAGTGCATAAATATGATAATGCTATGATGGTAGACTTAATTGGAATTCGGCATTGTAAGTGATGCTTTGGGCTCTTGTGTTGGTTAGGGACAAAATGTATGTTATGAGGAACTAAATGATGTATATGAATTCGAAAATGCAAGGAATTAAGCTAGTCCTATTATTCGGTGGTGCATGAGTAGAGCACATGTATAATGCTTGAATAACTAGTCAATAAAATTATTCGCACCTAATTGTATAATATAAATGTATTTAATCGAATAGTTACATTGATAAATTATTAAATAAGCTCTATCTGTTTGAATTAAGCTCAAGAGCTTAGAGGACCAAAGTTGGATAAGGGGAAGGAAAAAGTGATCGAATAGCCGTCGAAACCGTTCGACAACATTCGAGGTAAGTCTTCGAGTAATGACCCTACTTGAATTATATTGAAATGATTAGTCATACTATGACTGATAGCCGAATGTGCATAGAGACTATGTTATAAAGCCAATTGAAATCATGCTCTTTGTGTGTGGCTATTGAGCCGAAATTGGAAAGGTTTAATAAATGTTTTGTGTTTGAGCCTCAGTAACGAAAATGAAATATGGATGTGTCATGATTATTGATATATGTGTGCATGAGCATTTGAATGATATCCGGGCTAAGTCCCGAAGGCATTTATGCTAGTGATTTTATCCGGGCTAAGACCTGAAGGCATTCGTGCGAGTTGATATATCCGGGCTAAGACCCGAAGGCATTTGTGCGAGTTGCTATACCCGGGTTAAGACCCGAAGGCAATTGTGCTTGTGGTTATATCCGGCTAAATTCTAAAGAAACCTGGGTTAGAAGGTGAGCGTTTTGTGCTGTAATAAATTCAATTAATACGCTCAAAAAACCCAAACGATAAGGTATGTTTGCATGTGCATCGGAAAAGTCGATTCGTTTTAAATAGTATTCGTTCAATCGACTAACGAACTTTCGGCTTTTAGATAGGTTGATACCTTGTGTGTGTATATGTTGATGAAGTGTGAAGTAAGTATGATTATGAGAATGTGTATTAATAAAGTGATTCATTTAGCTATGTGAATGTAATACTTTAGTCAAAGCCGATTTCATTACTTGAAACTTACTAAGCTTTAAAATGCTTACCCCGTTGCTTTGGCTCTCTGTTTTATAGATTTTGTTCGTTAGCTATCGGATTCAGGATCATCGAAGTCGAAGTCATCCACACTATCAAAGCCCTTTTGGTACTCTTTTAGTTGAACTCTGGATATGGCATGTATGGACTACCCTTTTGTTGTTGGTCATGTACCCTTCGGTTTTGTGTAAATTTGGATAGCCATGCGAAAATGGCTTAAATGTACTTTGATCATAGCATTATAATCGTTTTGTATGTTGTCCGTCGAGAGGTATGGAAATGTTGGTAAAGGTTAGCCATGGGAAGGGTTATTCATGATCACTTTTGGAATATGTTTGACAAACTCTAGTTGATCCATGGAGGATCATGAAATAGGTAAAGTTTACCTTTAAAACAGATGCTGGCAGCAGCAGTGATGTAGATGTGAAAAATCACTAAAAATAGTAGGAATGGAATTAAATAGTGAATAAATTATGTAAACGAACCTTGATGAATCTATTTTCATAGGAAAGTAACAAAACGATCATATGAACAGTATGTTAAGAGATATTCAGGTTCTCGTGAAACAGGGCCAGAACTGTTTCTGGATTCCCTGTTCCGACTTTGGAAATTCATTATAAATTAACCAGAGATAATTAGAAGTGATTCCATATATTCATAGATTTCTTTTTGAGTCTAGTTTCTATAGAAACAAACGAAATCAGTATTGAATCCCTGAACATGGAGATATCCAAGTCGTAATGTGCAAAGGTCAGTGTAGTCAATCCCTGTAACATGGGAGACTTTGACTAATAAACTGTACCTATTGGACCAACCAAAAATTCTAGAAAAAAATTTGTAGATGCATATATGAGTCTAGTTTCAGGGAAAAATAACGAATCTGATTTTCGAGTTGTGAAACTTAAGATATGATTTTTAAGGTGACAGTGACGCAGTTAGCCAGCTTGCCTGGAAAATTTAAAATGGATTGTGCAAAGAAGTGATTTAAGTCTGCAAACCCCTCGTGTCGGACTCCGGTGACGGACTCAGGTACGGGGTGTTACAATTTTATTGGTATCAGATCTACGGTTTAGTCGATTCTAGGACTACCGTAATACGTTTGGGTCTAGCTATACATGCCATTATGTGATTAATTGATAGTGTGGTGATTTTTGACATTTGAATTTGTGTTTATTTATAGTAATGGATCCCGATCCCAACCGAGCGATAGCTGATGATGTGGAGAGTGTGGCGCCTACTCCCGCACAAGGGACAGCGCCGGTGGACTCTCAACCTATTGCTAGCAATCCGAATGATGAGGCTAGGCAAGCTTTTTGTAGCGTGATGAATGATTGGTTCAACCAATACATTCGAACTAATACGGCTGTTTCGCAACCTCCATTCCCGACTAATACAACCCCCGCACCTACAATACCTCCGGTAACTGACCAAATAAGGTCAAATAAGCCCCCAGTTGATAGAATCCGAAAACATGGGGCTACTGAATTTAAAGCTACGGATAGCGACGATGCCGAGCAAGCTGAATTTTGGTTGGACAACACTATCCGGGCACTCGATGAGCTATCTTGTACACCCGATGAATGCCTAAAGTGTACTATCTCCTTGCTACGCGATTCTGCCTACTATTGGTGGAGTACTCTGACTTCTGTTGTGCCCCGAGAGCAAGTAACTTGGGAGTTTTTCCAAACTGAGTTTCAGAAAAAGTATATCAGTCAGAGATTTGTTGATAAAAAACGGAAGGAATTTCTTGAGCTTAAGCAAGGTTCTATGTCAGTTACTGATTACGAGCGAAAATTTGTTAGACTTAGTAGATACGCTCGGGAATGTGTTTCGTCCGAGGCTATCATGTGTAAACGCTTCGAGGATGGGCTGAATGAAGATATAAAAATGTTCGTTGGCATTCTTGAAATACGAGAGTTCGTAGTACTTGTCGAGCGAGCTTGTAAAGCCGAAGAGCTTAGAAAAGAAAAACAAAAAGTTGATGTGGGAACTGGAGAGTTTCGTAAAAGATCCTCGGGAAAGTCTCTTCAACAGGCATCGAAGAAATTTTGAGATGATGTGGGCCGGTCTAGAGGCACTTCGGGCCTTTTTAGACAAGATCGTGATCGACCCCCTGTGGGTACACGAGGCACTTCGGTCACCAGTGTTGGGAATGAACGTCGAGACAGAACGGAGTGTCAGCATTGTGGTAAATGGCATTCGGGGAGCTGTAGGTTCCATGACCGCTCCTGCTATAAGTGTGGATCAGCTGGCCACTTTATCAAGGATTGCCCGAGGTTGCCTGAACAAAATGTAAGTCAGAGTGGGAAACCAGGTGCTACTACTGCTCGAGGTAGACCGTCTAGGAACACGGGCAATGCCAGTGGCGGTCAGAGGGGATCTAGAGATGCTACAACCAGATCTGAGGCTCGTGCGCCTGCTAGAGCTTATGCTATACGTGCCCGCGAGGATGCTTCTTCGCCTGATGTTATTACCGGTACTTTTACTCTCTTTGATACTAATGTAATTGCTTTGATTGACCCCGGTTCTACTCATTCTTATATATGTGAAACCTTAGCATCCAGTAAGACTTTACCTATTGAGTCTACTGAGTTCGTAATTCGGGTGTCAAATCCCTTGGGTCGTTACGTGCTTGTCGACAAAGTGTGTAAGAAATGTCCCCTAGTAATTCGAGGTTCCTGTTTTCCGGCGGACTTGATGCTTCTGCCATTTGATGAATTTGATGTTATTCTCGGTTTGGATTGGTTGACCGTGCATGATGCGGTTGTGAATTGCAAAAGCAAGACTATTGATTTGAGGTGCGCAAATAACGAAGTAATCCGAGTTGAGTCTACGGACTTGGATGGGTTGCCAGCTGTAATATCCTCAATGTTGGCTCAGAAATATGTAAGAAAGGGGTATGAAGCATACCTTGCGTATGTACTTGATAACAAGGAATTAGAAAAGAAACTTGAGTCGGTCCCAGTAAATTGTGAATACCCGGATGTTTTTCTCGAAGAATTACCGGGTTTACCACCTGTTCGGGAAATAGAGTTTGGCATCGAACTGGTACCTGGGACCACACCGATTTCGATAGCTCCGTATCGTATGGCACCAACGGAATTAAAGGAATTGAAAGCTCAGTTGCAAGAGTTGGTGGATAGAGGTTTCGCTCGCCCGAGTTTTTCACCTTGGGGTGCACCAGTGTTGTTTGTGAAAAAGAAGGATGGAACCATGAGGTTGTGCATCGACTATCATCAGCTTAATAAAGTGACAATAAAGAACAAATATCCGTTACCGCGTATCGATGATTTGTTCGATCAACTGAAGGGAGCCTCAGTGTTCTCAAAAATAGATTTGAGATCGGGCTATTATCAGTTGCGAATTCGAGATTCGGACATACCCAAAACTGCCTTCAGAACGAGATATGGTCACTACGAGTTCTTAGTGATGCCGTTTGGGCTCACTAATGCCCCTGCGGTATTTATGGATTTGATGAATCAGATCTTCAGACCATATTTGGATCGGTTCGTAGTTGTGTTCATTGATGACATCTTGGTCTATTGAAGAGATGAGACCGAACATGCTGAGCACCTGAGATTAGTGTTACAAATTTTACAGGATAAGCAGTTATATGCCAAGTTCAGTAAATGTGAGTTTTGGTTACGAGAAGTTAGCTTTTTGGGTCATGTAGTATCTGTATCGGACATTCGAGTTGATCCGAGCAAAATTTTAGCCATACTGGAAGCCTCCAAGAAATATTACCGAAGTTCGGAGCTTCCTAGGGCTCGCCGGTTATTACCGATGATTTGTAAAAGGTTTCTCGATGATAGCCACACCAATGAAGAAGCTACTTCAAAAGGATGTTAAGTTCGAATGGACGGAGAAATGTCAGAAAAGTTTCGATCAACTAAAAACTTATTTGACTGAAGCCCCAATTTTAGTGCAACCCGAATCAGGCAAAGAGTTTGTCATTTATAGTGACGCATCCCTACTTGGGTTGGGTTGCGTATTGATGCAAGAAGGTCGAGTTGTGGCCTATGCGTTGAGACAATTGAAGCCACACGAGAGAAATTATCCGACCCATGATCTCGAACTAGCCGCCATCGTATTTGCTTTGAAAATATGGCGACATTATTTGTTTGGTGAGAAGTGCCATGTATTTTCGGATCACAAAAGTCTCAAATATTTGATGACCCAGCGAGACTTGAATCTGCGACAAAGGCGTTGGCTTGAGTTGTTGAAAGATTATGAGCTTGTCATTAATTATCACCCGGGGAGTACGAAAATGTACAACGATTTGAAACGTCGGTTTTGGTGGCATGGTATGAAACGAGACATCTCCGACTTTGTTTCGAGATGTTTAATATGTCAACAAGTGAAAGCGGAACATCAAGTGCCTTCAGGATTACTTCAGCCGATCATGATACCCGAGTGGAAATGGGATCGAGTCACAATGGACTTTGTGTCCGGACTGCCATTGTCAGCAAGTAAGAAGGATGCGATTTGGGTTGTTGTTGATAGACTGACTAAGTCGGCTCATTTTATCCCCGTGCGTACGGATTTTTCATTGGATAAACTAGCTGAATTGTACGTTTCTTAGATTGTGAGATTACACGGGGTACCGATTTCTGTTGTGTCGGATAGAGATCCAAGATTCACCTCGCGATTTTGGAAGAAATTGCAAGAAGCTTTGGGTACCAAGCTGCATTTTAGCACCGCTTTTCATCCACAAACCGATGGTCAATCCGAGCGGGTAATTCAGATACTTGAGGATATGTTGAGATGTTGCATCCTTGAGTTTAGTGGTTCATGGGAACGGTATTTACCATTGATTGAATTCGCTTACAACAATAGTTTTCAATCAAGTATTAAGATGGCACCTTACGAGGCTTTGTACGGGCGTAAATGCCATACACCATTGTTTTGGACCGAGCTCGGTGAAAGGAAAATTTTCGGAGTGGATTTGATTAAAGATGCTGAACAGAAGGTAAAAGTAATCCGTGAAAGTCTAAAGATAGCCTCAGATCGCCAGAAGTCGTACGCGGATCTGAAACGAAAAGACATTGAGTATCAGGTGGGAGATAAGGTGTTTCTTAAAGTTTCACCTTGGAAAAAGATACTCAGATTTGGGCGTAGGGGCAAATTGAGTCCGAGGTTCATCGGGCCATACGAAATATCCGAACGAGTCGGTCCAGTTGCATATCGATTGATTTTGCCCCCTGAACTTGAAAAGATTCACGACGTCTTTCATGTTTCGATGCTTCGACGCTATAGATCTGATCCATCGCACATAATTAGCCCATCAGAGGTTGAAATTCAAGCCGATATGAGTTATGAAGAAGAACCGATGCGTATCCTAGCTCGTGAAGTGAAAGAGTTGCGAAACAAAAGGGTTCCGTTAGTAAAGGTGTTATGGCTCAAACACGGGATCAAGGAAGCTACTTAGGAAACCGAGAGCTCGATGAAAGAACGATACCCAAACCTATTTACCGGTAAGATTTTCGGGGACGAAAATTTCTTAAGTGGGGGAGAGTTGTGACAGCCCTAAAGTGACCCTAATCGGAAAGCGGTCTCGGGACCGCTAGACCGAGTCACCAAATTATTTGAATGTGATAATTATTGCCTAAAATATGTGAATATAAATGTGTGAAAGTTTTAAGCTTCGATTTAGTGAATTTCATGTGAATTTAGTTGATAGGACTTATGTGAGAAAATTTAGAAATGTGCTAGGCAAATGCAAGTGGCCTAATAGTGCATGTAATCAAAGGGGTGGACTTGCAGTCAATTTCCCCCCCATTTAAGTACTAGTGGCCGGCCATGACAAAGGATGATGGGCAAAACATGTCATGAAACATGTTGTGTTAATGGAAAAATAAAATAAGAAGCATGGGCAATAAACTAATAAGAAATTGAAGGAAGAAAACAAAGAAAAAAAATGTGTTCATCATTCTCATGCATGACCGAAAAAAAAAAGAACAAAAAGTCTTTCTCATTTTGTTCTTCTTGGCCGATTGTGAAGAGGAAGTAGGGAGGGAGGCATTCGGTCATCCTAGGCTAATAGCAAGGTAAGAAGTTTATATTAGTTCATGAAATTTTGGTTAATCTTGAGTAAGATATAAAACTACTTTTGTAACCCATGTAGAAATTTTGATTTGTGTTATGGACTGGGGCTTTCGGCTATGGTATTTGACAATGGTGAATTTTGTTGTTCCATGTTGAATTTAGATGAGCAAAGATAGATGAGTGTTTGAACTATACAAATAATCATATGTGAGCAATGGGTGCTAAAGGGAAAGAAATCGGCTACCTTATTATGTACCAAGGCCGAATGTGTACTTGGTAAAGGAGGGGTTGTTATTGAACATTAGGTCATGTCCCTAGCGAATGGATGAATTGGTAACCATTGTGTATGAAGATTTGCTTTACTATGTTTTTGTTAGCAAGATGAGAAACGAGTTAAGATGGTCTTGGTGTAATTGCCGAATGCATGTTTAAGGAATTGGTTAAGTACATTGTTATTAAATGCTTGTTGTTAAGGAGTTTGAGTTGGTTATAAATTGGGTTTAGTGTTCGAGGAACATTGGTTTGGACACCTAGTGCCGAATGTGTTCAAATGCAACTTACCAAGTGCATAAATATGATAATGCTATGATGGTAGACTTAATTGGAATTCGGCATTGTAAGTGATGCTTTGGGCTCTTGTGTTGGTTAGGGACAAAATGTATGTTATGAGGAACTAAATGATGTATATGAATTCAAAAATGCAAGGTATTAAGCTAGCCCTATTATTCGGTGGTGCATGAGTAAAGCACATGTATAATGCTTGAATAACTAGTCAATAAAATTATTCGCACCTAATTGTATAATATAAATGTATTTAATCGAATAGTTAAATTGATAAATTATTAAATAAGATCTATCTGTTTGAATTAAGCTCAAGAGCATAGAGGACCAAAGTTGGATAAGGGGAAGGAAAAAGTGATCGAATAGCCGTCGAAACCGTTCGACAACATCCGAGGTAAGTCTTCGAGTAATGACCCTACTTGAATTATATTGAAATGATTAGTCATACTATGACGGATAGCCGAATGTGCATAGAGACTATGTTATAAAGCCAATTGAAATCATGCTCTTTGTGTGTGGCTATTGAGCCGAAATTGGAAAGGTTTAATAAATGTTTTGTGTTTGAGCCTCAGTAACGAAAATGAAATATGGATGTGTCATGATTATTGATATATGTGTGCATGAGCATTTGAATGATATCCGGGCTAAGTCCCGAAGGCATTTATGCTAGTGATTTTATCCGGGCTAAGACCCGAAGGCATTTGTGCGAGTTGATATATCCGGGCTAAGACCCGAAGGCATTTGTGCGAGTTGCTATACCCGGGTTAAGACCCGAAGGCAATTGTGCTTGTGGTTATATCCGGCTAAATTCCGAAGAAACTTGGGTTTGAAGGTGAGCGTTTTGTGCTGTAATAAATTCAATTAATACACTCGAAAAACCCAAACGATAAGGTATGTTTGCATGTGCATCGGAAAAGTCGATTCGTTTTAAATAGTATTCGTTCAATCGACTAACGAACTTTCGGCTTTTAGATAGGTTGATACCTTGTGTGTGTATATGTTGATGAAGTGTGAAGTAAGTATGATTATGAGAATGTGTATTAATAAAGTGATTCATTTAGCTATGTGAATGTAATACTTTAGTCAAAGCCGATTTCATTACTTGAAACTTACTAAGCTTTAAAATGCTTACCCCGTTGCTTTGGCTCTCTGTTTTATAGATTTTGTTCGTTAGCTATCGGATTCGGGATCATCGAAGTCGAAGTCATCCACACTATCAAAGCCCTTTTGGTACTCTTTTAGTTGAACTCTGGATATGGCATGTATAGGACTACCCTTTTGTTGTTGGTCATGTACCCTTCGGTTTTGTGTAAATTTGGATAGCCATGCGAAAATGGCTTAAATATACTTTGATCATAGCATTATAATCATTTTGTATGTTTTCCGTCGAGAGGTATGGAAATTTTGGTAACGGTTAGCCATGGGAAGGGTTATTCATGATCACTTTTGGAATATGTATGACAAACTCTAGTTGATCCATGGAGGATCATGAAATAGGTAAAGTTTACCTTAAAAACAGATGCTGGCAGCAGCAGTGATGTGGATGTGAAAAATCACTAAAAATATTAGGAATGGAATTAAATAGTGAATAAATTATGTAAACGAACCTTGATGAATCTATTTTCATAGAAAAGTAACGAAACGATCATATGAACAGCATGTTAAGAGATATTCAGGTTCTCGTGAGACAGGGCCAGAACGGTTTCTGGATTCCCTTTTCCGACTTTGGAAATTCATTATAAATTAACCAGAGATAATTAGAAGTCATTCCATATATGCATATATTCAATTTTGAGTCTAGTTTCTATAGAAACAAACTACATCAGTATTGAATCCCTGTACAGTGAGATATCCAAGTCGTAATGCGCAAAGGTCAGTGTAGTCAATCCCTGTAACATGGGAGACTTTGACTAGTAAACTGTACTAATTGGCCCGACCAAAAATTCTAGAAAAAAAATTGTAGATGCATATATGAGTCTAGTTTCAGGGAAAAATCACGAAGCTTATTTTCGAGTTGTGACACTGAAGATATGATTTTTAAGGTGACAGTGATGCAGTTAGCCAGCTTGCCTGGAAAATTTAAAATGGATTGTGCAAAGAAGTGATTTAAGTCTGCAAACCCCTCGTGTCCGACTCCGGCGACGGACTCGGTTACGGGGTGTTACACGGCTGGAGTAAACCCGTAGGCACTTGATGTTCCGCCTTCACTTGCTGACATATTAAACACTTCGAAACAAAATCGGAAATGTCTCATTTCATACCATGCCACCAAAACTGACGTCTCAGGTCGTTGTATATTTTCGTACTCCCCGGGTGAATTGACATTCGGCTACAATGAGCTTCGTTCAGAATCATCGTAATAAGTTCTGAATTTCTTGGGACACACAAACGACTTCTGAACCTCAAACAATCGTCATCGTGAATTTGAAACTCTGATTCCATGTTCGAAACACATTCAGCCCGTTTTGCAACCAATTCATCATCGACTTTCTGAGCTTCACTAATTTGATGAATCAATCATGGTTTGGCCTTTAATTCAACTACTAACACATTGTCGGGTAGAACAGACAAGTGTACATTCATCGCTCGTAAAGCAAGCAGTGATTTCCGGCTTAAGGCGTCCGCAACCACATTAGCCTTTCCCGGGTGATAATCAATGACAAGCTCATAATCTTTCAACAACTCAAGCCAACGCCTTTGTCGCAGATTCAAGTCTCTTTGAGTCATTAAATATTTGAGACTTTTGTGATCCGAAAATACATAGCACTTCTCACCAAATAAGTAATGTCGCCATATTTTCAAAGCGAATACGATGGCAGCTAATTCGAGATCATAGGTTGGATAATTTTTCTCATGTGGCTTCAGTTGCCTCGACGCATAAGCTACAACTCGACCTTCTTGCATCAATACACAACCCAACCCAAGTAAGGATGCATCACTGTAAATGACGAACTCCTTGCCTGATTCGGGCTGCACTAGTATTGGAGCTTCCGTCAAATGGGTTTTCAATTCATCGAAACTTTTCTGACACCTTTCCATCCATTCAAACTTAACATCTTTCTGAAGTAGCTTCGTTATTGGTGTGGCTATCATCGAGAAACCTTTTACAAATCGTCGGTAGTAACCAGCAAGTCCCAAAAAACTCCGAACTTCAGTAATATTTCTCGGAGGCTTCCAGTTAAGTATGGCTGAAATTTTGCTCGGATCGACTCGAATGCCCGATGCAGATACCACGTGACCCAGGAAGCTAACCTCTCTTAACCAGAACTCACACTTACTGAACTTAGCATATAACTACTTATCTCGTAAAACATCCGGGTATTCACAAACCACTGGCACAGATTCAGGCTTCTTTTCTAACTCTTTGTCATCAAGTACATACGCAAGGTATGCTTCACACCCCTTTCTTACATATTTCTGAGCCAACATCGATGATATTACAGCTGGCGACCCCTTCAAGTCAGTAGACTCAACTCGAATCATCTCATTATTTGCACACCTCAAATCGATAGTTTTTCTTTTGCAATTCACAACTGCATCGTGAACGGTTAGCCAATCCATACCGAGGATAACATCAAATTCATCAAACGGTAACAGCATCAAATTGGCCGGAAAGCAGGAACCTCTGATTTTTAAGGGACATTTCTTACACACTTTGTCGACAAGCACATAACGACCCAAGGGATTTGACACCCAAATTACGAACTCAGCAGACTCAACAGGTAAAGTCTTACTGGTTGCTAAGGTTTCACATATATAAGAATGAGTAGAACCAGGGTCAATCAAAGCAATCACATTAGTATCAAAGAGAGTAAAAGTACCGGTAATAACATCAGGCGAAGAAGAATCCTCGCGTGCACGTATAGCATAAGCTCTAGCAGGCGCACGAGCCTCAGATCTGGTTGTAGCATCTCTAGATTCTCTCTGACCGCCACTAGCATTGCCCGTGTTTCTAGACGGTCTACCCCGAGCAGTAGTAGCACCAAGTTTCCCACTCTGATTTACATTCTGTTCAGACAACCTCGGGCAATCTTTAATAAAGTGGTCAACTGATCCGCACTTGTAACAGGAGCGGTCATGGAATCTACAACTCCCCGAATGCCATTTACCACAATACTGACACTCTGTTCTGTCTCGACGATCATTTCCAACACTGGCGACCGAAGTGACTCGTGCACTCATAGGGGGTCGATCACGATCTCGTCTAGAAAAACCCGAAGTGTCTCTAGATCGGCCCAAATCATCTCTAAATTTCTTCGATGACTGTTGAAAGGGCCTCCCCGAAGACCTCTTACAAAACTCCTTTGCTCCCATATCAGCTTTTCTTTTCTCCATACTGAGCTCCTCGGCTTTGCAAGCTCGCTCGACAAGTACCACAAATTCTCGGATTTCCAAAATGCCAACATACAGCTTTATATCATCATTCAGTCCATCCTCGAAACATTTACACATTACGGCTTCTGAAGAAATGCATTCTCGAGCGTACCGGCTAAGCCTTACAAACTTTCGTTCATAGTCGGTAACCGACATGGAACCTTGTCTAAGTTCAAGAAATTCCTTCCGTTTTTGGTCAATGAATCTCTGACTGATATACTTCTTTTGAAACTCGGTTTGGAAAAACTCCCAAGTTACTTGCTCTCGGGGCACAACAGAAATCACGTATTCCACCAATAGTAGGCAGAATCACGTAGCAAGGAGATAGTACACTTTAGGCACTCATCGGGTGTGCAAGATAGCTCATCGAGTACCCGAATAGTGTTGTCCAACCAAAATTCAGCTTGCTCGGCATCATCGCTGTCAGTAGCTTTAAATTCAGTAGCCCCGTGTTTTCGGATTCTATCAACTGGGGGCTTATTTGACCTTATTTGGTCAGTTACCGGAGGTATTGTAGGTGCGGGGGTGGTATTAGTCGGGAATGGAGGTTGTGGAACAGCCGTATTAGTTCGAATGTATTGGTTAAACCAATCATTCATCACGCTATAAAAAGCTTACCTAGCCTCATCATTCGGATTGCTAGCAATAGGTTGAGAGTCCGTCAGTGCTGTCCCTTCTGCGGGAGCAGGCGCTACACTCTCAAGATCATAAGCTACCGCTCGGTCGGGATCAGGATCCATTACTATAAATAAACACATTTGCAAATGTCAGAAATCACCACACTATCAAATAATCACAAAATGGCATGTATAGCTAGACCCAAACGTATTACGGTAGTCCTAGAATCGACTAAACCGTAGCTCTGATACCAATAAAATTGTAACACCCCGTACCCGAGACCGTTGCCGGAGTCAGACACGAGGGGTTAACAGACTTAATTCCCTTATTTTTACAGTCCATTTTAAAAAATTTCCAGACTAGCTGGCTAATTGCGTCACTGTCACCTTAAAACTCATATCTTGTGTTCCAAAACTCGAAAATCAGTATCGTAAATTTTCCCTGAAACTAGACTCATATATCCATCTACAAATTTGTTTCTAGAATTTTTGGTCGGGCATATTAGTACAGTTTATTAGTTAAAGTCTCCCCTGTTTCAGGGTTCGCTGCTCTGACCTTCATGCATTACGACTTATATATCTCCCTGTACAGGGCTTCAATACTTATACCGTTTGTTTCCAAAGAAACTAGACTAGAAAAGGAATCTATACATATATAGCATGACTTCTAACTATCTCTGGTTAATTTATAATGAATTTCCTAATTTCGAACAGGGAATCCAGAAACCGCTCTGGCCCTGTTTCACGAAAACTTTAAAATCTCATAAAATACTGTTCATATGATCGTTTCATTACTTCCCTATGAAAATAGATTCATCAAGGTTCAATTACATAATTTATTCACTATTTAATTTCATTCTTACTATTTTTAGTGATTTTTCAAATCCACACCACTGCTGCTGTCAGCATCTATTTTTAAGGTAAACCTTACCTATTTCATGGTTTTCCATGAATCAACTAGAGTTTGTCATACATAGCATCAAAATAATCATAATTAACCATTCCCAATGGCTAATCGTTACCAAACATTTCCATAGCTCTCAATGAACAACATACAAGACGATTATAATGCTATGCTCAAAGTGTATGTAAGCCATTTTCGCATGGCTATCCAAATTTATACAAAACCAAAGGGTACATGACCAACAACAAAAAGGGTAGTCCTATACATGCCATTTTTAGAGTTCAACCAAAAGTGTACCAAAAGGGCTTTGATAGTGTGGACGACTTCGACTTCGACAATCCCGAGCCCGATAGCTGGCGAACCAAAATCTATAAAACAAAGAATCAAAGAAACGGAGTAAGCATTTAATGCTTAGTAAGTTTTGAATAATGAAATTACTTTCGGCTAAGGTATAACATTCATATGGCTAAATGGATAACTTCATATATGCACATTCTCAAAAACATACTTACTTCACACTTCAATCAATATATTCATTCACAAGGTATCAAACCTAACTAAAGGCTGGAAATTCGTTAATCAATTGAACGAATACTATTTAAAACGAATCAACTTTTCCGATGCATATACGAAACATACCTCATCGTTTGGATTTTATGAGCGTATTAATTTGAAATTTACAGCAAGCTTGCTCACTTCCAAACCCAAGCATCTTCGGGATTTAGCCGAATATAACTACTTGCTCAAATGCCTTCGGGACTTAGCCCGGTTATAGTAACTCGCACAAATGCCTTCGGGACTTAGCCCGGATATAGTAACTCGCACAAATGCCTTCGGGACTTAGCCCGGAATTAGTAACTCGCACAAATGCCTTCAAGACTTAGCCCGGAATTAGTCACTAGCACAAATGCCTTCGGGACTTAGCCCGGTTATCATCCGAATATCCATGCACATATCAGTAAATCATGACACATCTATATTTCATTTTCATAACTAGAATTCAAACACAAGTCACTTATTCAGCATTATCATTTTCGGCTCAATAGCTACATACAAGAGCATGATATTGATTTGCTTAAAACATGATCTAATCGAATCATAATCTAAGTTCCATTACTCGAAAACTTACCTCGGATGTTGTCGAACGATTTCGACGGCTATTCGATCACTTTTTCCTTTCCCTTATCCAACTTTGGTCCTCTAAGCTCTTGAGCTAATTCAAACAAATTTAACTTATTAAGGTCTCATTATGCTAGCTTATGGCCGAATATGACAATGAATTTGATAGGCCATATGGCCACCTTTAGCTCAAATACAAAATGGTCATATGCATTTTTAATCACATTAAGCAATTTAATACCATTAATCTAACATTTCCTCATGTGCAACTTTATGACCGAATACAAATATCATTAACTCAATATCAATTAACTAAGCACTTAAACAAATTCTCTTTAACTATACACACATTCGGCAATGACAAAGACAATTTAGCAAACCTTAAATTCAACTTATAACAATATGTATATATACTCAATATTCAAAGCATTTAGCATCACTTCACCATAATTTTTACATCATGGCCGAATGTTCCTTTGAACCATTTACCCTTACAAGGCATAAATTTCACCATCAAAACTAACAAGCTTATAATCCCATGACCGAAACCTCTAACAACACCAATTAAAAATACTTCATGGGTTTGAGGTAAAACCAAGAAAGAAACTCATAAATATCGAGATATAAGCACTAATATTGTTCATCTAGATTTAGCATGAAACAACATCCATCACCCTTATAATTACCATAGCCGAAAACCTTACTCATTCCAAAATCCAAATCTCAACTTGGGTCACAAAAATAACTTGATATCTCATCAACACAACATCAACACCAAGCAAGAATGATACATCCATGGCCGAGTGTCATCTCCATCACATAGCAAGATTTAGACCATGGGCTAGGTAGAACTCAAGCTAACAACTAAAACATGCATGCATCTCATGGAACATCATCAAACATACCTCCTCCTAAACACCAACCAATCGAACATGAAGCAAGAAAACTCCTTTCTTCTTCCTTTGATTTTTCGGTCAAGAAGAACAAAGAGGATGAAGCTTTTTTTTTCTTTTTTTTTTCTTCTAGGTACGGCACAATGGAGGAACAACCACACACATTTTTTTTGTTTCTCCTCCTACTAACACTAATATTTTATTGCCCATGTTCTTTATTTTATTATTCCTAACATAAAGCATTAACCCAACATGTTCATGACATGTTTTTTAGCCATAACATTTTGTCCACCCTCATGCTCATGGCCGACCACTACTAATTAGGGGGGAAAATTGACATGCAAGTCCACCCTTTTGATTACATGCACTAATAGATCCTTATAGATTAACCTATCACATTTCAAAAGTGTCACACATAAGTCCTATTGACTAAATTCACATGCAATTTACTAAATCGAAGCTTAAAACTTTCACACATTCATATTCACATTTTTAGACAATAAATATCATATTCAAATAATTTGGTGACTCGGTTTAGCGGTCCCGAAACCGCTTTCTGACTAGGGTCACTTTAGGGCTGTCACATTACCAGTCCAGGCTAAACCTTAATTGAAACATAAATTTGATAGGCTCATTTTGGGGTTACCCGTCCGGGCTAAATCCTTTCTGTAACACATGTAGGATTCCATTTCGTATAAGAAATAACCTAACCATCGGAATTCAAAAATTCAAAAGGATTACAGTCCCTTTTCAATCAATTCTTAACTTATGAATAATTTCACATAATTCAATATTCTTACATTACACGTTCAATTCCACACAACAATTATAATCAACATATTTACATCTTCAATTAAGTTACAAGAACTGACCTGGATGATGTTTCAGTTTTGAATCCTAACTATTCCAAAACCTTTTGTTTTCCACGGTCCACTTCTGGGATTGGTCTTTCCAAGTTTATATAAGCAATTTAAATTATTAATGTATCGCATTCATCAATTTTCACCCAAACTCACTCTATGGAAAAATTACCTTTTTACCCCAACTTTGCACATTTTTACACTTTGGTCCCTAGGCTCGTAAAATGAAATGCATGCATTTTTCTTGGTTGCCGAAGACTAGCCGAATTATATACTAGCTCATACTAGCCCACATTTTCTTTTATTTCATGTATCTATTACTCATTTTACACATTTTTATAGACAAGTCCTTTTTAGTTGTTTTCATGAAAAACCAATTAGCAAAAGATGTTTATCATACATCAAACTTTCATATTCCTCCATTAAGCACCAAAATACATGCATGTCACACATGGGTAAGTTTTTGAACATGAACCCTAGCTCAAAATGATGGTAGAAATAGCTAAATCATGCTTTAAACGTAAAGAACATTAAAAACGGGGCTAGGACATACTTACAATCAAGCTTGAAAGTTGAAAAAAACCTAGCTATGGCCTCTCAAATTTTTGGCACTTGATGGACAAGATGGACAAGAATTTTATTTCATTTTCCCTTTTTATTCTTTAATTATCCAAATGACCAAAATGCCCATTTTACTAAACTTTGAATTTTTATCCATGCGTGTCCATTTTCGTCCAAAATTTTAGAACTTGGCCAAATTACTATTTAAGGGGCTCTAATTAATAATCCACCTCAATTCCATGTTAAAAGCTTCTAGAACTAAATTTTTGCAACTTATTCAATTTAGTCCCTAAAAATAAATTGGGCATCTTAAGCATAGAATTTCTTCATGAAATTTTCACACAAGCATGCATTCACATCCTAGACCTCACAATAATCATAAAATAATTATTTCTACTTTAAATTTGTAGTCTCAAAACCATTGTTTTGACTAGGCCCTAAGTCAGGATGCTACAACTCTCCCCCCTTTAGGGATTTTCTTCCCCAAAAATCTTACTAGTGAAATGGTTCGGGTATTGATTTCTCATAGTCTTCTCAAGCTCCCATGTAGCCTCTTCAACTCCATGTCTTTGCCACAATACTTTAACTAGAGCAATATTCTTGTTTCTTAACTATTTAACTTCCCGAGCTAGAATCTTAATCAGTTCCTCACTGTAAGTCATATCCGAATGAATCTCAACCTCTGTTGGTGAAATCACATGTGAGGGATCAGATCAATAACGGCACAGCATAGATACATGGAATAGATCATGAATCTTTTCCAACTCTGATGGCAAGGCCAACCGGTATGCTACCAGTTCTATCCTTTCAGTAATCTCATACGGCCCTATATATATAGAACTTAATTTGCCCTTCTTACCTAATATCAGAACCTTTTTTTTTCCATGGAAACACTTTTAAAAATACCTTATCACCAACTTGATACTCAATTTCCTTTCATTTCAAAACCGCGTAGGATTTCTATCTATCTGAAGCAATTTTCAAGCTATCACGAATAATCTTTACCTTTTCCTTGGTCTCCTTAATTAAGTCGACCCCTTGAATCTTATTTTCTTTGAGTTCAATCCAATATAATGGTGTTCGGCACTTTTGCCCATATAATGCCTTATACGGTGCCATTTTCAAACTTGATTGATAACTATTGTTGTAGGCAAATTCTGTCAATGGTAAGTACTTTTCCCAATTTCCTTGGAATTCAAGAATACAACATCTAAGCATATCTTCCAAGGTCTGAATTATTCTTTCGTGCTGGCCATCTATTTGTGGATGAAAATGGTACTAAAATTCAGCTTTGTACCCAAAGCTTCTTATATCCTTTTCCAAAACTGAGAAGTGAATCTTGGATCTCTATCCAAAATAATCGACAAGGGTATTCCATGAAGTCTCACAATTTTAGTAATGTACAACTCGGCCAACTTATCAAGTGAGAAATCAGTTCGTAACGGTATAAAATAGGATGATTTGGTCAATCTGTCAACTACGACCCAAATAACATCTTTCTTCTTTGATGTCAATGGCAACCCTGTTACAAAGTCCATAGTAATACGGTCCCATTTCCAGTCGGGAACGATGATAGGCTGAAGTAACCCTGAAGGTGCTTGATGTTTGGCCTTTACCTGCTGACAAACTAGACATTTTGATACGAATTCTGAGATATCCCTTTCCATGCCATTCCACCAATACATTTACTTCAAGTCATTATACATCTTTGTACTACTCGAGTGAACTGACAAACAACTACTATGTGCCTCATGTAAAATATTTCGAATTAACTCGGCGTTGTTTTTAGAACACAGATCCTACCATGAAACCTCAAGCAGCCATCGGAATCATTCTGAAAATCTGGTTCACTGCTAGACTCACATTGAACTCTTTTAGCTTGTAACTCTTTATCAACTTTCTAGCCATTACAAATCTGCTGAAGAAAAGTCGGTCTAGCTTTCAACTCCGCTAGGATCGAGCCATTATCGGAAAAAGCCAGCCATGTACCCATGGCCCTCAAGAAAAATAATGATTTTCTACTCAAAGCGTCAGTGACCACATTCACCTTACCTAGATGGTAATCAATCACAACCTCGTAATCTTTGAGTAATTCAAGCCATCTATGTTGCCTTAGGTTCAAATCCTTTTGAGTCATCAAGTATTTTAAAATTTTATGATCAGTGGACATTCGACACTTCTCACCATACAGATAGTGTCTCCAAATCTTTAACGCAAATACAATGGCGGCCAATTCCAAGTCATGTGTCGGGTAGTTCTTCTCGTGAGGCTTCAACTGTCTTGAAGCGTAGGCTACCACCTTACCCTCTTGCACGAGTACGTATCCCAAATCATTCAAGGATGCATCACTATAAATCACGAATTCTTTACCTGACTCGGGTTGTCCTAGAATAGGTTCTTCAGTCAATAACATCTTTAGCTTCTCGAAGCATTGCTGACACTTTTTTGACCACTCAAACTTAACATCTTTTTGGAGCAGCCTTGTCATCGGAGTGGCGATCACAGAAAACCCTTTAAAAGTCGTCTATAGTAGCCAGCTAAGCCTAAAAAGCTTCTAACTTTTGTCACATTTCTCTGCAGTTTTTATTCAACGATAACAGAGATCTTACTCGGGTCAACTGTAATACCGTCACCTGAAACAATGTGTCCCAAAAATTTAACTTCTCTAAGCCAAAATTCACTTTTTCTAAACTTAGCAAACAATTGTTTATCTCTCAGAGTTTGCAAAACCATCCTCAAGTGTTCAGTATGCTCGGATTCATTAGGTGAATAAATCAATATGTCATCAATAAACACTACAACAAATTTATCAAAGTATGGTTGAAATAGTCAATTCATTAAGTCCATAAATACTGCAGGAGCATTCATTAGCCCAAACGGCATAACAAGGAATTCATAGTGACCATACCTTGTTCGGAAAGCAGTTTTGGGCACATATGACTCTTTAACTCGCAATTGGTAATAACCGAACCTCAAATCTATCTTTGAAAATATCGTTGCTCCTTTCAATTGGTCAAACAAATCGTCAATCCTAAGCAATGGGTATTTATTCTTAATTGTTACTTTGTTGAGTTGGCTGTAATCGATGCAAAGTCTCATAGAACCATCCTTCTTCTTCACAAATAATACCAATGCACCCCAAGGAGAGAAATTAGGTCTTGCAAAACCTTTATCCATCAATTCTTGCAACTGAGACTTTAATTCTTTTAAATCTGTTGGAGCCATCTAATACGGAGCAATCAAAATAAGTGTTGTTCCCGGTACTAGGTCAATACTAAATTCAACTTCTCTAATAGGAGGCAATCTTGGCAACTCCTCCGGAAACACATATGGGTACTCACATACTGCTGGCACTAATTCAACTTTTAATTTAGATTCATTAGTATTCAACACATAGGCCAGATCTTTGAGCCAACATAGAGGAAATTACAACAGGTATTATGTCTGACTCATCTGGTTCAACCCGAAGAGTTTCTAAATTTTCACATTTCAATTCAATGACCTTCTGTCTACAATTTACTATAGCATCATGTAGTGTCAACCAATCCATACCCAGTATAACATCGAACTCATCAAATGGCAACAACATTAAATTAGCAAGAAAACAAAGACCTCTAATCATCAAAGGACATTTCTTGCATACTTTGTCAACTAATACATGTTTCCCTAACAGATTCGACACCTTAATTGCGTTTTCAGTAAACTCTACAGGTAACTCTTTACTAGAAAACAATTTCATACAAACATACAAATGGGTTGATCCCGGATCAATCAAAGAAACAACATGAATATCATAAAGAGAAAATGTACCTATAATGACATCAGGAGCTGTGGCTTCTTTTCTAGCTCGTATGGCATAAGTTCCTACTAGGACTCGAGCCTCTGATTTTGTGGTGAAGTCCTTTCCAATGCTACGACCACCACTGACACTTCTGGGGTATCTTGGAGGCCTACCTCGAGAAATAGGAGCACTCAATTTTGGGATTGGCTCAACCTCTTTGTCAACTCGTTCTTGGCAATCCTTAAGGAAGTGGTCAAGAGACCACACATGAAGCATGCCCCACTCCTCATCCGACACTCTCCAAAGTGAAACTTATTACTACTATCACACCTTGGTTTTTGATTTCCCGCACTCCCCACACTAGTTGCCATGGGAGATGAAGACCGCGGGTTAGGGCGCTTAGAGCTTCTTGCTTTACTCGAATGTCCCATTGATGAATTGGAGCGTTCCTGATGACTTCTCGACTTTTTTGTGGGAGATGTATATGTCTTGGCCATGAATCTCTTACTCAGAACCTGAGCTTTCCTCTCCACTTGTTTCTTTTCATTACTTAGCTCTTCAACTTTCTTGGCTCTATTAGCTAACTCGTCGAACTCCCTTATTTCTAGGATCCCAATCAATAGTTTAATATCCTCGTTTAGTCCTTCCTCAAAGCTTTTTGCACATTTCCACTTCATTCTGAACCCACTCTCAGGCATACTGGCTCAGCCGGACAAACTCCCGTTTGTATTCTAACACAGTCCATTCCTCTTGCTTAAGCTCTAGAAATTCCTTTCTCTTTTGACCCAAGAACCTTTGACTGATATGTTTCTTTTTAAAATCGGCTTGGAAGAAATCCCATGTAATATTCTCTCTCGTGCTACTGAAGATATAGTTTTTTGCCAGTTGTATGCAGTGTCTTTCAGTAGAGATACCGTGCACTTCAAGTATTCTTCAGGGGTACATGATAATTCGTCAAGAGCTCTCACGGTATTCTCAAGCCAGAACTTTGCCCGTTCCACATCATTATCAATTGTAGCCCTAAACTCTTTAGCCCTATATTTTCTAAGTTTATCTACTGGAGCTTTACCAATCCTTACCGGGTCAATACCTTGTGGTACTTCTTCAGATCGTGTAGGAGGTGGGGGAGGCCGTGGTATAGCAGGGTTGGTTCTCAAGTACCCACCAAACCATTCATCCATTATTTTAAAAAGGGCTACCTTTGCCTCTTCCCAACCCCTAGACATGGGCCTCCTACTACCACTAGACGTGGCTCACTATACGAAAGCTTGGGCATGACTCTCAACTTCCTCAAACTCATCTTGGGCTTGATTGGAAGACATTTACTATATACAAATACATTGAAAATGATTAGGAGATGTCACACTATCATAACTTGTGTAATGGCATGTATAGCTAGATGATACATGCTACGTTAGTCTGAGAATCGGTTAAACTATAGCTCTGATATCACTAAATGTAACACCCCTTACCCGTATCCAAGGCCAGGATAGGGCACGAGGCATTACCAAAAATTTACATTAATACTCACGTAAAAGCAGGCCATAAATTTCATCCAATTTAAAACTATTCATACAAATACATATTGTCCCTTATATGGGCTTACGAGGCCCAAAATACGCATTGGAGATGGTTCGAGACTAAGTTAGGTTCTTTGGAAAACATAGGAAATTTTTCATCAAAATAATGTCAAATGCCCATGTGATGAAGGGGACACGCCTGTGTCTTCAGACCGTGTAACTCTCTGTTTATGAAGTCAGCATCAAAATAAGCTCACACGCCCGTGTGGCCAGACCGTGTGGTTAATCAAAAATTAAATGGTTTTTCATAAAATGGTGTAGACTTCACACGGCCAAAGTACACGCCCATGTGGGTAGGTCGTGTCTTTCACACGGTAAGACACACGCCCATGACTTAGCCCGTGTGTTTACTACTCGGCATTCTGACTTGTAAAACTAGGGTGCAGAGGACACATGGCTGAACAACACGCCCATGGGGCAGACCACGTGTCACACATGGCATAGATGCATGCTCATGTGTCTACCCGTGTGGAAAAGTTTGTGGCTATTTTCCAAGCCAATTGTCACCCTCCTTTCAACATGATCAATCATAGTTTCAAAGGCTTACAACATGGCTTGATTTTCGCTCAAAATGTGGTTAATATGACCATATAGAATTCACTTAGCACATATTCAATTTAGTAAGTGACTTAAGTCATCCTACACAAATTCTATAACAAATCTTTAGCAATAACCTACTTCTCATTTATACCATTTTATCAAGAATATGGCCACACCTATTGATTATAATTCTTTCTCTAAACCTGAATGACATTCATCACTCTAGTCAACACAAGTAACCATCATGCATAACATGAGTGTAACTCAATTCATACATGCATAATTAATTAGAGTTACAACCCAAAAATCACATTTAGCCATATCACATGGCTATATACAAAATGATTTATCAATCATCAAAATCCATCACACTTGGCCAAATTAAATGACACATATGACAAAAGATAAGTTACCTTATACATGCCATTATATCAAAATGAATATTTCTTTTATACTCAAAACAAAATTGTTGATAGTGTGATCAAAGCTCTAACCATCCTCCAACCTTCACTAGTCCACAAGCACTATAAAATAGGGAAAAGTAAATCAGGGTAAGCATTACATGCTTAGTAAGTTCGTATAATGGAAAGTAAACTTACTGGTCATTTTAAATGCCTAATCTCAATAAGCCATACTATCCATCAATTTTAGATAATTTTCCCTAAGCACATGCACTCAATCAATAAGTTAGTCTCAAATATTACAAGATGCATAGATGAGCTCATCATATCATGTAAACATTCTATTTAATGTTTCTCATGCCTTATATATATTTTATCCATTTAATTACTAAATTCCTGATAGATATTTCATCTGTCAATTTATATCCAATAGTACCTTCTTGGTACACTCTCATGCCAGATATTCTACAGTAGAATTACCAGTCCAAGCTAAATTATAGTTGTACCATATACTCTAAGGGCTTTGTCGGATTGCCAGTCCAGGCTAAATCTAGTCAATTAGGATTCCCAGTCTATGCTAAATCCTAATTTAAACATATATTCATTTCGGGGTTACCTGTCCGAGCTAAATCCTTTCTGCAACACATGCAGGATTCCATTTCGTATAAGAAATAACCTAACCATCGGAATTAAAAAATTCGAACGGATTACAATCCCTTTTCAATCAATTCTTAACTTATGAATAATTTCACATAATTCAATATTCTTACATTAAACATTCAACTCCACACAACAATTACAATAAACATATTTACATATTCAATTAAGTTACACAAACTTACCTGGATGATGTTTCGATTTTGAATTCTGACTATTCCAAAACCTTTTGTTTTCCACGATCTACTTCCGGGATTGATCTTTTCGAGTCTATATAAGCACTTTAAATTATTAATGTATCACATTCATCAATTTCATCCCCAAAACTAACTCTATGGCAAAATTACCTTTTTACCCCTAACTTTGCACAATTTTACACTTTGGTCCCTAGACTCGTAAAATGAAATGCATGCATTTTTCATGGTTACCCAAGCCTAATCAAATCATATACTAGCTTATAGCAGCCTACATTTTCTTTTATTTCACACATCTACTACTCATTTTACACCTTTTTACAAACAAGTCCTTTTTAGGTGTTTCCATGAAAAACCACTTAAGAAAAGATGTTTATCATACATCAAACTTTCATGTTCCTCCATTAAACACCAAAATACATGCATGTCACACATGGGTAAGTTTTTGAACATGAACCCTAGAGCAAAATGATGGTAGAAATAGCTAAATCATGCTTTTAAGGACCTCAAAAACATAGAGAACATTAAAAATGATGCTAGGACATACTTACAATCAAGCTTGAAAGTTGAAGAAAAACGCTAGCGATGGCCTCTAAAATTTTTGACACTTGATGGAGAAGATGGACAAGATTTTTACTTCATTTTCCCTTTTTATTCTTTAAATAACTAAATACGAAAATGCCATTTTCACTAAACTTTGAATTTTTATCCATGCATGTCCATTTTTGTCCAAAATTTTAAAAATCCATCAAATTACTATTTAAGGGCCTCTAATTAATAATCCAACTCAATTTCATGATAAAAGCTTCTAGAACTCAAGTTTTGGAACTTATTCAATTTAGTTCCTAATAATAAATTGGGCATCTTAGGCATAGAATTTCTTCATGAAATTTTCACACAACCATGCATTCATATCCTAGACCTCACAATAATCATAAAATAATTATTTCTACTTCAGATTTGTGGTCTCGAAACCACTATTCCGACTAGGCCCTAAGTCAGGATGTTACACTCGTTTATGGGAAGCCTTGCCGTTTACCTGTTGAGCTTGAACATAATGCATTTTGGGAAATTAAGTAATTGAACATGGATTGGATAATGCTAGCAATAACTGACTACTAGATATGAATAAGATGGAGAAATCCATAGTGCATGCTTATGAGAATGTCAAACTGTACAAACCAAAGAAAAAATGATGCCATGATAAGAAGTTTTGCCCCGACAATTTGAACCTGGACAACAAGTGTTGTTGTTCAATTCTAGGCTGAAATTGTTTCCTAGCAAATTGAAGTCTCGTTGGTCTGGTCCATTCAAAATAGTGCATGTGTACCGTCATGGAGCTGTAGAAGTCAAAGATGGCAAGACTTGCTCTACTTTCCAAGTCAATGGTCAATGTTTGAAGCATTATTGGGTAGCTCTCATACTTCGTGATAAACATTCTATTTCTCTTTAGTATGTTAGTGTTTTCTTTTGCATACTTTTATTTAATTAATTTGCTTTTGATTTATTTCTTTTATTGGTTTAATTAATTTTTATTTCTTTCTTTTGTTGCAAGTAGATTTTGGCCTATGCATGGTAATAGTTAGCCCACTTAGTATACTTGCAAAAATTTTTTCTTCCCACTTAATTTTACTTTACCATGTCAGGCCATAATTTAAGGCTACTCTTATCCACCTCGTCACGCTATATTCTCTCTCATTTTTACCTTAATCGATTCATTTTCTTTTTCCAAGCTATTTTCAGTTTATTCTTTTTCACCATTTTCAGTTTTTCCTCCATAACTGTAAAGGTCTCAGCTTTTTTCTTTTTATAGTTCTTATTTCTTCTCAAATGCCTCGACATATGCCATCTTCATCCA
Organism: Gossypium hirsutum; assembly: GCF_007990345.1. Classification (NCBI taxonomy): domain Eukaryota; kingdom Viridiplantae; phylum Streptophyta; class Magnoliopsida; order Malvales; family Malvaceae; genus Gossypium; species Gossypium hirsutum. Next base: position 52,990,087 of record NC_053426.1, on the reverse strand, counting down.
CCTCTACACCTCTAAGAGCATTTTTCAGCAAAGCTGTCGAAGAAAGTACAATACAAACACATCAAAGTGACCATTCTATATGGAAAAAAGGCTTTCTTGTTCAAGATGCAACTTTTATGGGATACACTGAAGCAATTTCTTCTGTGGTGGAGAAACAGGGATGGCAACTCTTTTACCTTCATCCTAATGACGTTCTTATGAAAATTTTAAAGGATTTTTATGCCCATTTAACCTCTCTAGATAATGCTTTCATCTATGTACGCGATGCTTCAATGTTATTCGATGGATACTCCGTCAATGCACAATATGGGTTACCTGACGACCTTGATGAACATTCTCAGTTTATCAAGACAATAACAGTAGGAATCAATCAAGTTCTTCTAGAATTCTACATGGAAAGGACCAAATGGACAGCCTCTCAGAATTATTGCTACACCATTGATTGTGTTTCTTTGAAGCCTCATTGTAGAGTATGGTACAATTTTCTTAAATCTCACCTTATTCCTTCAACTCATAATTCTACTATTTCGAAGGAACGCATGTTGTTACTGCACTCTATTATGAATGGCAAAAAGATAAATGTTGGAAATTTTATTTTTAGAGAAGTTCATTGTTGCGCCCAAAATAATATAAGCACCCTGAATTATCCATCTCTTATTATTGCGCTTTGTCAACAGGTCAATGTCCTTATCCAAGCAAATGAGGACAAAATCCCTGACAAATGAGCCATCTCCAAATATATTGCCATGAGATTTTCAGGGGAAGAAGTGCCATGGCATCTTGGTTTCACACCAACATCTTTTTCACCTACTGATACCCATGCCACTCCATCCACATCTCATAGTGATTTCGAGTAACAAGTGCTCGGTGCTCTAGAGTTGTTGAAATAACAGTTTTGTTAGATGGAAAAACAACAACTGAGGAGAGCTACTGATCTAAGTATGGCTTAAGAAGAAATAACTTTATTTTAGGGATATGTCAGACAGAGGGATAATGCCATTAAGAAATCTCTTCAAAAAAAAACTTTACCTAGCCCATGCTTGCATTCCTTACTTTTCCCAAAGAGTTGTTATCAGACCTAGAGGATGAAGATGAGGATGAAGTTGAGGGTGAAGTTGAAGCCGCTGTGATGGACACTATCGCATAATCGACCACTATAGAAAAGAATAAAAGATTGAGGGGAAGGAAGAGAAAATAGAATCGATGAACATTGAGTTAGATAAGGAAGGAGATAACATGAACGAAACTTTTGCACCACAAGAACCTACTACTGTACTTCAAACCACTACCCCATGTTTAGAATAGGATTATGCAATTAATGAACTAATTTATGATCTCACGAAATAAGATGATGATGATGAAAAGGTGACAATCAATCATCTAAAATAGAAGTAGCACTACAAGCACACTGCCAATCCACCCAATCCAACTAAAGTAACACAATTCTTTTCCAATATTTTGATTTTTCTTTTCATTGGCATATGTTTTTCATTGTTACATTCATTTTTCATGCATTCATAATTGTTATCATTGCATTTTCTACATATCTATTTTTTTCATAAGTAAAATTTTGTGTTTGATCATGCATTGATGACAATGCACCCTTAGGGGGTGTATTACACATATTTCATGTATAAGATATTTTGTTTGAGCATTTGATCATTTTTTCATTCATTTTACCATGACATACAAATGCTAAATGACTGTTAGACCATGAGAAGTATATTGTTATCTATGATGTTCGATGAGGATAATAACTCTTCGGACTATAAAAATTGTGATAGTAGATTACGTAAGTTTAGCTTAGGATAGTTGTGTGGAAAATGATGCCTAAAAGTAGAATGACCTTAGTATAATCACAATTCAGGAAGAAACATGTTAGCCCACGATTCCTCGACAAGAAGCGCAAAGAGTTTCTAGTGTTGAAACAGGGTCATATGACTGTAGTTGAGTACGAAAGAGAATTTGCGCGACTTAGCAAATATGTTCGGGAATGCATACCATCAGAAGCTATTATGTGTACCCCATTTAAAGATGGTTTAAATAAAGATATCAAGTTGCTAGTTAGGATTTTAGAATTGAAAGAATTTGTGGTTCTAGTGGATCGAGCTTATAAAGCTGAAGAGCTCAGTAAAGCAAAAAAAAATCATATTCTGAGGCTCGAGATTTGGGTAAACAACCTATGAGAAAGTCATTTTCTTCTTCACCGAAGAAATTAGAAGAATTTCATAATCATACATCAGCTTCAGTGAGGTTTTTGGAGAGAGATAAAGGAAAGCAACATTCAAGTTTGAGACCACAGGCTACATCTGTAGCATGTGTGGGTAGTTTCAGAAATAGCAAAATTGAATGTAAACAATGCAATAAATGACATTTCAAGGAATGCAGATTAAGAGATGAATTGTGCTTCAAATGTGGTTCTTACGATCACTTTCTTAGAAACTACCTTGAAAGATCAGATAAAGAGAAAGCTTAGAACACTTGTTCAAGTAATACGGCTTTAAGAGGGAAACCACCCTAAAATAGTGGCAATGCGGGTAATAGTTGAAGTGGAACGAAAGGTCTACTCTTAGATCTGAGGCACGGGCACCAACTAGGGCTTATGTGATTCGAGCTCAAGAGGAAGCTTCAGCACCTGATGTGATCACTGGTACATTTTCTATCTCTGATACTAATGTTAATGCCTTCATTGACTCGAGGTCAATGCACTCATATGTATGCAAAACTTTAGTGTCGGATAAGAAAATACCTTTTGAGTCTATGAGTTTGTGGTCAAAGTAATGAATCCTTTAGGTCAATATGTGTTAGTTGATAAAGTTTGTAAAAATTGTCCTTTGATGATTTGGGATTGCAACTTTCCAGTTGATTTGATGTTGTTACCATTTGATGAGTTTGATGTGATTCTGGGTATGGGCTGGTTAACTCTACATAATGCTATTGTGAACTGTAGACGAAAGTATATTGTGTTGAAATGTCAGAATGGTGAAAGGATCCAAGTTGAATCAAATAGAACTGATGATACATCTAATGTGATTTTAGCTTTGTCGGCACAGAAATATGTTAGAAAGGGCTGTAAGGTGTATCTAGCCTATATATTTGATTCCAAGGTATCAAAGTCGAAATTAAATTTGGTTCTGACTGTATGTGAATTCTCATATGTTTTTCTAGAAGAGTTACTAGGGTTACCACTAGTCAAAGAAGTTAAATTTACTATTGAATTAATACCAATAACTTCTTCAATATCGATAGCTCCGTATAGAATGGCACTTATAGAATTAAAAGAGTTAAAAGCACAGCTACAAGAGTTAACAGATGGAGGCTTTGTTCGGCCTAGTTTTTCTCCCTAGGGTGCTCTTGTATCATTTGTTAAGAAAAAGGATGGGTCAATACGGTTATATATCAACTATCAATAGCTTAATAAAGTCACGATCAAGAAGTGCCACTTACTAATTATTTGTTTGATCAGCTGAAAGGTGTGATAGTATTCCCAAAGATCGATGTCCATTTTAGATATTATCAGTTACAAGTTAAATATTAGGATGTACTGAAGACTGCATTCAGAACTAGGTATGGACACTATGAATTTCTTGTTATGCCTTTTGGTTTGACCAATGCATCAGCTGTGTTTATGGATTTGATGAACAAAATATTCAGTCGTATCTAGACAGATTTGTTGTTGTGTTCATTGATGACATTTTGATCTATTCTCGAGATAAAATAGAACATGCCCAACATTTGAGAATAGTTTTGTAGACTATGCGCGAAAAATAGTTGTTTGCTAAATTTAGCAAATGTGATCTCTGGCTTTAACAAGTTTGATTTTTGGGATACATTGTATCGGCAGATGGTATTAAGGTTGACTCGAGTAAAATATCAGCTATAACTGACTAGAAGCCTCCAAGAAATGTTTCAAAAATTAGAAGTTTTCTAGGTTTAGCTGGATATTATCGGAGATTTGCTAAGGTATTTTCAATGATCACTACACCATTGACAAAATTTCTTCAGAAAGATGTTAAGTTTATATGGTTTGAAAAGTGTCAACAAAGCTTTGATTAGTTGAAAGTGTTGTTGACTGAAGCCCTTGTGTTTGCTCAGCCAAAGCCTGGTAAGGAATTCATGATTTATAGTGATGCTTCATTAAATGGTTTGGGTTGTGTTTTGATGCAAGAGGCAAAAGTGGTAGCTTATGCTTTTTGATAGTTAAAACCACATGAGAAGAATTACTTGACTCATGATTCAGAGCTTGCAGCTATTGTATTTGCTTTCCAAATTTGGCAACACCATTTATACGGAGAAAAATGTGATATCTTCACGGATTACAAAAGCCTGAAGTACTTGATGTGACAGAAAGAACTGAATTTGAGACAACATAGATGGTTGGAGTTGTTAAAAGATTATGATTTGATCATTGACTAGCATCCAAGAAAAGCTAATGTTGTTGTTGATGCTTTAAGTAGAAAATCTTTATTTGTTTTACGAGCTTTGACACACTCAGTTGACATTGATTGATGATGGTTCTATTGTAGCTTAATTAAAAGCTAGACTGACGTTTTTGCAATAGATTTATGAGGTTTGGAAAAGTGACATAGAACTGATCAGAAAATGGGAATAGATTGAGGCAATACTTGTGTAACACCCTTTACCCGTATTCGACACCAGAACAGGATACGAGGCATTACCGGACTTAAACACAAGCAAACATACAAAATTGAGACATAAATTTCTATTCAAATTTAAAACTTCTCACATACATTCAAATCATCCCTATAATGAACCTACAAAGCCCCAAAACATGCTTTGGAAGCAGTTTGGACTAAACCGAGAACCTTGGAAAATTTCACAACACTTACAAAATTTTTCATGTTTTAAGAACCACACACCCGTGTGGCTTGGAATACGCCCGTGTGGGTAGGCCGTGTGGTCACACACGCTCGTGTCCCTAACCCTTGTAACTCTCTGTTTGTTACCAAAGAACAAATTTAAGTCACACGGCCAAGGCACGCGCCCGTGTGCTTAAGCCGTGTGATCAATTTAATTTTCATAATTGTTTTCATAAAATAGGTGCAGACTTCACACGGCCAGGGCACACACCCGTGTTCGAGGCCGTGCCGTCCACATGGCTAAGACACACACCCGTGTGCTCGATACTGAGCATTCTAATTTGCAACTATTAAGGTGCAGGGGACACATTGCCGGATCACATGCCCATGAGGCAAGTCGTGTGTCACACACTACCTAGACACACATCCATGTGTCTATCCGTGTGGACAAAATTGAGGCTATTTTCCAAGCCATATTGCCACCCTTCCATGCACAAACCTACACAACAAAACATAACACCATTCCCAATACATACACTTAACCAAATCAGCCACAACCAAGGCATCCACACATCATTCACATGCTATTGTCCATCATATACAACATCACACGCTTATCAACTCAAGCTATGCAAAATCCTACATCCATGAAAAGCATCATCATATTAATATATCAATAGCCAACATAACCATCATAGGCCATCATAACCATTATAGGCCAACATTCGATGGCTATATACAAAATGAATCAATACCTTTACAAGCCAACATATTTGCCCAAATCAACTATAACACGTAACGAAAAGACCAAGTCCCTATACATGCCATAACTCAAAACATTAAAATCATTGGTACCCAAAATGTTAAGTTGATAGTGTGAATAAATCTCCAACAATCTTCGATCCCCGAGCTGGCTTGGTGACACTATAAAACAAGGGAAAAGAAAAAAGAGTAAGCTTTCAAGCTTAAAATGTTCCCATGAAAATAATAAGTATTATAAAGTCACATTTAACATACAATTAATTTGAAGTAAATTAACCTAAATATCATTATAAATCTCACAATTCAACTTACTCAATCACAACCTTACCGAGGGATTTCACACATATCAAGCTCATTAAGCATGAGTTTTATGTGCATACCTGTACCAATTTACAACTAACCATAGTCTTTCACAAATTTGACTCGTCTCATTTCTCGTTGAACCACTTGGAATACTGAAGGATACTCGGGTATCTCACACACATAATACCACATCAATACCATATCCCAGATATGGTCTTGCAAGGGGATCTCGTATTGATGCCAATAGCTTAGCAATGGTCTTACACGATATCTCATACCGTTGCCATATCCCAAATATGGTCTTACACGAGTCTCATAATGATGCCATATCCTAGATATTGTTTTACACATAGTTTCGGTAACCCTAATGTCATGACATTTGTCTCCTATCTATTCCTAAGGTTCAATTGGGATTTCAAGATTGTCATAAATTTTTCGAACACTATCAGTGGTCAATAATAATTCATACAATAATAAAGCATACAAAACATAATTAAAACAATGCATTATTTACATAAGAACTTACCTCGGTACAGAAATAGCGAAAATGGACCTAATCGTTAATAACCTTATTTTTCCCCCGATCAAGGTCCAAACCTCATCTTTCTTGATCTATAATAGCAAATTTAGCTTATCTAATTATCATATTGTTCAATTTGGTCCAAAAATCACACTATGGAAAAATTACTGTTTTGCCCCATAACCTGTCACATTTTTACAAATTAGTCCTTAGGCTCGTAAATTGAAATGTATTGAATTTCTTTGTTACCCAAGCCTAACCGAACCATATACATGCTCATATCTGCCCACATTTTTCATTAAATCACATTTCTACTACCCATTTTAACAACTTTTACAAATAAGTCCTTTTTATACATTTCACTAAAAATCACTTGGTAAAAGTTGTTTATCGCACCTTAAACATACAATATCTTCCATCAAACATCAAAATACATGCATGTCACACATGGGTAAATTTCTAAACATGAACCCTACTTCAAAATAATGGTAGAAATAGGTAAATCGGGTTACGAGGACATCAACAATGTAAAGAGCATTAAAAAGGGGCTATGATGTACTTACAATCAAGCTTGAAAGTTGAAGAAAATCCTAGCTATGGTGTCTTGTAAAATGCCTTTCACTTAAAACTTTGAAATTTCACCTAATCATGTCCATTTTTGTCCATAAACTTAACTAATGGTCTAATTATCATATAAGGACCTCTAATTTAAAATCCCATAGGAATTGGACACCTTAAACTAGTAGAATTCAACTTTTGTACTTATTACAATTTAGTCTTTTTGACTAAATTGAGTGCCCAAACGTTAAAATTTTCGAATGAGATTTTCACGAAATCATTCCGTAAAAGTATAGACCATAAAAATATAATAAACATAATTTTTTTGTGTCGGAATTATGGTCCCAAAACCACTGTTCTAACTAGCCCCAAGATAAGGTTGTTACAACTCTCCCCCTTTAAGGATTTTCATCCCCGAAAATCTTACTAGAAAATAGGTTTGGGTACTATTTTCTCATAGCCTCCTCAGGTTCCCACATAGCCTGTTTGACCCAATATTGCTGCCATAACACTTTCACTAGGGCTATACTTTTATTTCTCAATTATTTAACTTTCCAAGCTACGATCTTGATCAATTCTTCACCATACATTATATCCGGTCGAATCTCAATCTCTGTTGGTGAAATCACATGTGACGGATCAAATGATATCGTCGCAACATCAACACATGAAACACATTATGAATCCTTTCTAACTCTGTCGATAAAGCTAAGCGATATGCCACTGGCCTTACTCTTTCAATAACCTCATACGGCCTAATAAAACGTGGACTTAGCTTGCCTTTACAGCCAAATCTGAGAACTTTCTTCCGCAGAGATACTTTCAAAAACACTTTGTCATTGACCTGAAATTCAATCTCTTTTCTTTTCAAATCAGCGTGCGACTTTTATTGATCTAAAGCTACTTTCAAGCAATCACGAATTACCTTTACTTTTTCTTCGGTTTCTCTGACCAAATCAACCCCATAAATCTATTTCTCACTAAGCTCGGTCCAATACAAAGGTGTTTGACACTTGCGACCATACAATGCCTCATAAGGTGCCATTTTAATACTCGACTGAAAGTTGTTGTTATAAGCAAATTCAATCAATGGTAGATATTTTTCCCAACTACCCTTGAATTCCAAAACACAACATCAGAGCATATCTTCAAGTACTTGAATCGTTCTTTCAGACTGACCATCGATTTGTGGATGAAAAGTGGAACTAAAGTTCAGCTTCGTACCCAAAGCTTCTTGCAACTTCTTCCAAAATTGTGAAGTAAACCTTAAATCTCTATCCGGAATAATCGATATAGGCACCCAGTGTAACCTCACAATCTCAGCAATATACAGTTCAGCTAGTTTATCAAGCGAGTAATTAGTACGTACCAGTATAAAATGAGCCAATTTCGTCAATCTATCAACCACAACCCATACAACATCTTTCTTTTTCGGAGTCAAAGGTAAACCCGTTACAAAATCCATCGTAATCCTATCCCATTTCCACTCGAGTATGATCACTAGCTAAAGTAAACCCGAAGGCACTTGGTGTTCTACTTTCACTTGTTAACAAATCAAACATTTCGAAACAAACTCTGAAATATCTCGTTTCATACCAAACCACTAATACAATTTCATCAAATCATTATACATTTTTGTACTACCCGGATGCACAGATAGACAACCATTATGCGCTTCATGAAGAATTTTTAGAATAATTTCATCATTTTTTGGCACAAAAATTCTACTTTGGAACCTAAAAAAATCGTCGGACCCGATATGAAAATCTGAATCACTAACCAATTCACAATGAACTCTCTTGGCTTGCGAATCACTGTCACATTTCTGAGCTTCACAAATTTGTTGGAGAAATAACAGTCTAGCTCTCAACTTGGCCAGAATCGAACCATTTTTGGACAAAGTCAATCGTGTATTCATCACTCTCAAAGAAAACAAAGACTTTCTACTCAACACATTTACGACTACATTTTCCTTACCTGGGTGATAGTGAATCACTAGATCATAATCCTTCAGTAACTCGAGCCATCTTCGTTGTCGCAAGTTTAAATATTTTTGAGTCATCAAGTACTTTAAACTCTTATGATCAGAAAACACATGACATCTCTCATCGTGCAAATGATGTCTCCAAATTTTTAAAGCAAACACAATGGCGACTAACTCCAAATCATGCATCGGATAATTTTTCTCGTGCGGTTTCAACTGTCTCGAGGTATAGGCTATCACTTTGCCCTCTTGAATCAACACACATCCTAATCAATTCAGTGACACATCACTATATATCACAAAATCTTTTCCCAATTTAGGTTGCACTAAAACCGGTGCCTCTGTCAATAGTACCTTCAACTTCCCAAAACTTTGCTGACATTTTTCGGGCCATTTAAACTTAACATCTTTTTGCAACAACTTGGTCATAGAAGTAGCAATCATCGAGAATCCTTTAAAAAATCATTGGTAAATATCGGTTAAGCCCAAAAAGCTTCTAACTTCAGATGCATTTCTTGGTGGCTTCCAATCAATAACTACCGAAATTTTACTCAGATCAACCCGAATACCATCACCCGAAATGATATCTCCCAAAAATCTGACCCCTCGGAGCCAAAACTCACTTTTAATAAATTTAGCGAACAATTTCTTATTCTCAAAGTCTGCAAAATAGTTCTCAAGTGCTCGGCATGCTCAGACTCATCTCAAGAAAAAATCAAAATATCATCAATAAACGCAACCATAAACTTGTCCAAATACGGTCTAAAAATTCTATTCATCAGTACCATAAAAACAACAGGTGCATTTGTTAATCTGAAAGGCATTTCAAGGAATTCATAGTGTCCATACCTTGTTCTAAAAGCAAATATCGATACATTCGACTCTTTAACTCTCCATTGATAGTGGCCAGATCTTAAATCAATCTTCGAGAATACATTTGCTCCTTTCAACTGATCAAAGAGGTCATTTATCCTCAGCAAAGGCTACTTGTTCTTTACAGTCACCTTATTGAGCTACCGATAATCGATTCAAAGTCTCATAGACCCTTCTTCTTTATAAATAACACTGGAGCACCCCAGAGAGAATAACTCAGTCTCGCAAAACCCTTATTCATCAACTCTTGCAACTGAGCTTTTAATTCCTTCAATTCAGTCCAGTCCATTCTATATGGAGCAATAGATATCAACGAGGTACCAGGGACTAAATCAATACCAAACTCTACTTCTCTAATTGGTGGTAACCTAGTAAACTCTTTCGAGAACCCATCTGGATATTCAAAAACAATCGACACTAATTTAATTTTCAATTCAGATTCTTTTGTATTCAACACATAAGCAATGTAAGCTTCACAGCCTTTTCTTACATATCTTTGGGCAGTCATCGAAGAAATCAAAATAGGTAACTTACCCGACTCATCTGAATCAGTCCGTAGAATTCTACCATTTTCACATTTTAGTTTAATAATCTTTCTTTTACAGTTCACTATGACATCATGCAGTGTCAACAAATCCATACCCAAAATAACATCGAATTCATCAAATGGAAACAATATGAAATCAGCCAAAAAATAATGACCTCAAATCATCAAGGGACAATTTTTGCAAACTCTATCAACTAATACATGTATGCCTAAAGGGTTTGACACTCTAATCACAAATTCAGTAAACTCAACAGGCAAGCTCTTACTAGATACCAGTTTCACACAAACAAAAGAATAAGTCAATCCACGATCAATCAGTGCAACTACATTAGTATAATACAAAGAAAAAGTATCAGTGATAACATCGGGAGATGTTGCTTCTTCGCGAGCACGGATGGCATAGGCTCTAGTAGGTGCTCGAGCTTCAGATCTCACAGTGGTGTCTTTCATCACACCTTTACTACTAGCTCCATTTCTGGTATTCCTCGGTGGCCTACCTCTATTAGCAATGTTACTCAACCTCGCACTTTGAAATTTTTCTTTCTCAACCTTTTCAGGACAATCTCGGATAAAATGCTCTTAAGAGCCACACTTGAAGCAAGACCAGTCATTCATCCTACAATAGCCGAGATGTCTCCTCCCACAATACTGACATTCGGGTCTGTTTGACTTTACATTACCCACACTTGCAATAGAAGTGGCTTGAGATTTAAAACTCGAATGTTGCTTCTCACGATCTCTACATGAATACCCCGCTGAAACAGTCGAACGGGAATACATTTCTTTAAAGTTCTTTGAATGATATGGAAATGACTTACTCATCGGTGTTTTCCTCAAATCTCTAGCTTTACTATCAATTTTCCTCTTCTCTTTATTCAACTCTTTGTCCTTACAAGCCTGTTCGACTAACACCACAAATTCCTTTCGCTCTAGGATCCCAACTAACACACGAATGTCTTCATTCAATCCATCCTCAAATCTTTTACACATGATGGCCTCGGTGGAAACACATTCTTGGGCATATTTACTAAGCCTGACAAATTCTCGTTCATACTCTGTCACCATCATACAACCTAGTTTCAGCTCAAAAAATTCCTTACATTTCTGATTGATGAACCGCTGACTAATATACTTCTTTTGGAACTCCTCTTGAATGAATTCCCATGTAACCCTCTCTCTCGGTATAGAGATGTTGGGACATCCATATTTATTTTCTCCTTTGGTTCCAATCTTTGATTTGTTTTCAGTGGAGCTCAGTGTACTATGTATACATAGAATCGCCTATTAAGCTATTCGTCAGTCTCATAAATTGCTCATTTTCTTCCATTAGAACCCCAACCTTTTTGCATAGTGCCGTCACAAGGTGGGGAAAGAAAAATCTGATCTTCTAATCACTTATACAATCATTTCATACTATGATAAATTCATGTTCTGGCACATATGTGCTTTATTTGCAAAATTACATACAACAAAATAGCTCAAAAAGTGTTTACGTTAGAAACATTCATAGCAAGCGTAATTCTAACGGAAAGAAATTGCATCCATATCTTAGCTATAGGAAACATAATTGTTTGATTAAAATTGGTTGGTAATTCGGTATCCAGTCGGTGGTTCCATGCAGCCCTCCCTTCAGTTAAGTATTTTACAATGTCACCCATATTTATACCCCTAAAAGTGTCTAAATCTGTATTATCAAGCAAACCATTTTCATAGTATGGAACATTGTAAAACTCACAAATTTCCTGAGGAGTAACGCGTACCTGCTTACCTCTTATCGTTACGGTTTCCTGAATGGCGTTATAACGTCTTCTAGCCTCTTGATCCCTTAATGCAACATAAAATTCTTGAATAATTAGGATAACTGCATTTTCTTTTGGGGTTACGCAAAAGTGTTCCCACCTACAGTACCGAACTAAGGACCAAATTTCCTTGCATAATACCATTGATGGCTCAAATCCCTTCTCTTGTATAAATGTTTTTCCTTGAAGCTCTAATAAATTCTTTTTCATATTTGCATTTAAAAATTTAGAAGGATTTGATACCACCAGTGTCTTTTGCACATTAGTTTTTCTAGACCCTTTAGGAGGCATTTTCAATATACTTCTGGCTAGAATAACTAATTGAAGTCAAGCAGTATTTGATGGAACAGTAAAAACAAAATAGGAACCCTTAACCTTGATTCATTGCTTATGATTCCTCATAATATTTTGTTACGAGAAGTGAAATAAAAGAAATTTTGCAGCAACATAAAAGGGAGAAGAGGGGTTTTAAAAAGTGGTTAGTTTTAGGGGTTTAAAGAGAGTTTAGAGTTAAGAGGGATTTAGAAACAAGTTTGAAGTGTTTTGAGAATAAAATTTTGATGTTTTTATGTTAAAGGTCAAGTAAAATAAGAGTTAAACCTAGCGGGTTGTGCGATGGGTCGGGTCAACCTTACAGAAAGTTGTAGCGATGTCACGACATAGGGGTTCCATGTCACGAAACCCCTGGCAGGATATCGTTTTCGCAACATCGAGTTCGATGCCACGACAGACCTTGAATCTTCTAAATTTGGGGTATACTAACTTCTTTATCGTGGTAGAGAGGTGTTGTGTTGTGACATCGAGCTGAATTGCTCAATTTCTTGAACCTATGACTAGTGTCGTGACATGGAAGTTCTATGTTGCGACATTGGCTCTATTTCGACCCTTTTTCTCAAATTTCAAAGTGTTCAAATTAAATTCTTAAATAGTTTAAACAAAATTAAATCTTAAACTACTTATGAGGCTATTAAAATACAATAATATACAAAAATTTATCTCAGTCTAAAAGTATCAAGTATTGTTATCAGATTTGTTTGCCAACTCCGTTAGCTTGTACATGGATGTGCTTTTGGTTTCTTTTTGATCCGTATAGGTCCAACGTCCGTCATGCCACTTCACCTTTCTTTGTTTATCCTGCTTCTTAAATATGGCCTTTCGACTTGCACTTATCCTAGAAAATACCTTTTCTAGCTCAAGGTAATTAGGGATTTTTACATATATTTCAAAGCATTGTTTTCCTAACTGTTCGCTAATTCCCTCATTCTGTTGGTGACCACATTTGAAAATTTTAGTCTCACCATTGATTTTCATAATTAACTCATTATTTTCTAGGTCAATGGTAGACATTGACATTGCTAAAAATGGTCTACCTAACAGAATATTAGACATTTACATAGCTTACAAACAAACATTCAAGTATAATAACAATTAATCAAATAAAATTCAATTTATATTCAAAATATGCATACGAGCCTTAAATAAAGTCTACGGGGCCATAGTTTGGGATCAATTTGAATCAATTCAGAAAAATTAGGAAAAAGTTTAAAATTCTAGAAACAAGGGTCACACGACCGTGTGGCCAAGTCGTATGACACGGACCAGACTGTGTGAACATTCAAATTAAGGTCACACGATCGTGTCTCGGGTCGTGTTCCTACCCGTGAGTGCATTCAATGTTGGGTTACACGGTCGTGTCTCAAACCATGTGACAAATTATTTTAGGACACGCAATCGTGTCGCGGTCTGTGTGCCAGACCGTGTGAAACCTGCGCTTGAAGACAATAAGACACATGACCATTTGAATAAGCTGTGTGTGATACATGGCCGTGTGGTAGCCCGTGCCTCAGGCCATGTGTGCCCCAATTTGCTTCAAAAATAAGGCAAACTTTACACTTAAATCGACCATCAATCCAAACCCCTAACCAACCTTAAAATATCACCAAATGTACCTCAAAACAAGTCAAAACATGCCAAAATATAACAACCTAAATGACTAACCAATGTTTCCTCATTGACACCACATTCCATACATGTAATAATATGAAAAATCCTTAACCAAAATACACATAACATACTTCCAAACATCAATAATCATCAATCTCAATTACCACATCATACCATACTTCAATCCAAAATATATAACTTACAACATACACATCCAAAAGTGCCAAACTCATAAAACATACCTATAGTCACCCAACATACAAGCATTTAAATTAGGCCAAAACATAATTCAAAAGTTTACATAGTAACTTCATTAAGAAAAACTATATATCAAAAGACCATTTCTTATAATGTTGACATCCTAGGTACATGCCAAACATAAAAGGGAACATCACCAACATTGAGCTCGGGATTATCACTGGATGATGAGTCGACAATCAAAGATAGATATCTAACTTGCACACAAAGTAATGATTAATCATTGAATAAATTTCATTAAGCACCAAGAACTACACATACAATTTACAACCATAATGTTAGAATCCATAACATGTAATGTTTATTACCACATAGTTTACCATAAAGTTCATCATGAACTTTCCATACATGTTTCATGATATCCCTTATTTACCAACCTTCTTCAATGGATCAATTATGGATTAACCTGTTATTGGCACTCGGTGCCTAACGTATAAACCGTAACAATGTTTTGTACCCAATGCTGGGCGAATAAACCGAAAATAGGTGTGCCCAACATTGGTCGGATAAACCGACAATGTTTTGCTCCCAGCGCTAGTCGAATGAACCAACGATATCAAATGTGTGCCCAACACTAGTTGGATATACCAACATTTCAATGTTTCGATGTGCCTAGAACTAGTTGATAAAATTGAAAAATACATATGTAATTACATAATTCCACAATTCTTCATTTCATAATTCAACTATTGCATCAATGACTATGATTAATCATTTAATCTATTCCATATTCATATCTATAACTCCATAAGTCTTCATTTACTACTAATCAATTACATATAAATATGATTTGACATCAAAGTAATAATTAAATTAATTAAGGTAAAGTAAAGTTTGAGTTCAAGGACCACGAACTTACCAGAGTTAAACTGCACTAATGACAAAAGTCTGGGGACTATTCCGAAATCTTCATTTTTCCACGGTTGTCAACTTGTTCTTGATCTATAATATAATTTTATTTCAATTATTAGCCCCAATTTCACATATATTGTTCAATTTAATACCTATGACTTCTTATTTACAAATTTACACAATTGCTCTAAACTTTTTCATTTAATTCAATTTAATCCTTAAACCCAAAACATACAATTTAACCATATTATTACAAAATCCTTGCTAGAAAATTATCAAAGGCCTCCATACAACCCTCTAAACTCTATAATTTCACAATAAAACCTTAAGATTTTACCATGCCAATAATTTAGTCCTTAAACATTAAAATCAATAAAAACTACTTTACAAAATAGTCCTATTTTACAACCAAGCTTCATGATCTATCAACTTATTTCACAAACACCTCAAACTCATCCATGGTACGTTCTAAAACATTTAAAAATTTCAAAAACAGAGGTACGATTTAGCTAGACCTAATTGTAATGATATTAAAAACATAAAAATTCATGAAAATTAACCACGAAACATTTACAAGAAAGCTTGAATTCAAACCAAAGCTACCCCAAGTCTTTCAATGGAGGTTCGGCCAACACAAAAGAAAAATGGAGAAGACAACACTATTCTTTACAATTTATTTTACTTAATTTTACATTAATTACAAGTTTGCCATTATTTGATATTTTAATTTTGTTTTTTAATCAATTTTTCATCCACTTACCGTCTACTACATATGAAAATGGTTTAATTGCCATAATAAACCATCCTAAATTGTTTAAATATCCAGTTGGCACTAAAACACTAATAACAATTTACTTTTACACTCTTTTATGATTTAGTCCTTATTCTTTAATTAACTATCTATACATTAAAATTTCTTAACCAAATTTTAATACACCTATATAATCACTCCGTAAATATTTAATAAAAATATTTATAGCTCAATTTATAGAAACAAGATCCCACTGCCTCATTTTCTAAAACCACTTGAACTTAATTAATCATTCAATTAACTAAAATTATCAATTCAAAATTTACTATAATATTATATTTGACTCATAAATATTAAATAATAATATTTACAGATTCTCTCATTGGATTTGTGGTCTCGAAACCATTGTTTCTAATACCACTAGAAAACAAGTAGTTACAATTCCATTTCATAATTAGCCTTGATGCTCGAACACCGAAGTGTCCCTTTCGTAAGGCCTGGAGCTTCACACATCAGGGTTTGTACCCAGCAACCTTGTATGGTGGTATCTTAACGGAATTCCATTTCTCTATTTATCCATATATTTCTCCATTTTTCCATTTCTAACATTGATGCTTGAACACCACAATATCTCCTTCTCAAAGCTCGAAAACTTCGCACATCACGGTTAGCACCCAGCAACACCGTATGGCGATAAACAAAAATCTCATTTCTCAATTCCTAACTTTTTCTAACTTGTCAATAATTTCCCCTCAATACTCTGCCATTGTAAACATGGAAATCATGCATTTCAACACACTTTAAGACACTATCTATCCACACATAGTATGACAAACATTCAAGTATTGAGAAGAATCCATAGACAAACAACTATCATTCTTACAAATTCACAATCAAATTTCTAGGCACACTACGTAACAGGCAATAAGGTATTTTGGTCTAGAAGCACAACATCTTAGTTCACCCAAAAAATGGTATATAGAAACTCACATTTCTTCCCTATCCTTGCCAGCTTAGCTTTGTCCAAACGCCAAAGCCTTCTTCATCCTAGAAGCTAAGCATGACAACCATTTATTGGTTAAACTAAAGGTGTTCAACCCTTAAAAACCCGAAATCCATAATTATGTAGGAGTTTTTAAGAGTTTCTACTTCACCCCTTTCTTCAATCCACAATTATAGAGAGGTAAAGAAGCTTATCAATTCCTAAATTTCTCCACTATCAGACTTCAATTCTCATTGTTGCTACGACATGTATAGCTTTCTTTAGCTACATCATCTTCTTCTTTAGAGAAACTAAAGAAGATGCTGCTATGAAAAGAATAATAGTTGTAAACAGAATTGAGAAAGTTGTCTCCACACACACCTATATATATACTTATTAAGCACGGTCTTCACAGACCATCTCAACCCTCCATCCTTAATCAATTTATCTCCCACTATAGAACCAACCAGTTCTATCGTAACCGAACCAGAATTGAGATCCAACTAATCGCAATTTGGCCACTAAAATTTTTGAATCTTCAGTGGAGTCCAAAAATTTACTAATCATTTCAATTTAATCCTAACTATTCTTAAATTTTAGGTCAATAAGGATAACCGGGTGTTACACTGGGCAATTTAGTATTTAATATTATATTTTGGTATTTAGTAGTTAGGATTCAATATTAGTAAAAATAAGTGTTTTTAACAGGATTTGCGAATGTTGTGACCTATTAGGCCAATACAGGCCTTAGGTCAGGCTAATATGTTGAATTGAGTGTGCAAGATGATTAATTATAGGCCTAATTGACGTGGGAGCAAAGGACGAGTGATACACAAGCATGAAACGAACCATACAAGGTGTGAATCAGATGTCGTGTCATGCCATAGACCTTGTATTGCACAACATAGGTCGACGTGTTGGTCAAGTCTTTTAGGGCTATTTTCGTCCGCACAATCGACTTTATACGAAGACCTAGGACATGTCGAAAACCTAATTCGGGTTGCCAACACTCCTATAAACAAAACCTTAGGAGTTTGATGTAACTAAGTCATCTTAGATGCACTAAAAACCCTAATAGTTTAGGAGTAGGATTAGATTAGGTTTTCTTTCAGTTTTCATAAACTCTTTGTTTTTCATCTTGGAATCAGTTTTGATCCAAGAGTTTTTTTTATATTATTGAAGTATTTCAGTTTAATTCTTCTTCGCAAGCGATGATAGTTGATTATTCCAATCGAGAGCTTCATTACTCTATGCTCTACTCGGCATCAAAATCAAGATTATTCTAATATCTTTTCTCTTTTGATTCAATTTTGTTCTTTACATGTTTTATTTATTCATTTTCTTATGGCCATCCAAAATTTTCATGAAACAATAGTGGTTAACATGATATCTCATAATTAAGTATTTTTACCACAACATACTATTTACTTGTTCTCACATGATCAAGCCATGGATCTTATACTTACTTATCTCAATATGAATTTCATAATTATCACATAATTTGAATTTTTTTTCTTAAACATTTTAACGTAGGAAAAAGTAAGAGTGCCTAAGGGTACTTAATTCTTGGATGCACTACAACACAAAACTATGCTTCCATGAACTTGAACCATTCCCCAACTAAGCTTGCAAACTCCTTTTCTCATCATTTCCTTATTTACCATATAAAAAAATATAATTCAAAATAAACATATAAATTTTCTAAGATTTTTCAAAGTAACTAAATTCAATCAATAAGCTAAGAGAGGTGGAAGTTGCCATTAATTACCTTACTGAAGCTTTCATTCTCTCACTAAATTCACATAAACCCTAAGCTAAAAATGATAAAAATAATTGTAGAATCCCTGCAAAAAGTTTGATTTATAAGTGATTTCAACAAAACTCATGGTTGGATTTTGAAATTATTAAAAAAAATCTCGAAGAAAGAAGCAGAAAAATTGAAGAAAAATGAAGAGAACCCCATGGAGAAAGGAGCTAGCTGGAAACAGCTTGGGGGAGGCTGATGGGGGTTGATTTCTCTTCTTTCTCTCTTTTACAAATCACACAAATGGACCCCTCAAACCCACATATCACATTTAAGTCCAAATCACCAATTAAATCTATTTTTCTTATAACAAGATCGAAATGGTCCATAAAAATTTTAATTTTCAAATATGTCATCTAAATGATATTTTAATAATAAAATACTTGAGAAATAACCAAATGAACCTTTTATGGAAAAAATATCATTTTACCCATTTTCACTCTTTGTACAATTTCTTTTCAATAATAGGAAATTGTCAATCCCAAATCTCATAGTTGACTTATAATATTTAATAAGAATCCTTTAATGACAATAATTATGTTTTGACCCTCGTTTTGGTAAGAAATAAAAATTTTACAATTTGGTCCCTACACTTTTCAATCTTTCCCTTTGAATCATAAAAGTGATTTTAATCACAACAATACATATTCCAACTTATAATTATGGCAATTCATCACAAATAACTCACTTTACCCATTTTGGTCAAATTTTCATTTTAATCCTCAACCTTTTTAAAATTAATGATTTGGTCCTTTCCTCACGTTTTCAGTTTTAAAATAATATTCATAAATTCTTATATCTAAAATATCTTTATTTTTAGAATAATTTCTTAAACTAAATTTTATTCCAATTTTTTTTTAAATTTACTATATCCACTATCGAAATAGTGCCACGTGTTTGATCAGGAATTTTGGTATGTTACATCGACGTTGTCCCATCTTTTTTTTTTGATGATGTCATCTTATTTTCTAGAGTGGAGAGAAAATATGTTGCAACTATCAAAACCATTCCTTAAAATTTCATGGCGCAATTCGAATAGAGCATTAATTTCCTGAAATCTTAGATCTTATTCTCTCCTCAAGTTGAAGGGCTAAGGAAAACCAAAACGCTTAATACCTTCACAATGAAAGAGACCCTAATCTAGGACATTATTTGGGGTTCCCTATTCTCTCATCAAGGACCATCAAGAAAGACTATGAATTTATCACTAACAAGGTGTGGGGCAAACTTAGTTAACTTACTTTCACTAGTTGGGAAGCTACTATGACAACCATTCAAATTTATTACATATGGTGTTTATCATTACCCATCAGTATTCTGGGGAGGCTTGATCGTATAAATCGTAATTTCTTTTGAGGAAAGTCTTAGAAGAAGTTAACCCAACCCAAAGAAAATGGTGGCCTTGGAATCCAAGTCTTAAGATCTAGGAATCAATTTCATATCACGAAATTATTTTGGGGAATTCTACATGAACCGGATAAGTTATGGGTCAAAGTTCTTCTCTCCAAATATCTTCCAAGCAATGGAAATGAGATAGGGAGGAAACGTGTTTCAACTACATGGGCTATGCTTAGAAGTGTTAGCCTATTGTTCCAAAGTGGGCTTATATGGTTGGTTGGTTGGTAGCGAGACCATGGTCAAGTTTCGATATGATTATTTGAGCGGGATTGGGCCCCAAAAAAAAATTTTTTTAGGCCCACATAATAGTGAAGAAAAGAATTTGACCTTCATTATAGGCCAGTTTAGCATTGCTTTTGAGAAGTGCTTTTAAAAAATGCTGTGGAAAAGTGATTTTGAGAAATGCTTTTGAAAAGTTTGGTTTAAGATTTAAGTGTTTAGTATTGTTGTCAAAAAAATGTTTTTGATAAATAAAAAGTCTATTTTAGACATTGTGTTATAAGTAATAAATATGCATTTAAATAATATTCAAATTAGTTAATATTATGAAATCTTAGTAAGAATGTAAAAAATAATTTATTATAATTTGTTGTTAATATTTTAATATATAAAATATAAATTTTAAATATTTTTAAATAATTAATATTAATTAGTCATAAAATTTAATTCGAATATATAAACTATATTTTAAACAATAAAATATGATCAATAAAAATTTAAATATATAATCAATAAAAATTTAAATATATAATATTATATATAAAATAAATTTTAATAAGAAAATAATTACATATGCCTTATAAATAAAGCTAAGAAAAATTGCTTTTAACTCTAGGTTGAAAAGCAATTTTCCAAAGCACACTTAAAAAAAGTTGTTGTTTAGCATTGCTTCTGACTTTAAAAGTGCTTTTGACCCCCAAAAACACTTTTGAGAAGCAATGCTAAATAAAGCCTATAGCTTAGAATCGTGTACCGAGACATGGTAGTAACGACTTTTCTTTACAACTCCCTAGTGAAAATCTGGAAGCCGTGATAAGTGTTTCTGTTTCTTTCAAAGAGAACCCTCGAGATGGGATTTGCTGGGAACATACTCATTATGGTAGTTTCTCCATTTCTAGTATGTATGAGGTGACAGCCCATAACATGAGAACACAACTGTTTGAGAATGAAGGGAAGTGGTGAGCACTTCAGAAAGCTAAAAATCCCACCAAAGATCAAGTGCTTCCTCTGGAAATGTGCTAGCAATATTCTACCAACCACTAATTTCTTGAACTGAAGGGGACTAAATGTTCTTAACGTATGTCATTTTTGCAATAACAGCCCTGAAACTTTATCCCACGTGTTAAGGGATTGTGACATTGCTAGAAGTTGGTAGGCATTGCTTCATGTTAAGAAATGGAAACGATTATTCTAGTTAGTAGTTTGTAGTTAGAACTTAGTAGTTATGGTTATTACAATTAGTTAACTATTAATATGCTGTGTTATAAATGTTGTGCAATGTACTCTGAAAATCAAGATTATTTAATTAGTTTACTTCTCTTGATTCGTTTCTATAGCTCTCAATTATGGCATCTGAGCCTTAAGTTTTGTTTTTTTTGTGTTTCTTCTTTGTGCTTCTACCATAGCGACAGAAGCAGTTTTTGGCAATGATGATGATAATCATCAATCAATCAAGACGGTTACACTTGTAGCTAGCTCCTCTCCCGGTCCTAGTTGTGATTCCTTAAGAAAGATTCAACAGTTTCCCAAACATGATACGGTGAAACTAGGTGAGCACAACTTTCTTTTATGGAAACAACAGGTTCTGTTAATTCTTGAGGGGTATGGGTTGCATGAGTTTGTTCTTGGAGCTTTCAATGTTCCTCCACAATCTATTGGTGACAGAGATGACAAACTTGTTGCTAACCTTGACTTCTTGTTTCATAAGCAACAATATAAGCTGTTAGCTTCCTAGTTATTGTCCATTATCTATGATGATATCTTGGTGCATCTTACTGGTGCTCAATCAAGCTTTGATGTATAGAACATACTTGTTCGGCGCTTTGCTACCAAATCCATCATGACACTTTCTACTCTAAGGCATTCTTTGTATTCCCAAAAGAAATGGAAATTAACCATTAAATAGTACTTGGCCAAGATCAAAGTTTAGTGTGATACCTTGATGGTTGTAGGCAATGTTATTTCTAAGAAGGAACAGATTAGTATCATTCTTGCTAGTGTATTAGTAGAATATGAGTCAATTGTGTTGTGGTTTCAGCAATGAGTGTTCCTCTTGATCTTTTTGCTAAGATGCCTACTGATTGTGAGGCTATTTCAAGTATGCCTTTTCACGTTAATGTTACTCAGCAATGTGGTACTGATAATAGAAATGCTAGACAATTTGACAGAGGTTCTAGACCACCCTACAAGGGCAGTGGTTCTAGGACATTTCAAGGTAGAGGCCGAAGGAAGAGGTTTGCTTATAACAAACCTCAATGCCAGTTGTGTGGTTGAATTGGTCACACAGCCCAGAAGTGTTACTATCGATTTGATGAGTCTTTTGAAGGTGTTTCTAATCAGACAATGCAAGTACACTGTCATCAGTTTCAAAATTCTTTAAGATCACCATGTGAAGGCTCTCATTGATGTTCCCAAAGGAACACTATGCAACATCCTGGTTTGCAAGCTAATGCTGCCTCCACCGAAGGACAGTTACCTACAAACTCTCTAAACACAAAAGTCTAGTATCCAGACTCAAGAGCATCCACCCATGTTACTAATGACCTGGATAACCTGTAGGAGGCAACACAATGTATAGGTAACAGCAGGCTTTTCATGGGAAATGTTGTGTCTATACCAATGGCTCACATTGGCTCTTCCTTCTTTGGCAGTTCAAACAAAGGTTTTCATTTGAAAAATGTGTTGCATGTTCCACGAATCTGCAAAAACTTAATGTTTGTTTCCCAAATTGCTAATGGTAATCAAGTTTATTTTGAATTCCATCCTTTCCATTGCTTTGTGAAGGATATCAAGACAGGGACTATCTTATTGGTGGGCCGCATTCATGATGGCTTGTACCAGTTCAATCTATCAGGCACTTAAAGTTTCAACACTGCTTCAAATTCTTCAGCTACTGCTCACACCACTCATCTGGAGTCTCCTGTTTCTAGTAGTTCTAGGAGTCTCCTGTTTCTAGTAGTTCTATCTTTGATTTATGGCACAAATGCCTTGGTCATCCTTGTAATAAAACTATTATGTTAGTTCTTCAAAAGTGTAATGTTGTTTCAAAGAATTGTAGGATGAATTCAGTTTGTTCAGCATGTCAACTTGGCAAGTTTCATAAGCTTCCATTTTCTCCCTCAACTACTATTTATACAACTCATTTTGAATTCATTGTATCTGATTTATGGGGTCCTACTCCTGTGGCATCTGAAGGCCACTTTTATTATGTATCCTTTGTTGATGCTAATTCTAGGTGCACTTGGATGTATCTTATCAAAAGCAAGTCTAAGGCATTGAACAAGTTTCTTCATCTACATAAATTTGTTGAAGTTCACTTTGGATGTAAAATAAAGGTTCTTCAAACTGATTGGGGTGGAGAATTTCATTCTTTTCCAAAGGTCCTATCTCAGCTGGGGATTCATGATCAACTCTCTTGTCCTCATACCTTTGAAAAAAGTAGCTTAGTGGAGAGGAAACATAGGCATATAGTTGATACTGGTCTGACTTTGCTGGCTCAAGCTAATATGCCTATGCATCTTTGGGCTCATGCTTTCATTAGTGTTGTGTATTTTATCAACAGACTTCTCACATCAGTACTTACTGGCAGGTCACCCTATGAGGTGTTGCATAAGATTGTGCCTAGCTATATGCATTTAAAAGTGTTTGGCTGTAGGTCTTGTCCTTATCTCAAACTTTTTAATACTCATAAGCTCCAATATCATTCCAAGCCTTATGTGTTCCTTGGCTACAATCTTGTTCACAAAGGATACAAATCTCTTGATGATACTAGTAAGATTTTTGTCTCTAGGCATATGGTGTTTGATGAAGCATGCTTTCCTTTTGCCAGTTCTGTTGGTTCAAGTGGTAGTTCTGTCACTTCTTGCACTCAGCCTAGGTTCCAGCATCAGTAATTTCAGGTTCCAATTGTGGTGTCTTTTGTGGATCAGCCTTAATTTGGTGCTCTAAGTTTGTCTGTTACTTTAGCTCAGCAAATTTTAAGAGCTGTGTCAAAGTCTGCTGCTCCTTCTTCTGGTCCTCTTCTCTTGGAGTCTACTGCATTCAAATTAAGGCCAAATGATAGCCTCTCACCAGGGAATGAAACTTGCAGTAGCCATTCTCCTCATCCTTCAACTCCATCTCCTCCTATTGTGATTCCTTCAGTGCCTTCCAGTTAGGATCCTTCCTCAAGCTTACCTGTCAACTTTCATCCTATGCAAACTAGGTCCAAAAGTGGCATTTTTAAGCCTAAGGTATTCTCTACTGAGTTAAGTGAGACTGAGCATGTCACAATTGAAGAAGCCTTTGCTAGCAAAGAGTGGACACTAGCAGCTCAGCAAGAGTATGATGCTGCTAAAAAATAACACATGGATTTGGTTCCTTTACATGCAAACCGAAGAGCTGTGGGCTGTAAGTGGGTGTTCAAACTCAAATGTCGTTCAGATGGCACTATTATTCACTACAAAGGTTGCCTAGTAGTTAAGGGTTATCTTTAGGAGGCATGTATTGACTTTCAAGACACTTTTAGTCCAGTTGTGAAGTCAAGAAAAATTCAAGTTGTTTTGACATTGGCTATCAAGTTCGGCTGGCAGCTAAGGTAGATGGATATCAACAATGCTGTGTGCAGGTTGAAGAAAGCACTGATGGTCTTAAATAGGCTCCCAGGGCCTTCTTCTCCAAGCTGCGAGATTTTTTGCTCTTTTCCCACTTTTTTTTTGGCTAAGTCAGATGGTTCTCTCTTTGTTAGGAAGACTAAGGGGGTGCTTTTGTATGTTCTAGTATATGTAGATAACACAATTGTCACTGGAAATCATCAGGACAACATCGATGACTTTGTTTCAACCTTGGATACTCAGTTTTCCTTGAAGGATTTGGGGCCTCCCAGTTGCTTCCTTGGTATTGAAGTAACTTCTACTACTGATGTATTGTTTTTAAGCCAGCGGAAATATGTTATTGATCTTCTAAGAAAGGCTCAAATGGATCAGGAAAATGTGCAACACCTCCAACCTGTATCCAACGCCGGGATAGGATATGAGGCATTAACGGACTTAAACGCAAAAAATCATGCAAACCAAGCCATAAAATATCATTCATATTTTAAAACATTCAATCACATGCACATAGTCCCTTATTGGGGTTTACGAAGCCCAAAACATACTTTAGAAAGTGTTTGGGACTAAACCGAGAACTTTGGAAAGCTCTAGGAAAAAACATAGAAATTTTTCTCATGAAATCAGGTCACACGCCCATGTGCCATCAACATGGCTATGTCCTCAGGCCGTATAACTCTTTGTTTATGATGTCAGCAAATAAATTGAACCACACGGCCAGGCCACACGCCCGTGTCACCAAGCCGTGTCCCTCACACGGTTGAGACACACGGCCATGTCTCATCCTATGTAGTTAACTCTTAGGCCATTTTTCAAGCCTTTTTGTTACCCTTACAAGCACACACATTTACATGGCTCCAATGGCATTCAACATCCTCAATTATGATACAAACATATTATTTACCTATCAACATGCATGTGTTACACATTCCCACATTAAGTCAAGACTAGCCATACCATAGTTATCTTTGTGCCAATTTATTTCAACTTATCATCAAACTTCCATGTTCAAAGCATTATTATTTATCTTCATATTACTCATTTAATTCACGGTCATAAAACATGCATTCAACACACATGACATATTGCCAACCATGCATGACAAACAAACATAATCATATCTTCACATCATAAGCAATAAATCATAACTTGACTACCTATACTTACAAGCCATAATCAATATGAGCGACATCTCATGGCCATATACAGTAGCTCAAAATAGGCCAATACATTTGGCCAAATCATAATAACACATGTCATAGAGATAGGTCCCTATACATGCCACTCACTTGATAATTCTAACATATGTAACAATATTCCAAAGGTATTGGCTTGATAGTGTGATGCTGCCTCCGATGATCTCCAACCCGAGCCGACCTAACAACACTAAAAGAAATGGAAATGAGGGAGTAAGCTTAAATCTTCGTAAGTCCATATGAAAATAATAAGCAAATTATAAACATGATTCCATGGAAATATAATCATAATTACACTTTTAATTATTTTCTGGTCATGCTATTTTCTCGAGTCATAATTACTAGATTATTTATATCTGAAGCTATGGAACTCCAAATTAAGATCCGTAAATTTTCCCTAAAACCAGACTCCTATATAAAATTTCCAAAATTTGTGGTCTAGCCAATAAGTACAGTTTATTCTTTAAATTTACCCCTATTTTGCTACTTGACAGCTTCAACCTTTTTTTACTAAAAATTGATTATCTCATAGTATGGGTTTTGATTAATGTTACCATCTATTTCTATTGAAAATAAACTCATTAAGGATTTTAATCATATAAATTATAACCCATAATTATTTTTTTACAATTTTTAATGATATTTCCAAGTCAAAATAGGGGATTTCGAAATCATTTTGACCCTGTCTCACAAAATGTCAAATATCTCATAATATGAAATTCTTTTTCTTATACCGTTTCCTTTATATGAAAATAGACTCAAAAATATTGAATTTCATATCTTATTAAACCTCTAATTAGATTTCCATGATTTTTGGTGATTTTTCAAAGTTACACAACTGCTGCTGTCCAAAACTGTTTTATTACAAATTTCACTCTTACATAATTTCATTTACTCCATTCCATCCTACTGAAAGTTCGTTCAACTATCAAGCACATTGCTCCTAAATTTCCACAAACATATACCTACACTTATTCATCACATGGTCTTGTTCACATGTATTTTCACTTAGTCGATTTCCTGTTGAACTCATCGGTATAATAACAGATACATGGTTGCCTGCACATATTACCACCCTTGTAATCGAAGCTATCTGGTACGCATAGTAGCCTGCACTTAGTACTACACATGCGACCAACAATCTGGTACATGTAGTAGCCTACACTTAGTACTACACACGTGAGCTAACCATCTGATACACGTAGTAGCCTGCACTTAATACTATACACGTGATTGAAGTTGTCGGGTACGCATAATAGCCTGCACTTAGTACTACACATGAAACCTAACTATCTGGTACAAGTAGTAGCCTGCATATAGTACTACACATGTGTTCTCACAATGGATCATTCGCATCATTTCTATTCCGAAGGTTCAATAGGGAAATTCCTCACTTTTCAACATTTAACAAACTCATTCATAGTCTATTTCGATTCGTAATTTACATCAAATGATTATTCTATAGGCAGCCATATCTCATATAATAAAGAAATATAATAACATAAAAAGAATCAATATATTATTTGCATACAAACTTACCTCGAATGCGAGCACGGCTATCTATTCCGATTTAGTCCATAATCTCATTCATTCCCAATCTATGCTCGAATCTCATTTTCCTTGATCTATATTATCGGATTTAGCTTAATAATTAGTCACATTATTCATATGGGTCCAAAAATCATATTTTTACAAATTTACATTTTGACCCTTAAACTTTCACATATTTTCACGTATGCCCCAAGGCTCGTAAAATGATTTTTATATAATTTCCTTACATTTTATGCCTAGCTGAATCATTTTCATAACTATAGCAGCCCCTAATTTCCACTAAATCACACTTTTATGACAAATTTTGTAACTTTTGCAAAACGGTCCTTTTTAACAATTTCACCGGAAATCACTTAGTAAAAGACATTTATTACACACCGAGTTTTCATTTTCTACCACTAGACATCAAAACACATGCATGTCATCCATGGGTAAATTTTTAAACACAAACCCTAGCTCAAAATAAGGGTAGAAATGAGTAGATCTTATTGCGAGGATTTCAAAAAACATAAAAATTAATAAAAACAGAGCTAGAACGGACTTACAATTGAGCTTGGAAGCTTGAAATACCCTCGTTATGTCTTCTCCATGCAAGTTTCAGCCATGTGGTAGAAGATCGACAAAAATTGGCTTTTTATTTTGTTTTTAATTCATTTTAATTACTAGATTACCAAAATGCCCCTAACTTAAAAATATTCTATTTCTCCCATTTTAATGTCCATTTTTATCCAAAAAATTATCCAATGGTCTAATTACCATTTAAGGGCCTCCAATTTAAAATTTCATAACAATTAGACACCTCTAACATGTAGAACTCAACTTCTGCACTTTTTACAATTTAGTCCTTTTGATCAAATTGAGTTCCCAAAAGTCAAAATTTTCGAACAAAATTTTAACGAAATCATCCCATGAAATTGTAGACCATAAAAATATAATAAAAATAAATTTTACTGTGTCCAATTTGTGATCTCGGAACCATTGTTCTGACTATGCCCTAATTCGGGATGTTACAACTCTTCCCCCTTTAGGGATTTTTGTCCCTGAAAATCTTACCAGAAGAGTGGTTTAATTATCACATAAACTCCACTATCTCATAATCACTGCTGAACAACTTTTACTCAGTCTATGCTTAATACTTAGCTCTTTAATTTCTCATACTAAAGTCATGAACAATTCTTTGTTATACGACGCATGAACCGAATCTTGACTTCTACCAGAGAATTCATGTACACAAGGGTCGAACCCGTACCGTTCATGGAATATATATATGAATATCATACTTGAATCCTCTCAGATTCAAATAGCGTAGCCAGCCCGATCATCATGGCCTTAAGTTCTTCATCATTTATACAGCCCGATAGTTTACTAATTCAACCTCTGGTCCTCATTAAAATTCAAAGCCTCATTTAGCTTTTTCAATAATTCACG
Source organism: Gossypium hirsutum (assembly GCF_007990345.1). NCBI lineage: Eukaryota > Viridiplantae > Streptophyta > Magnoliopsida > Malvales > Malvaceae > Gossypium > Gossypium hirsutum. The sequence continues at coordinate 52,960,949 of NC_053426.1, read as the reverse complement.
ATATAAATCCCGGATCTCATTTTGATTAAAAAAAACTAGCATTTTAAGAAATTCAAAAATCTCAATGATACTTAATTCCACAAGTCTGATGAACGGAAATTCAGTACATACCGACATGATTTGCAGATTCATCAATTACTTAACAACAAGTCACATAACATCTTTCTCTTTCAAATATAGGAATAATCCTGTTATGAAATCTATAATAATCTCATTCTCATTTCCATTCAATTACCACCACTGGCGAAAATCGTTCTGACGTCACCTGTTATTCAACTTTAACCCTGATAACATTTCATGTATCAAATACAAAGATCAGAAATGTCGAGTTCCAAACTTGAACACCAACACATTACTCTCGTGAGCTTTCTTGCAAACTCTCTGTAATAGTTCTGGACTTTCTACCCAAGCACTTGTAACCACATTTTCCTTTTCTCAAAGATCATACAACAACAATCTCAGATCATCTATGCCATCTCAAATTCAAATTTTTCTATGATAGCAGATACATTAAGCTATCACATTGTCTTTTTGTCTTGAAATGTATCACAATCCGTTTAAAATCAAGAATTTTTTGCCTGATGTAGGCCAAACCAAGTCTAATGTCCTAATTAACAATGTTCTCGTCTGTTCTAAACTTTACTAACACGCAATAGACCATTCAAATTTTACAAGGCGATAACTTTATGATTCATAGCAACTTTAAATCATATTAATGTCTGCTAGGGAATATACACTTTTCATTCAAACTATCGCCTTTTACCCGTAAAGGAATAAAATTTTATTCCTAGACATGAATATCTCGTTTAGTCTTTCAAATAGTAACCAATACCGATTGAACCACTGAGTCGGTCTTAATCATCAATAAATGACATTTCAAGAAATCCTCTCTTCCAATCAATAGAACGATTCAATATGTAATCATTCAAAGTTCACTTATCATACTAATCAAAAACCATTTCAAAAGCATTAATTCAAGTAAGAAGGATATCTCAATTGAAGGCATCAACTTCGATTAACTTACTTAAGAAAAGAAATCCACCATAAAAATTGTAACTAGCAATTTCACCACTTATTCCTTTGCCGATGTCAAATCCTTCACGAAGATTTAGAGAAATCTAGATACTAGAATTACCATATTACTATGATCAAACCAGAAGCATAGTCACACTTGACATGATTATCACAACTGAAGAACACACTGTATATATGATCCGTGATTAATAAATTCCAGAATATAGATAACAAGAAAACCAGGATTAAGAAGTCCAAGATAGAGAAATCTAAGACACAATATCATAATCAGAGCAAAGCTCATAAGAAAATATGGAAGATTTCGATAATTTCCCAAAGGAAAGAAGTCCAGAAGAATACATCATTCAAGCCCACTGGTATTAAATGAAACAAGGATAATGTACCTTCCCTTATATATATATATAAACAGAATCATGACATCATGTGCATTTTCTCATAAAATCCCAACAGACGGAATGTAATAGAATGCCAGAGGGAAAATAGAGCAATATATATTATATACCAGTCAAACTATCAATACTTTCGTCTTATTCCAAAATTAGAAAACATTCTCGCACGATAACAATTTATTTGAAAATAGATAGCCCCAATAATACTTTCAAGAGTAAATGAACTCATAGAGTACCTCAAGAGAGATAGTCATAATCTGCTTACTATAATTACCACATTCAGATATCTTATATTTCAAGATTTATTCCTCCAACTATTTATGTATTACAAATCCCACATTATAATTTTCATTGAAGAAGATCAATTCTGAAGAAATTCTAGTTAATACATTTCTCGACATCGTACTCTACTAGCTCTGTCTTTACTTATCAATCCAATTAATCTCTGATCATAGTTATAATCATTCTACAGCTGAACTCTTTGGTCTCATACTTGTAAGCTTATTCAACACTGATCTTATAAAATCCTTTACAAAACACCACTCTGGTAAGGGCGTGGGGTCGTAAGGTCCCTAACTCGTCTCTCATACACATATAAATATAACACTATTTCATCATCATAGCAACATTTTCACAAACATATCATCCACTTCTGGCAAATTATTATTCACACCTGTATGGCACGAACCTTCCAATTATCTTATTTAATCCAGTGCATTTATGCATGCATTCTATGGATTCTGAATAACTTTACTTATCCCATTCATTCAATCAAACAAGTCATGCACATAACATTTTATGAGGGCCAAACAAACATGGATAAGTATGTCACAATCAAAACTTTTATCTTGGACATCATCCTATACATATCATTACCATCATATAACTCAATTCAATAAATTTTAGCACATTTACTTAAACTATACGAGTTTGCCCATTATAATTATCCAAACAAGTATACACGAACATTTGTTCCATCAATAAGGTTGGTGAGTTACCCAAATACATACATTCACTAGAGCAAAACGATCATATATATCATAGAACTACCAACTGAACATAGATAAGCTTATCATAATGTATTCCTTTATCTCATTTAAAGATATCATTGCAATCCATCAACATTCAATGTTCAATCGGGACAATGACATTTTATCCGTATCATGTTATTATGAACCTTTTATTCATACCTTCATGAATTTCTATTTGTCACATTCACTTAATCAAGTAAATCAAGTGCACAACATCATATGAATATCAAACAAGCATAGGTACTCATCGCAACATGAACTTTTATCTCACATGTTATCATGTACATATCATGAACTTTTATTCATACTTTTCTAAGTTTAGGCTCATCATAACTGTAATTTACTCAAATACCTTTGCATCATATTTAACATGGTCGGTGTAGCTCGGTTGGAGAGTACCTCTGTCTAAACAAGATGGTTCTCATTCATGTCGAGAGACATCACACTATCACGGATTTGTGGCATGTATAGCTAGACTCTCATTCATGCTAGGTTAGTCTGAGAACTGACTAAACCATAGCTCTGATACCACTAAATGTAACACCCCCTACCTGTGTCTGACGTCGGGACAGGATATGAGGCATTAATGGACCTAAACGTAAATAATCATGCAAACCGGGCCATAAAATTTCATTCATATTTTAAAATAATGAATCACATGCACATAGTCCCTTATTCGGGTTTACGAAGCCCAAAACATACTTTAGAAAGGGTTCAGGACTAAACCGAGAACTTTGGAAAGCTCTGGGAAAAAACTTAGAAATTTTTCTCATGAAACAGGATCACATGCTCGTGTGCCACCAACACGCTCGTGTCTTTAGGCCGTATAACTCTTTGTTTATGACATCAACAAATAAATTAAACCACACAACTAGGCCACACGCCTATGTCACCAGACCGTGTCCCTCACACGGTTGAGACACACAGCCGTGTCTCATCCCGTGTAGTTAACTCTTAGGCTATTTTCCAAGCCTTTTTGTTACCCTTACATGCACACACATATACATGGATCAAATCGCATTTAACATTCTCAATTATGATACAAACATATCATTTACCTATCAACATGAATGTGTTATACATTCTCACATTAAGCCAAGACTAGCCATACCATAGTTATCTTTGTGCCAATTTATTTCAACTTTTCATCAAACTTCCATGTTCAAAGCATTATTATTTATCTCCATATTACACATTTAATTCATGGTCATAAAACATACATTCAATACACATGACATATTACCAACCATGCATGACAAACAAACATAATCATATCTTCACAGCATAAGCAATAAATCATAACTTTGACTAGCTATACTTACAAGCCATAATCAATATGAGCGACATCTCATGGCCATATACAATAGCTCAAAATAGGCCAATACATTTGGCCAAATCATAATAACACATGTTATAGAAATAGGTCCCTATACATGCTACTCACTTGATAATTCTAACATATGTAACAATATTCCAAAGGTATTAGCTTGATAGTGTGATGCTGCCTCCAACGATCTCCAACCCCGAGCCGACCTAACAACACTAAAAGAAATGGAAAGGAGGGAGTAAGCTTAAAGCTTAGTAAGTCCATATGAAAATAATAAGCAAATTATCAACATGATTCCATGGAAATATAATCATAATTAAACTTTTAATTAATTTCTGGTCATGCTATTTTCTCAAGTCATAGTTACTAGATTATTTATATCTGGAGCTATAGAACTCCAAATTAAGATCCGTAAATTTTAACTGAAACTATACTCATATATATTGTTACCATAAATTTTCTAGAATTTTTGGTCTAGCCAATAAGTAGAGTTTATTCTTTAAAGTTACCCCTATTTTTCTTCTTGACAGCTTCGATAGTTTTTTACTAAAAATCGATTATCTCATAGTATGGGTTTTGATTAATGTTCTCGTCTACTTCTCTTGAAAGTAGACTCATTAAGGATTTTAAGCATATAAATTATAACCCATAATTATTTTTTTACAATTTTTAATGATATTTTCAATTCAAAACAGGGGATTCTGAAATCATTCTAACCCTGTCTCACAAAAATTCAAATATCTTATAATATGAAATTCTTTTTCTTATACCGTTTCCATTATATGAAAATATACTAAAAAAATATTTAATTTCATATCTTATTAAACCACTAATTTGATTTCCACAATTTTTGGTGATTTTTCAAAGTTACATAACTGCTGTTGTCCAAAACTGTTTTACTACAAATTTCACTCTTACATAATTTCACTTACTCCATTCCATCTTACCGAAAGTTCGCTCAACTATCGAGCACATTGCTCATAAATTTCCACAAACATATACATGCACTTATCCATCACATGGTCATGTTCACATGTATTTTCACTTAGTCGATTTCCCGTTGAACTCATCGGAATAATAACAGATACACGGTTGCCTGCACATATTACCACCCTTGAAACTGAAGCTATCTGGTATGCATAGTAGCCTGCACTTAGTACTACACATGCAACCAACAATCCGGTACATGTAGTAGCCTACACTTAGTACTACACACGTGACCTAACCATCTGATACACGTAGTAGCCTGCACTTAGTACTACACATGCGACCTAACTATCTGGTAGATGTAGTAGCCTGCATTTAGTACTACACACGTGGCCTAAAACCATCTTAAACACATAGTAGCCTGCACATAGTACTACACATGTGTTCTCACAATGGATCATTCGTATCATTTCTATTCCGAAGGTTCAACCGGGAAATTCCTCACTTTTCAACATTTAACAAACTCATTCATAGTCTATTTCGATTCGTAATTTACATCAAATGATCATTCTATAGGCAGCCATATCTCATATAGTAAAGAAACAGAATAACATAAAAAGAATCGATATATTATTTACATACAAACTTACCTCGAATGCGAGCACGGCTATTTATTCTGATTTAGTCCATAATCTTATTCATTCCCAATCTATGCCCGAATCTCATTTTCCTTGATCTATAATATCACATTTAGCTTAATAATTAGTCACATTATTCATATGGGTCCAAAAATCATATTTTTACAAATTTTCATTTTGATCCCTAAACTTTCACATATTTGCACTTTTTCCTCAAGGCTCGTAAAATTATTTTTATCCAATTTCCTTTCATTTTAAGCCTAGACAAATCATTTTCATAACTATAGAAGCCCCTAATTTCCACTAAATCACACTTTTATGACAAATTTTGTAACTTTTGCAAAACAGTCCTTTTTGACAATTTCACCGAAAATTACTTAGTAAACGTCGTTTATTACACACCAAGCATTCATTTTCTACCATTAGAAATCAAACACATGCATGTAATCTATGGGTAAATTTTTAAACACAAACCCTAGCTCAAAAAATGGGTAGAAATGAGTAGATCTTGTTACGAGGATTTCAAAAACATAAAAATCATTAAAAATAGGGTAGAACGGACTTACAATCGAGCTTGAAAGTATATGTATTTTCCATGCACTTTTCGGCCATGGGATAGAAGATGGACAATAATTGAGTTTTAATTTTGTTTTTATTTCATTTTAATTACTAGATTACCAAAATGCCCCTAACTTAAAAATATTCTATTTCAGCCATTTCATGTCTATTTTTGTCTAAAAAATTATCCAATGGTCTAATTACCATTTAAGGGCCTCCAATTTAAAATTTCATAACAATTAGACACCTCTAACATGTAGAACTCAACTTTTGCACTTTTTACAATTTAGTCCTTTTGACCAAATTGAGGCCCAAACGTCAAAAGTTTTGAACGAAATTTTCATGAAATCATCTTGTGAAATTGTAGACCATAAAAATATAATAAAAAAAAATTTTACTGTGTCCAATTTGTGGTCCCGAAACCACTGTTCCGACTAGGCCCTAATTCGAGATGTTACAAAATGGCTCTCCTACACCCATGGTTACTTTATCCAACTTGTCTCGGTAATTGGTTGTGCAATTGAGAATGAGTCTGAGTATAGAAGCATTGTGGGAGCTCTACGATATATGGTCATCACCAGACCAGATATTGCCTTTCCTGTGAATAAAGTGTGTCAATTCATGCATCGACCTCTTGATCAACATTTAAGGCTGTCAAACACATCGTTAGATATCTTCAAAGTACTATGGACTACAGTCTTCACTTTACTACAACTGTCAACTTGGATTTGGTTGGCTATTTGGATGCAAATTGGGGAACTGATGTTGATGATTGAAGGTCTATTACAGGGTTTTTTGTGTTCCTTGGGAGTAATCTTGTAGCTTGGGGATCAAAGAAGCAACAGATTGTCTCCAGGTCAAAAGCAGAAGCTATATATAGAGAGCTAGGTCATACAGTTACAGAGGTGGTTTGGTTTGAGTCTCTATTGTCTGAACTGCATGTTTCAACTTTAAGAAAAACCACAGTATGTTGCGATAACTCAGGTGCTATTGTTGTATCTGCAAATCCAGTGTTGCACTCAAAGTTTAAGCACGTTGAGTTAGACTTGTTCTTTGTTCGAGAAAAGAATGCAGCTAGAAAGCTTAGTGTGGGGCATATTCCAGCAAAGAAGCAAGTTTTAGATGTCTTTACCAAACGCTTGTCAGCCCCCTTGTTTACAAAATTCAGACCGTATCCTAAAGTGGTTGCGAAAGTTTGAGAAATCAACAGAAATCGAAAAGATGGAGGCATGTTAAAGGAATGGAAACAGTTATGACAATTAGTAATTAGTAGTTAGAGCTTAGTAGCTATGGTTGTTACAGTTAGTTAACTATTAATACCTTGTGTTATAAATGTTGTGCAATGTACTCTGAAAATCAATATTATTCAATCAGTTTACTTCTCTTGATTCATTTCTATAGTTCTCATTACTTCATGACCATAACACTTACTTGCCATCTGCTAGCAGTGACTAGATGGAATGGTTGTTCGCTAATCTTTTGTCGAAACATTGGATTGCTAGTCCTAAACTCCCATGGTATCTTGTTTTCTCATTCACTTTCTGGGAACTTTGGCTTAGTAGAAAATTGTTTTGTTTTTAGTAGAAGATCAGGATAAGGAGAATTTAGATATAAGGTGGTGGCCAAGGCTTGTGAAATTTTAGCCATCAATTCTTCGATTCATATACGTTACCCGCCTTCCCCTATAGCAGTCAAGTGGCAGCCACCGAGCATCGGATGGAAGAAATTGAACACTGATGGCTCTGCCATTGGGAATCCAGGGAGAGCAGGGGCGGGTGCCTTAATTAGGGATCATGACTATATCTGGGTTAAGGGTTGCTACAGGTTCATCCCCAAGGCGAACAACATCGAAGTGGAACTGTAGACGCTTAGGAACGGACTTACATTAGCAGTGGACTTAAATCTATCGTACTTAGGGATTGAAGTTGATGCAACTGCAATTATTAATTTCCTATCTAATTTATCAACTGTTTAACTCTTTGTTGGCGATGATTGCAGGATGCTTTGGATTATTATCCCGAATACTAGAGTTAAACATGTTTTTAGAGAAGGGAATCGGAGTGTTGATGCTTTGGCTAATCTCGAGAGCAGGTCTTTTTGTAACCAGCCCCATGAAGCTATTTTGTCGACTGTTTTAGCTGAGGCATGGGACCTCCTGTTTGGCGTTGTGTTCTGTAGGATTTTGAACTTGGTTTTATGTTATAAAGGGCATTCTTTTTTCTACCAAAAAATCTCAATAATAAAAAATAAATAATAAAACTAAAAAAAGCGACATGAAACTATTTTCATTATACTATCATGTGATGCCTGACGACTATGGTACCAAAATTGCCTGCACTTTTTTTTTTTTATCTGTAAGAATGTAAACATTAAGGTAGAAGAAAATAAAGCTAAAGCATATACTCCCTTTGCTGACTAAAGAGATTCCCACTCAGCATCAGATAGCTATAATTTGAAGCCTGACAGATTTGAAGTGTGCATTTATCAGTGCGCCACGCTTTGTGAGGACTACTTTTATGTAAAACTTTGTACCTAAGAAAATATCGAGTAAAGGATACAAGCACACAGACGGAGGAAACTGTTATGCTTTCTATCCACTGCAGACCAGAAATGTGAGAGGTACGGGTTTTGGTTTTGAGGATTCATATTTTTTCTGTTGTAACATTTTTAAAATATATACAATGTTCTAATACTTGTAAACCAATAAACAAAAGTTTTATAAGTAATCAAAAATTATATTGGATTACTTTGGAAGAATTTCCATTTTCTCATTCATCATTTAATATTTAAATATTGTTTTACAAAAAATTAATATAGATATTCTTTATAGAATATAATACTCTCACTATATTTTACTCAATATTTAGTGGACTATATTTGTCTGTGAAAAACACAGTCACTCATTAAATTTTATTGTATAATCAGAGTTTATTTTTTAATAACTCTTTTTTGCACAACAAAATATGGTAAAAACAAATAAAACTTCAAAAAAAAAGTGAAATGAACACTTTAAAACCTTAGCTTTAATTTTATATAAATTTACCGTACATGAGGTTTTTTTTATTAGTTTGTAAACAATTGGCATACGTGCTGTTATTCCATGCTTCGGTAGTAAAGGGTAAAATAATAAAGTAAAAGAAGTGTCAATCACCCTATTGTTAAGACGGAACAGGAAAAACACACTGAAACAAAAGACCTCTCGAGTTGCACTGACATTTAAACTTATCAAATCACACCACTAAATAGACATTAAAAAAGAAGACTTTTTTTTTTCTTTTAGATTGATGATGAAGCACGACTACTTTGTCCAAGTGTAGATGGCCCAGGACTGGGAGTTTGCTTTAATTCAAGTCCCTTTTCATTCTTTCCCCTCAGTTGACTAATCCGAGGACTATAGGCATTTTGAAAGATCCCTCGGCTGTAAGAAGGTTTTATGTCCCCTACTGAAGATGGAGTTGTACTTGATACTTTAGGACTCTGTGTACGCCGGATTTCTCCACGGCTTCTTGTCATAATTTCATCTAGAATTTCTAAACCATCGATATTAGTAGCTGTTGCCTGCCTTTCCTGGTCCTGTCCAGTATACAAACATCATGATGTATCAGGAAAGATCTAAGAGAGCAGTCTGATCCATAAAATGAAAATATGCTCTCTTTATGCCATTCAAATATCGGCAACAGTGTATACAGTTGCTGATACGGTTGCCAAATGCAGTTTTGAATCCAGTTATGGCTATAGAGGACAAAGTGAATCAAACACTAATAGCAGCCTGAGCTAAGAACAAATCCGTGATGAGCAAAAGTGAGGTTTAGAAAGCATACTTCAAATGTCATGTTGTAGGCAATGGCTGGAGCTTCCTCATATTCTGCGGCATCAAGGTCCTGAAGATGGGCACTTTTGAAAAACTTGGGGAGCAAATATTGGCGCACTGGCACAAGAAGCATGATCAAAAGTGGGAAAAGGACTCCAGCTATTGGGATCCATGTTATGCCAAAGCATACTAGCAAGTAAACTGTCTGGAACAAGGTAAAGGTGGCGATAGTTTTGAAAGGTACAGTCTCAACAGAGGTTGCATGAGAATCCTCCAACACCCTGACACAACAGATCATGCAGGAATTCAGATATCTAATCTTCAAAGAATAAAAGCAAGTCGTAGTATTAGAGCAGAACTACTAAGATTATTCATCTTTTATTAGCATTACTTGATGTGAGAAATGACTGTCTACATACAAGACAGTTTTTATGACAAGCTATGACGCGAAATGAGCATTAGAATACAACTGTCTACATACAAGGGCCCTGAACTAGGAAGAGGAGCACGTGCTAACTTTGGCTACATAAAGACTATAACAGCTAGTACTCAAAAGCAAAAGGAAGTTAAAAGAGGGGAAGAAACAGAAACATACTTGTACCGCCGACCTGGAGCAGTGAAAAGCAACAATATTCTCTCCCAAAATTGATTTCCTGGCAAGCTTTCGATGGCCATGAAAGCAAAATAACCCCAAAGAACCGAAGTGGGGATCTTCTTAAGTAGAGGCATAGCAGCAACACACGCACCAACCATCAATGCCTGAAGCAAGTTACTGAAACGTTGTTCTTTGACTTCTACAGGTAAAAGCTCATCGATTTCCTTATCAACGTCAAAAATGGTCTCGTCAACAGGTGCATTAATGTTACTAGTACTTGAAGCCAGTTGGACAGTGGATTCTTTCAGTTCTTTCAGTCCCTATTTTAACTAAAAGGTAAGGGCGGCAAGGGACCATAATAGATGTTGCAAATCAAAATTATGAATACAAATTAATCTACCAGAGTGGATGGAAGCTGATAGACAAGTGGAGTCTGCATCTCATTGTATGCCTCTTGCATGCTTTGATATAGTTGACTCAGGCTTGAGTTTTTACTAATACTTTTCCGGGCAGTTGATACAAGCTTATTATGCAAAAGCTGTTACCAATAAAACAAAAGAACCAATCACAATGATTCACATATGAAAGCAGAACTGTCTACATTAATAATCAGAAATATAGTTAGAAGACAACAAAATATCATAGGAAACTGGAAATTTTGCTCCCAATATGTAAGAAAATTGTTCGAGCTTCTGTGTCATACCCTCAGGAGACAAATCTAATTTTAGAAATTACTTTGTGAAACGTTAACAAAACAATACAATGAACAAGGAAAGACAAAGAAGAGTTGGGTGGCCAATTCTTGTAACCACATACAGAATGACAGGAATTTCAGTTAATTTATGTTTGAGCCTGACACATAATACATTTGTATATTGTCAACTAGCAAACCATCTATACCTGATGTTTAAGAGTTGCTAAACTTTTTGTATGCATAGGGGACTGTGGAATAACACCATTAGATGGTGGAATGCCAATAAGACCACATAATATAACCTGGTCAAATCATATTTAGAGTTAAGACAAAAAAATAAAATAAAAGCTTTCTGCAGAAAAGAACAACATTTGTTATGTAATAGGTTCATCATTAAAAAAAAATTAAGCATGTTAATGGCGCACCAGAAAACCCAAAAGAAGAAGGTCATAATGGTATGAAGGTGGCTTTTTCAGATTGAACTCTTTCTGTTGAGCAAGTTGAGATGCTACACTGTGGTCAAAATAGTAAAGGACGGCAATCATGGTTGCTGGAATAAATGCTCCAACTATGTAAAGAGGGGGCACATTCACCATTTCCTGCATACTCACAAAAAAGAAATGAGTCTCTTGGCAGGTTTTGAAGGAAATTCAACAAAAATTAGCTCCCACGAAGGGAAGGCAGTAAACTGATGCTAAAGATTTGAAAACCAAAAAAGGATTCACCTTGATAACAGTCCAATTAGAATATGCACCGGGAGACCATGGGTTTGGACTGAAAAGACGCCTTGGAATACCTCTTGGAACATCATTAACGGGTATGTAGGAAACAGCAGTCCACAAAAGCACCATAAGTGGCACCCCATAATCTGCTACAAAGCCTCGAAGCCAGCCTATCAAAATAAGATACATAAGTCAGTGAAATAAGTAAGGAAGACAAAAGTATGAGCTTTCTCTAACCAGGGAACTGAACAAAGAGATAACCTAATGATGAAAGAAAGATCTAGACAGTAATTGGGCTACGGAACTATTCTTAAAGTGGAAAAAACGAATGTAACAGACTCTAATAAATTGGAAATACACTCCAATACCAGTTCCATAGCGCCAGGATCTTGCTTTACGGCTCTTTAGTGCAGTAAGGAGGAGGCCAAAGGACAGAACCAGTGCAAACATTCCATTCCCAAATCGCCAAGAAGCCTGCAATGCTGTTTGCTCAGGATTTTCTCTGTGAGGAATGCCAAACTCCTCCACAATTCCCTGTAGAATTCAATTCATTATGTTCAAATTTAGCAAATTCTTGGGAGGGAATGTATGAGAAAAGTATCAGTACATTTTAATTTTAAATAACACTAGAAGAAAGTAAGTGACACTTAAAAGCCTGCACATAAAAATTTCAGTTATCCTGATCATAAGAATAGATCATTTCATTTAATAATGTTAACTATATAAGGGTACTCACCCGAATAGCTTGCTGCATGAAAAGCATCGCAATTAGTAGACCAAATAATTCACCAGCAACACGTGTAAAACGATTTATTATAGAACATGCCCCTAAAATTGCCAATATGAAAAGCAAAAGTGCCGTCCAGACACAAACCCTGATAGTCCATCAAAGTAAAGAAAAAAGCTCAGTGCCATCAGACAACCTATCTGGTTCAGTACTCAAGTATGCTGGAATCAAAGAATACCATCCAGTCCAGGCTAAGAAGAGTTTATGCCCCAAATCCTTTCGGTCCTTTGCAAAGTTGAACATAAACGTATACATCAATACTGTTGGCTCTGCAACTCCAAGTATGAGCAAGGGCTGTCCTCCAACAACTGAATGAATGATTCCACAAAGTGCTGTCGATGCAAGAGTTTGTACTGCAGTCAAACTTCCATCTAAAACAACAAGAAAGTATCACTGAGAAATCATGAAAAACATAGCAGAACATGTTATACATGTATAATTGTCTAGTCCCCACCTGTATTCCTTTCCAACTGCTCTCCGAAAGATATAACTGGAATTGCCGAAGCGAAGAATATATATGTCGTTGGAGCAAGAATCCTAAACAATCAAAAACTAAATATGTTATATCTTTAAAAAGCATTACTTTGAAATTATAGTAGCCTTTTTAATAGTGATGTTCACAAGCTTCAGATAATTCTTCGTTGAGCTCATTGTATCCTTTGCATAAGTGGAGCTGGGCAATGGATGTTACAAACCTGATATCTGCACTTAAGCCACCAGTCCAGTCTTGCTTGTAGCATAAAAGCCTTCCTTTCAGATCATTCTTGATTCCACGGAATGGAACAAAAGTTTCTTCCATGGTACCTCAATGTTGACTTTTCTTTCACCTTCTCAGTTGACAGAACTCAATGAAAGACAGAATACAAGACACAACACACTGAAAAAGATTGAAGGACTCGAGAGGCCAGTATGGAAACTAAAGTTGCATAAGGTAAGATAATTAAGTTGGTGAAATTATGGGTAGAAAGATAACATTTGGCTGGTCATTGTAGGAGAAAAATGATGGGAGTTTATCATTTTTCCTATGTGTAAATTGACCCTTGATAAGGGCAGTAATGAAATATTCAAAATAAAATAAACTTACATTTCAATGAATGTGTAAAGAATGATTTAAATATATTCCTGTGAAAAGAATCAAATTAGATATGAATCAAAACACCTGAAATTCAGTTTGTCTGCAAAAAAAGTCAAGGGGCCTAAGTGCTAGCGAGCAAATTCCATAAGTGAATTTAATAAAGGTCTTAGTTAACGGAACGGAACCAAAAAATGCTATCCATATCTTCAGATCGAAATTAATAATCAAATTCAACCAAACTTAGATCCATAATCCTTCTCTATTTACCTTTTTTTTTTACAAAACAGAAGCTTTCTTGATATCAACTAAATCCCGCCAAAATTAAACCAACAAGCACAAAGGCAGTTAGATCTTTGACAAATTACATGCTACAATCTTACATGCTAAAAAAGCCAAACAGGAATCTCACATAAGTTAAAAGTTTTAAAGAGTTTAAAAGCAAAATACCAGAAACTTAACGAAAACCCATCATCCTAAACTCCATTTCAGATCGTTTATTACAATCTAAAGCAAATGGGCGTTGATAAAAATCCAAGAAGAAACCTTTAAGATAAAAAAAAAAGTGGCAGTGGAGCAATATTAACGAGAATCCATAACTGGAAACATACCAGCACAAGTTTAAAGCAATTTTAAAGAAATGAGCATTAATCAAACAGAGAAAGGAAGCAAAAAAGACAATTTGATCAAGATTACATTATAAGAAAGAGACCCTTTTCTCAAGGAAGAACGCAAAACAGTAACAAAAAAAGAAACAGACAAGGAGAAGAATGAGAGTAACAGGTTGCAGTGAGAAAGCTTAAGAGGAGTAAAGGGAAGGAGAAGGGGTAGAGAAATATGTGTGAATAAAAGGAGGAGAAGCTAAGAAGACAAGTAAAGGCAGAAGTAGGCAATGGAAAGGAGAGGAAAGTGGAAAACCAGAGATTGAGATGAAGATTTTGGTAAACAAATTCAGGCAATGAACAAGAAGATTTTTGGCGTTAAACGAGATAGTGTGCGGTGAGTAAGCATAAAAAAAACATTTCCTTTCAGCAATGAAAAATAAAGATGGCGAAAGGTAGTGTGGGCTAACGGTTGCTGACAAAACTGGAATTCTTAATTTAATAAAGCTTAATGTAAGTTTTGGGAGGCAAAAGTTGTGATTTGAGAAAATGAAAACGTAACCGAAAATAGGCAAATCATAAATGCGGCTTAGGCTTATCTTCTGAATTGATAACTTAAGCATGGTGTTGACATTTTTGGAATCTAGTCCTAAAGTTGAGCAAGTGCTTGTCCTTACATTTAACGGTTGTATTACAAAAATCAACATTCATTACCTATGTTCAAACCTAATTTCACGCCTGCTTTATATCTTTTCAATAATTATTTTCTTAATTTTTTCGATTAAAAGTTAAGTTTATATGTTTCTATATTCTAAAAAACCTTAAAATCTGTTTTCAGATATTAAAAAAAAATTATTACAACTCTTAACTCGATTGACATCAGCATTATTGTCAATTTATGAGATTATAGGTTCGAGCGCACTAATATTCTTTTATCTCTTAATTAAGGGTTGAGTTGTTTTGCAGATATTATTATTTGAGTATAAATGTTAGGTTTGGGTGTCCATAATAGGCAACATATTAACATTAACATTCAAGATATCGATTGAGTCTTAGTTCAGTTGAGATTAACATTATCCTTAATGTATGTTAAATTTCAAGAATACTGAATAAAACTTCATCCATCATTTCTTCTTGTATATCATCTCATGCAAAGTACGTATGTATATATACAGTAAGTCAACAGCAGTTACAACTGCCCTTACCTAACTAACTGTTAACAACTAACCAACACTTCTTTATCTCCTAATATTCCTCATACTCATCCATTCCCTGACTAACTAAAATCCCCCTAGTTTGTGTTAACCACTCGAAGTAAATCCTGAAACCGGTTAAACCCTGAGGCTGACAAAGGCTTTGTTAGTATGCCTGCTAGCTGATGGGTCCCTGGGACATGACCAACTTGAACAACTCCAGCAGCCACCTTTTCTCTAACAAAGAAAATGTCTAGCTCCACATGCTTGAACTTGGAGTGCATGACTGGATTTCCTGCAACTGCTATTGCTGCTGAACTATCATACCAAATTAGTGCCTTTGGTAAGCTTGGAACACGCAATTCAGTCAGTAGGGATTGTATCCACGTCATTTCAGCGGTGACATGTGCAACACTCCTGTATTCCGCCTCTGCTGTGGAACGAGACACAACGTGTTGCTTTTTCGAGCTCCATGAGACCGGATTTCCTCCAAGGAAGATACAATACCCCGAGGTGGACCTTCGATCGTCAACGTTTGATCCCCAACTCGCATCCGAATAACCTTCAAGAAGGAATTTGGAAGCTCGAGTAAACTGTAATCCGTAATTCATTGTTCCTTGTAAATACCGTAGTATCCTCTTGACTGCTTTGAGGTGACCGGTTAGTGGTTTGTGCATGAATTGGCACACCTTGTTGACTGAATAGGCGATGTCAGGCCTGGTGATCACGATATATTGTAAGGCTCCTACGATGCTTCGATACTATGTTCATCTTCAAGGGGGCTTCCTTCCTCAGCAGTAAGACGATTATTTGCAACCATTGGTGTTGGGAGAGCATTGGATCTGTCCATAGCTACTTTTTGAAGCAAGTCTCTAATGTATTTAGTTTGAGACAAAACTATCCCATTCGACGTGTGCTTGACTTCAATACCAAGGAAATAGCTCAACTGGCCAAGGTCCTTCAATGCAAATTGACCATCAAGTGTCTTGACAAACTTATCAATTTCCTGTGAGTCACTGCCTGTAACGATGATGTCATCGACATACACTAAAACGTACAACAACGCATCCTCACGATGTCGAATGAAGAGCGAGTTATCCGCTTTGGAAGTGTTGAGCCCCATGGTCACCAAAAAATCCCTTAGTTTTTGAAACCAGGCTCGTGGAGCCTGTTTGAGACCATAGAGAGCCTTCTTTAACTTGCAGACCAGAGGCTCTCCATGTAAGCCATACTGTTCAAAACCTGGTGGCTGTGACATATAGATCTCCTCGCTCAAGTGTAACACCCTGAACCTGAGGCTGTCGCCGGAGTCGAACACGAGGTGTTAACAGACTTCAAACCACTTAAAAAAAATTTCCCAGACAAGCTGCCAATCTGCGTACTAGTCGCTTTAAAAATCATATCTTGAGTTCTGAAACTCGAAATCCAGTTCCGTAAAATTTCCCTGAAACTAGAATCATATGCCCATCCACATATTTTTTTCTAGAATTTTTGGTTGTTCCAATTAGTACAGTTTATTAGTCAAAGTCTCCCATGTTACAGGGATCGACTACACTGACCTTTGCGCATTACGACTTGGATATCTCCCTGTACAGGGCTTCATTACTGATGTCGTTTGTTTCTATAGAAACTAGACTCGAAGGGGGATCTATGCACATATGACATGACTTCTAATTATCTCTGGTTAATTTATAATGAATTTCCAAAGTCGGAACAGGGAATCCAGAAATCGCTCTGGCCCTGTTTCACAAGAGTTTAATTATCTCCTAACATACAGCTCATATGGTCGTTTCGTTTCTTCTATATGAAAATAGACTCATCGAGCTTCGATTACATAATTTATTCATTAATTAATTCCACTCCTACTATTTTTAGTAATTTTTCAATCTCACGTCACTGCTGCTGCCAGCATCTGTTACTAAAGCAACTATGCCTATTTCGTGATTTCTCCTTGATCTAACTAGTAATTCATCAAACATATCACAAATTATGATCATGACTAGCCATGCCAAGGGCTAATCATTGTCAAACATCTCCCTACTACACTATTGCCATATCATGAATTTTGACACCAAAAATAATCAACCATGACATATGGCATAAAAATCGAATTTCCAAGACTTACGACCTAACATTATAGAACCAAATCCAACCGACCATTTATGCCATTTTCGCATGGCTAAAAGTTTACATACCAAATTTCAACAAAACATATTAGCCTATACATGCCGAAATGTTCTCCTAGACCGACTAAAAAGAAGATACCAAAAGTTGCTAGCCGGTGTGATGACTTCGATGACGGGCCGATCACGCAAAAAAGAGACGAGTCCAAGAAACCTAAAATAGGTGACAAGGAAACACCGAGTGAGTATATAACTCAGTAAGTCATAAGCAATGCACCACCATCCATTAATAACATTATCACAAGAGGAAACAAAATGGAACGAGGCTAGTTACTCCATCCATACTGAACCATACCATAGTTCCTTAGACCTATCGGTTCAATCTCATACCAGGTCATGCATTCACATTCCATATACTAATCAATAGGATATTTGAGGCATTTTCATACATCATTGTATTTTCGTTACAATCATACAACTAAACGACCTTGCATCTATTCCACGATAAATCTTATGTACGTGACTTCAATTATGATTGTCACATAGGTTCAAACTTACCAAGCTCAACTCCAAATATAAACATAGCGCCTATTAGCCCTGAACTCAAGGTACTTACCCGATCCGCTGTCCGTGATCAACTCAATAATGTCGCACACTTAGTGTCCATAGTGATTCAAAAGTATATATTAAGTTCGCACACTCAGTGCTATATAATCAACTCGCACACTTAGTGCTATATAATCAAACTCGCACACTTAGTGCTGTACAATTTAAACCCGCACACTTAGTGCCAATCTCATGATCATAAATGTTTATACCCGCACACTTAGTGCCGAGATCAACAACTCAATACATCTCACCTCTTTTCTTTTCATTCAACACTTTCATCACCACATGCATACATGTATATATATATTTATCATTCCATTCAGCATCATTACATAGACGTTATGACCATTTAAATTAATACAAACTATATGCTTAATGACTTACTTTGTGTTGGGTAAGACGGTTCCAACTCGGCTACTCGATGATCTTTTCTTTGCCTTTGCTTGATTCTCCTCCTTTAACTCCTTGAGCTTAATCAATAAATCAACTAGTTTAACCATCTTGCTAAACATTCATAATTCAATTACACATGCATATGTATGTCTGTATATTCGGCAACCATCCTCACTAATTACCCATTTAGTCGATTATACACATAATTAAAGGTAACATCACGAATGGGCATACTTATGTATATATATATATGTATATATATATATACTTCGGAATGGGCATCACAATTAGATTTAACACCACCTTCATACTCAATTAGATGGCCGAATGCATGTATATATGCACAATGTCAACTATAACATCATTTAAACACCTAATTTCATCTCATGAACACTCGACCCATTTTTTTTACCCCATATGGCCGAATGTGTAAGATTACATTCAACACCACCGATGTACTTAATTAGGTGGCCAAATATACCAAGTTAGACTTGACATTATACGTCACAAGAACTCTAATTTAATTTGTCAATTGCTTGGCCAAGAACTCACAAGTGCCTTATCTACAACCTATTCGGCCTTACTACTTAAACTTAGCCTTTCATACACTTATCTCTATTGTTTTAGAAGGCCGAATCCTTATGTGTTCCAACATCTAGCTTACTCAATTCAACACATCAAAACGACATTTAGGCCGGTTTTGCTAGCACACAAGCCTTTGACCGAATGTCCTTGACCTCTAGTCACCTAAATTTTTATTCTTTAAAACTCATCCAACTCATATTTTTCATTGACAACCTCCTTAACTTCAATTTATTCACATCTTTAATCATGCTACATTCGACCATTATTTAACAATAATTCATGTATCCTTTTTATTAAACACTCAAAATCAACCATCTTCATACCTCATCACCAAAGACATCAAAATACCAACCAAGAATGTAACATTCATGGCCGAATATCATCTCCATCAATTAACAAAATTTGAACCATGGCTAGGTAGATTTCAAACTTACAACTTAAAATATACATGAATCTCAAAGAATAATATCAAACATACCTCAATCTAGTTACATGCATGGCCAAACTTCTTAGAAACTTTTCCCCTAGGCACCGAATATTCAAGAGCTTTTTAATCAACTTAAAGGTGACCAAATGCCTTAACTTCAATTTCTTCTTTTTCTTTTCAATTCGGCCAAGAAGAACCAAAGAACACAACTTGTTTTTCTTTCTTCCTTAGAACATTCGGCCAAGGGAAATGAAGAAAGATGGACACTTTTTTTTTGTTTTTTCTTTCTAGTTTCGGCCAAATAGGGGGGAACAACCACACACTTTTTTTTTGTTTTCATCATATTCCCTTTCATTATTTTATGCCCATGCTCCTTATTTTATCATACTTCCCATGAAACACTAACTCAACATGTTTATGACATGTTCTTGCCCATCACACTTGGTCTACCATGCTTGTCATGGCCGGCCACTACTAATCAGGGGGGAAATTGACATGCAAGTCCCCCCTTTTTATTTCATGCACTAATAGATCCTTATGCTTTGACCTATCACATTTCAAAATTTTCTCACATAAGTCCTATTTACTAAAATTCACCTACAATTAAACAAAATTCAAACACAAAATTTTCACACATGCACATGTACATATAATGAGCATCAATTATGACGGTTAATTATTTTTATGACTCGGTTTAGCGGTCCCGAAACCACTTCCCGACTAGGGTCAATTTTGGGCTGTCACATCAAGTCTCCATTAAGAAAGGCATTGTTTATGTCAACTTATCGAAGAGACCACTGGTGAGAGACGGCCAGGGCAAGGACGACTCTAATTGTGGTGGGTTTGACGACGGGACTGAAAGTGTCTTGAAAGTCAACACCGGCTTCTTGGAGGTACCCTTTGACCACGAGTCTGCCCTTGTATCTAGCAACAGACCCATCTGCATGCCTCTTAATACGAAAGAGCCATTTACATCCAACGGCTTATCGACCTTCAGGTAAACCAACTAGCTCCCAGGTGTGATTGGAAATCAAGGCATTGTACTCTTCCTCGGCTGCCGTAGTCCAAGCTGGACTCTGAAACGCCTCATGAATGGTGGTAGGTTCAACTTCATCTACGACTGAAGCCAGCACTTTAGGTCGAAAAATCCCATTTTTCGAACGTGTCTGCATGGGGTGATGATTGACTCGGGTAGGTAGTGATGGAGATAGGTCAGAGTTATCAGGTGGACCATTTGTGTCATTAGGAGTAGGAGACTCTGTAGGATTGGGTTGAGACTGGCCAGGAGAGATGCCTATGGTAGACGGGCTAGCTGATGCCCGTGTCATAGCAAGAACATGCGAACCACCAGCTGAAACTATTGGGAGAACAGACCGATGAGGCACCGTCCGCGAACTTTGTGATACTGCCTTAGTTTGGAACCCATCTTTGAAAGGGAATTTTTCCTCATCAAAAATTACATGTCGAGACACAAACATGCTGCCATCTTCTGCGAGACATCGATAGCCCTTGGTATTAGGAACACTCCCAAGGAATACACATTGTTGAGACCGAAAACTCAGCTTGTGAGGCTGAAAAGGCCTGAGATTTGGGAAGCACGCACACCCAAAGACCCTTAAAAGCTCATAGCTCGGTTTGACTTTGTGGAGAACCTCATAGGGACTAGTCTGTCCGAGGACCGGAGTTGGTAGTCGATTGGTTAGGTGAACAGCATGCATAACAGCATAAAACCAAAACTTCAACGGTAGACTTGCATGAGCCTTGAGCACCATTACCTTGTGAGTGTTTAGCTTCTCTAGTGTTGGACGAGTGACGGGGAGTATCACCTGCTGCATCAGTGGCCATGAGGCACCCTTTTTTTTTCTTTCAGAAAATCAGCAAGATTCACCTGGCTCTGATACCATGTTAAATTTCAAGAATACTGAATAAAACTTCATCTATCATTTCTTCTTATATATCATCTCATGCAAAGTACGTATGTATATATACAGTAAGTCAACAGCAGTTACAACTGCCCTTACCTAACTAACTGTTAACAACTAACCAACACTTCTTTATCTCCTAATAATGTAGAAGGGTAATTAAAAAAAAAGGGTAAATTACTTAGTTGGTCACCCAACTTTTAAGGCGTTCCCATTTTGCTTACCCAAAATGAAATTCTTACAATTTGGTTACCTAACTTTTAGAATGCTTTTATTTTAGTCAGCCAAGTATTGAATTTCTAACGACACGTAATTGTACATGTCACGTCATGTTTACACTTTCATTTTGGCCAACCAACTTTTTGGTTGCTTTCATTTTGATTATTGAAAAAATACTTTTTTAAAATATTGATTGGGGTAAAAAAATCAAGGATTAAAGTGAAAAAGTAGTAGAGATTAAAATAATACACAAAAATTATGAAATTGTATTTGTTTATCTCATTCCCAAAAATTCTAAATTTCTTTTTTTTTAATATTGAAAATTTAAATTTAAAAACATCAAAATAAAATGAATAAATTATTGAAAAAAATTTATCTATTGATAATGTCAACCGAATTGTTACAATGATATTAAAATTAAGATAGCGTCTACAAAAGTTAAATTTTCTTTTGATTACATAATTTTGAATCTTTCATGCTAATCTAGAAAAGGAAAAGATACTCGCAATTTTTTTATAATAACAAAATGGTTGACATATCAATGGATAAAAAATGTTCAACAATTTAATCAATTTGTTTTTATGTTTTAAATTTTAAAATTTCATTATTAAAAGAAAAACGAAATTTAGAATTTTTGAGAATGAGATAAACAGTACAATTTGACAATTTTTTGATATTATTTTAGTTTCTACTATTTTTTCACTTTAATCCTTAATTTTTTTTTACCACAATCAATACTTTTAAAAAATATTTTTTGGGTGACCAAGATGACCACAATCAATCCTTTGCTGATTTTGAGGTTGATGTTGTGGCATTCCTTGAGACTCAAGTTAGTGGTTTGAATGCGAACGAAATTATAATAAGAATTGGTTTGGATTGTTCCTATAGAATCGAAGCTCGAGGTTTTGCAGGGGGATTTATAAATTTGTTGGAAAAATAGTGTCCAAGTCCAGATTCTCCTAAATGATGCACAATTATTCACTGTCGTTTGAGGAAGAAGCTGGGATCTAGAAATTTTCTAGTGACTTTTGTTTATGGTTATCTAGACAAATAGAAATGTAAGGCTTTATGGGATCGCTTGGATCAAGTTGTTTATTCCATTAACGAGCCTTTGGTTTTGTTGGGGGACTTGAATTCGGTTATTTCCCCAAATGAAAAGAGAAGAGGTCGACCAATTTTCTCTAGATGTCAGTTATTCCAAAAATTTGTTCATAGCAATGACTTGAGGGATCTTGACTTCAAAGGTCCCTAGTTTAGTTAAAGAAGAGGGGCAATTTTTGAAAGACTTGACCGGGCAATTGGAAATAGTAAGTGGTGTCGACTTTAATCTGATATAATAGGTTTTCATCTTCCTCGACTTAAATCTAATCACAAACCATTTTATTATCCATTAGTTCTCCTAGTCAATTATTTCAACCTAGTCCTTTTCGCTTTCTAGCTATTTAGATATCTCACCCAGGTTTTTTCTCAATTTGTGTGATAATTGGAGAAATGGATCTGAAATTTATGCTAATCTTACTTCTCTTACTACTGACCTTAAAAGATGGAATACTAAGGTTTATGGGCGCATCATTAGAAAGAAACGATCGATTGCTCATCGTATTGGTAAAGTTCAGGTTGCTTTAGATCGTAGATGGTGCAACTATCTTCTGAATCTTGAAAGTGAGTTATGGATAGAATATTTGATGAGGAAGAATTACTTTGGAAGCAAATAATAACATTAGACTAAATTCATTTTGGGGATCGTAATACAAAGTTCTTTAAAATAAATCCCTTATAAGGTGGAATTCTACTAAAATTTTTGCTTTAAAAATTGGGGATAGTTAGTGCTATGATAATGAAATTCTTCATGATGAAATGATTCATTTTTTTCTCCTCTCTTTACTCTTTGGATAATCTATCATGTGACTTTTCCCTATGCGTGGTCTTTTTCCTGAAACTTGATTCTAGCACTCTAAATTCTTTAACCCTAAGTATCACTATGAGGAAGTTCGAAATGCATTGTTTAGTATAGGTCCCCTAAAACCCCCTACCCAAACGGTCTTCATGCTAAAGCTAATGGGATACGGTTGGATCGGATGTTTGTTCTTAGGTTTGTGATGTTTTTTCAGTAAACCTCTCAATTCCTCTATTAATAAGACACTTTTGGTTCTTATACAGAAGATTAAGAATCTTGATTTTTTGTCCCATTATCACCCAATAAGTCTCTGCAACGTTTTGTACAAGATTGTTACTAAAGTTATCGCAAACCATTTAAAGCCAATATTCCTTTCCCTTATTGCTTAAAATCAAGTGAGTTTTGTGGCAGGGAGGCAAATCACAGACAACATTATTATCGCCCAAGAGATTGTACACACAATGCGAACCAAAAAAAAAAGGAAGAAATCTTGGATGGCTATAAAAATGGATTTAGAGAAAGCATATGATAAAATTCACTTGGATTTTATTGAAGATACCTTAACTGATGTTAGTTTTCCTTCAACTTGGTTAATGTCATCATGGAATGTATTTCCTAAGTTTCCATACCGATTGTGTGGAACGAAAAAACTTTTGAATGATTTTGTTCCTAAGAGGTATTAGGCAAGGTTGCCTATTATCTTTGTACATCTTTGTACTCTATATGGAGAGGTTAGGCCAATTAATTCACAGGAAAGTTACGGATAAGTTCTAAAAACCAATTGTTTTGGGTAAGGATGGGCCACCCACACCTTTTCTTCATGAATGATTTATCATTATTTGTTGAAGATGAGGTTAATTAGGTGCATAGAATCAAGGATACTCTTAATACTTTTGGAGCATCTTCGGGACATAGAGTCAATGGGTAAAAAACTACTGTATATTTTTCAAAAAATACCAATGTCAACAATGTCACCGATATTTGTAGTATTCTTGGATTTCGTTATTTAGATAATTTGGGGACATATTTGGGACTGCCATTGTTTCACAAGTGAGTCAAAAAGAATACCTTCAAGGTTGTTTTAATTCTCCATAAGATAAACGGAAGCTTATTTGGTTTTTGGATGGTCCTCAGCAGATTCATCAATTTCTTTAGTTGGTCTTGAAAGAATGCTTAATGACTAATGTAGAACGATGTATAAGAGGAGTATTGACGGGCCATTCTTGAACGATTTGTGGGAGCGTTGAAGAATCTTATATCATATTTTAAGTGATTTTTGTCAAGCATAGGAAGTTTAGAGACATATTATCCAGTCCAATCTCTTAACTCAAATTTTCTCTTATTCTTTATAGGATTGGATTTTGGCAAATTTGAGAAACGTATTTGGATTAGTAATTCAAGATGTGATTTGGCAATTTTTCTTTGGTACTGTTTATTGGAGGCTTTGGAAATAAAGAAATCTTATAGCTATCTAGGGCGTTTTCAACTTTGATAATGTTATCCAATCTTTTTGGTGTTGGGCAAGATATACTAAGCTGAAGCCTGAAAGGTTTAGGAGAACTTCAAGTAATCGAAGTAGGGATTGTAGGTGGATTCCACCATCTACTTTTTTTTAAAAAAATTGAATGCTGATGGAGCTTCTAATCCATCTTTGAGACTCACTTCTTCAACAACCGTTGCAAGGGATAAGTATGGTAGGTGGTTATGAGGGATTGAGAGAAATATTGAAAATTATAATGTTGAATAAGCTAAGCTTTGGGCTATTTATGATGGCCTTGAACTAGCATAAGATGTTAAGTGGAAAGAAGTGATAATTGAGATTAATTGCACTATAGTTGTTGAAGGTATCCTTGGCGGTCTCAAGGGACAAGTGAATAGAGACTAGATCTTACAAATCCAAGAACTATGTAAAAGTGATTGGCGTGTAGTCATCAAATTGATTCCAAGAGAAGCGAATTCTGCTCCCCAAATTCTGGTAGGATTAATGATAGAGTTTTCGATTGGTCCCTGAGTATTCCATGTAGCTTTTGCTAAAGTTGTTGATCAGATTCAATCAAATAATCAATTCTTACTGTTTAATTCTAATGAGGCTTCTGTTAGTTTATAATTGATTCAATCCTATTTTTACTACAAAAAAAATCTCATCATTTTCCAACTAGGGGAAAAATGTAGAGTGGTTTAGGGTAGAAATAGTTTGACCGATTTGCTCCAGTATATTTGATATGTACTGTGCTTATGCTTTATTAATTTGATCACTAATTGGGAATATTTTTTTTAACAAATAAGCCTATATGATTTTCCATTCTATTAAAGGTCCAATCTCTTCAATTTTTTGATGAAATTTTGGGATTTTAGGGATTTTAGGGATTTTATTTGTGGTTTTCATCTCTTCAATTTATTTGGGGTTTTTTGAAAGGTTTTAACCCGTTAATATGTATATTTTTGAATCTGATTACTAAGGAAGACATGGGTTTCCCATCAAAGTATTTTTTGTTTGGGTTTAGTGTTTAAAAACAAAAATTTGATGAAGGAGTTATGTGAAGAGATTTAAGAGCTTCAAGCCAAGAGATTTATGGGTTTCAAAAAATATAGCCATGGTTTCCAATAATAAAGAGATTGAAGAGTTTCATTAAAAAAGAAGGAAGATTCAAACAAAAATTGCTCTGGATTTCTTGCCATTGTTGAAGATAACCATTGCCAAAAACTATTATTATTAGTGTAGTAGTAGTTTCTTTAAATTGTCAAAGTAGTAATTCTCAAAGGAAGATTTTTTTTTAAGAAAATTAGAAGAATATCAAACAGAAAGAATATCTTCGATAAGCTCAGATAATTTTTGAATCTTCAAGATATAATTTCAAATTTTACTAAATTCAATTCATCAATCTTGAGAAATCGATTATTCTTATTTAAATCTAAACTAATCTCCAAAATATATTTCTATGTATGATTTGGGTTTAAAAATTGAGTGACTCTTGTTCAAAATATCAACTAGACTCAAAACCCTAAAAATTTTGAAAATTTTATAAATAAGCATTACTAGATACTTGTTGACACTGATACTTGACACTACTAAAAAATTAGACCATTTTACTAAAAAACAAGGCCCATTTCCTACTTTATTTATGAAAATGGGTCACTTTAAACTTTATTTAGAGTAATGGACCAAAATTAGAAAAACGCTTCCGCGTAGGCATGTTTTGTAATAGCCCAATTTTAGGTCTAGTCGGAACAGTGGTTTCAGGACCACAAATTCGATGTAGAAAAATTTATTTTTCTTATATTTTTAAGATCTACAATTTTATGGAATGATTTTGTGAAAATTTCGTTTGAAAATTTTGATGTTTGAGCACTCAATTTAGTTAAAATGACTAAATTGCAAAAAGTACAAAACTTGTGCTAGAGGTGTCTAATTGCTATGAAATTTTAAATTGAAGGTCCCTAGGTGGTAATTAGACCATCTGTTAAGTTATGTAACATCCTGAAATAGGCCCTAATCGAAACAATGATTTTGGGACCACAAATCTGACGTTGAAATATTTATTTTATGATTATTGTGAGGTCTAGAATATCAGAATATGCATGTGTTAAAGTTTCATGAAGAAATTTTATGAGTAAGGTGCCCAATTGGAAAATAATGACCAAATTGAATAAATTGTAAAACTTGGATTGTAGAAGCAATTTGTATGAATTGCTTTAGATTATTAACTAGAAGGTCTTAAAGAGCAATTTGCCCCATTTCCAAGTTTTTGGACAAAAATGGGCATGTCTGGATGAAATTTTAAAGAAAGGGCTTAAGGGTATTTTGGTCATTTGTCTAATTAATGAAATAAAGTGAGAAAATGAAGGCAAAAATCAACCATTCTTCTCCCTCATCTAGCCGAAATTCTCAAGCCCTCTATAGCTAGGGTTTTCAACATTTTCAAGCTCAATAGTAAATGCTCCCAAGTCCCGTTTTTAATGTTTTTTGTATTTTTGAAATCTCGGTAACTTACTCTCTCTATTCTACCCATATTTCATGCTAGGGTTCATGTTTAGAAATTTACCTATACATGAGTCACTTGTATTTTGATGGTTTATGGTGGAATATGAAAGTTTAAAGAATGGTAAACAACTTTTACTAAGTGATTTTTCATGGAAATGGCTTTAGGGCCCATTTTGTAAAAGTTGTAAAAATGGGTAGCAAGATGAGAAATAATGGGAAAATGTGGGCTGCCATAAGAGGAAAGAACATTCGGCTAGGCTCGAGTAAGGTAGAAATTGCATGCATTTAATTATACGAGTCTAGGAACTAAATCGTAAAAATGTGAAAGGTTAGGGGCAAAACGATCATTTTGTCTGAAGGTGAAATTTAGACTCAAAAGGAATAATGTGAGGTATTAATGATTCATTTTTATTATTATAGACCCTGAGGAACAAATTTCGAAGGTCGATCGAAGAAAACGAAAGGTTTCAAAATAACCGAAACGTGAAACTGAGACGAATACTAGGTAAGTTTGAATAACTTAAAGTAAACTCATAATATACCTAATTGCATGTTTTATGAATATTGTATTTGATGATGGCATAAAAATCCATAAAATGTGTTATTAATAATGACATTATGGTAAATGTCCCGGTTGAGGTTAAAAAGGAAGTCCGATGGGTAAACCATTATTTTCATGTGACTTGAGATCCTGCATGTGTTGTAGAAATGATTTAGCCTGGACAGGTAATCCATTGATCTCAAATATAGAAAGTATCTTGGCCTGAACGAGTGTTCCTTGAGTGATCGAGCCTCCTGAAGAATATGTGTGCATTGTGGATTTAGCCTGGACGGGTAATCCGATTAGGGTCTGAATTTAGCCTGGGCTGGTAATTCAGATCCGAGCTCACTAAGGGTGTTTGTTGCTATAAGGGATTTAGCCTGGACTGGTAATCCCGCCGTAAGACGCGAGGTTCGCGAGAGTGCGTACATGAGATGATCGCTCTTATGACTTGACGGTAAATAGGTAATCCATCGAGATTTCCAGAAACTCAACGGGATTAACATGAGATATAAAAATGAATACGTTGAATGATGAGCTCATCTTAGACAAGTTACATGGTGCATTGTTATGTGACTATCTTGTTGATTAAGTGCATGTGATAGGGAAACCATTCCGTGCTTGTTGGTTTTATTGCCTAATATGGTTGCATGCTAATTAATCGAAAAGTTTACTTTCTAGTTATTCGGGCTTACTAAGCATGTAAATGCTTACCCCTCTCTTTTCCCTGTCTTACAGAGCTCGAGGACTTGTAAAGATTAGAAGATGGTTGGCGAGTCAACACATTATCAACTTGCCTAGCTTTGGTATATAGATGTTTTTATTTTGTTCAATGGCATGTATGGGGCTTTTGTTTATTTTGTTATATGTGTCATTTGATTTGCCAATATAAAGGCTTGTAAAGGTATACATGTTCACTTGCATATGGCCATGGGAATTGGCTCATTTTGATGTAGGTCATGACCTACAAATTTGTGCATGTTTATGTTCAATTGTGCTAGTGAGGATGAAATATGGCCTACCACATTTCCATACATGTAATGTGACCAAATCACATGGGATGACTGGGTCATAATTGTCAATGAGTAATAATAATGAGCCAATCTTAAAAGTATTTTAAGGCATAGAAATCCTTAGTACAAAGGGAATAACACTAGCATGTGTAAATCCAATGAGATGAGGTTTACATGCAATGAGGTTTATCAAGGTCATCCAAGATGTATAATTAGGCCGTGTTATGTATTATGGGAACCTATAAGAGTATGGGGTTGATAGAGGGTGACCAAAGGCTTGGAAAATAGCCTAACAAGGTCTACAGGGGTAGACACACGGGCGTGTGTCTAGACCGTGTGTAACACACGGATCGCTCCATGGGCGTGTGGTATGGTCGTGTGTCCCCTGCACATAAAAATTTTAAGTCAGAATGCATTGTAGTAAACACACGGGTAGAGACACGGCCGTGTGTCTCAACTATGTAGAGGGCATGGCCTAGCACACGGGCATGTGTCTTGGTCGTGTGCCCCTAAATGCATGCTGACGTAATAAACAGAATGCTCAAGTTTCTGGACATGAGTGACCACATGGGCGTGTCTAGGCCGTGTGAAGGACATGGGCCAAGGACATGGGCGTATGCTTGGCCGTGTGAAAACCCCTGTAGGATCGAAATGGAAAATAATTTTTAAAAATTTTTGGCTATGGAAAATAATCTTCTTCCTCCCATAGCCAAAAATTAGAAGGGGAAACCATAGTTAGGGTTTGGCCATTTCCAAGCTCGATTGTAAGTCCATTCTTGCCTCGATTTTAATGCTCTTTACATTTTTGAAGTTGTTGTAACTCAATCTACCTATTTCTAACACTAATTTGAGGTATGATTAAGGTCTAGGGTTTGACCCATGTTGGATATGTGTGTATTTTGATGGCTAATGGTAGAAAATGCATGTTTGTTGTTAGAAAAATGACTTTTGCTAAATGGTTTTCGGTAAAAATATCAAAAATAACTTATTTGTAAAAGTTATAAAATAAGTAGTAAAGGTGTGATTGAATGAAAAATGTGGGTTGGTATGAGTATAATAAAGATTCAACTAGGCTTAGGTAATGAAGAAATTGGATGAGAATATTTTACGAGCCTAGGGACTAAATTGTAAAAATGTGAAACATTAGGGGCAAAAATGTAATTTTCCATAATATGAATTTTGGACTGAATTGAACAATGTGTGTATTAAATAAGTTAAATTTGTTATTATAGATCAAGAAAAACGAGGTTTAGACCTAGATCGGGGGGAAAACAAAGTGTTTGACAATTAGGTCTCATTTCTACTATTTTTGTACCGAGGTAAGTTCGTATGTAAATAATGCATTGTTATATTTATGCTTTAAATGATTTAATATTGTATGAATTATGAATGACTCTTTGAATGTACTCTATGAAGTTTTGATAAGCGAGAATTCTCGGTTGAGACTTAGGAATAAAATAGGATACAATTGACATGTCACTAGGAACCCATGTGTTTATGTGATCCAGGTGTTGGTCTTGTAGGTCCTACCAATGGCTAAGTAGTTCGGAATATGTTACAAATACTTAACAGCTTGTGTGAGCAGCACTAAGTAGCTACGTCCTAACCGACAGCTCTTGTGAGTAGGCCCGACAGTAGCTTGAAAACGAGTCTATATGTATTATGAGATACGAGGTAGCTTTGGCTACATATATGGCACTTATGTGCAAGATTTCCGAGTGTTCAACGTGAATGTCAAAGTTATGAAATACTATGGTTATGTTACAAGTTGATACAGGTATGTACGTAAAACTCATATGTAATGAGCTCGATATATGATGAAACCTTGGTAAGGTTGTGATTGAGTAAGTATGACTATGAGATTTTATAACATTCATGCCAATTTTCATTATGCTAGTAGTATGTTAAATGTATAATTATGATGCTTATTATTTGCATAGGAACTTACTAAGCTTTAAAGCTTACTCCCCTTCCTTTCCCTTGTCTTATAGTGTCACCAAGCTAGCTCAAGGATCGGAGACCGTCGGAGATCCATTCATACTATCAACAATTATTTTGGTACCAATGATTTCAACATTTTGAGTTATGGCATTTATACGGGACTTGGTCATTTTGTTATGCGTCATAATTGATTTGGCCAAATGTGTTGGCTTATATTGGTTGAAAGTTCATTTTGTATAAGGCCATTTGAAATTGGCTACTATTGGTATAAGCAATTTATATGATGATGCCTTTCATGGATGTGGGATTTTACTTGTTTTGAATTGATAAGTATGTGATGTTCGTGGTAGCATGTGAATAATGTGTTGATATCTTGGTTGTGGCTGATTTGGTTGTATGTAAATGCTAATGTGTTGATATCTTGGTTGTGGCTGATTTGGTTGTATGTAAATGCTTGGATTGGTGCTATGTTGAGTTGTGTAGGTGTGTGCATTAAAGGGTGGCAACATGGCTTGATAAATAGCCTTATTTTTGTCCATATGGGTAGGCACACGGGCATTTGCCTAGGCCGTGTGCAATACACGGCTTGCCCCATGGGCATGTGCTTAGACTGTGTGTCCTATGCACCCTAATTTTTGCAAAATAGAATGCTCAAAATTGAGCAATAGGCAGAGATACAGGTGTGTGTCTCAGCCGTGTGGATGACACGGCTTCAGGCACGGGCATGTGTCCTGGGCGTGTGAAGTCTGCACCTATTTTATGAAAAATCATAAATTTTAATTTGACTACAAGGCCTAACACATAGGCGTGTGACTTGGCCGTGTGTCTTCAATTTGTTCTTAGGTGACAAACAGAAAGTTACAAAGGTTCGGGACACGGACGTGTGTAACCACGCTACCTGCCCACATGGGCGTGTCCCATATCTACACAGGCATATGACCCCTGTTTGGTGAAAATTTTCTTAAGTTTGGTATAATTTTCCAAAGTTCTCGTTTTAGTCCCGAACCACCTTCAAAGTATGTTTTGGGCCTCGTAGGCTCGTATTAGGGACTTTATGATTGAATGCACAAAGGTTTTAATTTGGACGCAAATTTATAACTCAGAAAATGTATGTTTGCTCATATTTAACTCTGAAAATGCCTCGTATCCTCTTTCGATGTCGAATACGGGTAAGGGGTGTTACACGTTTTAAGGGGAAATTTTAGAAAAGCACTTTCTTGAGGGAGTGTTTTTTCCATCTCAACAAAAAGCGCACTGACGTGGACGCGCTTTGTTGACATGGCAAAAACGCTCCCTCAAGGACGTGCTTTAGCCCATGTTTTTTCTAGGGTTAAGGCTATTTGGATGTTTAGTGCTAGGGTTTTAGGGGTTTATGTTTAGGGTTTTGTTAAAATAAATTAAGAATTTATTTATGGGGTTATGGGTTTGGGATTTTTAAAAAAATAAATCAAGGTTTAGGGTTTTTTAAATAAAACAAATTAATGTTTAGGGTTTTTTAAAAAATAAATTAAATTAGGGTTTAGAGTTTTTAAAAATAATTTTGTGTTTAGAGTTTTAGGGTTTTTGTAATAGTTTCTGGGATGAGTCTTGAAAAAATTATATTGAAAAGATGGATTTTTTTGTCTAGTAATTTCTGGAAAAATAATTTTGAGAAGATAGTTTTGAAAAAAATAGTGTCAAAAATGCGTCAAGCAGGATGCACTGTCAGCAAAAGTACCGAAAAAAAGCTTCCACGTGGACGCTTTTTTCTACAGTAGTTTTTGAGAAAATAATTTTGAGAAGACAATATTATAAAAATAGTGTAAAAAATGTTTCAAGCAGGATGCATTATTAGCAAAAGTACTGAAAGAAGCTCCCACGTGGACCTTTTTTTCTACGGTAGTTTCTGAAAAAATAATTTTAAGAAGAATGTTATAAAAAATAGTGTAAAAGAATGCTTGAAGAAGGATGCACTATCAGTAAAAGTACTGAAAAAAGCTCTCACGTGGACGCTCTTTTTCTATAGTAGTTCCTGCTTGGCCTTAGGTTATAAATGAGTCAAATTTCATTCTCGTGTTGCATAAGTTACAACAAGAAAATTAGAGAAGTTTAGAGGAATAGAAATTGAAGATGAGTGAACGTACTAGTGTTGTTATTTACTGTGATGGTGAGGTCTGTGACACCGAGAACGATATTGTTTTTTTATCAAAGAACATAGCGTGACTGGTTTTTAACCAGAACATAGATTTGACAAAAATTCGTAAAAGAATTAGGCACAAAATCTTCAGAATGACGCCAATGAGAGTTTCATCTATTAAGTATTGATTTTGTGCTTCAGTTGATCCCGTGACATATGACTCATTTGATATCAAAGGTGGTCGTAGCTTGGAGGCAATGGTGCACACTCATCTTGCTAGTGGATCACCCTATCTTAAGTTATATGTACAATTTTCATCGCCAAATGAAGCACTTGCGACTTCAACATCTACTGTTATTCGAGAGGAATACACAACCCCTGCTTGACACTCCGTTACTGGGAGGTAGAACACGAAAGTGCTCGTGTT
This sequence comes from Gossypium hirsutum, assembly GCF_007990345.1. Taxonomy (NCBI): domain Eukaryota; kingdom Viridiplantae; phylum Streptophyta; class Magnoliopsida; order Malvales; family Malvaceae; genus Gossypium; species Gossypium hirsutum. Next base: position 52,927,373 of record NC_053426.1, on the reverse strand, counting down.
TGTTGGTAGTATAGAATACACAATCCCTGCATGGCACTCGGTTAATGGATGGGACATGCACCTCGGTGGGTCAATGTTCGATCTTGGAAATACGTACTAGGGAATGATATCAACTTCTAGTGGTTGGCAATCCACATCTGATTGGGGACGTTACAAAATGTCCACAAGAAGGGATGATGTACTCCTTACAACATCCACCGACGAGGGGACCTCGTACATTGCAGATGATGGTGGGATGGATGATGAGTTTGGTGTGGATCCACCTCGAGAGCCCGACCCAGATGGTGCAGAAGTTGCATTATTTTCTGAACCAGAGCCTATTCCAATCGAACATGAAGATGGTGAAGGGGGTGCAGAGAAAGAAGAAGAAGATCCATGATTCATAGCATGCTCGCCTACAACCCACATGCATAATGTCGATCTATCTGCAGATGATGCATTGGAGTTTCCAAATCTACCACATATAAGGAGTGACCATACAAGTTTTTTTTTTTGGATTCGGGTGAATTAGAAGTTGTTAAGGAGCTTTCTAGTAATGATTGTTTTTGTAACAACCCGTTTTTAGTCAAATCAAAATTGTAGTTTCAGGACCACAAATCTGAGATCAAAATAACTATTTTATTATTATTTTAATGTCTGCAACATGATAGTATGATTGTGTGAAAATTTCGTTAAGAAATTTTATCATTTGAGTGTTCAATTTGATAAAAAGGACTAAATCGCGTAAAGTGTAAAACTTGTTTTCTATTAGCTAAAGGTGTCTAATAGCTATGGAACCTTAAAGTGGACGTCTTTATGTGATAAATAACCCATTAATATGATAGTGGATGATAATGTCTTGGTAATGTTGTAAATTGAATTAATTTTTAAGGTTAATTAAGTAAATAGATAATTAAATGATAAATTAATAAAAAAAGGCATTTTATTCATTCATCTTCTTCCTAGCGGAATTTAGGGCATAGAAAAGCCATGAGAATAGCTTTAAGCATTTGGTCTAGTCTCCTTGTGCATGTAACTTCGTTTTTGTCCCGTTTTTAATGATTTCTATGTTTTTGAGATCGTCGCAGCTTAATCTAGCTAGCTCAGGGACTAATTTGAAAAATGTTAAAGGTTTAGGGTTTTTCAATTGATAAAAATAAGTGTATTTTGATGTTTGATGATAGAAAATGTATGGTTGTTGTTAGATAAACAACATTTGTAATGTGATTTTTGGTAAAATTGTCAATTAAGGATTTACCTGTGAAATGTGAAAATTTTGTGGCTAAATGTGAAATAAATGAAAATTTTGGGCTACTATGGTAATAAGAGAAATTCGGCTAGCATGGATAGGGACCTAATTGCATGAATTTGTATTTTTATAAGTTAAGGACTAAATTGTAAAAATGTTGAAATATTCGGGAAAAAAGTGTAAAGTTGTCATAATATACTTTATGAGCTAAATTGAATAGATCGGGGGAAAAACAAGGTTTTGGACTAATCGATATATTTCGTCGTTTTTGAGATCGAGGTAAGTTTATATGTTAATAAGTATTATTGTTATTGTGTTTTAAATGCTTTATATTTGAATTGTTGATGAATATGATTGTACGAAAATGTTCAACGAAGATTCAGAAATGAGAAATCTTGATTGAACCTTAGGAATAGATTAGGATAAAAATGACATGTCAATAGGGCTTATGTGATTTGGGTGCTAGTCCATACGTCCTACCAATGCCTGAGTTATCCGGCATGTCTTGCGGATTCTCATCAGCTTGTATGAATAGCATCGTGTAGCTACGTTATGACCGTTAGCTTGTGTGAGCAGACCTGTTGATAGCTCGAGAGTGAGCATTATATGAGGTCGAGATAACTTCAGCTATGTATTTGGCACTTAGGGTGCGAGAGTCCCGCGTATCTGATATTATTTCGAATGGTTCAACGGGTTTATCGAGGATATGGATGAGTATGTAATTGATACGAGCTGGTACAAGTATGTACATGAACCGTACAAGCATTGAATCGAAGAAACTTGTGAATTTCATATCTAACCTAGTGAATGAATATGTGATAGGTTTGTGGATCAATATGAGATTATATTATGATATGTTTAGTTGCATAAATTGTGCATGTATAGTAAGTTGAGTTTATTATTATAAGAACTTACTAAGCTTTATAGCTTACTTTGTTTACTTTTTCGTGTTTTATAGTATAATCAAAGCTCGCTCAGATTTGGGAGTCTTCAGAGATCTCATCACACTATCAAGCTTTCACTTTGGTACTTTTGAACTTATGTATTTTGGTCATATGGCATGTATAGGAGTTATGGTCATTTTGGTATATAGTTTGGTAATGGATTTAGCCATTTGAGTTGTCTTGTAAATGATGAATGGTTTGCTATGTGTATAGCCATGTGATTTGGCTTATTTTGGTTGTATATATATATGCAAATGGCCTTTGTTATGCATTTGGTAATTGTTATGTAAATGCTTGTGGTGAAAGGTTCTTTATGAATTGGTAATTTGAGTATCAAATAGTTGATAATTGTGAATTTGTATGCTTGTGATTTTAGGCAAAGTGATGTATAAATGAAAGTGACCATTTAGGTGATTTGAGAATGTGAATTTGGTATGAAATTGAATGACTATTTGTGATACTTGTATGTCATATGGTTGATAGTATGGATTTAGTATGAATTAGGCTTGGCTGAAATTGGTTGGAATGCCTATTTATGCCATATTATATGCCTTTTGGTTTGGTGTAGGTGATTGCAATTTGGGTGAGAAAGATGGCTTGGTAAATAGCCTATTTTTTGCTTACACGAGAAGAGACACGAGCGTGTGTCTCAGCCGTGTGTGACACACAATTAAGAGACACGGTCGTGTGTCCCCTGGTGTTTAATTAGAAACCAAGTTAGTATTCTCCACACGGCCCAACACACGGGCGTGTGATTTTGCCTTGTGGTATAAGTCAGTATACCCTACAGGTTTGGCATGGCCTAGCACATGGCCTGACACACGAGCGTGTGTGGCCATTTTGAAGGGCATACGAGCTAGTCGCACAGGCATGTGGTTGGCCGTGTGACCCAAGTCAGAGAGTTACACGGGGTCAAAAATAGGCTGGGATACGACCATGTGATCCCATTTCGAATGTCCATATGGCCTATGACACAAGCGTGTCTTTGGTTGTGTGAGACACACGCTGGGCCACATGGGCATGTGTCCCCTATTTTTTGTAAAATTTTTTAAGTTTTCCAAAAATTTCCTGAGTTATCGGTTTAGTCTCGAACCACTATTAAAGCATGTTTTGGGCCTCGTAGGTTTATATTAGGGACGTTATGAATGATTGTGAATGTTTTATATTTGGAATAGAAAAATGTATGAGAAATGTATGTTTATTTGTTAAATAAGTCAGGTAATGTTTTGTAACCCTATTCTAGCAATAAATACGGGTGAGGGGTGTTACAGTTTTTTGGTGTATTGAAACAATATAACATTATGAACGGGGTTAACTACCACGTGGTTAAATCTAAATCTAAAAATTTTGAGGCCAGGTGTCATGGAAATTGGTTGTCAGGATCTAAATTGCTGCAACACTCTACCGTCTGGTGCATCTCGACAGTAGCATAATTGATCAATAGGGCCTTAACATGCCAGATGTTCGGATTCTTTAAAAATTCATCTAGAATTACTGCCTAAATTGTCAGATCCTCATATGGTGTCCATTGAAACTATATGAACATGATAAAAATAGTAGTTACATAATACTAAATTCTAAATACGAAACGACTATGTTATGTATATATTTTTTATTTAATACTTACATGTGCTTCCGACCGTTGGTCTAATAGAAGTCATATATCTTCAAGAGCGGTAAGTATTCCAACATAACTTGCTGAATATTTCCACCTAATTAAATAAATTTTTAGCATAAAATTATATTTTAAATCTATGTAATAATTATAAAATCTAATATAAATTTTACCTTGTTAAGAGTGGGAATGTATATGGGTGGTTCACTTGATAGTGTAAAAATGGAAAGCAAAACCGAGCCCGTGATTATAGTAGTGATAGGCAACCTCCGATTTTGACTTTGTTTGGTTTCGTAGCCTCGCACATCTCCTTGTACAATGTTGACAACATGACAGACCCTCAATTGAGTTCGTCAGCTACTCTAAAATCAACGAGTTTCATCAGCCAGCTCAAATGTATGAGGTTTTGAGGCAAGTCCGACATTAGATAACTCCAATGATATCAAGGATGTATGCCCGAGCATATCGTATTTGTAACACCCCGAACCCGAAACCGACACCGGAGTCGAACACGAGGTGTTAACTGGCTTTAACCCCTTACAAAATTTATTTTCCAGACACTGCCCAATCTGTGTACTAGTCGTTTTAAAAATCATATCTTGAGTTCCGTAACTCAAAAATCAGTTTCGTAATTTTTCCCAGAAACTAGACTCATGTGCCCATCTATGTATTTTTTTCTAGAATTTTTGGTTGGGCCAATTAGTACAGTTTATTAGTCAAAGTCCCCCAAGTTGCAGGGGTCGACTACACTGACCTTTGCCCATTACGACTTGGATATCTCCCTGCACGGGGCTTCAATACTGATGCCGTTTGTTTCTATGGAAACTAGACTCAGAGAGGAATCTGTACATATATGGTACGACCCCTAATTATCTCTGGTTAATTTATAATGAATTTCCAAAGTCGGAGCAGGGAATCCAGAAACCGTTCTGGCCCTGTCCCACAAAAATCTGATTATCTCTTAATATACTGCCCATATGATCTTTTCGTTACTTCCTCATGAAAGAAGACTCATCGAGCTACGATTACATAATTTATTCATCAATTAATTCCACTCCTACTATTTTTAGTGATTTTTCAATCTCATGACACTGCTGCTGCCAGCATCTGTTACGAAAGTAACTAGGTCCATTTCATGCCTACCCTTGATCCAACTCAATCGAACATTCGTGCCATTTTCGCATGGCTTAAAGTTTACATGCCATAATTCAAACACAACGTACTAGCTTATACATGCCAAAATGATCTTCTAAGCACACTAAGAAGAAAGTACCAAAACTTGCTATCCGGTGTGATGACTTCGATGACGGCCCGACCCCGCAAAAGTAGATGAGTCCAAGCAACCTATAATGGGTGACAAGGAAACACCGGGTGAGTTTATAACTCAGTAAGTCATAAGCAATGCACTACTATATATCAATAACATTATCACAAGAGGAAACAAAATGGAATGAGACAATTTACTCCATCCATACCGAACCATGCCATAGTTCCTCCAACCTATCGATTCAATTTCATATCAATTCATGCATTCACCATCCATATACTCATCAATAGGACATTGAAGCATTTTCATAAATCAATTTATTTTCGTTACAATCAAACAACAAAACGGCCTTTCACCCATCCTACGATAAATTTTTATGTACGTGACTTCAAGTATAGTTGTCACATAGGTTCAACTTACCGAGCTCAACACCAAGTATAAGCATAGCACATATTAGCCATGTACTCAAGACACTTACCCGATCCGCTGTCCGCGACCGACTCAATAGTGTCGCACACATAGTGTCCATAATGATTCACGAATGTATATTGAGCCCGCACACTCAGTGCTATATATTCAACTCGCACACTTAGTGCCACGTAATCAAATCGCACACTTAGTGCTACATAGTCAGACTCGCACACTTAGTGCCGCATGGTCAATTCGCACACTTAGTGCATCATATTCATTTCGCACACTTAGTGCAACATAGTCGAATCGCACACTTAGTGCTGTACAATTTAATCCCGTGCACTTAGCGCCAATCTCATGGTCATAAATGGTTATCCCGCACGTTTAGTGCCGAGATCAACAACTCGGTACATCTTACCTCTTTTCTTTCATTCAACAATTTCATCATCACATACGTACATGCATATATATATGTATATTTATTCATTCCATTCAGCATCAATACATACACATTATGACCATTTGAAATAATACCAACTACATGCTTAATGACTTACCTCGTGTTGGGTAAGACGGTTCCAACTCGGCTACTCGATAACCTTTTCTTTGCCTTTGCTCGATTCACCTCCTTTAGCTCCTTGAGCTAAATCAATAATTTAACTAGTTTAACCACCTTGCTAAATATTTACAATCCGATTTCACATGTATATGTATGTTAGTATATTCGGCTAATAACCTCATGCAACTACCAAAGCCGAATCAACTAAATATACTTATGTATATACACATATATCATCATCGAAATCACCTAAGCTTAGACATCAATTTTTAATTTCAAGCAGGTTGCCGAATGCAACCTTACTAAATTTTCATGGATTCAATATACCATTACCATGAAATCAACAACCAAAAATTCATAGACAATTTAGGAAAATCACATTGCAAATCTCAAATTCAAACAAAACCCATGGCCGAAATGCATGTATACATGTACAATGTCAACTATAACATCATTTAAACACCTAATTCATCTCATGAACACTTAATCAAGTTTCCCTAATCTAGCATATTTTCACATCTATTTGTAACATCATGTAAGTCCACATATAACTACATTTCTTAAGTTCCACATCTTAATGCCCATTATAGCCACTCCCATAATCTACATTTAAAAATCGGCAACACCCACATTCAACTATCTTAGCCGAATACTCCTCAATACTTAGACTAAAGTATGCACATTAAACTTAATACAACTTTCATTATTCCTTTCATGTTTCGGTCAATTATTCAAATTACCTCATAACATGAACATTCTTTTCAACTAATCTAGGATGACTCATTCGGCCATAACCAAGAACCACTTTTCATACAAGGACCAAAATAAATCAATTGAACCTCCCATTTAAACCCCTTTCCATCTTCTACTTACTCAATAATACATGTTTCTTAGTTCATATTCATCTATAATCATTTCAAATCACATACTACAAAACATCATCACTTTGGCATATAAGAACATAACCAAAGGTTTCTTGCAACACAACTCAAAAATCAACACATGGGTCATGTTATGAGCATCAAAACAACTCAACTTCACAAAAAAAATGCCAAAAGAACCACATGATATCATACCTTAATCTACAAATTCACTTGGCCGAATGTCCTAGCTTCCATTATTTTTTCTTTTCTTTTCCTTATGGTTTCGGCAAGATGATAGAAAAGATGAAGGAACTTTGTTTTTATCACCACTTACTAATATAAATTTATTATACATAATTCCCACCAAATATAAAAAATGGAGACAAGGGAACACCATAATGCATGCTTGTGTTGGCCGGCCATTCACATTCAAAAATGGTCTATTTGACATGCAAGTCCACTCTTTTTGGTACATGCACTAATAGACCATTTTAAATTGGACTATCATATTTTCTCCATGTCTCAAATCGATCCCTATTAACAATTTTCTCATGCAATTGGTAAAATTAGGGAATGAAACTTCCACATACTCATGTTCACACATAATAAGCACAGAATATAGCAATTAATTATTTTTTTACGACTCGGTGTTGTGGTCCCGAAACCACTTTCCGACTAGGGTCACATTAGGGCTGTCACAGTATTCTTTCAACTTCAGTCGAATCATCCCCTAGCTTCGGGAATGTGTTTCGTAACTAGCCCATCTCAATTTGACCTTCGTAAATATTATCCGAAATCGCACCCAAAAGATCATAGCATATGACTCTCCAATCAATAGATTGAGTGGACCCGATGAGTATGGACTCATCCACTGGCAATCCCAATTGTAACTGCATGTCCTCCAAAGTGATGGTACACTCCCTACATGGAAGATGAAATGTGTGCGTCTCGGGTCTCTACCTCTCTATGAACGGGTTGATGAGTTTCGGGTTCAACTTGCACCCCTGACCTATATTGGCCACGTGCCAAAAATCCGCTTCCCTCAAGTAATTTTCTATCAACGGTGATAGAAGACCAAACATATTACGAATATAACATTGTAACACCCAATCTACCAACTGTTATAGAAAATCATAAAATAAAATTAATTAAAATTACATAAAAAATTAAATAATATTCAAAAATTGAAATTAACCCTTACCATTTTCATTTGTTTGACGGAGATATGTTTATGATTGAGACAAATTAATTCCCCGACCATTGCTAACACGATCAAATATCTTAGAAATTATAAAAAAATACCAATTTAGAAAAAAACTGAAGGAAATAGTTATTTATATAGAGTTTTGAGAAATTTAGAGAGAAATCTAAGAGCTTTTTTGAGAATTTCAGAAGAAATGCTAAAGAAAATTGTGTGAAAAAAATATAGGTGGGGGCTTTTTATAGGTTTTTTTTTGTTTATGACTACTGGCCAACAGTCAAATTTTTAAATGAACATTGGGGGCCAAAAATACGGGCTAAAGCTCCGTCTTTGAGGGAGCGTTTTTGCCATGTCAACAAAGCGTGTCCACATTAGCGCATTTTTTGCTAACATGGCAAAAGTGCTCCCTCAAGGATGCGCTTTTCTGAAATTTCCCTTTGAAATACACTTACATGAAAGCATTTTTATAATTTTAGCCCATTCTAATAAATAAAGTTTAAAGTGGTCCATTTCTATAAATAATATAAGAAATGAGCCTTTCTTAATAAAATGGTCCAAAAATTACCTTATCAATAAATATTTTCTTAAATAGAATAATTATCCTCCGTTAACGGACATCCACAATAGTTAGAATACAAATTTGTAAGAAAAAAAATATTTACAAAAATGTATGAACATTTTAGGAAATTGTACTCATAGTGGGGGTTTTATGAATAATTTAAGACCCAAGTGGCTGTCACATTTTTAGAGATAATAGATGTTGCTTGCTGCCTCATTTGCTTTTCTTTTCTTTTCAGAAAACTAATGAAATAAAGTTGAAAATGTAATTTTATGGGAAAAGCATGCAAAATTAAATTAAAAATTCATTCTATTTTTAATTTTTTTTCTTAAAAAACATAATAAATCTCAATTTCAGTCATTAATATTATTTGTTTATTCTTTTTTTCCTGATTTTCTTAGAAATAATAGAAAATGAGGCAACATGGAGCATTTGATAGGAGAAAGAAAATGCCATTGATATAGTTTTAAAAATACTCTTTTTCTATTAAAAATTTGAAAAATAATGATATAACCATAAAAAAAAGCCTTTACACTAAATTATTGTAGAACCTCTTCAATAATCAATTAGAAAGTTGATAAATGATTAATGCATTAAAAAAAATTAATGACTAAATTTTCCATTATATTTTTAATAAATATTAAAAATTGTCACTATATTTTAATTTAATTAATATTTGTTTTTGTATTTTTGAACTGAAAGTAAGTCTACTACTCTAATTTTATATTGAATTTTTCAATTTCACATTTCCTTGATCGAATTATGAAACTAAAGTATGATTTTTTTATTAATTTCTACTATTTAATTTTAATTTTAAAAAATTAAAGATAATAATAAGAATTGCTATTTATAATAATAAAATTATTTTTTCTTTTTTATGTTTTTAAGTTATGAAGTATTTCTTTCAATAAATGAAAAAATAAGATTGGATCGACTGGATGAATAGAAATTAATAGTTCGATCAGATTGATAAAACTAAAAATAGAGCAAACTATTTGTTAACCGAGATAAAAAAGAAAAAAATCGACGAGTTAAATCAATTGAACCAATTTATATTTTTAATATTTATTTATTGTTGAATTGACAGTTTAGCCAGTCAAATCGATTGCACTAGTAATCGATTGTATGACCAATTCAGCTATCAACTTAACTTTGAAATTATTGATAAATAAAAATTCAAAATTAATTTATTAATTGAATATTTTATAAAATTAACTTACTGTTAACTATTAAAATTAAATATTTGAATAATATTTTTTGTTAATTTTGTTTCAAATATTCATAATCAATATCTACTATTAATTTTTACTAAAATTCTAAGTTTAGTCCCATAAAACTTGAGTGATAAATTTATCAATATTTTTAAAATATAATTATAAATATCAATAAAAATAAAGTATAATACCAAATTTTAATATTTGTAAAGTGGCAAATTATCAATATATTCTGAAAAAATAATGGTTAAATTGAAAGAGAAATAAGTATTTGATTAAAATTTGATTAGATTGCGAGGCCAACAAGCACATAATGGCAATTATTGCCTTCGATTAGGTTAGTTGAATAGTGCTTCATTTTTGAAACTTTTCTATGGCCCAAATTAAATTAAGTTTTGACATTTCTGATAGCATAAAATCTTTAATTTATGTTGCATAACTATTATTAAGATTTGTGAATAATCATAGACGTCAAAAAGCATTTTAATGGACAAGAAACTGATGGAGAATAATATTGTTTGGAAGATAAACAATAGATTGGAGTTCAAAAAAAATTTCTAAGCTGCAAGTCCTTTACATTATTAGAGAAAATGTTGGGGATCGACCCATATCAATAATAAGATAGTAAAAGTGGAGAGAAATGAATACAAATATTTTACGTGAAAAACCTTTAAAGAGAAAAAAATCATGGGCAAATGATGTATCGACTTTTCACTAAATAAGAAAAAAAACAAGAGTACAATATGAAGAAAATAAACCTAAATGCACATTATACAAAACCCGAAAACAAAGCCCTAACTCGGGAACAAAATTCTCTCCATAGTTATTACGAAAACTCTCTCACCAAAACTCATATGCAACTACATCTTGTCGCCCTCAAGAAAAGCCCTTACTGATTGGTATCTCAAAATAGGGATAAAATGACCCTTTTAAATAGGCTTAGATTAGAGTTCTAATTATACTAAAATGGCTTAGATTAGAGCTCTAATTATACTAAAATATCCCTACAATAATCAGAGTCTGATTATGAGAAGAAGTCCTGCTTGGAGTCTAAAACGTGACTGCATAACTTGGAGAAATCATTGTGGCGTCCCATGCATGCTCGTCACAACATCCCTGCCACGTTCGTTTAGGTTTTTTTCGTGCCGTGATGATGAGCCTTACCTTCTCGTCACAATGTTGGGCCTATTTTGGCCCTTCTTCTGTTGTTTGTTCATTCTTGTCTTAAGTGCCAGCAAAGTTTCCAATAAATACGAGGCACGCCCTACAAATCTCTACCTTGACTCATATTTATCATGCCTCATTTTCCATACCCTGTCATGGGCCAAACTTAGTTTATACTTGGTTGAAATTTTGCAAAATTCGAGTTTGACCTATGCCTGAACATGAAAAAAGGCATGATAAATACGAGTCAAGGTTGAGATTTAAGGGGTGTGCCTCGCATTAATCGGAAACTTTGCAGGCGTTTAAGACAACGATCAACAAACGATCAAAGAAAGGCCAAAATAGGCCCGATGTCGTGACGAGCATGCTTGGGATGTCATGACAATTTCTCCAAGTTATGCAATCATTTTTTAGACTTCAAGTAGGACTAATTCTCTTAGTTGGACTCTAATTATTCTATGGATATTTTAGTATGATTAGAACTCTAATCTAAGCCTATTTAAAGGGGCCACTATATTCCTACTATGTTTGTCGCCCCCTTCATGTTACATGAGGAGTTTTGGGCCTTTCACACACCAGGTCCAATTACAAGTACTTCCTATACCTTTTTGACCTAGTACTTTGTAATGTGATCCAACTCGATTTAATTTTTTTATTTCCCAAAATAAACTTTAATATTCATATATAAAACAATTTTATTATCCCTACCAATAAAATTTTTGACGATTTTACCCTTGGTAAAATTTTAACGATTTTTTTCCTTGTAAAATTTTGAGAAAATATGTTCAATATTTCATAGCACAATATGTTCACTATGGTTGAAAGGATATTTTCATTTTCAGGTTCAAAATAGTCCAAAAACATAAACTCATTCTTCAAGTCACTTTTAAGTAATCCATATAGGATTGCAAATTTCCATTTCCATTTTTGGAAACCTACACTCATTTCCAAATGATCCATTTTTCCATTTCGGAGAAAACCACAATCATTCCTGAATGTTTCCATTTCTATTTTTCTATTCATTCCATTCTTTCTGTTCTAAACACGCAATTCATTTCTAGTTTCAACGAGCTAGTAGAGGGACTGATTGGACATATGTAGCTAAAGTTCAAATGATTTATGATTAAGTTATAACTTTTTGCCTATTAATTATAAACTCATTTATTCACGAATTCATTCCACTATAGTATCGTGACTGAGCTCTCCTGAACAACATACTATTACAGAAGCAACTACTCAATGCTCGTCTAATGACCTTGTCATAAGTGTGTTACCCTCATAGGATATCCTTGATCTCTTTGGAATAATATCCATTCTCCCAAAATGATCTTATTTTATCTCATGGTAACCATTACATCTCCCTTCATGAAAAATCAATCACTATCATATAGTGATTAAGTCATCCATCACAAAGACGGACGGCCCTGACCATGTTTACTTTTCATCAACCATGTAATGTTAATCAAAGGATATCATTTACCCATGTTTTGGGCTATGAATTCCACTGTTGTGAATGATACTACATACTACAGAAGTCGTACACCGAACGCACCAGCTTTTAGTTCCTTATCTATTTGAACTCAGGCTTTTACTTACATCAAAGTATATGAGTCACACATACATAGTCCGCCATCCACTCAAGATTTAGCTATGTCACACTATGAAAGTTACAAGTGAATAAATCCATAAACGGATTCATGATCTATTCTGCTTGGGTATTGTCCAATGTACTGTTAGTCCAGTTAGTCACATCTATATATTTATCTTCTAGGAGTCATTCGCTCTATTGCCCAAGACAAGACATCTCCCCAATTGGACTTGATAGACGACATATTAGTCTTTTAATCTGTTTGCTCATTTCTGATTAGACTAAGGTCATGTTTAGGTTCGTTTACTAATACAAGTTGTCTTTTTGTACTACGATCCGACCACATAATATCGCTTAGTATTAGTTAAACATTTAGATAACCAATGAGGAATATTTGCTTCCATTTTTCTTTTTATGCAAAAATCATGTAACACCCCGTACCCGAGACCGTTGTCGGAGTCGGACACGAGGGGTTCACAGACTAAATTCGCTTACTATCGCAGTCCATTTTAAAATTTTCCAGGCAGTTGGCTAACTGCGACACTGTCACCTTAAAAATCATATGTTGAGTTTCACAACTCGAAAATCAGTTTCGTAATTTTTCCCTGAAACTAGACTCATATGCCCATCTACATATTTTTTCTAGAATTTTTGGTCAGGCCAATTAGTACAGTTTATTGGTCAAAGTCTCCCATATTACAGGGATCGACTACACTGACCTTTGTGCATTACGACTTGGATATCTCCCTGCACAGGGCTTCAATACTGATACCGTTTGTTTCTATAGAAACTAGACTCAGAGAGGAATCCATACATATATGGAATGACTCCTAATTATCTCTGGTTAATTTATAATGAATTTCCAAAGTCGGAACAGGGAATCCAGAAACCGTTCTGGCCCTGTCTGACGAGAACCTGAATATCTCTTAACATACTGTCTATATGATCATTTCGTTACTTTCCTATGAAAATAGATTCATCAAGGTTCGTTTACATAATTTATTCACTATTTAATTCCAATCCTAATATTTTTAGTGATTTTCCAAATCTACATCACTGCTGCTGCCAGCATCTGCCTTTAAGGTAGACTTTACCTATTTCATAGTTTCCATGATTCAACTAGCCCTTTTAGCATAAATAGCACAAATCATGATAGCGATTAACCATTCCATACCAAATGATTATAACATTATGCTCAAACATATATAAGCCATTTTCGCATGGCTATATACATTAACCAAAATATTCTTCCGCCACTAGTCTATTTTATACATGCCATAAGACAATCCGAAACATAGCAGTACCAAACAGTGGATAGTGATAGTGTGACTAGTTGCTGACGATCCCCGAGCCTGTAGCTTCGCAATGAGATCTATAAAACAGAGGAAACAGAGTAAACGGAGTAAGCATTACAATGCTTAGTAAGTTTTAAGCAGTGTCAACAGATAACAATCAAATTATAACATAGTTGTTCGTATTTTTATTTCACTCTTCATTCGGGCATACCATCCCTTTACCGAATCTGCACATCTAATCATATACAATAGGCAGATAAACTTTCACATAAAAGTGAGCTCATGTGACATAGATATATCGTATGATTTCACATCACCTCTCACACTGATCCGATGTCACATAATCATAGGAATAGTCTCATAGATTGCTCTCGTATGCATCACATAACTACCTTATGATTTAGTGCAAATCAAGCTCACATATAAACTTGGAGTACATACCTGTTTAACCTTTCGCATTGAATATATTTATAAGCAATTCTTATTACGAAGTCTTACCCGGACATAATCTCCACACGAAGTTATCGGGTCTTTAGAGCTCGGATATAGTACAAGCACGAAGCTTAAGGACATTAATCAGTGATAATATTCTCGCATAAAGCCTGCGGGGTTTTAACCCGGATATATTACTGACACAAATGCCCTTCGGGACTTATCACATTTATACACTTTCACATCCATCACGTTGGCCACTCGGCCCTGTCACATATATATACACTTCCACATTCATCACATCGGCCATTAGGCCTTATCACATATATACACTTTCACATTCATCACGTTGGCCACTCGGCCCTGTCACATATATATACACTTCCACATTCATCACATCGGCCATTAGGCCTTATCACATATATACACTTTCACATTCATCACATCGGCCATTAGGCCCTATCACATATATATACACTTCCACATTCATCACATCGGCCATTAGGCCTTATCACATATATACACTTTCACATTCATCACATCGGCCATTAGACCGTATCACATATATATACACTTTCACATTCATCACATCGGCCATTAGGCCTTATCACATATATATACACTTTCACATTCATCACATCGGCCATTAGGCCTTATCACATATATACACTTTCACATTCATCACATCGGCCATTAGGCCTTACTATCATTTCATATTCGAATACTCATAAACTTACAATATCACGATTTAGAATTCAAGTATGGGTTTAATCAATAGCTTATGAGCAACTAAAACAAGTTTATCAAGGTTCACAACATAATCTCAAATTCAGCACAAGCTGTTTTTCCTGAGCAATAGTCACTAAATTATTTATAACTGGAGCTAAAAAACTCCAAATCACTTTCCGTTAATTTTTTCTGAATATAGACTCGTATATCTTCCATCCATAAAATTTCCAGAATTTTATGTTTGGCCAATCAATACCAGATTTTTCTTAAAGTTTCCCCTGTTTCACTGTTTGACTAATCTGACCACTCTTCACTACGAATCAAATTTATCATTTTACAGAATTCAAAATGTGTTGTATTTGATTTCATTTGAAACTATACTCATTAAGGAGTCTAAGCATATAAATTTTATCTTATAACCATTTTTGTACAATTTATAATGATTTTCTAAAAACAGAACAGGGGATTTCGGAGTCATTCTGACACCGTCTCACACAACTTTAAATATCTCATTATCGGAAATTCCTTTGCTTACATGGTTTCTTTTATAAGAAACTAGACTCATTAAGCTTTAATTTCATGTCTCATTCAGCCTCTAATTCAAGTCCATAAATTTATGGTGATTTTCTAAAATCACGTTACTGCTGCTGTCCGAAGCAGACTATTTCAAATTACCCTTAAATTCCCAAGCTCAAACACATAAGAACTTACCATTTGAGCTTAGAACATATCATGGCCACATCATATCTTATTAAATCAACTCATCATGTCCTATTATAATTGGATTTACTCAACGTTTAAACACTTAAAACTTACCTCGGATATACTTGAACGGTTGCGGAAAGGCTACTCAATTACTTTCTCTTTTCCCCTATCCAACTTCGACCCTCTTTGCTCTTGAGCTCCAATTAGAAACACCAAGGCCGAATATCCAAGAACCTTTTGTTTTATTAAACACTCAAGCTCAATCATCTTCATGCCTCATCACCACAACATCAAAACACCAACCAAGAAAGACAACACCCATGGCCGAATATCATCTCCATCACATAGCAAGATTTAGACCATGGGCTAGGTAGAACTCAAACTAACAACTAAAACATGCATGCATCTCATGGAACATCATCAAACATACCTTAGCCTAGTTACATGCATGGCCGAATCTCTTCAACCTTTCTTCTTCCTTCCTCCTTCAAATTTTCGGCCAAGGTGTTAAAGGATGAACACCCTTTCTTTTTTTTTTCTTTTCTTTGTCTAGTTACGACAAAATGGGGGGGGATGGATGAGACAACTTTGTTTTCATCACCCTCCCTTTTCATTACTTAATTACTAACCCTTTATTTATTCTTTCTAACATAACACACTAAGCCAACATGTTCCCAACATGTTTCCACCCATAGCATGGCCGGCCACTAGCTCAAATTTTGGGTAATTTGACATGCAAACCCATCATTTTCATAACATGCATTAATAGGCCACTTCACATTTGCCTAGCACATTTCTAAATTTTCTCACATAAGTCCTATTTAATAAAATTCACTTACAATTAACAAAATTCAAACATGAAATTTTCACACATGCATATATACATATAATAAGCATCAAATATGATGGCTAATTATTAGTATGACTCGGTTTTGTGGTCCCGAAACCACTTCCCGACTAGGGTCAATTTTGGGATGTCACAACTCTTCCCCCCTTTAGGGATTTTCGTCCTCGAAAATTTCTACCGATGCATAGTTTAGGATAACGTCCTCTTATTGAATTATATCCATATAAACATTAGCTCATCGATAGCAATTGTAATTCATTACTGATTTCGCATCGATCCATAAAATCATTTTCTTATCTTAAAACAAATACATAAACATTTCTACAAATATGCACATATATCTCATTTTCTTGATTTCATAAGCAATAATCACTTAACTTAATTCACAAATGCATTTCAAACACATATTGAGCACATATTAACATGTATAATTCACATCATCAACCCACATATTTGTAACCCACATTTTCATTCATGAATAAGCTGTAACCTAACCGAAAGTACACATATACTCAAACATCCCAATAAATATCCTTTATAACTTTATCACATCTCAATATTCAACTAAACTCATTTCCAAAAGAAAAGTCAACTTCCACGTACCTGAACATTTAATTCATTTAGCACATTCAATCATAGTTAACGTTACCCGTATACAGTCGAATAGGCATAAAGCCTAATATAATACACTGGCATGAGATTTATTCTAGCGCATAACTCGTATATCCAAAATTATCAACATTCATCAAAAATTCTTTCAAACTTTTGAATGTCGAAACTTAATCAAAATAATTTCTTGAACAAGATTAACAAAATAGTGTCCATTCAGCAATAGCACATATAGCTCTTACAATGCCATATCCTAGATATGGTCTTACATATTCTCACATATCGAGCCGATGCCATGTCCCAGACATGGTCTTACACACTATCTCAAATCAATGCCTTTGTCCCAAACGAGGTCTTACATGAACTCCACTTCACACACTTAGTGCCCACTGACCGATCTCGCACTCATAGTGCTCGGTTAAAGGAATTCGCACACACACAGTGCCTCTAATCATTCACATACATAGTGCTCTTATTCATTCGTTAATACACATTGATATGACTTAACCAAGTCTATAAACATCATGTATGTACACTTTTAAACATATCATCTCATTTAAATTTGAATTCGTATAGTAATGAGCACTTAAACTTTGCTCAAATTACCGGCACGAAGCCTACTAGGCACGAAGGCCCGAATACACGTCACCATCATGATTACTCTTCGGGACCTAGCCCGGATATAACACCAGCACGAATGCTCTTTGGGGTTTAGCACGGATATATCACTAGCACGAATGCTCCTCGGGACTTAGCCCGGATATATCACTAGCATGAATGCTCTTCGGGACTTAGCCCGGATTTAGTAACTCGCACCAATGCCTTCGGATCTTAGTCCGGATATGGTCACTTAGCACAAAGCCTTCGGGACTTAGCCCGGACATCATTCGAATAACCATGCACATTTAACAATAAATCATGACACATTCGTATTTCATTTTCATTAGCAAAACTCAAACACAAGACATTTATCATTCTTGCAATTTCGGCTCAATAGCCACACACAAAGAGCATGATTTTGATTTGCTTAAAGCATGATCTAATCAAATCATAATTTAAGCTCTATTACTCAAGAACTTACCCCTTTCCGCTGTCCGAAATCGACTTGGTAAGGTCGCACCCTTAATATAAATAATTGATAGAAAATATATATATAGTGGGTTCGCACACATAGTGCTTAATAATCAACCACGCACACTTAGTGCCATGTACTTTAAACTAGCACACTTAGTGCCATGCATTTCAAGCCCGCACACTTAGTGCCAATCTCACAACCGTGAACACTTATTGCCTGCACACTTAGTGCCAATCTCACAACCGTGAACACTTATTGCCCGCACACTTAGTGTCAATCTCACAACCGTGAACACTTATTGCCCGCACACTTAGTGCCAATCTCACAACCGTGAACACTTATTGCCCGCACACTTAGTGCTGAAAACCAACCACTCTATACGCTTCACTGCCTTTTTACATTTGACAATTTCGTCTCTACATACATATACACATATAGCAATACACATTAGTATATCATTTACATTACTTGAATACAAACACAACATGCTTATCGACCATTCAACTTCCAGTTCCATAGCCACATACAAAATCACATTTATAGTCATAACACTCTTTCAAAATTGCATCACTTATACCCTTATAATTCAATCCAAATCGAAATTCAAATACGAGTACATGATACGTACCTGATCAACTTAATAATTTAGGCATATCTAAGTGAAGTTATATCGCAAATTCTCATAGTCAGAAGCTTGCTACAGCTCGATCGGGATCAAGATTCATTACAATACAGCAAACACATTTTAATAGCCAAAAATCATCACACTATCATTTTATCACTTTATGGCATGTATAAATAGACTCACGCGTGCTACGTTAGTCCTAGAATCGACTAAACCGTAGCTCTGATACCAATAAATTGTAACACCCCGTACCCGAGACCGTTGCCGGAGTCGGACACGAGGGTTCACAGACTAAATTCGCTTACTATCGCAGTCCATTTTAAAATTTTCCAGGCAGTTGGCTAACTGCGACACTGTCACCTTAAAAATCATATGTTGAGTTTCACAACTCGAAAATCAGTTTCGTAATTTTTCCCTGAAACTAGACTCATATGCCCATCTACATATTTTTTTCTAGAATTTTTGGTCAGGCAATTAGTACAGTTTATTAGTAAAAGTCTCCCATGTTACAGGGATCGACTACACTGACCTTTGCGCATTACGACTTGGATATCTCCCTGCACAGGGCTTCAATACTGATGACGTTTGTTTCTATAGAAACTAGACTCAGAGAGGAATCCATACATATATGGTATAACTCCTAATTATCTCTGGTTAATTTATAATGAATTTCCAAAGTCGGAACAGGGAATCCAGAAACCGTTCTGGCCCTGTCTGACGAGAACCTGAATATCTCTTAACATACTGTCCATATGATCATTTCGTTACTTTCCTATGAAAATAGATTCATCAAGGTTCGTTTACATAATTTATTCACTATTTAATTCCAATCCTACTATTTTTAGTGATTTTCCAAATCTACATCACTGCTGCTGCCAGCATCTGCCTTTAAGGTAGACTTTACCTATTTCATAGTTTCCATGATTCAACTAGCCCTTTTAGCATAAATAGCACAAATCATGATAGCGATTAACCATTCCATACCAAATGATTATAACATTATGCTCAAACATATATAAGCCATTTTCGCATGGCTATATACATTAACCAAAATATTCTTCCGCCACTAGTCTATTTTATACATGCCATAAGACAATCCGAAACATAGCAGTACCAAACAGTGGATAGTGATAGTGTGACTAGTTGCTGACGATCCCCGAGCCTGTAGCTTCGCAATGAGATCTATAAAACAGAGGAAACAGAGTAAACGGAGTAAGCATTACAATGCTTAGTAAGTTTTAAGCAGTGTCAACAGATAACAATCAAATTATAACATAGTTGTTCGTATTTTTATTTCACTCTTCCTTCGGGCATACCATCCCTTTACCGAATCTGCACATCTCATCATATACAATAGGCAGATAAACTTTCACATAAAAGTGAGCTCATGTGACATAGATATATCGTATGATTTCACATCACCTCTCACACTGATCCGATGTCACATAATCATAGGAATAGTCTCATAGATTGCTCTCGTATGCATCACATAACTACCTTATGATTTAGTGCAAATCAAGCTCACATATAAACTTGGAGTACATACCTGTTTAACCTTTCGCATTGAATATATTTATAAGCAATTCTTATTACGAAGTCTTACCCGGACATAATCTCCACACGAAGTTATCGGGTCTTTAGAGCTCGGATATAGTACAAGCACGAAGCTTAAGGACATTAATCAGTGATAATATTCTCGCATAAAGCCTGCGGGGTTTTAACCCGGATATAATACTGACACAAATGCCCTTCGGGACTTATCACATTTATACACTTTCACATCCATCACGTTGGCCACTCGGCCCTGTCACATATATATACACTTCCACATTCATCACATCGGCCATTAGGCCTTATCACATATATACACTTTCACATTCATCACGTTGGCCACTCGGCCCTGTCACATATATATACACTTCCACATTCATCACATCGGCCATTAGGCCTTATCACATATATACACTTTCACATTCATCACATCGGCCATTAGGCCCTATCACATATATATACACTTTCACATTCATCACATCGGCCATTAGGCCTTATCACATATATACACTTTCACATTCATCACATCGGCCATTAGGCCTTATCACATATATATACACTTTCACATTCATCACATCGGCCATTAGGCCTTATCACATATATACACTTTCACATTCATCACATCGGTCATTAGGCCTTACTATCATTTCATATTCGAATACTCATAAACTTACAATATCACGATTTAGAATTCAAGTATGGGTTTAATCAATAGCTTATGAGCAACTAAAACAAGTTTATCAAGGTTCACAACATAATCTCAAATTCAGCACAAGCTGTTTTTCCTGAGCAATAGTCACTAAATTATTTATAACTGGAGCTAAAAAACTTCAAATCACTTTCCGTTAATTTTTCCTGAATATAGACTCGTATATCTTCCATCCATAAAATTTCCAGAATTTTATGTTTGGCCAATCAATACCAGATTTTTCTTAAAGTTTCCCCTGTTTCACTGTTTGACTAATCTGACCACTCTTCACTACGAATCAAATTTATCATTTTACAGAATTCAAAATGTGTTGTATTTGATTTCATTTGAAACTAGACTCATTAAGGAGTCTAAGCATATAAATTTTATCTTATAACCATTTTTGTACAATTTATAATGATTTTCTAAAAACAGAACAGGGGATTTCGGAGTCATTCTGACACCGTCTCACACAACTTTAAATATCTCATTATCGGAAATTTTTTGCTTACACGGTTTCTTTTATAAGAAACTAGACTCATTAAGCTTTAATTTCATGTCTCATTCAGCCTCTAATTCAAGTCCATAAATTTATGGTGATTTTCTAAAGTCACGTTACTGCTGCTGTCCGAAGCAGACTATTTCAAATTACCCTTAAATTCCCAAGCTCAAACACATAAGAACTTACCATTTGAGCTTAGACCATATCATGGCCACATCATATCTTATTAAATCAACTCATCATGTCCTATTATAATTGGATTTACTCAACGTTTAAACACTTAAAACTTACCTCGGATATACTTGAACGGTTGCGGAAAGGCTACTCAATTACTTTCTCTTTTCCCCTATCCAACTTCGACCCTCTTTGCTCTTGAGCTCCAATTAGAAACACCAAGGCCGAATATCCAAGAACCTTTTGTTTTATTAAACACTCAAGCTCAATCATCTTCATGCCTCATCACCACAACATCAAAACACCAACCAAGAAAGACAACACCCATGGCCGAATATCATCTCCATCACATAGCAAGATTTAGACCATGGGCTAGGTAGAACTCAAACTAACAACTAAAACATGCATGCATCTCATGGAACATCATCAAACATACCTTAGCCTAGTTACATGCATGGCCGAATCTCTTCAACCTTTCTTCTTCCTTCCTCCTTCAAATTTTCGGCCAAGGTGTTAAAGGATGAACACCCTTTCTTTTTTTTTCTTTTCTTTGTCTAGTTACGACAAAATGGGGGGGGATGGATGAGACAACTTTGTTTTCATCACCCCTCCCTTTTCATTACTTAATTACTAACCCTTTATTTATTCTTTCTAACATAACACACTAAGCCAACATGTTCCCAACATGTTTCCACCCATAGCATGGCCGGCCACTAGCTCAAATTTTGGGTAATTTGACATGCAAACCCATCATTTTCATAACATGCATTAATAGGCCACTTCACATTTGCCTAGCACATTTCTAAATTTTCTCACATAAGTCCTATTTAATAAAATTCACTTACAATTAACAAAATTCAAACATGAAATTTTCACACATGCATATATACATATAATAAGCATCAAATATGATGGCTAATTATTAGTATGACTCGGTTTTGTGGTCCCGAAACCACTTCCCGACTAGGGTCAATTTTGGGATGTCACAACTCTTCCCCCCTTTAGGGATTTTCGTCCTCGAAAATTTCTACCGATGCATAGTTTAGGATAACGTCCTCTTATTGAATTATATCCATATAAACATTAGCTCATCGATAGCAATTGTAATTCATTACTGATTTCGCATCGATCCATAAAATCATTTTCTTATCTTAAAACAAATACATAAACATTTCTACAAATATGCACATATATCTCATTTTCTTGATTTCATAAGCAATAATCACTTAACTTAATTCACAAATGCATTTCAAACACATATTGAGCACATATTAACATGTATAATTCACATCATCAACCCACATATTTGTAACCCACATTTTCATTCATGAATAAGCTGTAACCTAACCGAAAGTACACATATACTCAAACATCCCAATAAATATCCTTTATAACTTTATCACATCTCAATATTCAACTAAACTCATTTCCAAAAGAAAAGTCAACTTCCACGTACCTGAACATTTAATTCATTTAGCACATTCAATCATAGTTAACGTTACCCGTATACAGTCGAATAGGCATAAAGCCTAATATAATACACTGGCATGAGATTTATTCTAGCGCATAACTCGTATATCCAAAATTATCAACATTCATCAAAAATTCTTTCAAACTTTTGAATGTCGAAACTTAATCAAAATAATTTCTTGAACAAGATTAACAAAATAGTGTCCATTCAGCAATAGCACATATAGCTCTTACAATGCCATATCCTAGATATGGTCTTACATATTCTCACATATCGAGCCGATGCCATGTCCCAGACATGGTCTTACACACTATCTCAAATCAATGCCTTTGTCCCAAACGAGGTCTTACATGAACTCCACTTCACACACTTAGTGCCCACTGACCGATCTCGCACTCATAGTGCTCGGTTAAAGGAATTCGCACACACACAGTGCCTCTAATCATTCACATACATAGTGCTCTTATTCATTCGTTAATACACATTGATATGACTTAACCAAGTCTATAAACATCATGTATGTACACTTTTAAACATATCATCTCATTTAAATTTGAATTCGTATAGTAATGAGCACTTAAACTTTGCTCAAATTACCGGCACGAAGCCTACTAGGCACGAAGGCCCGAATACACGTCACCATCATGATTACTCTTCGGGACCTAGCCCGGATATAACACCAGCACGAATGCTCTTTGGGTTTAGCACGGATATATCACTAGCACGAATGCTCCTCGGGACTTAGCCCGGATATATCACTAGCATGAATGCTCTTCGGGACTTAGCCCGGATTTAGTAACTCGCACCAATGCCTTCGGATCTTAGTCCGGATATGGTCACTTAGCACAAAGCCTTCGGGACTTAGCCCGGACATCATTCGAATAACCATGCACATTTAACAATAAATCATGACACATTCGTATTTCATTTTCATTAGCAAAACTCAAACACAAGACATTTATCATTCTTGCAATTTCGGCTCAATAGCCACACACAAAGAGCATGATTTTGATTTGCTTAAAGCATGATCTAATCAAATCATAATTTAAGCTCTATTACTCAAGAACTTACCCCTTTCCGCTGTCCGAAATCGACTTGGTAAGGTCGCACCCTTAATATAAATAATTGATAGAAAATATATATATAGTGGGTTCGCACACATAGTGCTTAATAATCAACCACGCACACTTAGTGCCATGTACTTTAAACTAGCACACTTAGTGCCATGCATTTCAAGCCCGCACACTTAGTGCCAATCTCACAACCGTGAACACTTATTGCCTGCACACTTAGTGCCAATCTCACAACCGTGAACACTTATTGCCCGCACACTTAGTGTCAATCTCACAACCGTGAACACTTATTGCCCGCACACTTAGTGCCAATCTCACAACCGTGAACACTTATTGCCCGCACACTTAGTGCTGAAAACCAACCACTCTATACGCTTCACTGCCTTTTTACATTTGACAATTTCGTCTCTACATACATATACACATATAGCAATACACATTAGTATATCATTTACATTACTTGAATACAAACACAACATGCTTATCGACCATTCAACTTCCAGTTCCATAGCCACATACAAAAATCACATTTATAGTCATAACACTCTTTCAAAATTGCATCACTTATACCCTTATAATTCAATCCAAATCGAAATTCAAATACGAGTACATGATACGTACCTGATCAACTTAATAATTTAGGCATATCTAAGTGAAGTTATATCGCAAATTCTCATAGTCAGAAGCTTGCTACAGCTCGATCGGGATCAAGATTCATTACAATACAGCAAACACATTTTAATAGCCAAAAATCATCACACTATCATTTTATCACTTTATGGCATGTATAAATAGACTCACGCGTGCTACGTTAGTCCTAGAATCGACTAAACCGTAGCTCTGATACCAATAAAATTGTAACACCCCGTACCCGAGACCGTTGCCGGAGTCGGACACGAGGGGTTCACAGACTAAATTCGCTTACTATCGCAGTCCATTTTAAAATTTTCCAGGCAGTTGGCTAACTGCGACACTGTCACCTTAAAAATCATATGTTGAGTTTCACAACTCGAAAATCAGTTTCGTAATTTTTCCCTGAAACTAGACTCATATGCCCATCTACATATTTTTTTCTAGAATTTTTGGTCAGGCAAATTAGTACAGTTTATTAGTAAAAGTCTCCCATGTTACAGGGATCGACTACACTGACCTTTGCGCATTACGACTTGGATATCTCCCTGCACAGGGCTTCAATACTGATGACGTTTGTTTCTATAGAAACTAGACTCAGAGAGGAATCCATACATATATGGTATAACTCCTAATTATCTCTGGTTAATTTATAATGAATTTCCAAAGTCGGAACAGGGAATCCAGAAACCGTTCTGGCCCTGTCTGACGAGAACCTGAATATCTCTTAACATACTGTCCATATGATCATTTCGTTACTTTCCTATGAAAATAGATTCATCAAGGTTCGTTTACATAATTTATTCACTATTTAATTCCAATCCTACTATTTTTAGTGATTTTCCAAATCTACATCACTGCTGCTGCCAGCATCTGCCTTTAAGGTAGACTTTACCTATTTCATAGTTTCCATGATTCAACTAGCCCTTTTAGCATAAATAGCACAAATCATGATAGCGATTAACCATTCCATACCAAATGATTATAACATTATGCTCAAACATATATAAGCCATTTTCGCATGGCTATATACATTAACCAAAATATTCTTCCGCCACTAGTCTATTTTATACATGCCATAAGACAATCCGAAACATAGCAGTACCAAACAGTGGATAGTGATAGTGTGACTAGTTGCTGACGATCCCCGAGCCTGTAGCTTCGCAATGAGATCTATAAAACAGAGGAAACAGAGTAAACGGAGTAAGCATTACAATGCTTAGTAAGTTTTAAGCAGTGTCAACAGATAACAATCAAATTATAACATAGTTGTTCGTATTTTTATTTCACTCTTCCTTCGGGCATACCATCCCTTTACCGAATCTGCACATCTCATCATATACAATAGGCAGATAAACTTTCACATAAAAGTGAGCTCATGTGACATAGATATATCGTATGATTTCACATCACCTCTCACACTGATCCGATGTCACATAATCATAGGAATAGTCTCATAGATTGCTCTCGTATGCATCACATAACTACCTTATGATTTAGTGCAAATCAAGCTCACATATAAACTTGGAGTACATACCTGTTTAACCTTTCGCATTGAATATATTTATAAGCAATTCTTATTACGAAGTCTTACCCGGACATAATCTCCACACGAAGTTATCGGGTCTTTAGAGCTCGGATATAGTACAAGCACGAAGCTTAAGGACATTAATCAGTGATAATATTCTCGCATAAAGCCTGCGGGGTTTTAACCCGGATATAATACTGACACAAATGCCCTTCGGGACTTATCACATTTATACACTTTCACATCCATCACGTTGGCCACTCGGCCCTGTCACATATATATACACTTCCACATTCATCACATCGGCCATTAGGCCTTATCACATATATACACTTTCACATTCATCACGTTGGCCACTCGGCCCTGTCACATATATATACACTTCCACATTCATCACATCGGCCATTAGGCCTTATCACATATATACACTTTCACATTCATCACATCGGCCATTAGGCCCTATCACATATATATACACTTTCACATTCATCACATCGGCCATTAGGCCTTATCACATATATACACTTTCACATTCATCACATCGGCCATTAGGCCTTATCACATATATATACACTTTCACATTCATCACATCGGCCATTAGGCCTTATCACATATATACACTTTCACATTCATCACATCGGCCATTAGGCCTTACTATCATTTCATATTCGAATACTCATAAACTTACAATATCACGATTTAGAATTCAAGTATGGGTTTAATCAATAGCTTATGAGCAACTAAAACAAGTTTATCAAGGTTCACAACATAATCTCAAATTCAGCACAAGCTGTTTTTCCTGAGCAATAGTCACTAAATTATTTATAACTGGAGCTAAAAAACTCCAAATCACTTTCCGTTAATTTTTCCTGAATATAGACTCGTATATCTTCCATCCATAAAATTTCCAGAATTTTATGTTTGGCCAATCAATACCAGATTTTTCTTAAAGTTTCCCCTGTTTCACTGTTTGACTAATCTGACCACTCTTCACTACGAATCAAATTTATCATTTTACAGAATTCAAAATGTGTTGTATTTGATTTCATTTGAAACTAGACTCATTAAGGAGTCTAAGCATATAAATTTTATCTTATAACCATTTTTGTACAATTTATAATGATTTTCTAAAAACAGAACAGGGGATTTCGGAGTCATTCTGACACAGTCTCACACAAATTTAAATATCTCATTATCGGAAATTCCTTTGCTTACACGGTTTCTTTTATAAGAAACTAGACTCATTAAGCTTTAATTTCATGTCTCATTCAGCCTCTAATTCAAGTCCATAAATTTATGGTGATTTTCTAAAGTCACGTTACTGCTGCTGTCCGAAGCAGACTATTTCAAATTACCCTTAAATTCCCAAGCTCAAACACATAAGAACTTACCATTTGAGCTTAGACCATATCATGGCCACATCATATCTTATTAAATCAACTCATCATGTCCTATTATAATTGGATTTACTCAACGTTTAAACACTTAAAACTTACCTCGGATATACTTGAACGGTTGCGGAAAGGCTACTCAATTACTTTCTCTTTTCCCCTATCCAACTTCGACCCTCTTTGCTCTTGAGCTCCAATTAGAAACACCAAGGCCGAATATCCAAGAACCTTTTGTTTTATTAAACACTCAAGCTCAGTCATCTTCATGCCTCATCACCACAAGATCAAAACACCAACCAAGAAAGACAACACCCATGGCCGAATATCATCTCCATCACATAGCAAGATTTAGACCATGGGCTAGGTAGAACTCAAACTAACAACTAAAACATGCATGCATCTCATGGAACATCATCAAACATACCTTAGCCTAGTTACATGCATGGCCGAATCTCTTCAACCTTTCTTCTTCCTTCCTCCTTCAAATTTTCGGCCAAGGTGTTAAAGGATGAACACCCTTTCTTTTTTTTTCTTTTCTTTGTCTAGTTACGGCAAAATGGGGGGGGGATGGATGAGACAACTTTGTTTTCATCACCCCTCCCTTTTCATTACTTAATTACTAACCCTTTATTTATTCTTTCTAACAGAACACACTAAGCCAACATGTTCCCAACATGTTTCCACCCATAGCATGGCCGGCCACTAGCTCAAATTTTGGGTAATTTGACATGCAAACCCATCATTTTCATAACATGCATTAATAGGCCACTTCACATTTGCATAGCACATTTCTAAATTTTCTCACATAAGTCCTATTTTATAAAATTCACTTACAATTAACAAAATTCAAACATGAAATTTTCACACATGCATATATACATATAATAAGCATCAAATATGATGGCTAATTATTAGTATGACTCGGTTTTGTGGTCCCGAAACCACTTCCCGACTAGGGTCAATTTTGGGATGTCACAAATCATGTGAGGATAATTATACAAAGTATTAATTTAATTTATGAATAATTTTATTAATCAATCTGTTCAATAAAATTACAAGTGTACTTGATAAAAATACTATATTTAAGCACCAAATCCAACAATCTCCAACTTGCCTTAGTGAAGTAGATGAGTCATGTTTCACATTCCTATGCCCTCCATATATTTCTTAAAGAGATATCTAGCTATAAGAGTCTTGGCTAAATAAATTCCCAGGGTTTGCCCTCTAATGCGATTTTTGACTACATCCACTATTTTGTCATACACTCTGTCTTATTTAATGATTTTTGTCCTTATGAGGTTTTTTTTAGGTTTAACAATATCCACATTATTATAATGCCATAGCTTTTCCATACATCATATTTGGGCCCTTCATAGTGAAGTTAGTTGTGTAACTTTGCTTGACACTTATTCACACTATGGACCCGCCGTCTAGGATAAAAGCATAATCCAACGTCGATTTCCCTGAATCTTGACATGTTTGGAAGTTAGAATCAATATATACGATAGGAGTGAGGTCTCCTCTAAAATACACAAGCATATAATTCCCCATTATCCGTAAACACTTGAGTATATGCTTAACTTGTAACACCCCTTACCCGAGTTCGAGGCCGAGACTGGGCACGAGGCATTACTTGACTTAAACTCATGCATACAATCATTTCAAATCATAAAATTTGATCGAATTTAAAACTTTTAAATCTTAGTCTAGAAATTCTTAATATGGGTCTACGAGGCCCAAATTGAGCTTTTGAAACTATCTAGAATTAATTCGAACACCTTTGAAAACTTTGAAAAAAGTCACTTAAAACAAGGCACATGCCCGTGTGGAAGGGCAACATGCCTACGTGGCCATGTTGACCTGGCCGTGCCAAAGGCCCGTGTGATTCACATGGCATAAGGGGACACGCCCGTGCCCCGAGCCCCGTGTGAATTAAATTCCAAATTTGAATCTGCAGGGGTTTTCAAATGGCCTGACACACGCCCGTGTCCATGGTCCGTGTCCCTGACACGCCCATGTCTTAGCTCGTGTTTAAAAACCATGACATTTTGTTTCTAACGTGAGCAACAATTTAGGGGCACACGGCCAAGGCACACGCCCGTGGCCATAGGCCGTGTCCTTCACATGGCTGAGACACATGACCGTGTCTCTGCTCGTGTGTTTACAACCATGCATATTGACTTGCAAATTCGAGGTGCAGGGGACACACGGTCGAACAACAAGCCCATGGTGCTAACCGTGTATCACACACGGCCTAGAGACATGCCCGTGTGTCTACCCATGTGGATGATATAAGGCTATTTACTAAGCCCCTTGCCACCCTGAAACACAATCTATCATACCAAGTCTATCACAACAAGATTTCTCAACCAAACAACCATAACTAAGGCCTATATACCTTTCATACATATTCAACCATGACAACAATTTCACATTCATGAAAGGTTTTCTTGCATTCACATAATAACTTTCAATATCGGCCATTTTTCATGGCCTTATACAAAATGAGTCAAGTATTAAATCAAGCAAATACATTTGGCCACTTAACAATGACACAAAACTCAAAAGTCAAGATCCTATACATGCCATAATAAAAAAAAGAACTAACTATACCGAGTTCTTCAAGTGATAATGTGACTAGCTTCTCCAACGTAGGCAATGATCCTCGAGCTATTTTGGCGGCTCTATAAGAAAATGGAAAGGAAAAGGGGTAAGCATAAAGCTTAGTAAGTTGCATGAAAATAAACATCAACTAATTATCATACAACAGTATGCTCATAACATTTCATAGCTTGTCCATGTATACAATAAATAGACTAAGTACAACTTACTCATCACCATCCAATACAATTTATATGGCATATATTGAGCCCACATCTCATACATTTCAATTACGTACATGTATCACTCACCACATGGTCATAACTTTTCTCATTTCGATATAAATCATAAATCTTCCGTTGAACCATTTGAAATATTACCTGATACTTAATAACCCCGAACATGGGATAAGATGCCGACGCCATGTCCCAAACATGGTCTTACACTGGCTAGCACATTAAAGTCGATGCCGTGTTCTAGATAGGTCTTACACTGACTTTCATATATCGAGGCCGATACCATGTCCTAGACAGGTCTTACAGTGGCTCTCATCTATCAGTGTCGATGCCACGTCCCAGACAGGTCTTACACTGACACACAACAAGCTAACGCCATAGCCCAGATAGGTCTTACACTAGCTTGTATATCCTAAGGCTGATGCATGTCCCAGACATGTCTTACATTGGCTCACATACCACCCAATGTCATGGTACGAATATCCAAGTGTATTCCAAATATTCAACTGGAAGTCTTTACTACATTAATTTCTTGACATGTATTCTCATAATCACAATCAAATGATTTATGCAATATCAATTCAATCATACATCATAGCAATATAGTTACATTATTAACATACAACTTACCTCGGATTACAAAATGTAGGTGACTAGACGAATTAATCTACTTGCTTGGCCTTCTCTCGGTCTAGGTTCGGATTTTGTATTTCTTGATCTAAAATAATAAGAATTCACTCATTTAATCACTGAATAAATTTATACAATCAAAAACTCACATTTTTGGCAAAATGACCATTTTGCTCTTAAACTTTCACAAAATGACCACTTTACCCCTAGGCTCAAAATTGATTTTTATCGAATTTCTTAAAATCTTAGCCTAGCTGAACCTGTTTTACTCTTATTGTGACCCAAAATTCCCATTATTTCACAATATTACTATCCATTTTACAAACTTTACAAAAATGGTCCTATTAGGGTTTTTATGAGAAGTTCTTTTACAAAAGTTGTTTACAACACAACTAAGATTCATTTTCTTTCATAAAAACTCAAAAAACATCATAAATCCTTTCATGGCAAATCCCTAGACTATCATCTATTTTGCAAAATGGACCCCCATTAGCTAGCTCATGCCATAAGGGTTCCAAAAGTACAAAAAATATCAAAAATAACATTCAAATTGACTTACTTGCAAGAGGATAGCTTGGCTGAAATTTTAATACTCCAAGAACCCTTATTTTTCTGAGAATTTCGGTAAAGAAGAAGGGGTGTATAACATCCTGAATTAGGGCCTAGTCGGAATAGTAGTTTTGAGACCACAAATTTGACGTTAAAATAATTTTTTATGATCCTTATGAGGTTTAGGATATGAAAATAAGCATGTGTTAAAGTTTCATGAAGAAATTCTATGTGTAACGTGTCCAATTGGAAATTAAGGACCAAATTCAATAAATTGCAAAACTTGGGTTCTAGAAGCAATTAGTATGAAATTAGTATGGATTATTAATTAGAGGTTCTTAAAGAGTAATTTTCCCAATTTCTAAGTTTTTTGACAAAAATGGCATGTATGGAAAATTTTGGAAGATTAGTAAGGAAGGGCACTTTGGTCATTTGGTAATAAACTAAATAAAAAGGGAAAAATCAAGCTAAAATCAGCTCATTTTCTTCTCCATGCTGCCGAAATTCTAAGGCTCTCCATAGCTAGAGTTTTCAACATTTTCAAGCTCAACAGTAAGTGCTCCCTAGCCCCGTTTTTAACGTTTTTCGTATTTTTGAGATCCTCATAACATGCTCTCTCTATTTCTATCCATATTTCAAGCTAGGGTTCATGTTCAAAAATTTACCCATGCATGAGATGTTTTGTGTTTTGATGATTTATGGAGGGGTATGAGAGTTTAAAGGATGGTAAACAACTTTTACTAAGTAGTTTTTCATGGAAATGGCTTAAGGGACAATTTTGTAAAAGTGGTGAAAATGAATAGAAAAATGTGAAATGAAAGGAAATGTGGGCTGCTATAGGCAAGAAAAATATTCGGCTAGGTTGGGTAACTTAGAAATTTCATACATTTCATTATAGGAGCCTTAGGACTAAATTGTAAATATTGTGAAAGGATAGGGGCAAAATGGTCTTTTTTCTCGGGAGTGAGTTTTAGGCCTAAAACGAATAATGTGATGTTTTAATAATCTAATTTTATTGATATAGACCCCGAGGAACCAATTTCAGAGGTCGAACGTGGAAAACGAAAGGTTTCAGAATAGCCGAGACAAGAAACCGAAGTAATTACCAGGTAAGTTCGTATAACTTGAAGTAAACTCTTTATTTACTTAAACATGCATGTTCTTGAATGCATGAAAATTTAGATATTCCTTGCATGATAATTCATAAAATGTGCTTGTGTAAAGGAAAGATGATAAATGTCCCGGTTGAAATAGAAAAGGGAAATCCGATGGGTAAATTATGACTTACAAGACATAAGATCCTGCATGTGTTGCAGAAAAGGATTTAGCCCAGACGGGTAATCCGATGATCTCAAATAGAAAGGATCTAGCCAGATGGGTGTTCCTTCAATGATTGAGCCTCCCGAAGAATAGGGGTGCATTAAGGATTTAGCCCGGATGGGTAATCTGATTAAGGACTAAATTTAGCCTAGACTGGCAATTCAGATCTGAGCTTATGAGAGCAATTATCGTAGAAAGGGATTTAGCCTAGACCGGTAATCCCACCGTAGGATATAAGGTTTATGAGAGTGCGTACTTGAGATGATCACTTGTATGACTTGACGGTAAATGGCTATCCACCAAGATTTCCAAGAAATTCAGTGAGATTAACATGTTGAAATAAAGAATGGAAATATTGAATTGATGAGCTCATCCAAGACTAATGACATGATGTATTGTTATGAGACTAACTTGATGATTGAGTGCATATGATAGAGAAAATATTTCATGCTTATGGGAATTATTGCCTAATATGGTTGTACGCTAATTAACCAGTAAGTTTACTCTCCAGTTTTGCTGACTTACTAAGCATCTAAATGCTTACCCCCTTCTCCTTTACCTGTCTTACAGAGCTCGTGAACTCGTGAAGATTGGAAGACGCTTGGAGAATCAACACACTATCGACTGGTCTTGCTTTGGTATATAGATACTTTCATTTTGTTTAATGGCATGTATAAGATTTTTGGTTATTTTGTTTTATGTGTCATTTGGCTAGCCAATGTAAGGACTTAAATGATATAATTATTCTTTTATATATGGCCATGAGATATGGTTCATATTGATATAGGTTGTAAACCTATGAATGATGCATGTTTATGTTTAAATGTTTCATGAGATATGAGGATGGGGTTTATCATGAATGGATGCTTGAAATGGGACCTAATATTGTGAGAGTGGTCATGACATATAATGGTATATGGTTATAATATGGCCTAAGTGTAAATGTAAAATGTGCTCTGTCGGTCCCTAATACGAAAAGGATAATTTAGCATGTACTAAACCGATGAGATGAGGTGAACATGCAATGAGTTATGCCAAGCTTTTTCAAGAGTATAATTAGACCATGTTAAATACCATTGAAGTCTTCAAGTGTGTATGGATGATAGAGGGTGACCAAAGGCTTGGAAAATAACCCTAAAAAGGTCCACATGGGTAGACACACGGGCATGTGTCCAGGCCATGCGTGACACACGGTTAGCCCCCATGGGCATGTTGCCTAGCAGTATGTCCCCTGCTCCTAAAATTTTAGGTTAGTTTGCATGGTAGTAAACACACGGGTAGAGACACAGCCGTGTGTCTCAACCGTGTAGAGGACACGGCCTAGCATACGGGCGTGTGCTTTGGCCGTGTGCCTTAAAATGAATGATGACGTCATAAACAGAATGTCTGAGTTTTTGGACACAGGCGAAGACACGGGCGTGTCTAGGTCGTGTGAGGGACACGGACCAGGGATACGGGCGTATGCTTGGCCGTGTGAAAACCCTTGTAGGTTCGAAGTGAAAAATAAATTCAAATAATTCAAAACGGGTGGGAAACACGGGCGTGTCCCTGAGCACCCGGGTGTGTGAGGCATAACCCTAGTAATTTTACAAAAATTTTCTATAGTTCTCAGTTTAGTCCCGGATCGATTTTAATGTATGTTTTGGGCCTCGTAGGCCCGTAAATGGGACACTATGGTGTTGTCTGATTGGTTTTAAATTAGAATGAAATTTTATAACCCGTATTTTTTGAAAGTGTCCGAGTATATGTCTGGTAACTCCTCGTACCTTGTCCCGGCCTCGGGTACGGGTAAGGGGTGTTATAGAGTGAAAGGGATGATATAATTCTTTTTCTATTTTATTTATTTTTAGTCATTTTAGCCACCAAATTTTCACCTAACATTGACTTTTCTATCCCTTTGTATCCTATGGTCGGCCACCTCTCTAAAAAGGGTCTATTTACCCTTTAAAGACCTCCACAATATGATTCATAATCAATTTACACCTTTAGCTAACAAAAAAGGACTTTTGCACTTTATGGAATTTAGTCCTTTTTCGCAATTAAGCTCACAAACTCTAAAATTAGTTCACCAAATTTTTCATAGACTAATATAATCATACTATGACAACAAGATAGTAATAAAAATAATTCTTCAAGCTCAAATTGGTGGTCCCAAAACCATTGTTCCGACTAAGCCCAAAATCGGGCTGTTACATAACTACTTGCCAATGCCTTGGTCTTAGATTCGTATGATATCGACTTACTAACCCTACTCCAAAACAGATATCTGGGCATGTGCATAGCATAGCATATATAAAACTTCCTACTGCATAAGCATAATGAACCTTTCTCATGTTCTCTCTTTCTTTTGCTATCTTAGGATAGTTCTCTAAAGAAAGATGAAATCCCAATACGAAGGGTTAATTTCCCTTCCTCAAATCAGTTATTACATAACACTCCAATATCTTATCTATGTATGAAGCTTGAGACAGTGCTATCACTTTTTTTTTATCCCTTAAGATTCAAATACCTAGAACAAAATTAGCTTCTTCCAAGTATTTTAGGCTAAACTGTTGGATTAACCATAATTTAATCGATGACAGTGTCCCTACATAATTTCCAACGAGTAGAATGCTATTGACATATAGAATGAGAAAAACCACATTTCCATCCCCTAAACATTTGTAAACACAAGGTTCATCTACATTTTTCTTAAATCTAAAAGTCTTGATTGCTTGTTCAAATCTTTGATTCCATGAGTGGGATGCTTGCTTCATTCTATATATGGATCTAAGTAGTTTGCAAATTTTATGTTGGTTTCCTTTAGCTATATATCCAGTGGGTTGCATCATGTAGATTCTCTCTTCAAGATAGTCATTCAAAAATCATGTCTTGACATCCATTTTCCAGATCATGTAATCAAAAACTGTCGCAATGGATAGTAATATGTGGATTAACTTGAGCCTGGCAACTGGAGAGAAGGTTTCTTCATAATTGATTCCTTCTTTCTAAGTATAACCTTTTGCTAGAAGTCTAGTCTTATAAGTTTTCACTTTTCCATCCATATTTCTTTTCCTCTTGAGATCTACATACATCCTATGGGTTTTATCTCTTATGGTTAGCCTACAAGTTCCCACACTGGTTTGGAATACATAAAGTTCATCTTAGCTTTCTTAGCTTTCATAGCTATTTCCCAGAGCTTGGAATCAACACTCTGTAACACCCCTATAACCCGTATCCGTCACCAGAGTGGGTTATGAAAAGTTACCAATCCAAAACACTACATTTGTACATTTACACTTACATAAGTTCATTAGCAATTATATGCATAGCCAAACACAATCAAAGATCGAAATTCAGACTTATACTGACATTCAAAAGTTTCCATATTCACATGGCTTATATACAACAACATCTCAAAATATCATTCACTTAAGTCTATTCTATACATGCCATACTAGCTCCAAAACATAGTAGTACCAAAATGATAGATAGTGTGACGAGTTACTGACAATCCCCCCCAAGCAGGTGACTGGAGTCAACAATCTATAAAATAGAGAAACGTAACAAATGGAGTAAGCTTTCATAAGCTTAGTAAGTTTTAAGCAATACAAACAAATAAACTCAATTATACTTCGATCATTCAGTTTCTCAAGAGGCCATTTGTTTGGTATATTGCCATTTGGTTGAATATACACAGGCACATAATGCACATTTAGCATTCTTATTTCACTTAATCTTAATTCATACAACATAAATAAATCAAATACTTTCATATACTTTCACACCTTGATCGAATGTATCATGATCATAGATATAGTTATAACATTTATTCACATATGTATCACATTATACACTTATGATTCAATTCAAATCAAACTCACATATAAGTACATAATACGTACTTGGCCAACTTAACGTATTGAATGTATTCATTTGTCGTTCTAACACAAGGTATCTTAGTCTTAGACTTTTATCAAATCACCAATATTTAGCCTGCTAGGTTTTAAACCCGAATTCATCCACCGGCATTTCGCCTGGTAGGCTTGAAGCCCGACATCATTTCACCGGCATTATAGCCTGCTAGGCTCGAAGGCCCGAATAGTATCTCACTGGCATTATAGCCTGTTAGGCTCAAAGGCCCAAATAGTATATCACCAACATCATAGCCTGCTAGGCTCAAAGGCCCGAATAGTATCTCACCGGCATCATAGCCTGCTAGGCTCAAAGGCCCGAATAGTACCGTACAATATTCAAATCAACAAGTTTCATAAAACACAATCACACCAAATTAGGTACTAGCATCATTCAAATATATCATCCTGCATTTTATTCACTTTTATTTCATTTCATCATTCACACCTATCATTTGATAGTTTACACATAACATCTCACTCATATTCATCTAACGCTTATCATTTGATCATAAAAGCATATCACATTTTACTTCCATATTATATTTTCCATTCAGCCATATACATACATTACAAGTAATACTTAATTCTCATAATATGTCATGTCATTATCGAATATTATTTATGTTTAACTACTTAAAACTTACCTCGAATATTTTCAAACAGTCTCGGATCGGCTATTCAACTACTTTCTCTTTTCCCCTGTCCAACCTTGGTTCTCTATGCTCTTGAGCTAATTCAAACAAATTTAACTTATTAAAGTCCCATCATGCTAGCTTATGGCCGAATATGACAAGAAATTTAATAGATCATATAGCTGATTTTAGCTCAAATACAAAATGGTCATACACATTTTTAATCACATTAAGCAATTTTATACAATTAATTTAACATTTCCTCATGTACACCTTTATGACCGAATACACATATCAAATAAGTAACTTACCTTAACACATAACCCACATAGCCAAAGTACATATAACCCTAATGACCGAATATGTATATCACCAAAATTCCTATGACTTAACCTTTAACCTTCATAGCCGAATATTCATTGTATACCTAGTTCACATACACAAACACAAAACTCATATGGCTTATCATAATTTCATATACATATCTTAACCATATAGCCGAATATATAGCTCATCAAATAGTTATTTATTCACGTTCCCTTAACACATATTGATCAACTAGTCCAGCATTGTATCATGAGTATATTCGGCTTTCACACATATTAAACATAGTAATAATCATGCACATTATAATCAAAGTGTAATTAATCCCATACACAAAAATATACGACACTTCATTTCCATCTACTTATATACACGTATCACATAAGACCATTTCATACTTTCTATCACCTAAATAAACAACAAATTTTCCAATTAATTTCTTAAGTCCACATTCGGCATCTATATCCACATAAACACATTAACCGATTACTATAATCATCTAATTCAAACTTTCAATAATCTCACTTTGCAAACAATCACTCATTTTATTCACCAAAATGTCATTCGGTAATTGTTCAAATAGAATTATCATTTAAACATTTTTTTAACATTTAACAAAATCTACTTACTTTAACACAATAACCGATTATCATTTTTCACCTAAATCACACATACATATCATGCTAGCACATAACACCATGATCGAATGCTCTCATCTTTTATTTATTCAATTAAACCATTCCTTGACCAAATATTACATTCGACCATGGAATAGGCTAATTTAACAAATAAGCACATACTTCCAACAATTAACAAGAATTTTTACAACTTAACACCAATACCCGAATAACATTTTAAACCCTTATTCAATTCATTAACTATTTGATCATTCGGCAATTATATCTCCCATTCAAGCCTTATTTTAAACTACCATGTACAATTCTTGCATTATACTCTAATAGCCAAATGCATCACTTCAAACCAATAACAAAAATTGAGTCATGGGCTATGAAAGGAGCTTAGCAATTAACTCAATTTCACATAAATTATCAAGAAATAAAATCATACCTCCAATTAGATTCACCAAGGCCGAATATCAAAGAGCCTTTTGTTTTATCTTGTTCTTTAGATTTCGACAAATGAAAGAAAGAATGGATGAAAACTTTGTTTTCATCACCTATTTACTTTTATTAATTAATATATTTCCTCTTATAAAATCATTAAATATTATAATACTAATATGGAATGCATATAATATCCATTAAGTTATTATTTTACTAACACAAAATACATATATTACTTATCATCTATCATCATTGTCGTCCACTAATTTAATAGTGGTCCATTTGACATGCAAGTCCTCCTTGTAATATACCATGCATTATTCGACCCTCAAAATTCTACCTATCACATTTTTAAGTTTTATCACACAAGTCCTTTTTAACAATTCCACATCTAAATGACAAAATCAAAGCACGAAATTTTCACACATGCAATTTCACATATAATAGACATATAATATAACATTTAATTATTTTTGTGACTCGGTTTTGTGGTCTCGAAACCACTTTCTGATTAGGGTCAAATTAGGGCTGTCACACACTCTGTATCACTTTGTCATATGTGAGTGGGTCATTATCTTCTTGTTAGAAAAACTCAATGTTAAAAACACTTCTGCCAGATTGGAAGAACTTAGACCTATAATAGACCCTCTCACTGCGACGAAGCTCCCTATGCTACTGATCATTTGCAAGTCTACTATTAGAAGTTGGTTCTGGAACTATTTTCGTAGGGTTTTGTATATTTCTTGAAAGCTCTTCAAATACCTGTTACACCAAGGTTTGAAGTCATTCATGTAACTTTCTTTAAGGAAAGTAGCATGAGTTAACACTATAATAGTTTGGTCTTTCGGGCACCCTTTGTTCCCTTTGGATATCCTACAAACATGCACAATTTTGTCCGTGAGTTCAACTTCCTTGCATATTTATCCAAAAGGTAAGTTGAGCATCCCCAAGTCTTTAAATGTTTTAGACTTGGCTTCCTGCCATGCCACAATTTGTATGAAGTTTTCGATATTGCCTTAGTTGGCACATCATTCAGAATATAGA
Source organism: Gossypium hirsutum (assembly GCF_007990345.1). NCBI lineage: Eukaryota > Viridiplantae > Streptophyta > Magnoliopsida > Malvales > Malvaceae > Gossypium > Gossypium hirsutum. The sequence continues at coordinate 52,887,139 of NC_053426.1, read as the reverse complement.
AAGCTGATTTTACCGTATATCCCAAGAAAGAGATTAGTAGCTTTGAATAACTTAACATCGAACGGACCATGTCTAACAAGGTTTGATTCCTTTTCTCTATCACGTCATTCTATTGTGGAGTGTCAGATGCAGTTAACTAGGATAAAATCCCATTAACTATGAGATACCCTAAGAACTCATAAGATAAATATTCCTCACATCTATTAGTCTGAAGTGCCTTTATGGGTAAACCTAGTTGTTTCTCCACTTCTGCATGAAACTCTTTGAATTTATCAAAAGTTTCAATTTTGCAGTGATCTGGTATACATACCCATATTTGGAATAGTCATCAATAAAGGTTACATAATAGTGATAACCATCTTTTGCACTAATGCTCATGGGGCCACACACGTCAGTGTGCACAAGTTTTAAGGGTTTTTCAGCCCTTGTTCCTTTTGCATTAAAATATCGCTTAGTCATCTTACCTTCCAAGCAAGATTCACATTATGAATGATCAACTTTCTTTAAGTGAACTTAAGATGTCGTCTTTCACAAGTCTAGTAATTCTTTCTCGGCTAATATGATCAAGTCTCAAATGCCAAAGGTACAACTCATTAGAGTGAGAAGTTTTAAGTCTTTTATTCAATATTGTAGTCTTAAGTAGTGTGTACATCTTTGGTTTGATAAAATATAGATGATTTGACATTCATCCATTATAGATAAGATTGCGATTTCTAAATATTGCAATTCCATTATTAAAAGTCACAGTCAAGTCGTCTTTATATAAACATGCAATAAAAATAAATTTCTTTTGAAACTTGGTACATAGAAAACATCTTTTAAAATTGTGACAGGCCTAATTTGACCCTCGTCGGAAAATGGTTTCGGGACCATAAAATCGAGTCATAAAATATAATTAACCGTTATATTCTATGCTTATTATATGTGTAAATGCATGTGTGAAAGTTTCATACTTTGATTTTGTCATTTGTATGTGAAATTTATTAAATGGGACTTATGTGAGACATTTTTGAAATGTGATAGGTTAATTTAAAAATGGTCTATTAATGCATGATATAAAAAGAATGGACTTGCATGTCAAATTATCCATTTTTAATGTAGTGGCCGGCCATGTTGATGTTTAATATAAAATATATGTATTATTTATTAGTTTAATGGCAATTAAATGGCTTTGTATTTTATAATATTGATGATTATAATAAAATTAAAAAAAGGGGTGAAGAAAACAAAGTTTCATCTTTCTTCTTCTTAGTCGAATTTTAAAGAAAAAAAGGGGCAAGACATTCGGTCATTTTAAGCTTGAGGAAGGTTAGTAAATTATGTTAGATTTTTGAAATTTTAGCTTGTTTTAAGTTAATTATCAAGTTTCTTACTTAGCCCATGTCAAAACTTTGAATTTTGGGTGATGAATTGAGTATTCGGTTATGGTAGATAAGGAAGGGATTGGATTATTGCCTTTATGTTTTGATGAAGAATTGTTGATGAAAGAAGTTTGAGCTAGTTAAAAATTTAAATTGCTAGTACTTATATGTGGAATAGTCAAACTTGGACTTGCTTAATGACTTGAACAAGTGTTTTGTATTTAAATGCTAAAATGTGAGCAAATGCCGTTTAGGTGATTTGAAATGAATAAATTAGATGGTTGAATATCTAAGGGTTTGTCATTGTACATGATTTTTAAGGGTATGATTTTGAATAATGTAAGTAATGGAATGTGAGTAATGTTATGCATAGGTGGAATTATTATGTTCGGCTTTGATAGTATATATATATAAGTATAATTAATCCATTTTGATAATATTATATAAGGTGATAAATAATAAGATTATGGTGACTTGAGTTTAGTAACATTCGGCCAAGGACTATATGTGCTAGCTAATTCGGTATAAATGTATAGATGCTAATTACCTTGTATTTGAGGTTTTGAAGAATAGGTAGTGATTAATTAAAATGATGAAGGTTAAATTTTGAGTTTGGTTAAGTGTTGGGCATTCAGCATTACTTAGAACATTGGATATGAGTGTATGAAAGGTTAGAATTTCTTTTAAGTGAATTATGATCTTGATTTGAGCAAGATAGAATTGGCCATAAGCATGATTAGATGGTTCGGTCATTGTTTGGCATAGGTGAAACCTATATGAATTTTGCTACATTCGGTCATAAAATGGAATTGAATATGAAAGTTAAGTTAAGTAGTTAGGGTTGAATGGGTTATATATTAATCATAAATGGATTTTATGCATATGAGTATGCATGTATTTGTGTGTGCGGCATTGATGATAAATGGCAATTGGTAATGTGGTAAATGTGTAATAAGTTGACATTCGGAGTTAGTTATATGTCTTGGAGCTATAGTGTAAATTTGAAAAATAAATAAAAGTATATGATTTTAAAGCATGCATTATATATATGCATGTGTATATGCGGTTGTGCATAAATATGAGTAAATGATTAAATTGTGATAGTCATATATAGGTATATATATATGCCTTATGTATGTACCTTGTGCTTATAGAGACATTCGGGAATATGGTTAAATTCATGTACAAGGAAGCATGATAAGTTATGTGAATCTTTGCTTGTATGTGTGAATTAGATATTGAAATCGAGTCATGGCATATTTTATAAAATATAATACATATTGAAGTTATATATGATTGTCAAATGTGACTATTAAGAAATAAAGTTGAGTAAGTAATTAAACAAATCTATTTGTTTTATTAAGCTCGAGAGCAAAGAGGGTCGAAGTTGGATAGGGAAAGGAGAAAGTAATTGAGTAGCCTTTCCGTAACCGTTCAAGTATATCCGAGGTAAGTTTTAAGTAGTCACATTTAGTATATAATTGATGATGCCTTGATATGTATATATTAGATGAATTGTGACCTTTTGGTTCTACTTGAATTAAGTTGTGTGATAAATAATTTATGTATATGACATATAGTTGATGGTCACTATGGGTTAAGCTTGAATGGTGAAATGGATATGTGATATTTATGTATGACTTTTGAACCGAAATGTAAATGATGATGTTCATATGGAGCTTGTATCCGAATGTAGCAAATGACTACTAATGTGATATGTTGAATGAGATGTGTTAATATATGATTAAATATGCATGATATTTGATGTGTATCCGGGCTGAAAGATCCGTAGGCTATATGCTGGAATTATATCCAGGTTAAATCCCGCAGGCTTTGTGTTGGTATTATATCCGGGTTAAATCCCGCAGGCTTCGTGTTGGTATTATATCCGAGTTAAATCCTGTAGGCTTCGTGCTGGAACTATATCCGAGTTAAATCCCGCAGGCTTAGTGCTAGTATTATATTCAAGCTTAAAGTCCCGCAGGTTTTGTGCTGGTGACTGGATTCGGGTTTTAAACCTAGCAGGCTTAACGCTGGTGATTCAAGTAAGATTATGAATTCGAAAGTTTGAGGTAAACTACTATTGATTATGTATGATACATTATGATAGTCAGGTACATATTATGTACTCACATGTGAATTGATTTTTAAGGTGAATTATTAGTATCAAAGAATGATTTATGTGTGTGAATGATTACTATATCTACGAATAGGAGCATGACCTATTCGGTCGATATCTGTCATTATATGAAAGTATGTGACTTAATTTGTATGAGCTATAAAGTAAAGTAAAGTATGTGCTGAAATTTCTTTGTGTATTCATATATTTATATACATATATATTCGGCCAATAGGCTTTTTAATTGGTGTACTTGTGTATATTCGGTCAAGTGATAACTAATTAGAATATTAGTTTTGTGATACTAAATGCTCGATTTAAATGACAAGTTTTAATTGTTTGTATTGCTTAAAACTTACTAAGCTTTGAAAGCTTACTCTATTCTTTATTTCTTTGTTTTATAGATTGTTGATTCTGGCCACCGACTCGGGGATCGTCAGCAGTTAATCACACTATTGATCTTTTTGGGTACAATTATATTTTGGACTCGATATGGCATGTATAGGTTAGGCTGATGATAACGATGTTTTGAAATTGTAAATATTCTGGCCATACGAAAATGGCATATAACTTAAATATCAGTATGTATTTCAGCTCGATCTCTGTTTATGTTTATTTACAATGTGAATGAGATTATTAAATGTTTAGTTCGGTAATACCTCTTAGCCTTAATCCGGTGATCGGATTTGGGTTAGGGGTGTTACAAAAATAATCTTCCTAAAATTATCAAAAATATATATGTACATCTCCCACTACTTTAGCTACCACATGTGTTCGGTTTCTGGTCCGCAATGATAAGCTCTTATCTCTAAGATTTTTGGTCTCCTCGAACCCCTATAGGGAAATACAAGCATGATTAGTGGCTTTTGAATTAATGACCCAATGGTTTATAGAATCTTCCACTAAACAAGCTTCTACCATCAAGAGTTTTATACCTTCACCTTGGGGGGTTGCTAGGTATCATTTCTATTCTTTACTATTTGCCTTGAAGTGCCCTTTATTGTTGTAGAAGAAACATTTAGACTTAGATAAATCTTTCGGCTTTTTGGTTCTCTTCCTTTCTACTTGTGGTGGCCTAGAGACCTTAGCCTTTTCTTTTCTTAACGCGCTTTCCCTTCCTTTTAAGGAAGAAGTGATGGCTATATACGCTTATGCTCTTCGGATCAAATGACCGCCATTCAACATCAATTCATAAGATTATAACTCCTTCATGAGTTGTGTAAGCATCAAGTTTTTGTTGCCAAGGTTATATGTGTCCCGAAAACCAGCAAAGCCCTTTGACTAGATTTTGAACACCATTTCAATTTGAGTGTTCTGGACTAGGTTTGTTCATTTTCTGCGGCCTTGGTAAAGTGGCCCAGAAGAGTGATCATATGGTCTTTGATCGGAGTGTCGGGCTTTTGCTAGGCATTCATTAAGCTAGTTATGGCAGGCTATTGAGCCAAGGCAGCTTGGCCTTCTAACATGTCTTCTAGCTTATATAGAATTGCTTTAGTAGTCTTACAGCTCTCCAATTGTTTATAGAAAGTACTAGTCACACTTGCTAACATATAACAATGAGCTATCTTATTAGACTCTTCCTAGCATTTTCTAGCCTCAGCTTGAGTGGCTGGAGGGCACTTGGTATCAGGAATTGTTTTAATTCTCATAGTTTAAGACAATTATCAAGTTCCTTTTCCATTCCTTATAGTTGTTTCCATTCAGTTTTTTTTAGTGAGTATGTTTAATAAGGGAGTTGGTGTCATTTTTGAACTGAAAAGAAAACATTCATATATTAATATATTTGTATGAAGCAAATTTTTGAAAACGTTTTGCAACATTACGATATGCATTAAGATGATGCATGCGTCTTACATTAAACCTTGAAAATATTTGTAAGCCACTGCAACGATAATTCCTACACCCATTGAATCAAGTCACCTGAAGGTGATCATAATAAACTAGTAAGAACATGGATTTCCATCCAATTAGTATATGAACCTAATTCATTAGGCATTCACACGTACTAATAATCGTGTAACATTTGGTCATCATTCTAACTTAAGCACAGCTCATTGGAAATTTACTTAACTAAATGATCTTGAGTGTATAATCATCAAGTCAACAGCTATCGCATCATGCACCACCAATGAGTCATCTTGGGACAATCTCCCCGAGTAGAACAGTGTGACTAGTTGTCCTCTTTGAAGACAAAAATTCTTTATTTATCACATGATAATACCTATCACAGGGGCCAACCCAACTATCATATGATCATAATAAAATTTTTCTTACTTTCAAGATGTCTCCCTAGTGAAATCCACATGACAACATCTACCTTAGGGCAGGTCCATTTCATGCCATAGGTCCTTTTTAGGGACCTTTTCCCACTCAATATTTCAAAAAACATGCAAGTTTTTTAATTTTCAGTTACAATCATTAATGAATAATATATGCATGAAAAGTACATGTGTGTAACACCCTGAATTTGGGCCTAGAAGTTTTGGGCCTTGAGCATGGGAGCGGTTGATGGCAGCTTATAATATTCTATTGTGCGTGAAAATTTCGTTAATGAAGGCTTGTTTTAGTGGTTAAGTGTGCTGAGAAGTGTTGGAGAAGTCCTGGGTTCAAACCTGGACTCTAGCAAAAATTTTGGTTTAAGGTGAAGCAAACCCTGGGTGTAGTAGGTAGGCCTTAAGAATATTGGTGGAGAAATTGTGACACAAAAAGCCTTGTGGCTTAGCGGCAAGTAGCGTGTGGAGCATTTAAGGGGAGACATGGGTTCGAATCCCATGGCAAGCAAAGAGAATTTATTTTGCTAACAGGGGGCGACAAGAGTTGGTGTTGAATTTAAACGCTTATGATGGAGGGATCCCACATCGAGAAGCTAACATAAGAGTGGATGCGAAGCTGGCTTTAAATAGAGAGAACCATGAGGAGAGTAAGGTACCTTTCTTGGCTGATCCCTTTCGCTTTATGGCGTGCTCGTTTGGGTTGGGCGTCGACTAAAAGTGCTCGGAGCATGGATTAACTCCAGTCTCCAATCAAGTGTGTATTTCTCACTACTCTAGCTGTAGGGTGGCTACTTCGGGCCGCGATGGGCCGAAAGGGGCCATGTGGGCCCAATGGGCCTACGGGTCCAATTGGATAAGTTGTTTGATTGTGTAGTAAATATTAGACTAGGCTAGGTGAATCTCATATCTGTGGCTAGATTTGGGCTAAAAGGGCCACAGAGCGTGTGGGCCCATTTGGGCCGAGGATAGGCTTTAGGGCCATTCGTATTGGTATCCCTCTTTAGAATACTTTAGTTTACCAAAATACCCCTGGTTTTTAAAATTACTAGAATACCCTTGGTTTATAAAATTACCAAAATACCCCTGGTTTGTAAAATTACCAAAATACCCCTGGTTTGTAAAATTATCAAAATACCCCTAGTTTGTAAAATTACCAAAATACCCCTGATTTGTGAAATTACTGAAATACCCTCGACCTGTAAAATTATTGAAATACCCTCGACTTGTAAAATTACCAAAGTACCCCTAATTTATAGAATTACCGTTTTACCCTCGATTTACAAAATTACCGAAATTTCCCTGTAGGGTAGAATTACCAAAATACCCCTGTAGGGTAGAATTACCGAAACACCCCTGTAGGGTAGAATTACCGGAATACCCCTGTAGGGTAGAATTACCGAAATACCCCTGTAAGGTAGAATTATCGCAATACCCCTATAGGGTAGAATTACCGAAATACCCCTGTAGGGTAGAATTACTAAAATACCCCTGTAGGGTAGAATTACCGAGATACCTTGTGGGGTAAAATTACCATTTTGCCCCTAAGGTGTTAAATGACTGTTTTGCCCTTGTGGCCAAGTGACTAACTTGGACTGTGTGGTTGACGAATTTGATTGTGAATATATGTTGGTATATGAATGACTTGACTGTGATTGTTTGATTCAAATATGGGCATGACATTCTGCATACATGACATGTTGCATGGGTTGGGATTTTGTACGGAGGAAGATCTGATCTGTTAGAATCGCATGGTTGCTTGACGACTCTGGATCCACCGAAGGCTTAAAAGTCGTATATTCGTACTGATTTGATAAGGTCGCACGGGTCGCCCAAGACGATTGTGGACCGATCAATGGCTGAGTGCCGATCATATTTACCCGAGGCTGTGTGCCGACTATATTACCGTCGCTGATGGCTATGTGCTTAACATGATACAGCTACAGATGGCTTAAAGCCTTCTGATTATGGCTTTGTGTTAACCTACATATGGCTCTGTGCCAACCTGATTATGGATGTGTGCCAAATGTATTTGCCTAAGGCTATGTGCCAATATATGGTTATTGACGACTCTGTGTCGATCACATTTACCTAAGGCTGTGTGCCGGTTATGTTACTCTAGTTGATGGCTATGTGCCTAACATGATGCAGTTATCGATGGCTCTGTGCCACGTATTCTGTTAAGTGGCTTTGCCACATTATCTGTTCTGGTGGCTCTGCCACAACATCTGTATCTGGTGACTCTGTCACAATATCTGATAACTGAGCAGCAATGTTGCAACTGTGGAATGTAGGGCTGGGTGGGTTGAGCTATTCCCCACATGGAGTGTAGGGCTGGTACGGGTGGAGTGTAGCGGTTGGTTATAGGCTGGGTTGGGATTGCATTCACATTCTGATTTTGATTCTGTTACCTGATACTGATTCTGATTTTGATTCTATTACCTGATCCTGATTCTGATTTTGATTCGGTTACCTGATACTGATTCTAATTCTGATTCTATCACCTAATTCTGATTCTGAGTCTGATTCTGATTCTGATTCTAGTTCTGTTAATGTTTCTTATTCTGTAATGGGTTAAAGCCCATCTGGTATTGTCTATTATAGTTGGCTAAGGCCCAATTGATACTGAAACTGTAAGGCTGGGGCTAGACTTTTAATTCTTTTATATGACTGACTGTTCCTTTTTATAGTAGGGGATTTCACACTAAGTTTTCGTAAACTCACCCCATTTATTAACCTTTCAGGTAATTTCCATGTGACACCCCTAATTTGACCCTAGTCGGAAAGTGGTTTCGGGACCACGAAACCGAGTCATAAAAATAATTAACAGTCATATTCGATGCTTATTATATGTGAATATGAATGTGTGGAAGTTTCATACTTTAATTTTATCATTTGTATGCGAAATTATTAAATAGGACTTGTATGAGAAAATTTAGAAATGTGCTAGGCAAATGCTAAAGTGGCCTATTAATATATGTTGGAAAGTGCTTGTACTTACATGTCAAATTAGCCAAACTATAGGTAGTGGCCGGCCATGCTACAAATTATATAATCAAATATGAATTTTCTATTAACTTTAATTAGCTAGATGCCATATTATCATGGGTGAATGCAATAAAATAAAGAAAGAATAATTAAAGGAAGGAAATGGGTGAAAGAAACAAAGTCTTCATCCATGTTTCTTCCTAGCCGATTCTAAAGGAAGCAAAGAACAACCATTCAGTGATCTTGAACTCAAGAATAAGGTGAGTAGTTCATGCTAATTCTTGAAATTTCAGTATATTTTGAGTTAGTTCTTAAGTTCCTTACTTAACCCATGACAAAATTTTGAGTTGGGTAATGTCTTAAGCTTTCGGCCATAGTAGAAATTAAGGGGTTAGATTGTTGTTTTTTTTTGTGTGGTTATTTGAAGTTTAACTAGTTAATACTTAAGTGTTGGTATTTGTACATGAAATAGATGAATGTGAAATGGTTGAGTTACTTGAACAATTCGGCTTTGTAATTGATTTTTTTAGTATAGACCTTGAGTAATGCTAGACATAGATTTTGGTTTTGATAGTGCTTATATGAGTTTAATTAATTCAATTTTGATAATATAATGATAGCTTAAGATAAACAACATTCAGTTATGAATTTTTGTGTTAAATCGAAAATGGATGCTAGTTGAGCTATGAACAATTACTTAATAACGAAGAGAATATAAGCTTAATGCTAAAGTAGCATTGAACCTCGGAGTAAGTTAAATTAGTAGGAAAATAAATTTTGAGATGGAAAATTTTGTGTTTGACTAAAGAAAAGAAATCGTTGAAGAGTGTTTGTGAACATGGTAAGTGAATTCGGTTAGTGAGCAAATGAAATAAAAAAATTTGGAATTTGATTTTTGTTTTGGGTATGTATGACCAAGTATATTCGGCCACAATAATAATATAATTACATGATGTTATATTATGATTATTAAGCTTATGTATGTGGGTGCATGTATATCTAGTAATATAATGACATTTGGCTTTGATAGTCGATTGATAAGTTATTACTTTAATTACAAGAACATTTGGTGAAAGTAACATTTGTGTATGAACATATATTAGTTATGAAATCGGTAGGTTTAAGACTAATTGTGGTAATGATAATATATTAAAATGAGATGGATATTTGATTACCGAATGTGAATAATAAGTAAACAATATTGATCAGAATATTAAACATCTCTATCTATACTTATTTAGCTCAAGAGCAAGTGGGGTCAAAGTTGGATAAGGGAAAGGAAAAAGTGATCGAATAGCCGTTGAAATCGTTCGACAACATCCGAGGTAAGTTCTTAAGCAATTGAGTTTGATTCCTTTGTAAATTTTAAGTTTTAAAACGGGATGAATATGAATTATGTATATACGTTAAGGTCAATGACTTTTCTAAATGACGGCATATATGATATTATGTTTTAAATATGTGAATGAGAACTTTACAAAGTAAATTATATAAATCTGCTACGGACAGCAGCAGTAGCGTGTTTTGGAAAAATTACCATAAATTGTGGGAGTTGAGATAAAGGCTGAATAAACCATGTAATTAAAGCTTGATGCGTCTACTTTCGTATACAAGAAATCGTGTAAGTAAAGGTGTAACACCCCGTACCCAAGACCGTTGCCGGAGTCGGACACGAGGGGTTCACAGACTAAATTCGCTTACTATCGTAGTCCATTTTAAAAAAAATTTCCAGACAGCTGGCTAACTGTGTCGCTGTCACCTTAAAAATCATATCTTGAGTTTCACAACTCGAAAATCAGTTTTGCGATTTTTCCCTGAAACTAGACTCATATTTCCATCTACATAATTTTTTCTAGAATTTTTGGTCCCGCAAATTAGTACAGTTTATTAGTTAAATTCTCCCCTGTTACAGGGAGCGACTACACTGACCTTCATGCATTACGATTTGGATATCTCCCTGCACAGAGCTTCAATACTGATGCTGTTTGTTTCTATAGAAACTAGACTCAGAGAGGAATCTATACATATATGGAATGACTCCTAATTATCTCTGATTAATTTATAATGAATTTCCAAAGTCGGAATAGGGAATCCAGAAACCGTTCTGGCCCTGTCTCACGAGAACCTGAATATCTCTTAACATACTGTCCATATGATCGTTTCATTACTTTCCTATGAAAATAGATTCATCAAGGTTCGCTTACATAATTTATTCACTATTTAATTCCATTCCTACTATTTTTAGTGATTTTTCACATCCACATCACTGCTGCTGCCAGCATCTGTTTTTTTAAGGTAAACTTTACCTATTTCATGATCCTCCATGGATCAACTAGAGTTTGTCATACATATTCCAAAAGTGATCAAGAATAACCCTTCCCATGGCTAACCGTTACCAACATTTCCATACCTCTCGACGGACAACATACAAAACGATTATAATGCTATGATCAAAGTATATTTAAGCCATTTTCGCATGGCTATCCAAATTTACACAAAACCGAAGGGTACATGACCAACAACAAAAGGGTAGTCCTATACATGCCATTTCAAAGTTCAACCAAAATTGTACCAAAAGGGGGCTTTGATAGTGTGGGGGACTTCGACTTCCAAAAATCCCGAGTCCGATAGCTGACGAGCCAAAATCTATAAAACAGAGAAACAAAGAAACAGAGTAAGCAATTTATGCTTAGTAAGTTTTGAGCAAGGGATTCCAGCACAACAAAAGTATAGCATTCATGTAGCTAAACAGATAATTTCATATGCACAAATTTTCAATATCATACTTACTTCACATTACCAACCCTTATATTCATACACAAAGATGAACTTAGCCAAAGGCCGGTAGCTCATTTATCAACTGAGCGAATACTTATTTGTAAGGGCTCAACTAATTCAAAGCACATACGAAACATACCTCAATGTTGGGATGTTACAAGCGTATCAACTGAAATTTTTACAGCAAGATCGTTCATTCCCAAATCACGTACCTTCGGAATTTAACCGGATATAGCTACTCGTTCAAATGCCTTCGGGACATAGCCCGGTTATAGTAACTCGCACAAATGCCTTCGGGACTTAACCCGGATTTAGTAACTCGCACCAATGCCTTCGGGCTTAGCCCGGAATTAGTAACTCGCACAAATGCCTTCGGATCTTAGTCCGGATGTGGTCACTTAGCACAAAGCCTTTGGGACTTAGCCCGGACATCATTCGAATAACCATGCACATTTAACAATAAATCATGACACATTCGTATTTCATTTTCATTAGCAAAACTCAAACACAAGACACTTATCACTCTTGCAATTTCGGCTCAATAGCCACACACAAAGAGCATGATTTTGATTTGCTTAAAACATGATCTAATCAAATCATAATTTAAGCTCTATTACTCAAGAACTTACCTCGGATGTTGTCGAACGGTTTCGACGGCTATTCGACCACTTTTTCCTTCCCTTTATCGGATTTAGTTCCCCTTTGCTCTTGAGCTTAATTCAAACAAATTTAACTCATTAAAGTCTCGTTTTGCTAGCTTATGGCCGAATATGACAAGGAGTTTGATAGGTCATATGGCCACCTTTTAGCTCAAATACACAATGGTCATACGCATTTTTAATCACATCAAGAATTTAATACAATTCATTCGAACATCAAAAGAGAAGCTCAAGGTACTTAGCCCATATATACATTAGACACTAGAGTCACATATGTACGAAATCACGAATCGAATTCAACATACTAGCTAATATTTCCCCGTAGCCGAATTTTCTAAGTCAAGCTAAAGCCATCAATAGGCTACCTATGGCCGAACATACACATAACTTATGTACTTATTCATGTGGCCGAACATACATGTCTATGTTGGGGCCGATTGCATCACAACACCATACCATTTCAATTTTTGGTCATGGTTAAACAAAAAACTTAATGTCTCACTCAAAAATGCTAAAAAGAAGATTCAAGAATCATCAATCCACCATCACATGCACCATTACAAAGCTTCACTTTTAGCATGAAAATGATATCAACACCAATCCACCTTGGCCGAATATCATCTCCATGACATAGTAAAGATTTGAACCATGGGCTATTTAGAACTCAAGCTAACTACTAAAACATGCATGCATCTCATGGAACATCATCAAACATACCTTAGTCTATCAAACCACCATAGCCGATTTCCTCAAAGCTCTTTTTCCTTCTTTTCTTTCTCCTATTCGGCCAAGAACAACATGAGAGCTTTTCTCTTCTTTTTTTTTGGTCATGCATGAGAATGATGAACACATTTTTTTCTCTTTGTTTTCTTCCTTCAATTTCTTATTAGTTTATTGCCCATGCTTCTTATTTTATTCTTCCATTAACACAACATGTTTCATGACATGTTTTGCCCATGCTTCTTATTTTATTCTTCCATTAACACAACATGTTTCATGACATGTTTTGCCCATGCTTCTTATTTTATTTTCCATTAACACAACATGTTTCATGACATGTTTTGCCCATCATCCCTTGTCATGGCCAGCCACTAGTACTTAAATGGGGGGAAATTGACATGCAAGTCCACCCCTTTGATTTCATGCACTATTAGGCCACTTGCATTTGCCTAGCACATTTCTAAATTTTCTCACATAAGTCCTATCAACTAAATTCACATGCAATTAACTAAATCGAAGCTTAAAACTTTCACACATTTATATTCACATACTTTAGGCAATAATTATCACATTCAAATAATTTGGTGACTCGGTCTAGCGGTCCCGAGTCCGCTTTCCGACTAGGGTCACTTTAGGGCTGTCACAACTCTCCCCCACTTAAGAAATTTTCGTCCCCGAAAATCTTACCGGTAAATAGGTTTGGGTATCGTTCTTTCATCGAGCTCTCGGTTTCCCAAGTAGCTTCCTCGATCCCGTGTTTGAGCCATAACACCTTTACTAATGGAACCCTTTTGTTTCGCAACTCCTTCACTTCACGAGCTAGGATACGCATCGGTTCTTCTTCATAACTCATATCGGCTTGAATTTCAACCTCTGCTGGGCTAATTATGTGCGATGGATCAGATCTATAGCGTCGAAGCATCGAAACATGAAAGACGTCGTGAATCTTTTCAAGTTCAGGGGGCAAAATCAATCGATACGCAACTGGACCAACCCGTTCGGAGATTTCGTACGGCCCAATGAATCTTGGACTCAACTTGCCCTTACGGCCAAATCTGAGTACCTTTTTCCAAGGCGAAACTTTAAGAAACACTTTATCTCCCACCTGATATTCAATGTCTTTTCGTTTCAAATCTGCATACGATTTCTGACGATCTGTGGCTGCCTTCAGACTTTCACGGATTACCTTTACTTTCTGTTCGGCATCTTTAATCAAATCAACTCCGAAAATTTTACTTTCACCGAGCTCGGTCCAAAACAATTTTGTACGGCATTTACGCCCGTACAAGGCCTCGTAAGGTGCCATCTTAATACTTGATTGAAAACTATTGTTGTAAGCGAATTCAATCAAAGGTAAATACCGTTCCCATGAACCACTAATGTAACACCCCGAACCCGAAACCGTCATCGGGGTCGAACACGAGGTGTTGACTGGCTTTACCCTCTTACAAAATTTATTTTCCAGACACTGCCCAATCTGTGTACTAGTCGTTTTAAAATTCATATCTTGAGTTTCGTAACTCGAAAATCAGTTTCGTAATTTTTCCCAGAAACTAGACTCATGTGCCCATCTATGTATTTTTTTCTAGAATTTTTGGTTGGGCCAATTAGTACAGTTTATTAGTCAAAGTTCCCCAAGTTGCAGGGGTCGACTACACTGACCTTTGCCCATTACGACTGGGATATCTCCCTGCACGGGGCTTCAATACTGTTGCCGTTTGTTTCTATGGAAACTAGACTCAGAGAGGAATCTGCACATATATGGTACGACCCCTAATTATCTCTGGTTAATTTATAATGAATTTCCAAAGTTGGAGCAGGGAATCCAGAAACCGTTCTGGCCCTGTCCCACTAAAATCTGATTATCTCTTAATATACTGCCCATATGATCTTTTCGTTACTTCCTCATGAAAACAGACTCATCGAGCTTCGATTACATAATTTATTCATCAATTAATTCCACTCCTACTATTTTTAGTGATTTTTCAATCTCATGACACTGCTGCTGCCAGCATCTGTTACGAAAGTAACTAGGTCCATTTCATGCCTACCCTCGATCCAACTCAATCGAACATTCGTGCCATTTTCGCATGGCTTAAAGTTTACATGCCATAATTCAAACACAACGTACTAGCTTATACATGCCAAAATGATCTTCTAAGCACACTAAGAAGAAAGTACCAAAACTAGCTATCTGGTGTGATGACTTCGTTGACGGCCCGACCCCGCAAAGATTGATGAGTCCAAGCAACCTATAATGGGTGACAAGGAAACACCGGGTGAGTTTATAACTCAGTAAGTCATAAGCAATGCTCTACTATACATCAATAACATTATCACAAGAGGAATAAAATGGAATGAGACAATTTACTCCATCCATACCGAACCATACCATAGTTCCACCAACCTACCGATTCAATTTCATATCAATTCATGCCTTCACAATTCATATACTCATCAATAGGACATTGAAGCATTTTCATAAATCAATTTATTTTCGTTACAATCAAACCACAAAACGGCCTTTCACCCATCCTACGATAAATTTTTATGTACGTGACTTCAAGTATAGTTGTCACATAGGTTCAACTTACCGAGCTCAACACCAAGTATACGCATAGCACATATTAGCCATGTCCTCAAGACACTTACCCGATCCGCTGTCCGCGATCAGCTCAATAGTGTCGCACACATAGTGTCCATAATGATTCACGAATGTATATTGAGCCCGCACACTCAGTGCTATATAATCAACTCGCACATTTAGTGCCACGTAATCAAATCGCACACTTAGTGCTACATAGTCAAACCCGCACACTTAGTGCCGCATGGTCAATTCGCACACTTAGTGCATCATATTCATTTCGCACACTTAGTGCAACAAAGTAGAATCGCACACTTAGTGCTGTACAATTTAATCCCGCGCACTTAGCACCAATCTCATGGTCATAAATGGTTATCCCGCACATTTAGTGCCGAGATCAACAACTCATTACATCTCACCTCATTTATTTCATTCAACAATTTCATCATCACATACGTACATGCATATATATATGTACATTTATTCTTTCCATTCAGCATCAATACACAACATTATGACCATTGAAATAATACCAACTACATGCTTAATGACTTACCTCGTGTTGGGTAAGACGGTTCCAACTCGGCTACTCGATAACCTTTTCTTTGCCTTTGCTCGATTCACCTCCTTTAGCTCCTTGAGCTATATCAATAATTTAACTAGTTTAACCACCTTGCTAAATATTTACAATCCAATCTCACATGTATATGTATGTTAGTATATTCGGCTAATAATCTCATGCAACTACCAAAGCCGAATCAACTAAATATACTTATGTATACACACATATATCATCATCGAAATCACCTAAGCTTAGACATCGATTTTTAATTTCAAGTAAGTTGCCGAATGCAACCTTACTAAATTCTCATGGATTCAATATACCATTACCATGAAATCAACAACCAAATTCATAGACAATTTAGGAAAATCACATTACAATTCTCATATTCAAGCAAAGACCATGGCCGAATGCACATATGACCTCATAACAAAAATATTGAACCTTTGGTTGCCCAATTAGCTTAACATCCATCAAATTTTTAAATCAAGAAGCTCACCTCATCTATAATCAACTCTCAATGCCCTAAGGCATCAAAAACGACATCAAAGAAATACAACCATCCATGGCCGAATGTCCTAGCCGAATTGTTTTAACCATGAGTAACATAACAAGCATAGATCGTGTTTATGGATATACCGTGGCCGATTCAAGCTAATCACCTCCAAAATCATCAACCATTTTCGTTGCATATAACATATATAAACATGAATAAGTTTCATATAATCCCTTAACACATTAATTTCTTTCATCAACAACCTTTTCCTTGAACACTTTCTCATGACCGATTGCTCATGTTATCAACAAGATTCAAAGTTTAAACATGGGCTATTTAAAACATGCATGCATCTCAAAGACAACATCAAACATACCTTAGTCTAACCACCACCATAGCCGATTTTTCTCAAGCCTTTTTCCCCTTCCTTTCTTTCCTCTATTCGGCCAAGGATGTTCAAGAATGAACTCTTTTTTTTTTTTTGTTTTCTTTCTTCAATTCACGGCAACAAGGGGGGGTGAGACCATGTACTTTTTTTTTTCTCCATCACCCTTCTTTCATTATTTAATCACCATGCTTATTATTTTATTATTCTTAACATGCATCACTAGCATAACATGTTGGAGACATGTTTCCACCTATAGCATGGCCGGCCACTACATATTAGGGAGGGGGAATTTGACATGCAAGTCCCCTTTTTCTTCCACATGCACTAATAGGTCCTCATGCATTGACCTATCACATTTTAAAATTTTCTCATATAAGTCCTATTGACTAAATTCACATGCAATCGACTAAATCGAAGCTTGAAATTTTTACACATTCATGATTACATATTCTAGACAATAAACATCACATTCAAACCTTTCGGTGACTCGGTTTAGCGGTCCCGAAACCACTTCCCGGCTAGGGTCAATTTTGGGCTGTCACAACTAAACTCGAGGATGCAACATCTCAACATATCCTCAAGTATCTGAATTATCCGCTCGGATTGACCATCGGTTTGTGGATGAAAAGCGGTGCTAAAATGCAGCTTGGTACCCAAAGCTTCTTGCAATTTCTTCCAAAATCGCGAGGTGAATCTCAGATCTCTATCCGACACGATAGAAATAGGTACCCCATGTAATCTCACAATCTGAGAAATATACATTTCAGCTAGTTTATCCAATGAAAAATCCGTACGTACGGGGATAAAGTGAGCCGACTTAGTCAGTCTATCCACAACAACCCAAATCGCATCTTTCTTACTTGCCGATACTGGCAACCCAGATACGAAATCCATCGTGACTCGATCCCATTTCCATTCAGGTACCATGATTGGCTGGAGTAAACCCGTAGGCACTTGATGTTCCGCCTTTACTTGCTGACATATTAAACACTTCGAAACAAAATCGAAAATGTCTCGTTTCATACATGCCACCAAAACTGGCGTCTCAGATCGTTGTACATTTTCGTACTCCCCGGGTGAATTGACATTCGGCTACAATGGGCTTTGTTCAGAATCATCGAAATGAGTTCTGAATTTCTTGGAACACACAACCGACTTCTGAACCTCAAACAATCGTCATCATCAATTTGAAATTCGGATTCCATATTCGGAACACATTCAGCCCGTTTTGCAACCAATTCATCGTCGACTTTCTGAGCTTCACGAATTTGATGAATCAATAATGGTTTGGCCTTTAATTCAGCTACTAACACATTGTCGGGTAGAACAGACAAGTGTACATTCATCGCTCGTAAAGCAAACAGTGATTTCCGGCTTAAGGCGTCCGCAACCACATTAGCCTTTCCCGGGTGGTAATCAATGACAAGCTCATAATCTTTCAACAACTCAAGCCAACGTCTTTGTCGCAGATTTAAGTCTCTTTGAGTCATCAAATATTTGAGACTTTTGTGATCCAAAAATACATGGCACTTTCACCAAATAAGTAATGTCGCCATATTTTTAAAGCGAATACGATGGCAGCTAGTTCGAGATCATGGGTCGGATAATTTTTCTCATGTGGCTTTAATTGTCTCGACGCATAGGCCACAACTCGACCTTCTTGCATCAATACGCAACCTAACCCAAGTAGGGACGCATCACTATAAATGACAAACTCTTTACCTGATTCGGGCTGCACTAGAATTGGAGCTTCGGTCAAATAAGTTTTCAGTTGATCGAAACTTTTCTGACATTTCTCCGTCCATTCGAACTTAACATCCTTTTGAAGTAGCTTCGTCATTGGTGTGGCTATCATCGAGAAACCTTTTACAAACCGTCGGTAGTAACCGGCGAGTCCCAAAAAGCTCCGAACCTCAGTAATATTCCTCGGAGGCTTCCAGTTAAGTATGGCTGAAATTTTGCTCGGGTCAACTCGAATACCCGATGCAGATACCACATGGCCT
This sequence comes from Gossypium hirsutum, assembly GCF_007990345.1. NCBI lineage: Eukaryota > Viridiplantae > Streptophyta > Magnoliopsida > Malvales > Malvaceae > Gossypium > Gossypium hirsutum. The sequence continues at coordinate 52,868,211 of NC_053426.1, read as the reverse complement.
AAGAAGCTAACCTCTCTTAACCAGAACTCACACTTACTGAACTTAGCATACAACTGCTTATCCCGTAAAATTTGCAACACTAATCTCAGGTGCTCAGCATGTTCGGTCTCATCTCTTGAATAGACCAAGATGTCATCAATAAACACAACTACGAACCGATCCAAATATGGTCTGAAGATTCGATTCATCAAATCCATAAATACCGCAGGGGCATTAGTGAGCCCAAACGGCATCACTAAGAACTCGTAGTGACCATATCTCGTTCTGAAGGCAGTTGTGGGTATGTTCGAATCTCGAATTCGCAACTGATAATAGCCCGATCTCAAATCTATTTTTGAGAACACTGAGGCTCCCTTCAGTTGGTCGAACAAATCATCGATACGCGGTAACGGATATTTGTTCTTTATTGTCACTTTATTCAGCTGACGATAGTCAATGCACAACCTCATGGTTCCGTCCTTCTTTTTCACGAACAATACTGGTGCACCCCAAGGTGAGAAACTTGGTCGAGCGAAACCTCTATCCGTCAACTCTTGCAACTGAGCTTTCAATTCTTTTAACTCGGTTGGTGCCATACGATACGGAGCTATCGAAATTGGCGTAGTTCCAGGTACAAGCTCAATACCAAACTCTATCTCCCGAACAGGTGGTAAACCCGGTAACTCTTCAGGAAAAACATCCGGGTATTTACAAACCACCGGCACAGATTCGGGTTTCTTTTCTAATTCTTTGTCATCAAGTACATACGCAAGGTATGCTTCGCACCCTTTTCTTACATATTTCTGGGCCAACATTGAGGATATTACAGCTGGCAACCCATCCAAGTCCGTAGACTCAACTCGGATTACTTCGTTATTTGCGCACCTCAAATCAATAGTCTTGCTTTTGCAATTCACAACCGCATCATGCACGGTCAACCAATCCAACCCGAGAATAACATCAAATTCATCAAACGGCAAAAGCATCAAGTCCGCCGGAAAACAGGAACCTCGAATTACTAGGGGACATTTCTTACACACTTTGTCGACAAGTACGTAACGACCCAAGGGATTTGACACCCGAATTACGAACTCAGTAGACTCAATAGGTAAAGTCTTACTGGATGCTAAGGTTTCACATATGTAAGAATGAGTAGAACCAGGGTCAATCAAAGCAATTACATTAGTATCAAAGAGAGTAAAAGTACCGGTAATAACATCAGGCGAAGAAGCATCCTCGCGGGCACGTATAGCATAAGCTCTAGCAGGCGCACGAGCCTTGGATCTGGTCGTAGCATCTCTAGATCCTCTCTGACCACCACTAGCATTGCCCGTATTTCTAGATGGTCTACCTCGAGCAGTGGTAGCACCCGGTTTCCCACTCTGATTTACATTCTGTTCAGACAACCTCGGGCAATCTTTAATGAAGTGGTCAACTGATCCGCACTTGTAACAGGAGCGGTCATGGAATCTACAACTCCCCGAATGCCATTTATCGCAATATCGACATTCCGTTCTGTCTCGACGTTCATTCCCAACACTGGCGACCGAAGTGCCTCGTGTACCCACAGGGGGTCGATCACGATCTCGTCTAAAAAGGCCCGAAGTGCCTCTAGACCGGCCCACATCATCTCGAAATTTCTTCGATGCCTGTTGAAGAGACTTTCCCGAGGATCTTTTATGAAACTCTCCAGTTCCCACATCAACTTTTTGTTTTTCTTTTCTAAGCTCTTCGGCTTTACAAGCTCGCTCGACAAGTACTACGAACTCTAATATTTCAAGAATGCCAACGAACATTTTATATCTTCATTCAGCCCATCCTCGAAGCGTTTACACATGATAGCCTCGGACGAAACACATTCCCGAGCGTATCTACTAAGTCTAACAAATTTTCGCTCGTAATCAGTAACTGACATAGAACCTTGCTTAAGCTCAAGAAATTCCTTCCGTTTTTGATCAACAAATCTCTGACTGATATACTTTTTCCGAAACTCAGTTTGGAAAAAATCCCAAGTTACTTGCTCTCGGGGCACAACAGAAGTCAGAGTACTCCACCAATAGTAGGCAGAATCACGTAGCAAGGAGATAGTACACTTTAGGCACTCATCGGGTGTGCAAGATAGCTCGTCGAGTACCCGGATAGTGTTGTCCAACCAAAATTCAGCTTGCTCGGCATCATCGCTGTCCGTAGCTTTAAATTCAGTAGCCCCATGTTTTCGGATTCTGTCAACTGGGGGCTTATTTGACCTTATTTGGTCAGTTTCCGGAGGTATTGTAGGTGCGGCGGTTGTATTAGTCGGGAATGGAGGTTGTGGAACAGCCGTATTAGTTCGAATGTATTGGTTGAACCAATCATTCATCACGCTATAGAAAGCTTGTCTAGCTTCATCATTCGGGTTACTAGCATTAGGTTGAGAGTCCACCGGCGCTGTCCCTTGTGCGGGAGCAGGCGCTACACTCTCAAGATCATCAGCTACCGCTCGGTCGGGATGGGGATCCATTACTATAAATAAACACATTTGCAAATGTCAGAAATCACCACACTATCAAATAATCACATAAAATGGCATGTATAGCTAGACCCAACGCATTACGGTAGTCCTAGAATCGACTAAACCGTAGCTCTGATACCAATAAAATTGTAACACCCCGTACCCGAGACCGTTGCCGGAGTCGGACACGAGGGGTTCACAGACTAAATTCGCTTACTATCGCTGTCCATTTAAAAAAAAATTTCCAGACAGCTGGCTAACTGTGTCGCTGTCACCTTAAAAATCATATCTTGAGTTTCACAACTCAAAAATCAGTTTCGTGATTTTTCCCTGAAAATAGACTCATATTTCCATCTACATATTTTTTTCTAGAATTTTTGGTCAGGCCAATTAGTACAGTTTATTAGTTAAAGTCTCCCCTGTTACAGGGAGCGACTGCACTGACCTTCATGCATTACGATTTGGATATCTCCCTGCACAGAGCTTCAATACTGATGCCGTTTGTTTTTATAGAAACTAGACTCAGAGAGGAATCTATACATATATGGAATGACTCCTAATTATCTCTGATTAATTTATAATGAATTTCCAAAGTTCGAACAGGGAATCCAGAAACCGTTCTGGCCCTGTCTCACGAGAACCTGAATATCTCTTAACATACTGTCCATATGATCGTTTCATTACTTTCCTATGAAAATAGATTCATCAAGGTTCGCTTACATAATTTATTCACTATTTAATTCCATTCCTACTATTTTTAGTGATTTTTCACATCCACATCACTGCTGCTGCCAGCATCTGTTTTTTTAAGGTAAACTTTACCTATTTCATGATCCTCCATGGATCAACTAGAGTTTGTCATACATATTCCAAAAGTGATCAAGAATAACCCTTCCCATGGCTAATCGTTACCAACATTTCCATACCTCTCGACGGACAACATACAAAACGATTATAATGCTATGATCAAAGTATATTTAAGCCATTTTCGCATGGCTATCCAAATTTACACAAAACCGAAGGGTACATGACCAACAACAAAAGGGTAGTCCTATACATGCCATTTCAAAGTTCAACCAAAATTGTACCAAAAGGGGGCTTTGATAGTGTGGGAGACTTCGACTTCCAAAAATCCCGAGTCCGATAGCTGACGAGCCAAAATCTATAAAACAGAGAAACAAAGAAACGGAGTAAGCAATTTGTGCTTAGTAAGTTTTGAGCAAGGATTCCAGCACAAGAAAAGTATAGCATTCATGTAGCTAAACAGATAATTTCATATGCACAAATTTTCAATATCATACTTACTTCACATTACCAACCCTTATATTCATACACAAAGATCAACTTAGCCAAAGGCCGGTAGCTCATTTATCAACTGAGCGAATACTTATTTGTAAGGGCTCAACTAATTCAAAGCACATACGAAACATACCTCAATGTTGGGATGCTACAAGCGTATCAACTGAAATTTTTACAGCAAGATCGTTCATTCCCAAATCACGTACCTTCGGAATTTAACCGGATATAGCTACTCGTTCAAATGCCTTCGGGACATAGCCCGGTTATAGTAACTCGCACAAATGCCTTCGGGACTTAACCCGGATTTAGTAACTCGCACCAATGCCTTCGGGCTTAGCCCGGAATTAGTAACTCGCACAAATGCCTTCGGATCTTAGTCCGGATATGGTCACTTAGCACAAAGCCTTCAGGACTTAGCCCGGACATCATTCGAATAACCATGCACATTTAACAATAAATCATGACACATTCGTATTTCATTTTCATTAGCAAAACTCAAACACAAGACACTTATCACTCTTGCAATTTCGGCTCAATAGCCACACACAAAGAGCATGATTTTGATTTGCTTAAAACATGATCTAATCAAATCATAATTTAAGCTCTATTACTCAAGAACTTACCTCGGATGTTGTCGAACGGTTTCGACGGCTATTCGACCACTTTTTCCTTCCCTTTATCGGATTTAGTTCCCCTTTGCTCTTGAGCTTAATTCAAACAAATTTAACTCATTAAAGTCTCATTTTGCTAGCTTATGGCCTAATATGACAAGGAGTTTGATAGGTCATATGGCCACCTTTTAGCTCAAATACACAATGGTCATACGCATTTTTAATCACATCAAGCAATTTAATACAATTCATTCGAACATCAAAAGAGAAGCTCAAGGTACTTAGCCCATATATACATTAGACACTAGAGTCACATATGTACGAAATCACGAATCGAATTCAACATACTAGCTAATATTTCCCCTTAGCCGAATTTTCTAAGTCAAGCTAAAGCCATCAATAGGCTACCTATGGCCGAACATACACATAACTTATGTACTTATTCATGTGGCCGAACATACATGTCTATGTTGGGGCCGATTGCATCACAACACCATACCATTTCAATTTTTGGTCATGGTTAAACAAAAAACTTAATGTCTCACTCAAAAATGCTAAAAAGAAGATTCAAGAATCATCAATCCACCATCACATGCACCATTACAAAGCTTCACTTTTAGCATGAAAATGATATCAACACCAATCCACCTTGGCCGAATATCATCTCCATGACATAGTAAAGATTTGAACCATGGGCTATTTAGAACTCAAGCTAACTATTAAAACATGCATGCATCTCATGGAACATCATCAAACATACCTTAGTCTATCAAACCACCATAGCCTATTTCCTCAAAGCTCTTTTTCCTTCTTTTTCTTTCTCCTATTCGGCCAAGAACAACATGAGAGCTTTTCTCTTCTTTTTTTTTTGGTCATGCATGAGAATGATGAACACATTTTTTTTCTCTTTGTTTTCTTCCTTCAATTTCTTATTAGTTTATTGCCCATGCTTCCTATTTTATTCTTCCATTAACACAACATGTTTCATGACATGTTTTGCCCATGCTTCTTATTTTATTCTTCCATTAACACAACATGTTTCATGACATGTTTTGCCCATGCTTCTTATTTTATTTTTCCATTAACACAACATGTTTCATGACATGTTTTGCCCATCATCCCTTGTCATGGCCGGCCACTAGTACTTAAATGGGGGGAAATTGACATGCAAGTCCACCCCTTTGATTACATGCACTATTAGGCCACTTGCATTTGCCTAGCACATTTCTAAATTTTCTCACATAAGTCCTATCAACTAAATTCACATGCAATTAACTAAATCGAAGCTTAAAACTTTCACACATTTATATTCACATACTTTAGGCAATAATTATCACATTCAAATAATTTGGTGACTCGGTCTAGCGGTCCCGAGATCGCTTTCCGACTAGGGTCACTTTAGGGCTGTCACAAAAGGGGTTGCCAATAATGAGATTTTCAAAGTTGTGTGAGGCAGAGTCAAAATGGCTCTGAAATCCCCTGTTCAGTATTCGGAAAATCATTATAAATCGTACAAAAATGATTATAAGATAAAATTTTACGCTTAGACTCGTTGATGAGTCTAATTTCAAACAAAATAAACGAAAACACATTTTGAATTCTGTACAATGAGAAATTAAATTCTTAGTGGAGAGTAGTCAGAGTAGTCAAGCAGTAAAATAGGGGAAACTCTGAGAAAAATCTGGTATTGATTGGCCAAACCAAAAATTCTGAAAATTTTGTGGATAGAGGATATACGAGTCTATTTTCATGGAAAATTAGCGGCACATAATTTGGAATTTCGTAACCCCAGTTACAAATAATTTAACGACTGTTGCTCAGGAAAACAGCTTGTAGAGAATTTGTGGTTATGTTGTAAACATGGATAAAACTTGTTTTAGTTGATCATAAGCTATTGATTAAACCCATACTTGAATTCTAAATTGTGATATTATAAAATGATATATGAGTGTTAGATGGATCTTTGATATTAAAATTTGTGAAATTGTAAGTTTATAAGTATTCGAATATGAAATGATAGTATGGCTTGAAATTGAATTATTCATTGGAAAATGATAGATGTAGATTCAGCCAAGACAAAGTGAAAGTATATGTGGTATGTGAAGTATATTTGGATAATTGTGATGTGAGTACATGAAAATTTATATTTTGATTTAGGATTTTATGTGATGGATGTGAATGTGTATACATGAGCTAAGGCCGAATGGCAAATGTGATGAATGTGAACATGCATTTGTGTGCTAAGGCCGAATGGAAAATGTGATGAATGTGAACATGCATTTGTGTGATAAGACCGAATGGCCAATGTGATGAATGTGAACATGTATATGTGTGATAAGGCCGAATGGCCAATGTGATGAATATGAACATGCATATATGTGATAAGGCCGAATGGCCAATGTGATGAATGTGAACATGTATATATGTGATAAGGCCGAATGGCCAATGTGATGAATGTGAACATGCATATGTGTGATAAGGCCGAATGGCCAATGTGAAGAATATGAACATGCATATATGTGATAAGGCCGAATGGCCAATGTGATAAATGTGAACATGCATACATGTGATAAGGCAGAATGGCCAATGTGATGAACGTGGATGTGTATATATGTGGGAAAGCCGAATGGTTAATGCGAAATGTGTATGAGATGGATATGTGGTAAAGCCAAATGGCTAATGTGAGATATGTATGAGATGTGTATATATATTGTGGCCAAATGACAAACGGCGGAAGGTGTGTTTTATTAGATATTTGATGAGGTAAATGAATTACAAATATGATAGTCGATGTGAATTTTGTAACATGTGAATAAATATGTATGAAACTCTATGATGTAAACTCGGGATTAAAGACTGGATGACCATATGTGGTGACTATGTCTGGGTTAAGACCCGCTGACTTCGTGTGGAGATTTCATCTGAGCTAAAGGTCTCGCCGATAATCCGAGTAGAGTTTAAAGCTATAAGACTTCGCTATAAGAATTGCTTATAAATATATTCAATGCGAAAGGTTAAACAGGTATGTACTCCAAGTTTATATGTGAGCTTGATTTAAACTAAATCATAAGGCAGTTATGTGATGCATACGTGAGCAATCTATGAGACTATTCTTATGATTATATGACATCGGATCAGTGTGAGAGGTTATGTGAAATTATACAATATATCTATGTCACATGAGCTCACTTTTATGTGAAAGTTTATCTGCCTATTGTATATGATGAGATGTGCATATTCGGTAAAGGGATAGTATGCCTGAAGGAAGAGTGAAATAAAAATACGAACAACTATGTTATAATTTGATTATTATCTGTTGACACTGCTTAAAACTTACTAAGCATTGTAATGCTTACTCCGTTTACTTTGTTTCCTCTGTTTTATAGATCTCATTTGGAAGCTACAGGCTCGGGGATCGTCAGCAACTAGTCACACTATCACTATCCACTGCTTGTTACTGTTATGTTTTGAATTATTTTATGTCATGTATAGAATAGACTAGTGGCAGAAGAATATTTTGGTTAATGTATATAAGCCATGCGAAAATGGCACCTTTTGAATGTTTACTTAGAGAAGTTTAAATTTTATTCCTGGCTGTGCTTAGTACTTATTTAAATGAATGATCTTTATTTCAAGAAAAAGTTCAAAATTTTACGGTTCTAACATGAGTTATAAGTCCGGTAATGCCCCTTACCTATTCCGGCGACGATTACGGGATAGGGGTGTTACATTCCAACCTTAGACGGATCGGGGCTGCGAGGGGCTCGGAGGAAGCCACACACATTGTTTATGTTACAATTTTGATTATTACTTTTAAATGTTTTATGTGGGTTGTAGTAAAGCCGTTGCAATTTTCTGGATTTCAAATTTGGAATTTTATTTATTGTTCTTATAATTGCTAGTATTAGAACACGGTTTTCCAAAGCAACTACTGTTGTTGAAAACATCACGTAGACGCAATCGTTTTTAAATTAAGCTTCCGCAACTGCCAGGATTTTTACAAAGTTGTTAAGAATGTTTTTCAGCTGAGGTTTTCTAACAAGGTTTAAAAAGGGTATAAGTTTTTAATTATTAAGAAGGGTTTTTAATGGAAACATGGTTTTCGAAAAACACTTCAATGTGACACGCCAGATTCGAGCCAAACTTATAGTCCGGGTTTGGGGTGTTACAATGTGGCATTCTTTCTTAAATTATATGGCATGCTTATCTCATGTATTCATGACATATTATGACAATTTTATAATTTTAACATTCAATTATTCACAAGAGCCAATCAAACAATTTTGATTCTCAATAGTTTTTCTTTTAATGGAAAAATCAAAGAAGTGAATGTGAACCGTACACCAGGTAGGTTCCTAGGAAAGGGACGTGAGTCATATTTGACCACTTAAAAACCAAGCTTTTCCTTGCCATATCCAATCCTAGACATGTACCTTCTCATTACCATACTTCTCACAGTAATCGAATTATGCAGAGAAGTGAATGGAACAATACAACACATGTATTTTCTCATTACTACACTTTTTATATTTAATAGATCAATTGTGGATCATCTCATACATATATAACACAATTATATCATAATAATTATTAAATAAATATATAAAGAGATGAGTAGTAAAATAAAATTCCCAGCCAATGTTTCCATGGTTTTATTTCTAGAAAATAAATGAAAAACCAAAAAGAGTTATATATTTTTTCACCACAATGTATTCCTTCTGTCTTCGACCAACATCGCTCCATCTTCTCCTCGTCATGGACTCCTTTTTTGAAAAAACTACATTTATGTCCTATTTCTATTTCCAGCTCACAAGAATTCCATAAATAAAAAATAATCATACGTGGAGATGATAGTCCATGGTCTATTTCCTAACAACCACAACCTTGGAAAACAAATAATAATTATTATATAACAAGTATATATAATATTGCATTCATTCAAATACATTCCTTTAAACATGTGAATAATTATAAGAATACCACATCTTATCAAATATTAATCAAATAAGATGAAGAGAGGGATTCAGTCTCAATTTACACCATAAACATAGCACAACCTGGCTCTTGATACAAATTGTTAGAAAAAGACTAGTTTAAAAATGGCTTTCTTGCACATCGGAAAATTTTGATTTTGAAAACTGACCTGGTTTGTGATATTTATGGAAATAAACCTTAGAACAAAATCATACCTATGTTTTTGAATAAACTAATCCCTGATGTTTTCCAGATTTCAACCAAACGATCTTCTTTACTATTCTCGTACCACGAACTGCTTCGAGTGTGGGCTCGAACCTATTGAGTTGAAACACAAAACTAGAAAAAGTTCTCTCTTTTTGAGGTGAAAACAAAAATTATCTCTTCCTTATAGAAACTGGTAGAATTGTTATCCTAGAAAAGTATATTTAATAGTTGAGAATTAATTCTCTCTATTTTTCGTTAGAATAACAATCTTTCAAAAATTATCTTAATAGCTCTATGGGTGCCATCTATTTATAGGAAGAAAAGTTAGAACCCTTGTTCAGTTGTAGTGGCTTAATTGAAATAGAAAAAAAACTTCCTACTTAGAGTAGGAGAGGGGTGGACGACACACCCTAGTATTCCTACTAGGGTTGCCGCCCCCTTCATGTTACATGAGGGGTTTTTGGCCTATCTGACATCGGGTCTAATTACTAGTACTTCGTGGGCCTTTTTGACCTGAACTTTGTAATGTGATCCAACTTAATTCAGTTTTTCTATTTACAAAAATAAAGTTTAATATTTATATATAAAACAATTTTCTCATCCCTATTTTACCTCCAACAAAACTTTTGATGATTTTACCTCTGACAAAATTTTGACAATTTTGGCCCTCGTACAATTTCGAGAAAATATGTTCAATATTTCACAACTCAACATGTTCACTACCACCAAATGGTTTATTTTCATTTTTGGCCTTCAAAAATTAGTCCAAAAACATAAATTTATTCTTTCGATCCTTTTTAAGTAATCCATATAGGATTGTAAGTTTCCATTTCCATTTTTTGAAACCTACATTCATTTCCAAATGATTCCATTTCTCCATTTCAGAGGAAACCATAATCATTCTTGAATGTTTCCAAATTCCTTTTTTTCTATTCATTTCTAATCTAAACACGCAATTCACTTCTGGTTTCAATGAGCCAGTGAAGGGACTAATTGGACATATGTAGTTGAGGTTCAAATAATTTATAATTAAGTTCAGGCTTTTTGCTTATTAATTATAAAGTAATTTAATCATAAAGTCATTCCACTATAGTATCGAGACTGAGCTTTCCCCAACGACATACCATTACGAAAGTATCTACTTAGTGCTCGTCAAATGACCATGTCATAAGTGTGTTACCCTCATAGGATATTATTGATCTCTATGGGATAATATCTGTTCTACCAGTATGATCTTATTTTATCTCATGGTAACTATTACATCTTCCTTCATGAAAAGTGAATCACTAGCTGAGAGTGATCAAGTCATCCATCACAAGGATGAACAACCTATGTTTTAGGCTATAAAACTAACACCCCTTATCCAACCGAATCGCCAGACCTGCGTAATGAGATGCTACAACAAATACTAAAAAATTTCAAATAATTTATTCACATAATTCTCAAATAAATATTAAATAATCACATATGAGCATGCATAAATGCATTATTTAATCCATTCTAGATAAATATTGAATATACAGAAGCTTAAAAACAATTCGAGAATGAACATGGACCAATTTGAATAAAAAAAGTTGGGAAAAATTTGGAAATAGGGGACACACGATCGTGTCCCAAGACCGGGTGTGGATGAGTCACATGGTCATGTAGAAGAACCGTGTAACAACCTTATACCCTATGAAATTTGGGTCACACTACCGTATGGGTAGATCGTGTGACATAGCTTAGCATGTGTAACTCAAGAACATGGCTGTGTTGCCAGACCGTGTGCAATAAAAACTACCAAAATTCACAAGCCACGTAGCTGTGTCTCCAAACCGTGTAGGGCACACAACCGTGTGCCAAGCCATGTGTTAGACCATGTTTACCTATAATTACCTTTCAAAACAAGTTTTCTAACATGCTTCACTTAGGCTACAAGTCATCCATTTTAAACCATAATCAATCATTCCCAAAACAATCAAAACAACCCAATTTCATCATTTATAATCACCATCCCTAGTGCCTAATTAGTATGCCACAATTGGCACCTCAATCAACAATTTAAAGCCAACTAAATGAATATATATACAAATGCATCAATATTCCTTTAAGGCATCTCAACAATTTCCATCATACAAAACACAACCAAAAGAACATACAAATACCAATTTAATAGTCACTAAATAATATATCCATCTTCAACTTCTCAAGCACTAGTTAACCATTCAATCAATCCCCAACATTAAGCATTAACTTACCAAAACATCCCTAAACATAACCTAAATTTATATCATCCATCATTCACATCCAAGCATCAATCAAAACGCAATGCATATACCATTGACATTATTTCACCCATTTGAACATTAGGCATAAAACAAAACAACCTAACAAGTCATCAACAACAAGATCATTAACATCACATACATGCATATATAAATATTCATAGTGATCAAAATGCCAACCAAAAACATAATGACCATTATAAGTATAAAAACATTCCTAGGCACATGCCAAGATAAAAAAGAACCATCCGCCAACACTTGAGTTAAGGATTGCTACTGGATGCTGGATTGACAATAAATTCTTTAAGTACCTAACCTATGCACCCTATGCACGAAAAACAAAATCGTATGCTGATTATAACTTAGTGGTATTTCTATAACCTGAACATTAAAACATAATACATGTCATAAATATGCTTAAGTTAAATAAAGATGATATGCAATAGATCAGTCTAATATGCCAATTCTCATAGTCATTAACTTTCACAAACTCATGTTACTACTATTAAGATATGGCATCATATTTCATGAATCATTTAATAACATAACACCTATAATGACAAATTCCATATCAATTTTCGATCTCATGAATTCATTGGTCATAATCATTCAATATTCACAATCCAGTCCACCATTTTGTGTCCCGTTCATTGATTATTTTAATATTTTACCATTTATTTCCCTATTAACACGACTTAGACTCGAACATGGACAGATACACGGATCCAACCAACACACCAGTTTGGCACCCAGTGCCTCGTCCAATAAATCCAAAGTAAATAGTTGCACCCAGTGCTATAACGAAGTTTGACACCTAATAACTCATTGGTTAAATCGAAGCAATTTGGCACTCAGCGCCTGATCGACTCGTAGTTGAAGTAACCCTGAACTCTTCCTATCCTATAACATGCTAACTATATCTAATTCTACTCGGATAGTTAACAGGGTTCCTATTTCGTATTTCATTAGCATAAAATATCTCATTCACCATTATTTTTATCATAACAACATTATATCATCATATTACCTACTCAGTTTCACATTTGAATAGTATATATACATTTTTCATAAACATTCAATTTAGTCCTCATATATATCAATCAATTCAATTCAACCCAAATAATTTCTTAATCACAAATGACTCACCTTGTATTCTTACCGTACAAAAGCAGTTCAAAATGCCACAATTTTACAAGGAGTTCAGATTGTAGAAACACAAACTATAAACTTCGAGCTATTCGTCAACAACTTTGTCTTTTCTTTTCTTTTTCGAGGAATCCAGGTCGTCGTTAGCTATAGATTAAAAAAACACAGAAAATCATCAATGTACGACCATTTTCATATTCAATTTCTAAATTATGAAAATTTTGTATATTATTCAATTTAGTCCCTAACACCGGGACTAACATAACTTTCACTTTAAATCTCTAATTTCTATATTGTTTTCACTCTAGGCCTAATTTAACTTCCTATTTCACATTTCTACTACTAAATTTGAAATTTGTGCATTTTAGTTCTTATTGCACAAATTTAACAATTGAATTTATAATTTAGTCCTTTATCAATTCTAAACTTAAAATTTATCAAAAGAACACCTCAAACTCCAAACATTCAAGAATGACACCATCCTAAATCTTTAAAAATTCCAAAAATTACGACATTAACCAGCTAGTTTGAAGTATTGGGATTCCAAAAACATAAAAAATTACAATAAAATGACTAAATTAAACTAACCAAATTAGGGCTTGAAATTTTGAAGAACTCAACCGTGTGTCTTCTACCTGGTTCTTTTTTCTTCAAAATGTTAAAGAATGAAAAGAAAAATTAATATTTCTTTTTCAATCCACTAACATATCATCTTTTAAAGTAATTAACTTTTAATTTTATTTTATTAAAATTTTTATCGCATTTTTAATCTATTACACCTTTTTGTCATCCACTATTAATAAATCATTGGTCTAATTGCTTTAAAAGTCCCTTATTCAAATTTGTTGTGACAACCCAAATTAGACCCTGGTCGGAATGTGGTTTCGAGACCACATTACCGAGCCAAAAATTTATTTTTGTGTTTTAATTGCATAAATTTTTGTGTGACAGTGAATATATGAGAAATTAAATGCTTAATATTAGCTTTAGGATTGTGAATTAATTCAAAAAGGACCTAGTTGACGAAGTTAGAAAAGATGATAGATGAATTATAAGGAGTAAGTAATAATAGGGTGAGGAAGCATGGCTTTGCATGTCAAATTGCCCATAAAATACATGGTGGCCGGCCAAGGAGTGATGATGCTCCACTCATTCTAATTTAATATGTTTTCTTTTGGTTAACAAATGATGGGGATAATAATAGGAAAGTGAACAAAAAAAATGGGTGTCATACTTGCCATCTCCTAGCCGAAAAACCAAGAAAAAGAAGGGGAGAAAAACATGGAAAGAGTTCGGCCATTGCTTGTATCTAGGAGGAGTGTTTGATGTTGTGGCATGAAAATGAGGGAGTTTGAATGCTTAATAAGGAGGGAAGAAGGAGTGTTCATGTTTTCTTTCTTTTGCAATTGTCGTAACTAGAGGAAGAAGAGGAAGCAAGATTCGGCCAAGGTGGTCCTTTAGATCAAGGTATGTTCAATGATATTTTTGGAAGTTTACACAACCTTTGGGTGATGAGTCTAAATTCTATCTATCCCATGGTTGGATTTGGGGTTGTTGGAGAGTTAGGATTCGGCTAAGGAGCTTAAAAAAAATTTTAGTTGATACCTTGATGCTATTAGCATGCTAGTTATATGGATGTGTTAAGTTGCTTGTTATGTTAGCATGAAAGTTGAAATTGTTAAGCTATTTTGTTGGAGGTGCCGAATTTAGGACTAGGAAGAGAATGAGTATTCGGCTAACATAGTGGAAAGGTGGGTGTTGCTGATTGCTAGATTTAGACTATGGGAGTGGCTATAATGGGCATTAAGATGTGGAACTTAAGAAATGTAATTATATGTGGATTTACATGATGTTATAGTTGACATTGTACATGTATACATACATTCGGCCATCTAATTGAGTATGAAGGTGGTGTTAAATCTAATTGTGATGCCCATTCCGAAGTATATATATACATATATATGTATATATACACAAGTATGCCCATTCGGGATGTTACCTTTAATTATGTGTATAATCGACTAAATGGGTAATTAGTGAGGATGGTTGCCGAATATACAAACATACATATGCATGTGTAATTGAATTATGAATGTTTAGCAAGATGGCTAAACTAGTTGATTTATTGATTAAGCTCAAGGAGTTAAAGGAGGAGAATCAAGCAAAGGCAAAGAAAAGATCATCGAGTAGCCAAATTGGAACCGTCTTACCCAACACCAAGTAAGTCATTAAGCATATAGTTGGTATTAATTCAAATGGTCATAACGTTTATGTAATGATGCTGAATGGAATGAATAAATATATATATGCATGTACGTATGTGATGATGAAAGTGTTGAATGAAAAGAAAAGAGGTGAGATGTATTGAGTTGTTGATCTCGGCACTAAATGTGCGGGTATAAACATTTATGACCATGAGATTGGCGCTAAGTGTGCGGGTTTAAATTGTGCAGCACTAAGTGTGCGAATTGACTATGTAGCACTAAGTGTGCGAGTTTGACTATGTAGCACTAAGTGTGCGAGTTTGACTATGTAGCACTAAGTGTGCGAGCTTGATTATGTAGCACTAAGTGTGCGAGTTTGATTATATAGCACTAAGTGTGTGAGTTGATTATATAGCACTGAGTGTGCGGACTTATTATATATTTTTGAAACATTATGGACACTAAGTGTGCGACGTTATTGAGTCGATCACGGACAGCGGATCGGGTAAGTACCTTGAGTTCATGGCTAATAGGTGCTATGTCTATATTTGGAGTTGAGCTTGGTAAGTTTGAACCTATGTGACAAATATACTTGAAGTCACGTACATAAGATTTATTGTGGAATAGGTGAAAGGCCGTTTAGTTGTATGATTGTAACGAAAATAAAATGATGTTTGAAAATGCCTCAAATATCCTATTGATGAGTATACGGAATGTGAATGCATGATTTGGTATGAGATTGAACCGATAGGTCTGAGGAACCATGGCATGGTTCGGTATGGATGGAGTAACTAGCCTCGTTCCATTTTATTTCCTATTGTGATAATGTTATTAATGGATGGTAGTGCATTGCTTATGACTTACTGAGTTATAAACTCACTCGGTGTTTCCTTGTCACCTATTCTAGGTTTCTTGGACTCGTCTCTTTTTGCGTGGTCGGGCCGTCATCGAAGTCATCACACCGGATAGCAAGTTTTGGTACTTTCTTCTTAGTTGGCTTAGGAGAACATTTCGGCATGTATAGGCTATTATGTTGTGTTTGAACTTTGGTATGTAATCTTTTAGCCATGCGAAAATGGCATAAATGTTCGGTTGGGTTTGGATTCATAACGTTAGGTCGCAAATCTTGATAATTCGACCTTTTTATGCCATACGTCATGGTTGATTATTTTGGTGTTAAAATTCATGATATGGCAATAGTGTAGTAGGGGGAAGTTTGACAATGATTAGCCTTTGGCATGGCTAGTCATGATCATAATTGGTGATATGTATGATGAATTACTAGTTAGATCAAGGAGAAATCATGAAATAGGCATAGTTGCTTTCGTAACAGATGCTGGCAGCAGCAGTGACGTGAGATCGAAAAATCACTAAAAATAGTAGGAGTGGAATTAATTGATGAATAAATTATGTATTTGAAGCTCGATGAGTCTATTTTCATATAGAAGTAACGAAAAGATCATATGGACAGTATGTTAAGAGATATTCAGGTTCTCGTGAGACAGGGGCAGAACGGTTTCTGGATTCCCTGTTCCGACTTTGGAGATTTATTATAAATTAACCAGAGATAATTAGGAGTCATGCGATATATGTACAGATTCCTCTCTGAGTCTAGTTTCTATAGAAACAAACGACATCAGTATTGAAGCTCTGTGCAGGGAGATATCCAATTCGTAATGCGTAAGGGTCAGTGTAGTCGATCCCTGTAACATGGGAGACTTTGACTAATAAACTGTACTAATTGGCCCGACCAAAAATTCTAGAAAAAATTATGGAGATGGGCATATGAGTCTAGTTTCAGGGAAAAATCACGAAACTCATTTTCGAGTTATGAAACTCAAGATATGATTTTTAAAGCGACTAGTACGCAGATCGGCAGCTTGTCTGGGAAATGTCGAATAAGTGGTTTGAAGTCTGTTAACACCTCGTGTTCGACTCCGGCGACGGTATCGGGTTCGGGGTGTTACATTTAATTGGTATCAGAGCTATGGTTTAGTCGGTTCTAGGACTACCATAGCACGTATGAGTCTAGCGATACATGTCGAATGTTAATGTTTAACTGTGTGATGACTTCTGACGGTTAAAATTTTATGTTTTGATTAGTAAATGGATCCCGGTGTAGAAAGAATCTTAGCGGATGACGTTGAAAGTGTAGCGGCTGCTCCTGCACAAGGGACACCGCCTATTGAACCTCAGTCATCTGCGAATAATCAAGGTGAGGGGGCTAAACAAGCCTTCTTTACCATGATGAATGAGTGGGTCGCGCAGTATGCCCGAACCAATCCGGCTGTCCAACAATTCCCGAATTTGAATAATCCACCCCCGGAGCGAGTAATGCCATCAGTTACTGATCCTGTGAGGCTGAGTAAGCCACCTGTAGACTTGATTAGGAAGCGCGGGGCTGAGGAGTTCAGGGCCATAGTTACTGATGATGCTGAAAGGGCCGAGTTCTGGCTTGATAACACCGTTCGGGTGTTCGATGAACTGTCATGCACACCTGATGAATGTCTAAAGTGTGCTGTATCTTTGTTGCGAGACTCAGCCTACTATTGGTGGAGGACCTTGATTTCCATAGTCCCGAACGAACGAGTAACTTGGGACTTCTTTCAGACGAAATTTCGGAAGAAATATATTAGCTAACGGTTCATTGATCAAAAGCGTAAGGAATTCTTGGAACTCAAGCAAGGCCGTATGACAGTATCTGAATACGAACATGAATTCGTGAGACTCAGTAGGTATGCCCGGGAGTGTGTAGCTGATGAGGTTGCTATGTGCAAAAGATTCGAAGAAGGATTGAATGAAGATTTAAAGCTACTAATGGGTATTTTGGAAATAAAAGAATTCGTAACACTAGTCGAACGAGCCTGCAAGGCGGAAGAACTTGGAAAGGAGAAGAAGAAGGCTGAATTTGAAGCTAGAGACTATCGTAAAAGATCGACGGGTAAAGCTCCGTTCTTAGCTGTAAAGAAGTTCAAGGAGGACAATAATAAGTCGAGGACGACTGCGGGAATTTCCATCAGAGCAAAACCATCGACGGGCTCTCGAGCTACTTCGGTAGCTAGTGTGGGCAATAATCGTCAAGAGAAACCTGAATGTCCCCAATGCGGAAGACGACACCTAGGTGAATGTTGGGGTAAGTCTACTAACAGGGCCTGTTACGGATGCGGTTCGAAGGACCACTTCATTAGAGATTGCACGGAGCTTGATGAGAAGAATAAGATTCAAGGTGCAAGACCTAGTGGAGTGACAACTAGAGGTAGACCACCGAGAATTTTAGGAGGTAGGGATGGTAGTCAAAGAGGGGCCCCTGATACGGCTGTTCGAGCCGAGAACCGTACTCCTGCTAGAGCATATGCCATTCGCGCACGAGAGGAGGCATCCTCCCCCGACGTCATCACTGGTACCTTCACTCTCTTTGATACTAATGTGATTGCATTGATTGACCCTGGCTCTACTCATTCATATGTATGCGAAACCTTAGCATCCAGTAAGACTCTACCTGTTGAGTCTACTGAGTTCGTAATTCGAGTGTCAAACCCTTTGGGTCAATGCGTACTTGTTGATAAAGTGTGTAAGAGATGCCCTCTAATAATCCGGGAATCCTGTTTTCCGGCCGATTTGATGCTTTTGCCGTTTGACGAATTTGATGTTATTCTTGGTTTGGATTGGTTGACCGCGCATGATGCGGTTGTGAATTGCAAAAGCAAGACTATTGATTTGAGGTGCGCAAATAACGAGATAATCCGAGTTGAGTCTACGGACTTAAGGGGGTTGCCAGCTATAATATCAGCAATGTTGGCCCAGAAATATGTAAGAAAAGGGTGCGAAGCATACCTTGCGTATGTACTTGATGACAAAGAGTTAAAAAAGAAACCCGAATCTGTGCCGGTGGTTTGTGAATACCCGGATATGTTTCCTGAAGAATTACCGGGTTTACCACCTGTTCGGGAGGTAGAGTTTGGTATTGAGCTTGTACCTGGGACTACGCCGATTTCGATAGCTCCGTATCGTATGGCACCAACCGAGTTAAAAGAGTTAAAATCTCAGTTGCAAGAATTGACGGATAGAGGTTTTGCTCGACCAAGTTTCTCACCTTGGGGTGCACCAGTATTGTTCGTGAAAAAGAAGGACGGAACCATGAGGTTGTGCATTGACTATCGTCAACTGAATAAAGTGACGATAAAGAACAAGTATCTGTTACCGCGTATTGATGATTTGTTTGATCAATTAAAGGGAGCATCAGTGTTTTCAAAGATAGATTTGAGATCGGGTTATTATCAGTTGCGGATTCGAGATTCGGACGTACCCAAAACTGCTTTTAGAACGAGGTACGGTCACTACGAGTTCTTAGTGATGCCGTTCGGGCTCACTAATGCCCCTGCGGTATTTATGGATTTGATGAATCGAATCTTCAGACCATATTTGGATCGGTTCGTAGTTGTGTTCATTGATGACATCTTGGTCTATTCAAGAGATGAGACCGAACATGCTGAACACCTGAGATTAGTGATGCAAATTTTGCGGGATAAGCAGTTATATGCGAAGTTCAGTAAGTGTGAATTCTGGTTGAGAGAGGTTAGCTTCTTGGGTCATGTGGTATCCGCAACGGGTATTCGAGTTGACCCGAGCAAAATTTCAGCCATACTTAACTGGAAGCCTCCAAGAAATATTACCGAAGTTCGGAGCTTCCTGGGGCTCGCCGGTTATTACCGACGATTTGTAAAAGGTTTCTCGATGATAGCCACACCAATGACGAAGCTACTTCAAAAGGATGTTAAGTTCGAATGGACGGAGGAATGTCAGAAAAGCTTCGATCAACTGAAAACTCATTTGACTGAAGCTCCAATTTTGGTGCAACGCGAATCAGGCAAAGAGTTTGTCATTTATAGTGACGCATCCCTACTCGGGTTGGGTTGCGTATTGATACAAGAAGGTCGAGTTGTGGCCTATGCGTCGAGACAATTGAAGCCACACGAGAGAAATTATCCAACTCATGATCTCGAGCTAGCCGCCATCGTATTTGCTTTGAAAATATGGCGACATTATTTGTTTGGTGAAAAGTGCCATGTATTTTCGGATCACAAAAGTCTCAAATATTTGATGACTCAAAGAGACTTAAATCTGCGACAAAGACGTTGGCTTGAGTTGTTGAAAGATTACGAGCTTGTCATTGATTACCACCCAGGAAAGGCTAATGTGGTTGCGGACGCCTTAAGCCGGAAATCGCTGTTTTCTTTACGAGCGATGAATGTGCGCTTGTCTGTTCTACCCGACAATGTGTTAGTAGCTGAATTAAAGGCCAAACCATCATTGATTCATCAAATTCGTGAAGCTCAGAAAGTCGACGATGAATTGGTTGCAAAACGGGCTGAATGTATTCCGAATATGGAATCCGAATTTCAAATTGATGATGACGATTGTTTGAGGTTCAGAAGTCGGTTGTGTGTTCCAAGAAATTCAGAACTCATTTCGATGATTCTGAACGAAGCTCATTGTAGCCGAATGTCAATTCACCCGGGGAGTACGAAAATGTACAACGATTTGAAACGTCGGTTTTGGTGGCATGGTATGAAACGGGACATCTCCGACTTTGTTTCGAGATGTTTAATATGTCAACAAGTGAAAGAAGAACATCAAGTGCCTTCAGGATTACTTCAGCCGATCATGATACCCGAGTGGAAATGGGATCGAGTCACAATGGACTTTGTGTCCGGACTGCCATTGTCAGCAAGTAAGAAGGATGCGATTTGGGTTGTTGTTGATAGACTGACTAAGTCGGCTCACTTTATCCCCGTGCGTACGGATTTTTCATTGGATAAACTAGCCGAATTGTATGTTTCTCAGATTGTGAGATTACATGGAGTACCTATTTCTATCGTGTCGG
Organism: Gossypium hirsutum; assembly: GCF_007990345.1. NCBI lineage: Eukaryota > Viridiplantae > Streptophyta > Magnoliopsida > Malvales > Malvaceae > Gossypium > Gossypium hirsutum. Next base: position 52,847,149 of record NC_053426.1, on the reverse strand, counting down.
ATAGAGATCCGAGATTCACATCGCGATTTTGGAAGAAATTGCAAGAAGCTTTGGGTACCAAGCTGCATTTTAGCACCGCTTTTCATCCACAAACCGATGGTCAATCCGAGCGGATAATTCAGATACTTGAGGATATGTTGAGATGTTGCATCCTCGAGTTTAATGGTTCATGGGAACGGTATTTACCTTTGATTGAATTCGCTTACAACAATAGTTTTCAATCAAGTATTAAGATGGCACCTTACGAGGCTTTGTACGGTCGTAAATGCCGTACCCCAATATTTTGGACTGAACTTAGTGAAAGTAAGATCCTTGGGGTTGATTTGATTAAGGATGCCGAACAGAAAGTTCGAGTAATTCGCGAAAGTTTGAAAACCGCTTCGGATCGTCAAAAGTCGTATGCGGATTTGAAAAGAAAAGACATTGAATATCAGGTTGGAGACAAAGTATTTCTCAAAGTTTCACCCTGGAAGAAGGTGCTTAGATTTGGTCGTAAGGGCAAATTGAGTCCGAGGTTCATCGGTCCGTACGAAGTATCCGAACGAGTTGGACCCGTTGCATACCGATTAATTTTGCCCCCTGAGCTCGAAAAGATTCACAACGTTTTTCATGTCTCGATGCTTCGACGATATAGGTCCGATCCATCGCACGTAATTCCTCCATCGGAGATCGAGATTCAATCTAATTTAAGTTACGAAGAAGAACCAGTTCGTATTTTAGCACATGAAGTAAAAGAACTACGAAACAAGAAAATCTCATTAGTGAAAGTACTGTGGCATAAACACGGAATTGAAGAAGCCACTTGGGAACTTGAGGACTCTATGAAGGATCGATATCCAAAATTATTTACCGGTAAGATTTTCGGGGACGAAAATTTCTTATGTGGGGGAGAGTTGTGACAACCCAAATTAGACCCTGGTCAGAATGTGGTTTCGAGACCACATTACCGAGCCAAAAATTTATTTTTGTGTTTTAATTGCATAAATTTTTGTGTGACAGTGAATATATGAGAAATTAAATGCTTAATATTAGCTTTAGGATTGTGAATTAATTCAAAAAGGACCTAGTTGACGAAGTTAGAAAAGATGATAGATGAATTATAAGGAGTAAGTAATAATAGGGTGAGGAAGCATGGCTTTGCATGTCAAATTGCCCATAAAATACATGGTGGCCGGCCAAGGAGTGATGATGCTCCACTCATTCTAATTTAATATGTTTTCTTTTGGTTAACAAATGATGGGGATAATAATAGGAAAGTGAACAAAAAAAAAAGGGTGTCATACTTGCCATCTCCTAGCCGAAAAACCAAGAAAAAGAAGGGGAGAAAAACTTGGAAAGAGTTCGGCCATTGCTTGTATCTAGGAGGAGTGTTTGATGTTGTGGCATGAAAATGAGGGAGTTTGAATGCTTAATAAGGAGGGAAGAAGGAGTGTTCATGTTTTCTTTCTTTTGCAATTGTCGTAACTAGAGGAAGAAGAGGAAGCAAGATTTGGCCAAGGTGGTCCTTTAGATCAAGGTATGTTCAATGATATTTTTGGAAGTTTACACAACCTTTGGGTGATGAGTCTAAATTCTATCTATCCCATGGTTGGATTTGGGGTTGTTGGAGAGTTAGGATTCGGCTAAGGAGCTTAAAAAAATTTTAGTTGATACCTTGATGCTATTAGCATGCTAGTTATATGGATGTGTTAAGTTGCTTGTTATGTTAGCATGAAAGTTGAAATTGTTAAGCTATTTTGTTGGAGGTGCCGAATTTAGGACTAGGAAGAGAATGAGTATTCGGCTAACATAGTGGAAAGGTGGGTGTTGCCGATTGCTAGATTTAGACTATGGGAGTGGCTATAATGGGCATTAAGATGTGGAACTTAAGAAATGTAATTATATGTGGATTTACATGATGTTATAGTTGACATTGTACATGTATACATACATTCGGCCATCTAATTGAGTATGAAGGTGGTGTTAAATCTAATTGTGATGCCCATTCCGAAGTATATATATATATACATATATATGTATATATACACAAGTATGCCCATTCGGGATGTTACCTTTAATTATGTGTATAATCGACTAAATGGGTAATTAGTGAGGATGGTTGCCGAATATACAAACATACATATGCATGTGTAATTGAATTATGAATGTTTAGCAAGATGGCTAAACTAGTTGATTTATTGATTAAGCTCAAGGAGTTAAAGGAGGAGAATCAAGCAAAGGCAAAGAAAAGATCATCGAGTAGCCGAATTGGAACCGTCTTACCCAACACCAAGTAAGTCATTAAGCATATAGTTGGTATTAATTCAAATGTTCATAACGTTTATGTAATGATGCTGAATGGAATGAATAAATATATATATGCATGTACGTATGTGATGATGAAAGTGTTGAATGAAAAGAAAAGAGGTGAGATGTATTGAGTTGTTGATCTCGGCACTAAATGTGCGGGTATAAACATTTATGACCATGAGATTGGCGCTAAGTGTGCGGGTTTAAATTGTGCAGCACTAAGTGTGCGAATTGACTATGTAGCACTAAGTGTGCGAGTTTGACTATGTAGCACTAAGTGTGCGAGTTTGACTATGTAGCACTAAGTGTGCGAGCTTGATTATGTAGCACTAAGTGTGCGAGTTTGATTATATAGCACTAAGTGTGCGAGTTGATTATATAGCACTGAGTGTGCGGACTTATTATATATTTTTGAAACATTATGGACACTAAGTGTGCGACGTTATTGAGTCGATCACGGACAGCGGATCGGGTAAGTACCTTGAGTTCATGGCTAATAGGTGCTATGTTTATAGTTGGAGTTGAGCTTGGTAAGTTTGAACCTATGTGACAAATATACTTGAAGTCACGTACATAAGATTTATCGTGGAATAGGTGAAAGGCCGTTTAGTTGTATGATTGTAACGAAAATAAAATGATGTATGAAAATGCCTCAAATATCCTATTGATGAGTATACGGAATGTGAATGCATGATTTGGTATGAGATTGAACCGATAGGTCTGAGGAACCATGGCATGGTTCGGTATGGATGGAGTAACTAGCCTCGTTCCATTTTATTTCCTATTGTGATAATGTTATTAATGGATGGTAGTGCATTGCTTATGACTTACTGAGTTATAAACTCACTCGGTGTTTCCTTGTCACCTATTCTAGGTTTCTTGGACTCGTCTCTTTTTGCGTGGTCGGGCCGTCATCGAAGTCATCACACCGGATAGCAAGTTTTGGTACTTTCTTCTTAGTTGGCTTAGGAGAACATTTCGGCATGTATAGGCTATTATGTTGTGTTTGAACTTTGGTATGTAATCTTTTAGCCATGCGAAAATGGCATAAATGTTCGGTTGGGTTTGGATTCATAACGTTAGGTCGCAAATCTTGATAATTCGACCTTTTTATGCCATACGTCATGGTTGATTATTTTTGTGTTAAAATTCATGATATGGCAATAGTGTAGTAGGGGGAAGTTTGACAATGATTAGCCTTTGGCATGGCTAGTCATGATCATAATTGGTGATATGTATGATGAATTACTAGTTAGATCAAGGAGAAATCACGAAATAGGCATAGTTGCTTTCGTAACAGATGCTGGCAGCAGCAGTGACGTGAGATCGAAAAATCACTAAAAATAGTAGGAGTGGAATTAATTGATGAATAAATTATGTATTCGAAGCTCGATGAGTCTATTTTCATATAGAAGTAACGAAAAGATCATATGGACAGTATGTTAAGAGATATTCAGGTTCTCGTGAGACAGGGCAGAACGGTTTCTGGATTCCCTGTTCCGACTTTGGAGATTTATTATAAATTAACCAGAGATAATTAGGAGTCATGCGATATATGTACAGATTCCTCTCTGAGTCTAGTTTCTATAGAAACAAACGACATCAGTATTGAAGCTCTGTGCAGGGAGATATCCAATTCGTAATGCACAAGGGTCAGTGTAGTCGATCCCTGTAACATGGGAAACTTTGACTAATAAACTGTACTAATTGGCCTGACCAAAAATTCTAGAAAAAATTATGGAGATGGGCATATGAGTCTAGTTTCAGGGAAAAATCACGAAACTGATTTTCGAGTTGTGAAACTCAAGATATGATTTTTAAAGCGACTAGTACGCAGATCGGCAGCTTGTCTGGGAAATGTCGAATAAGTGGTTTGAAGTCTGTTAACACCTCGTGTTCGACTCCGGCGACGGTATCGGGTTCGGGGTGTTAGATTTCTACCTTATAGTTGAATAAAAATTAAAATTTTAACACTTATGCGATTTAGTCCCTTTACCATAATTAAGCACTAATTCGAAAAATTTACCAAACCAAAATTTAATTCACTACCAATATAACTCTATAAAAATTTAATAAAAATATTTACGAGTGTGGTTCACAAAATTTGGGGTTCTAAAACTAGACCTTTTGACAGCACTGATGTAACAACTTGTTTTCCAGTGGTGTCAGAAATAGTGGCTTCAGGGCCACAAATTTGATGTGTAAGCTCGTAAATATTATTATTTAATATTTACGAATAATATATGGTGTAATACTAAAATTTGATTTGATGATTTTTGGTTAAATGGAAGAACAATTAGGTTCAAGTGGTATGAGCCTAAAGTCAAGTGGTTTTGGAAATGAGGTATTGGGACCTCGTTTCTATAAACCGAGCTGTAAATATTTTTATAAATACTTATGGAGTGTTATTAAGGTTGTATTAGAGTTTCGTTAAAAAAATTTGATGTTTATATAGTTAATTACGCGAAAAGGACTATGTAAAAGTTGTAAAAGTAAGTTGCTATTAGATAATGGAGTCAAATGGCTAGGGAAGGATTAATAAGGTGACTTAAATGAAAAATATACCATTTAGCATTATAATAGACGGTTTTGATGGCAAATTTCATGAAATTTAAGTAGTTAATAAATGACAAAATGATAATTTAATTAATAAAGGGATAAATGAAAATAAAATTAAAACCATCATCTTAGAAATTTAGCAGCTGAAACACCATGGCTAGAAGATTAATTTTCTCATGCATGGTAAGCCATTTTCACCCGTTTCTTTTAATTTTTATATTTTTGAGATTGTTGCAATTAGGTCCAGCTAGTTCATACCTTCGTTTTTGAAACTGTTAAAGATTTTGAATGTTACCATTGATTAATACTTGTGATTTTAGATGTTAAATGATGAATTTGAAGTATTAGTTGTAATTTATAAGTATTTTCTTAAGTGAATTTTGATAAATTTAACGATGAGGGATTAAATTGTTGAAATAGAAAAAATACAAGGATTTAATGTTAAATAACAACAATATGAGATTTATTGGATGCTATCAACATTCGGCTAGTGTGAATTTTCAATAAAATTGGTTTATTTGCATGATTAGGACATAGGGATTAAATTGAATAAAAATGAAAAGTTGAGGGTAATTTTGTAAAAATCTCAAAAAGAACTAAATTGAATAAAATGAGTTGGATTTACTATCTAAATTGAATAAAATGAGTTGGATTTACTATCTATGTTAATGAATTGAATGAAATTATCAATTTAGATTGAGAACAAGTGGAAAATCCAGGAGAAGAGAAAATTACCAAATAGCCCCTAACCTAGTCATTATTGCAAACTAGCCAGGTAAGTTCGTATGAACTGTACTTGGTATAATGTTGTTTAAATTGAATGTTTATTATTATTATTTAATGTAAATGAATCAATATATATGAATGTATCCGCATTATGACAAATTGACGGTTATCGAGTCCTGTTTGTCCTGTTTGAACCTTAGGAATATGTAGGATACAAATGATATGTCATTAGGGTTACCATGTTTCCGGTGCTAGTGTTGAATGTCCTATCAATGGTTGAGGTTGTAACAACGCATTCTCGATAAAATTGGAACAGTGGTTTCGAGACCACATATCTGAATACGGAAAGAAAAATTATTTTAATACTATTATATGATCTACAATATGATAATAATATTGCGTGAAAATTTCGTAAAGAAATTTTATCGATTATATATTTAATTTGATAAAGGACCAAATTGCACAAAGTGCAAAACTCAATAGCTAAAGGGATTAAATAGCTATAGAACTTAAAATTGGAGGTCCTTATATGGTAATTAGACCATTAAAAAAATACTTAGTTGTTAAGGATGATGATTCATCTATGGAAAATAAAATTAAAGAAAAGGATTGGAAAGATGAAAAAATAAAGATGATAAATAATAAAAAAGATGAAAATATCATCATTTATCATCATCTTCCCCAAATATTTTGCATGGAAACTTAGGAAAGAGAAAGCAAGCTTTCTTGGCCAAATTAGGTAAGTATTCAAGTCCTGTTTTTAGTAATTTTATATTTTTGAGATAAGGACAACTTAATTTAGCAATTTTGGGGATTAATTTGTAAAGTTATCAAAGTATGAAAATTTTTCCATGGATTAATATGCTGAAATTTTGAAATTTATGGTGAAATATGAAATGCTATTGATAGATAAACAACTTTTACAAAGTGAATTTTGATGAAAATATGATTTAGGGACTAAATTGAAAAGTTGTAAAAATCATGGAAAAATTTTGAATTTTATGATATACATGAGCTATAAATTTTACATCTAAGAATTGGCTACGCTTGAAATAAGGATTTAATTGCATGAATTTCATTTTCCGATACTAGGGACAAAATCATCATTAATTAAAAGTTTATGGGCAAAATAGTAATTTTGCCTAAGATGTGAATTGGACTGAATTGAGTTTAAATTGTATTTGTAACAGTCCAGTTTTAGATAAATTAGAACAGTGATTTTGAAATCACAAATCCGAAGTCGTAAAATTATTTTAATATTATTTTTCATTTTTACAGCATGATATATTAGATGTGTGAAAGTTTCAAGTGAAAATTTTATCGTTTGTGTGTTTGATTTAATAAAATGACTTAATCGTATAAAATGCAAAAGTGACTTAATCGTGTAAAATGCAAAAGTGACTTACTATTGTTAAAGTGCTATATTGCTATGGCTTTTATAATGTGAGATCCTTATGTTGATATTATACCATTGAATTTATGAGAGGACTTTTATAGACATAGTTAGTTCATTATTAAAGTTATTTCATTAAGGGCAAAGTGGTAAAATGTGTAATAATATGTAATTTGTACACTTGGGGGGTTTGATTTAGGTATGTAATTTGCTCGTTTTTGATAATTTTTACGTTTTTGAGATCGTTGCTTCAAATACTAGCTAGCCCATGCTTGAATTTTTGAATTGGTTGTGGATATTGTGATTTTCCATTGTTGATAGCTTGAGATTTTTGTGGATTGTTATAATTCGGCTCAAGTGAAGTAAATATGGTTGATGGATGTGTTTTGTAATAGCCTAAAATTGGGTCTAGTTGGAACAAAGGTTTCGGGACCACAAAATCCGAGATAGAAATAATTATTTTACGATTATTTTGAGGTCTATGATATGATTGCATGATTGTGTGAAAATTTCGTGAAGAAATTCTATGCATAAAGTGCTCAATTTGAAGTTAGGGACTAAATTGAATAAGTTGCAAAACTTGAATTCTAGAAGTGTCTAGTATGAAATTTCTTTGAAATATTAATTAGGAGGTCTTAAATAGAAATTTTACCAATTTCTAAGTGATGGAAAAAAATTGGACATGGATGGAATTTTCGAAAGTTTAGTAAGGAAGGGCATTTTGGTCATTTGGTAATTAAAAGAAATAAAAAGGGAAAATAAAGCCAAAATTGACTCATCTTTTTCATGGAGGCCGAAATTAGCATGGGGGAAGCCATGGCTAGGGTTTTCAAGCTTTCCAAGCTCAATAGTAAGTCTGTTCTAATCCCGTTTTTCAAGTTCTTTACGTTTTGGGAATCCCGGTAATTTGATTAAGCTTATTCTAGCAATAATTTAAGCTAGGGTTCATATTTGGAAAAATACCCATAGGTGAAATGTGTTTATTTTGCTGTTTTATGATAGAATATGAGGTTTTAAATTATGTTAGACAACTTGTGCTACTCAGTTTTGAGTGAAAACGAGTAAAAGGGCTTAATCGGTAAAAATACCTAATAGTCATAAGTATCTGTTAGAGTGAGAATTTGATGTTGCCATAGAAGGGAAAAGTGATTATCATGTCATAAAACATAAGATTAAGGGATGAAGTTTAATTCCTGAGCCTAAAGGGCAAAAGTGTAATTATGCAAAAGTTTAGGGGCAAAATTGTAATTTTTCCAAACTTTGAGTTAAGGACTATTTTGAATAGTACATTAATTAAATAAGTAAAATATGATGTTTTATATCCCGAAAAATGAGATCTGAACCTAGAATGAGAGAAAAATCAAAAATTGGGAAAGTTGGTAAAATGGCCGTTTTAGTATCGAGGTAAGTTCATATGTATAATAAGCATTAATTTATGCATGTTTCAATGTAAAATTGATATATTTATTATGATTTCTGAGGTGTTGAAAGTATGTAAGTTGGTATGATAATAATACAGCAATAATGCTGTAATTTATATTTGAAAGTTAAATTTAGTGAATTAATTGAATTATGTTAAATTAAATGATTATGGTGCCAAGTTTATGAATTGATTTAAGAATATGTCTATGGTACATGAAGTGCGCTGAAATATAATACATAAATGTGATTTCTATGATTATGGATATTATGGGAAATTGTAAGTTCATATGATTTTTAATAAGGCAATGTGTAATTTAATGTTATTGCCTTGATATTAAATGAGATGTAAGTTTATATGTAAGTAATACATAAATATTACTTGAATTATGATATTTTATAATAATATTGGAAATATGTTTGTGGATAATTACTTGATTGGTGAAATTGTTAGAAAAGAGAGAGAAATCCCGGTCGAACCTTCGGAAAGATTGGATGATACAGATAGTATGTAGCTAGGTCACATGTATGGTGCTGAGTGCACATCATGTGTCCAAGAGAGCTACAAGACATTATGATGTAGCTAGGTCGCATGGGTGATACTATGTGTACACCATGTAGACAAGAGAGCTACAGAATATATGTAGCTAGGTCGCATGCGTGGTTCCAGGTGAAGTACACCATGTAGACAAAAGAGCTACGAGATAAATTGGCTAGGTCACATGGGTGGTACTGAGTGTTCACCATGTGTACAAGAGAGCCGAACTATATGATGGGTGGAGCTATGTGCTGAAACCACCAAGTATCGAGGATTGATCTGAAGTGTTCAATGGGAGACTCTCTATATATTGCTTTGTGAGTTTTGTGATGAATAAGTGCAGGAACTTGGTTATGTGAATGATGTGTTCATTAAGTGACCAGGATGTGTTAAGGTTATAAACAAGTAAGTTATACATGAGGATGATTTTATGGTGACCTTGTGATCATGGGCCTATACTTATGATGTATGAAATGTGGTGAAAATGATTGGTGATATGTATGTTAAAATGAGGTTAATACAAAGAAAGTGTGAAAGAGTGAATTAGCAATAAAACTGTTTTGGACAGTAGCAGTGACGTGATTTTGAAAAATCACCAAAAATAGTAGAAATTGAATCAGAGACTGAATGAGATACAAAATTAAATATTAGTGAGTCTATTTTCACATAAAAGAAACAGAGTAAGAAAATGAGTTCTATATTTTGAGATATTTATGTTTTTGTGAGACTGGTTCAGAATGACTACGTGATCCCCTATTCTGATTTTGGAAAATCACAAAAATTTGGATAAAATAATTAGAGGCTTAAACTTATATTTTTAAAATCCCTAATGAGTCTATTTTCAAGATAAATCAACAAGAACATTATCCGAGTTCTGTACTGTGAGATAATTAATTTTTAGTGAAGAGAGGTTAGAACCATCAGATAGTGAAATAGGGGAAATTTTAATGAATAAAATGTACTAATTGGATAACCATCATGACATGTATATATATATGACTAGTCTCAATGTAATGCTTGTTGGGTATGGAGTTGAATTGAAATGTTTCAGGCAAACATGTTATTTTGCGCATCTGAATTGTGGTATTTTATAAAGATATGATCTAGTTTTAAATATGAATGCTTGATGATTAAGCTAAAGATATTTGGTAAGATGATAATCTTGGTATAAATGTATAAGTGGTACTATAATAAACAAGGTAAAATGAGTATGAGAGACACATGTATGATGACATACAAATGCTATGTTTGTGGTTTAATTGAGAATATTTAATCATTAAATGAATACCATGTTATATGCTTTTGATTTTGTATAAGTGTGTAAGAGATTAAGGTTGACCAAAGCTTGGAAAATAGCCTAGGTATATTCCACACAGGCAGAGACACGACCATGTGTCTCAGCCGTGTATGGAACACGACTTTGGGACACGGGCGTGTGGAGCCTTAAAGCATGAAATTTCTAAGATTTTCGTAAGTTCTCGGTTTAGTCCTAAACCCTTTCTAAAGTATGTTTTGGGCTTCGTAGACTCAAATAAGGGACTATGTGTAAGTGAATGAACGTTTTGGAATATGAATGAAATTTTACGGCCCGTATTTTAGTTTAATGTTTGTATGTTTGTCCAGTAACGCCTCGTACCTTATCTCGGCCTCGGGTACGGGTAAGGGGTGTTACATGTTTTGGGTGTGGTTTAATATTGACCTATATTTTGATACATAATTTGTTTATGTATTTGGTTTGGCTGATGATAGGTAAATAAAAATATATGCCTATGTCATGATATTTAGTGATTCGGCATGTAAGGGTCAAATTACTTATATAATGTTTGATTACAAAATGTGTTATGTATAAGTAATTGTATGTTCGACTATGGTATTTGACTATTTAGGCTCGGTTTACAATGACAAAGAATGTATATAATTTAATTGTTATATGGAAGTTAAATTGGATGACCGATTATAAAATAAATTGCTGGGTTGTGTATATGCATTTTAGGCACGATAATTAGTATGCGAATTGAGTGCACTCTAAGTTGTTACTTGTGCTCGAAATGGTCACTTTTATATTGATGCATTGGGTATAATTTTTTATAGGTTAACTTGCTAGCCAAATAGAGGATAGGAAAAATGGCAATGTTTGCACATGTTTTATGCTTGAATGGTTGGATATTTAGGTTCAGATTTTTAATGGCTTATTAGATGGATTAAAAGGACGACGTTTAAACAAAATTTTTTGTATGTGAACTAGGCATGATATGTTTTATTATTAGTGTTCCAAAATGGTCTAAAATTGATGTGGTTAAATGTGCATAAGGTTTTAATGTTTAATGAAATATATTTGATCATTTTGTGAAGTTTTTAATGCCGCATATGCTAATGGACCAAAAGCCTTGTGATATGATTTATTTGGTTTAATATGCGCATGTATAGAATTATGAAGTAAAATGTTTGATTTTTTTTATTAAGTATTCGAATACCATTAAAGTGATGAGCATATAATTCGTGTTATGTATTTATAAAGGATATATTGTATGGCTTTGAGGCATGTTTATTGGTTTGAAAATATGATTAATAATGTATGTTTAATATTTAATTAGCCATGTGCATTATATATACGAATATGACTTGTGTGGTTATGTGAATGCTCGAAACTGTGCTTTTGTTCAGTAATGCCTCGTGACCCTAATCCAGCGACGGATACGGGTTAGGGTGTTACAGTATTAGATTGATGTTAAATTTACTCGTATAGATCCGAATAGACCAAATTCGGAGTTAGAATGAGGAAAAGAGGAAATTTTCGAATTAGTAGATTTTATGTACACGAGCATTTATTAATGTAAGTTCATGTAACTAAATTGTATATATTTGTATGTTTGAAATGAGTATGTTTCTGTGAATTATATAATGTCATAAATATATGAAATGATCACATATCCAATAAAGCCCGATAAATGTTAAATCCCGATAAATGATTGAATTGAATATTGTATGTATGAATTAGTAAATGTTATTGACATGAAATTAATTACATGTTCGATAATGCTGAAAAATGTTAAATCCCATTTGAATAATGAAATTCGATGGATACAAGATTTCCCGTATTGATTATGGTCATGCATATGTTGCGGGTAGAATTTAGCTCAGACGAGCAATCCTGTTATAGCCCTCTCAAGCATCCTGTTATATAGTTCCTACGAGCATCCTGATCGGTAGTGATTATGCATGTGTTGCGCATTACTACCGCTCTGTGTGAGCATCTTATTACATGATTCGATCGGTTGTGATCCAGCATATAATGCAGGCACAAACGTAGCTCTATGTAAGCATCCCGATATAGGCTTTTATGAGCTTCTTGACATGGCTCGCTTGAACTCCCTGTTACCTTATCCGGTGCTTCCTGATAATAACTCTTCGGAGTTACCTGATAAGCTTTATGAGCTTCCTGAGTAAAATTCTTATGACTTTCTTGATTTGCCCGGATAAGTGTCCTGTTACATGGTTACATGGCTCATCTGAGCACCCTGATATGTGGCTCGAGAGTGTGCTCCCTGGTTATTTGCCCTGAAGGATACCCCTGAATATGAATTGTCAGATCTTGATTTGTACACCTCGAGTGTACTACCTATGTATCCATCGATATTTCGAATAAATTCAAAGGGTAAAAGTCCTGACGTGAAAAGATATGAACATGAAATGAGTTAATACATGTATCTACCTAAAATACATGAAAATGATGATACATGATAAATGGAAATACAAGGTGATAATATATGAACGTGGAATTTTTTTAATAAATATGTTCATCCATGAATATAGATTAGTACACCTTAAATGTATTTCCCGTGGGACATTGATATTTCAAATGATTTAATGTGTAAATTTCTGATATGAAATAATCTAAACTTTAGATGAATTATTATGATGGTGTAATTGAAATACCTAGATAAGTTTGTATATGTTATATAAATTCATGATGTGAAAAGTATATGAATATGAAATTTAGTTATTGTCGAGCCATACATGGTTCCTGATATTTATATGAAATATATGACTGATAAGGGTGATAAGGATATGTGTTAGGGCTCGTGATTCAGTTGACTGAATATGCCTTGTATGTTTATATTGAATTTAATTGAATGGTAAGTTTATTACCATGTTATACAAACTTACTAAGTATATTATGCTTACTCTGTTTTATTTTCCCCTGTTCTATAGTAATTCGGAAGCTCGTTGGTTTTTAAGCATTGGCGGAGATCACTCACACTATCCATCGGCCCATCTTGGTATATATATGGTAAATTAATTATGGTTATAATGATATGTATAGGTTAATTAGCCAATGTTGACATGAAAATATTTGGGTTATAACTAGCCATTGGAATGGCTAGTGATGGACATGTATGGTATATGCTTGAAATGGTGGATTGATAAAAATTATATTGGCATATTAATGATTGAATTAAGTTAGCATATTTGATAAAAAATGTATATAAGTGAACATGGTAATTTAAGTAAATCTGTATACTTGGTTATATGAAGTATAATATCATGTATATGACTTGAATTTTAAGTTGGTTTAAATGACCTATATTGACTTGTGAATATGTTAAAGTGTTGGTATAGGTGGATGACAATGTGAGTGAGAAATGTGGCTTGGAAAATAACCTATTTTTCTCTATATGGGCAGAGGCACGGGCGTGTGTGTCTGCCGTGTGTGACACACAGCCTAGCACATGGGCGTGTGATCTAGCTGTGTATCCCCTATAACTTTAAAATGTCAAAACAGAATGCTTAGAATTGATCACACAGCCTGGCACATGGGCGTGTGGCTTGGCCATGTGACCCCTGCACCTACACACAGCTTAGCACACAAGCATGTGACTTGGCCGTGTGACCAAAGTTAGAGAGTTACACGTCCTAAGACACGGGTGTGTCCTTGGCTGTGTGAACCACACGACCTGACCATACGTGTAACACCCCTTACCCGTATCTGACGCCGGGACAGGGTATGAAGTATTTCCGGACATACATACAATTGTTCAAGAAAAATCGAGCTAGAATATCCTTTTCAAAACAAAAGTCATTCAAACACATGTGGGACGTCCCTTGTATGGACTTACAAGGTCCAAAACATACATCAGAAGTAGTTCGAGACCCAATCGGAAAATTTAGGGAAACTTGGGAAATTTTCTTAAATACAAAGTCACACGCCAGTGTGAAATGGGGACACGCTCATGTCCACAGGCCGTGTAACTCTCTGACTATGACGTCAGCACCAAAATAAGGTCACATAGTCGTGTCACATGCCTGTGTGGCCAGACCATATGGCCAAATTAAATTAAATGATTTTTCATAAAAATGGTGCAGACTTCACACAGCCAGAGCACACGCCTATTTGGTTAGGCCGTGTCTCTCACATGGTTAAGACAGTCGCCCGTGTCTTAGCTCGTGTGTTTACTGCTGGGTATTCTGACTTATAAAATTAAGGTGCAGGGGACACAAGGTCGGATCACACACCCATGGGGCAGACTGTGTGTCGCACACGTCGGTGTGTCTACCCGTGTGGACAATTTCAAGGCTATTCTCCAAGCCTTTTTGCCACCCTTTAAGGACTCATTCATTTGTACATGTTCTCAGCATTCAACCATTCACATTTGAACTACTCCAATATCCAAATCCATGATTAAATTATGTCCCTAATGCCTCCATGCACTATCTCAATTTTTTTACATGCATTTCCTAATCTTTTCATACCAATTCATAACCTCTAGATTTTTATATTCTTTTTTCCAACTTTACACATTTATAACATTGTTGTGGCCATACTCATTGATCATGGGCCATTCACCAAATAAATATTCCATACCTTACATCCCTCATTTCCAAGAAACCACATCAACATGAATGCATTGCATGCATGCATGCATGATTGATAAGGGTTACAACCCAATAGGAAAATATGAGCCATATTTCATGGCCATATACAAAATAATTTATCAACCATTATGATCCATTACACTTGGCTAATTTAAATGACACATATAACCAAAAGATAAGTTACCCTATACATGCCATTATATCAAAATGAATAGTCCTTTTATACCCAAAACGAGAATGCTGATAGTGTGATCAAACTCCCACCGTCCTCCAAGCTTCACGAGTCCAAGAGCTCTATAAGACAGGGAAAGTAAAAAGAGGGTAAGCATTACATGCTTAGTAAGTTTGTATAACAGAAAGAAAAATTACCGCTCTTTTTTAACACATAATCACAATAAGCCATGTTATCCATCAATTATAAATTTTTTTCCCCTAAACACATGCACTCAATGAACAAGTTAGTCACATAAATTTTCAAGATCCATAGATGAGCTCATCACATCATATAAATATTCAAATTTGTATTTCTCATGTCATGCACAAATATTTTATCTAGTGAATCCTTGAATTCCCGATGGATATCTCATCACTTAGTACGCTCCATGTGTACTATTTTATTAATCGTCAATTCATATCTAGTAGTACCCTATCCGGTACACTCTCAAGCCACATCTCTTATAGCAGAATTACCAGTCTAGGCTAAATTCTAGCTGTTCCATGTACTCTAAGGGCTTTTCCAGATTACCAGTCCAGACTAAGTCCTTTACATGACAAAGAATACCCTACAGAGTCTAATTTGGATTACCAGTCTAGGCTAAATCCAGTCAACTAGGATTACCATCCAGGCTAAATCCTAATCGAAACGTATGCTCAATAAGCACGTTTTAGGATTACCCGTTCAGGCTAAATCCTTTCTATAATAGGATCAATGGATTACCCGTCCGAGCTAAATCCTTTCTGCAACACATGTAGGATCCCATTTTTCATGAAAAGTGACCTATCCATCGGAATTCCATATTCAAACGGATTCTAACCCATTTTTCAATCAATTTTGGATTTGTAGAAATTTTCATACAATTCATTATTTATCCATTTCACATTCAATTTGATACAATAATTAAAGCCAACATGCATAAACATCCAATTAAGTTACACGAACTTACCTGAATGATGTCTTGGGTTTGGATTCCGACTATTCCAAAACCTTTTGTTTTCCACGATCTACTTTCGGAATTGGTCTTTCCCATTAATCAAGCTTGAAATATTGAAAACCCTAGCTATGGAGTCCCTTAAATTTTTAGCGCACCATGTAGAAGATGGACAACGTTTTTGCTTGATTTTTCCCTTTTTATTCTTTAATTAACCAAATGACCAAAATGCCCGTAAGGCCTTTCTTTAAAATTTTACCCATGCATGCCCATTTTTGTCCAAATTTTTAGAACTTGGTCAATTACTATTTGAAGACATATAATCTATAATCCAACTCAATTTCATGCTAAAAGCTTCTAGAACTCAAGTTTTACATATTTTGCAATATGGTCCCTAATGTGAAATTAAGCATCTTAGGCATAGAATTTGTGACAGCCCAAAGTTGACCCTAGTCGGGAAGTGGTTTCGGGACCGCTAAACCGAGTCACCGAAATGTTTGAATGTGATACTTATTGTCTAGAATATGTAATTATGAATGTGTGAAAATTTCAAGCTTCAATTTGGTTGATTTCATGTGAATTTAGTCAATAGGACTTATGTGAGAAAATTCTAAAATGTGATAGGTCAATGTGTGAGGACCTATTAGTGCATGTGGACAAAGGGGGGACTTGCATGTCAAATTCCCCCCTAATGAGTAGTGGCCGGCCATGACAAGGAATGATGGGCAAAACATGTCATGAAACATGTTTTGTTAATGGAAGAATAAAATAAGGAGTATGGGTAATAAAGAAATGGAAAAAAAAGAAAAAAAAATGTGTGGTTGCCCCCCATTGCCGTGAGCTAAAGAGAAGAAAGGAGAAAAATTTGTGTTCATCCTTTCTCACCTTCATTTAGCCTAAATTAGAAAGAAAAACAAAGAAAAAAATTTCTCATCCTTTGGTTCATCCTTGGCCACAAATTTTAAGGAGGAAAGAAGAAGAAAGGTGAAGAGATTCGGCCATGCATGTAGCTAGGCTAAGGTATGTTTGATGATGTTCCATGAGATGCATGCATGTTTTAGTTGTTAGCTTGAGTTCTACCTAGCCCATGGTCTAAATCTTACTATGTGATGGAAATGGCACTTGACCATGGATGCATCATTCTTGGTTGATGTTTGATGTT
Source organism: Gossypium hirsutum (assembly GCF_007990345.1). Classification (NCBI taxonomy): domain Eukaryota; kingdom Viridiplantae; phylum Streptophyta; class Magnoliopsida; order Malvales; family Malvaceae; genus Gossypium; species Gossypium hirsutum. Next base: position 52,830,041 of record NC_053426.1, on the reverse strand, counting down.
GTGGTGATGAGGCATGAGGATGAGTTAAGATTCGGCCTAGGTGGAGGTTGTGTTAATGCCATTGCATGCAAAATATGAAGCTTGTTAATGATGCATGTGATGATGGCTTGATGATTCTTGAACCTCCTTTTTAGCATTTTTGTGTGAGCACATATGTGCATTGGTTGCTAAATGGAGAAGAATCGGCTAGCAAGATGTGTGCTAAGGCCGAATGTAACTTTGCATGTTGATGAGCAATGCATGTGTTAAATCGATGAAAAGGGGGAGGATGCTTTACTAGTGTGTATATGTGTGTATTAAGTGTTGAAATCGACCCCAAAAATAGACATGCATATTCGGCCAAGGGGAAAGAAATTAGCTAATATGTTGTGTTGATGCATGATTTTTGCATGTATGAGACTTTAATGTCTAATGTATAAATATGGGCTAAGTGCCTTGTGTTCATCTTTTTGATGCCTAAATGATGAAATCAATTTATTTGTTTAATTAAGCTCAAGAGCAAAGGGGAAATAAATCCGATAAAGGGAAGGAAAAAGTGGTTGAATAGCTAGCGGAATCGTTCGACAACACCCGAGGTAAGTTCTTGAGTAAGAGAGCTTAAATTACGATGTGATTAAATCATGCTCTATGTGAGGCTATTGAGCCGAATGTGCAAGGACGATATGTGCCTTGTGTTTGAGTTTCGCAAATGAAAATGAAATATGAATGTGCCATGAATTATTGTTAGATGTGCATGATTAATTGAATGCTGTCCGGGCTAAGTCCCGAAGGCTTTGTGCTAAGTGAATATATCCGGACTAAGATCCGAAGGCATTTGTGCGAGATACAAATTCCGGGTTAAGCCCCGAAGGCCTTTGTGCGAGATATTAAATCCGGGTTAAGTCCCGAAGGCATTCGTGCGAGTTATTAAATCCGGGTTAAGTCCCGAAGGCATTCGTGCGAGTTATTAAATCCGGGTTATGTCCCGAAGGCATTGTGTGAGTTACTAAAACCGGGCTATGTCCCGAAGGCATTTGAACGAGGAGCTATATCCGGTTAAATCCCGAAGGTACGTGATTTGGTAATGAATGAGCTTGCTGTAAAATTCCAGCGAATACTCGAAAAACATCCCAATACGGGGATATGTTACGTATGTGTTGAATTTAATCGAGCCCTTACAAATAAATGTTCGCTCAGTTGATAAACGAGCTACCGGCCTTCGGCTAAGTTAGTCTATTGTGTATGTACATAAGGGTTGTTAATGTTGTGAAGCAAGTTTGATATCGATAAATTGCGTATTATGAAATATTCCATTTAGCTAAATGTGTGTTATTCTTTGTTTATGCTGGAATTCCTTGCTCAAAACTTACTAAGCATAAATTGCTTACTCGTTACACTGCTCCTCTGTTTTATAGATTTTTGGTTCTCCAGCTATCGGACTCGGGATCTTGAAGTCGAAGTTGCCCACACTATCAAAGGCTCTTTTGGGTACTATTTTGGTTGAATCTTGATATGGCATGTATAGGACTACCCATTGTTGTTTTTCGAGTACTTTATGAAATGTATAAGTGTACAGCCATGCGAAAATGGCTTGTAGAAGTGGAGTATGGCATTAGACCATTCGTGTTTATGAATGTATAGATGGTTTCATGATGTAACTATAGTTGGAATGGAAGTGTTGAGCAAATGATCAGCCATTGGAATGGCTAAGTATGATCATATGTGGGCATATGTATGACAAGGCCCTAGTTGGTCCATGAAACCCCGAAAATAGGTAAGGTTTACTTTGAAAGCAGAGGCTGACAGCAGCAGTGGTGTGGATTGGAAAAACCACAAGAATTCGTAGGAGTGGAATTAAATAGTGAATAAATTATGTAATCGAACCTTGATGAATCTACTTTCATATGAAAGTAACGAAACAATTATATGAACAGTACAGTAAGAGATATTCGGGTTCTTGTGGAACAGGGCCAGAACAGTTTCTGGATTCCCTGTTCCGACTTTGGAAATTCACTATAAATTGACCAGAGATAATTAGGGGTCATACCATATATGTATGGATTCCTCCCTGAATCTAGTTTCCATAGAAACAAACGGCATCAGTATTGAAGCTCTGTGCAGAGAGATATCCAAGTCGTAATGGGAAAAGGTCAGTGTAGTCGACCCCTGTAACATGGGAGACTTTGACTAATAAACTGTACTAATTGGCCCGACCAAAAATTCTAGAAAAAAATACATAGGTGGGGACATGAGTCTAGTTTCAGGGAAAAATCACAAAACTGATTTTCGAGTTGTGAAACTCAAGATATGATTTTTGAAGCGACTAGTACTCAGACTGGGCAGTGTCTGGAAAAATTTTTCAAAGTTTGTTAACATCTCGTGTCCGACTCCGGTGTCGGTCTCGGGTTCGGGGTGTTACAGAATTTCTCCTTGAAATTTCAACTCACGCATACATTATCATCCTAGACCTCATAATAATCATGAAATATTTATTTCTATTTCAGTTATCTGGTCTCAAAACCACTGTTTCGACTAGGCCCTAAATCAGGATGTTACAACTCTCCCCCTTTGTAGGGATTTTCGTCATCGAAAATCTTACCAGTAAAAAGGTTTGGATACTGTCTCCTCATAGTCTCCTCGGGCTCCCATGTAGCCTCTTCAACCCCATGTCTTTGCCATAAAACTTTCACAAGAGCAACACTTTTATTTCTTAATTGCTTGGCTTCCCGAGCCAAGATCTTAATCGGTTCCTCACCAAAAGTCATATCCGATCTGATTTCAACCTCTATCGGTGCAATCATATGAGAAGGGTCGGATCTATATCAGTGCAACATAGATACATGAAATGCATCATGAATCTTTTCTAATTCAGTCGGCAAAGCCAATCGATAAGCAACAGGCTCTATCCTTTCTATAATCTCATACAGTCCTATAAATGGAAGACTTAATTTTCCTTTCTTTTCGAATCTCAGGACCTTTTTCCATGGAGACACTTTCAAGAATACTTTATCACTGACCTTATACTCAATTTCCTTTATTTGCAAATTCGCGTACGACTTTTGCCTATCCGATGTCGCTTTCAAACAATTACGAATTACTTTCACCTTTTATACGGTTTCCTTAATTAAATCGATTCCATGAATTTTATTCTCTTGAAGCTCAGTCCAATACAATGGTGTATGACATTTACATCCATACAGTGCCTCATAAGGCGCCATCTTCAAGCTAGACTGATAACTATTGTTGTAAGCATATTCAACCAAAGTTAAGTACCTTTCCTAACTACCTTGGAATTCAAGAACACAACATCTGAGCATATCTTCAAGTGCCTGAATTACTCTCTTGGATTGTCCATCAGCCTGCAGTTGAAAAGTGGTATTAAAGAAGTCAACCTTGGATCTCTATCTAAAATAATCGATTATGGTACATCGTGAAGTCTCACAATTTCAATAATGTACAGCTCGACTAACTTATCAAAGAAGAAATCAGTTCATTCCAGTATAAAATGAGCCAATTTAGTCAACCTGTCAACTATGACCCAGACGACATCTTTTTTCTTTGGAGACAAAGGCAATCCTGTCACAAAGTCTATGGTAATACGTTCCCATTTCCATTCGGGAATCATGATAGGTTGAAGTAACCCTGGAGGCACTTGATGTTTGGCCTTTACTTGTTGGAAAATCAGACATTTCGACACAAACTCAAAGATATCCCTTTTCATACCATTCCACCAATACAATTTCTTCAAATCACTATACATCTTTGTACTACCCGGGTAGACTGATAAACAACCGCTATGCGCCTCATGTAAAATATTCTGAATCAACTCAGTGTCGCTCAGAACACAGATCCTACCATGAAATCTCAAGCAATCATCAGAGTCGATCTGAAAATCCGTTTCACTGCTAGACTCACATTGAGCTCTTTTAGCTTGTAACTCTTTATCGACTTTCTGGCCATCACAAATCTATTGAAGAGAGATCGGTCTAACTATCAACTCTGCTAGGATCGAGCCATCTTCGGACAAAGCCAGCCGCGTACCCATAGCCCTCAAGGAAAACAATGATTTTTTACTCAAAGCGTTGGCGACTATATTTGCCTTACCCGGATGGTAATCAATCATAAGCTCGTAATATTTATGTAATTTGAGCCATCTACGTTGTCTTAGGTTCAAATCCTTTTGAGTCATCAAGTATTTTAAACTTTTATGATCAGTGAACACCCGACTCTTCTTACCATACAGATAGTGTCTCCAAATCTTTAACGCAAAAACAATGGTAGCTAATTCCAAGTCATGTGTTAGGTAGTTCTTCTCGTGAGGCTTTAATTGCCTTGAAGCGTAGGCTACCACCTTACGTTCTTGCATGAGTACACATCCCTAACCATGCAAGGATGCATCACTATAAATCATGAATTTCTTTACCTGACTTGGGTGTTACCAAAACTGATGCTTCGGTCAGTAGCGCTTTTAGTTTCTCAAAACATTGCTGACACTTTTTCGACCACTCAAACTTAACATCTTTTTGAAGCAACCTAGTCATCAGAGTGAAGATCATAGAAAATCCTTAAACAAATCGTCTGTAGTAGCCAGCCAAGCCTAAAAAGCTTCTAACTTCTGTCACTTTCCTCTGCGGTTTCCATTCGACGATGGTCGCAATCTTACTAGGGTCAACTCTGATGCCATCACTCGAAACAATATGTCCCAAAAACCCAACTTCTTTAAGCCAAAATTCACTTTTGCTAAACTTAGCATACAATTGCTTATCTCTTAAAGTTTGTAAAACTGTCCTCAAGTGTTCAGCATGCTCGGATTCATCATAAGAGTAAATCAATATGTCATCAATAAACACTACAACAAATTTATCCAAGTATGGTTAGAAAATTCGATTCATCAAGTCCATGAATATTGTGGGAGCATTCGTTAGCCCAAACGAAATAACAAGAAATTCATAGTGACCATATCTTATTCGGAAAGTAGTTTTGGGCACATCCGATTCTTTCACTCGCAGTTGGTAATAGCCGGACCTCAAGTCTATCTTTGAAAATACCGTTGCTCCTTTTAGCTGGTCAAATAGATCATCAATCCTTGACAACGGGTATTTTTTCTTGATTTTCACCTTTTTGAGTTGATGATAATCGATGCATAGTCTCATAGAACCATCTTTCTTTTTCACAAATAATACCGGTCCACCCCAAGGGGAGAAACTAGGCTTTGCAAAACCCTTATCCGTCAATTCTTGTAACTAAGACTTTAACTCTTTTAATTCTGGTTGAGCCATCCGATACGGAGCAATCGAAATAGATGTTGTTCCTGGCACTAGGTCAATGCTAAATTCAACTTCTCTAATAGGAGGTAACCCTGGTAACTCCTTTGGAAACACATCTGGGTACTCACATACTACTGGCACTGATTTGACTTTCAATTTAGATTCCTTAGTATCCAACGCATAAGCCAAGTAGGTTTCAGATCCTTTTCTCAAGCATTTTTGAGCCGACATAGAGGAAATTACAATGGATGGAACATATGATTCATTTGGTTCAACTTGGAGAGTTTTGCCATTTTCACACCTTAATTCAATGTCCTTCTGTCTACAATTTAATATAGCCTCATGTAGTGTCAACCAATCCATACCCAAAATAACATCAAACTCATCAATTGACAATAACATTAAGTCAGCCGGAAAACAATGGCCTTTAATCATTAAAGCGCATTTCTTGCATACCTTGTCAACCAGTACATGTTTGCCTAGCAGATTCGACACCTTAATCACGTATTCCCTAAATTCTACAAGTAATTCTTTACTAGACACCAATTTCATGCAGACATATGAATGGGTTGACCCCGGGTCAATTAAGGTAGCAACAGGAATATCATAAAGAGAAAATGTACCCGTAATGACATCAGGAGCTAAGGCTTCCTCTCTAGCACGTATAGCATGCGTTCTTGCTGAGGCTCAAGCTTCTGATTTGGCAATAGTATCCTTTGCAGCACTACGACCTCCACTGGCACTTTTAGGGTATCCTGGAGGTCTACCTCGAGAGATAGGAGTATTCGGCTTCGAGTTTGGCTTAACCTCTTTGTTATCTCATTCTGGGCAATCCTTAAGGAAGTGGTCAAGAGAACCACACTTATAGCATGAAACAATTCGATTTAGACCCTAGTCAGAACAGTGGTTTCGAGACCACAAATCCGAGTTTAAAAATATTTTAATATTATTTTCTATGTCTGTAATATGTGAATTTACATCTGTAAAATTTTTGTGATTTAATTTGTCTGTTTCTGTGTTTAATTATAAGAAAGGACCTAATCGTGTAAAATGCAAATGTTGCATACTAATTGTTAATGGGGCAAATTGGCCTTGGCTTTTAAAGTAATGTCCTTGCATGTCAAATAAACCATTTTAATTGGTAGTGGACATTGTTGGACATCCATTATATGTTGAAAATATTATTTTAATAAGGTTAAAATGGTAAAATGCATATTAATGTATATTATAATAAAATGAAAACATGAAATTGACCATACTATCATGCATATAGCTGAAAATCAAAGTAAAAGAAAAAGGAGAAAGCCATTTTAGGTTTTGACACTTTGATTGTTTGATTAAGGTACGGTTTTGACTTGGTTTTTGATAATTTCTACGTTTCTGTGATCGTTGCTTCGTGTTCTTCAAAACCTATGTCTGAATTTCTACTTTTGTAGAAGATTATGAAATGTGCCATTGATGATTATATAAACTTTGTGATGTTTTTATAAGGATTATGAAAGATATATGTGAGATTATCATACTTTGTTCTTGAATTTTGATGAAAAAGAGCTATTTGAGCTAATTTGTAAAAATACTATTTTAAAGGACTAAAATGTGAAATAAAGGAAATGTATAGACTTGTATGAGAGTCATAAAAATTCAGCTAGGCTTGTGTACAAGCAAATTTTGCATATTGGTGATTTTGTGAAAAATGGACTAAATTGTCAAAGTGTGAAAATGTAAGGGCTAAAATGTAATGTGCCCTAAATATGTGTATATGGATTATATTGAATGAAATGAATGATTGAATCGTTGAATTTGTATTGTATTAGATCAAGAACAAAGAAAATCAGACTTAGATCGGGGGCAGTCCAAAATAGTTGAATAGTCGACTCGTTTTACCCGAAATCCGTCTGAGGTAAGTCAAATTACAATTACGTGTTAATTGAAATAAATTCTGCACATATAAACTGTAATCTGTATTGGATGGCCTTGAGTGCCTGATGAATATCTTTGGAGTAAAGTATGATTATATGTTAATATCTGAAAAGCTCTGTATGCTTCTAAGAAAAGTTGACATTTTTCTGAGATATTGTGTAAGACCATGTCTGGGACACAGGCCTCGATTGAGATTCATGTATAAGACCATGTCTGGGACATCAGCATTGTAACACCCTGATTTTGGGCCTACTCGAAACAGTAGTTTCGGGACCACATATCTGACGATGAAAATTTTATTTTTATTATATTTTTATGGTCTACAATTTCACGGAATAATTTCGTGAAAATTTTGTTCGAAAATTTTGACATTCGGGCACTAAATTTAGTCAAAAGGACTAAATCGTAAAAAGTGCAAAAGTTGAGTTCTACATACTAGAGGTATCAAATTGCTACGAAATTTTAAATTGAGGGTCCTTAAATTGATATTAGACCATTGGTTAATTGCTGGACACAAATAGACAGGAAATGGGTGTAATAAAATATTTTTAATTTAGGGGTATTTTGGTAAACTAATAATTAAAAGAATTAAAAAGGGAAATAAGCCAAATTAGCTATCATCTTCTTCATTCAACCGTTTCTACCAGCAGCTGTAATAGCCATAATTTGACCCTGGTCGGAAAGTGGTTTCGGGACCACAAAATCGAGTCACAAAATTATATAAAATTTCTTTTCTATGTTTATTATATGTAAAGTTTTATGTGTGAAAGTATCGTGTCTTAATTTTGTCATTTGAATGTGGAATTATTAAAAAGGACTTATGTGAGAAACTTGAAAATGTGATAGGTTAATTTGTAGTGGCCAAATATTGTATGGTTTAAAATATGGGGACTTGCATGTTAAATATTCCTTCCTTAAGTTAGTGGATGGCAAGGTTAGTGGATGATGGACATTTTATGCCTTTTATATTAATAAATTAAATGTTAAATGAATAAATAATATGAAATATGAACTTATATTAAAAGAAATGGGTGATAAAAACAAAGTTGGTTCATCTTTTTCTTCCTCCATTGCCGTACCTAAAGAAAGAAAAGAAGAAATTGAAGTTAAGGGATTTGGTCACCTTTAAGTGGATTAAGGTATGTTAATGCTCTTTCATTGAAAATCTTTGTATATTTGGACTGGTCATCAAGTATAGAAGCTAGCTCATGGCAAATGTTTTTGTAAAGTTATGAGATGACATTCGGTCATGGATGTTTGTATTTCTTTGATGTTGTTTTTGATGCTTTAGTGTATTGAGGGTTGATTATAGATGAGTTGAGCTTGGTAAAATTAAATGTTTGTGGCTTAATTGCTTAATGACAATCGGCTATGTTGAAATGCTAAATTAGTGCTAAATTGTAAGTATTTAATTGAGTGTTAGCCGAAATTGAGCTTATGATAGTAATTAGAATTTGTGAAATTTATGCATTTTGTGGTCCAAGTGTGATAAGAACCATATGGTTATGGCATGTAAGCATGAAGATTTGTGGATGTTTTAGAATTGGCCTAAGTGTTTTAGTCATTAATATATATATTGCCGAATGTATGCTTAAGGAATTGGTTAAGTACATTGTTGTTAAATGCTTGTTGTTTTTGTATAATTGTTGCCTAGCTACTAAATGAACTTAGGGTATTATGGATAAGTTTAAGAGTGGCATAATTGAAATGAAGTTTGCTTGTGTCGAATGTGATTTTAGTGCATGAATTAGGAGTTTAATTTCATTCGGTAACTCATACCAAATTGGGAGATAGTATTAAACATTAGTTTTATTTGTTAAATAATTGAAGTGAGCTTTGAATGGTTGTTTTGCTTATAATGGCCGAATGTGAACTTAAGTTTGAATTACAATTGAAGCTTGTTAGTTAGTTGATGATGTCCTTTGATAGCCCTTTTGATATTCGGCCGTTGTTAAGGAATTTTGAATTGGTTATAAATTTCTATGTTTTAATTAGCAAATTGAATTATTGAAGGTTGAGCTAATTATATATGTATACGTTTTATATGTACATTAATTTCTTAGTCTATGTTATTCGGCTATAATCGTCATGGTAGAATTTTTTTTAATTTGTAAATTTGTTAATCATTAGCTCAAGAGCATCAAGGACAAAAGTCGGAAAAAGGGAAGACAAAACTAAGCGAATAGCCGTAGAATTATAGTCGTCGACAACTCTTAAGGTAAGTTTCTAGCATATAAGTTTAGTTATAATGAAGAATGATATGGAATACGGGTAAAGATGGGACTATGAATTGGTGTAATTACCTATAGTAAAATGATAAAGAATAAGTTACTTCTATGAGCCTTAGCCGATTGGTTATTAGAAAAGTGATATTTAAATTATGATTTGTATGTGATAATAAGAAGTACTTATATATGATGATATGTTTTAAACTCAATGGTAAGTTCTTAAGTAATTGAGTTTGATTCCTTTGTAAGTTTTAAGTTTTAAAACGGGATGAATATGAGTTATGTATATACGTTAAGGTCAATGACTTTTCTAAATGACGGCATATATGATATTAGGTTTTAAATATGTGAATGAGAACTTTACAGAGTAAATTGTATAAATCTTCTAGGGACAGCAGCAGTAGCGTGTTTTGGAAAAATTACCATAAATTGTGGGAGTTGAGTTAAAGGCTGAATAAATTATGTAATTAAAGCCTGATACGTGTAGTTTTTTCTAAAAGAAATCGTGTAAGCAAAGGGGTTGACGGTAATGAGATTTTCAAGGTTGTGTGAGACAGAGTCAGAATGGCTCCGAAATACCCTGTTCAGTATTTGGAAAATCATCATAAATCGTGCAAAAATGATTATAAAATAAAATTATATGCTTAGAATCCTTAATGAGTCTAGTTTCAAACAAAATAAACGAAAACATATTTTAAATTCGGTACAATAAGAAATTAAATTCTTAGTGAAGAGTAGTCGGAGTAGTCAAGCAGTAAAATAGGGGAAATTCTAAGAAAAATCTGGTATTTATTGGGCAAACCAAAAATTCTGAAAATTTTGTGGATAGAGGATATACGAGTATATTTTCATGGAAAATTAACGGCACATAATTTGAAATTTCGTAGCCCCAGTTACAAATAAATTAACGACTGTTGCTCAGGAAAAACAGCTTGTAGAGAATTTGTGGTTATGTTGTAAACATGGATAAAACTTGTTTTAGTTGCTCATAAGCTATTTATTAAACCCATACGTGAATTCTAAATTGTGATATTGTAAAATGATATATGAGTGTTTGATGGATCTTTGATATTAAAATTTGTGAAATTGTAAGTTATAAGTATTCGAATATGAAATAATGGTATGGCATGAAATTGAATTTTTCATTGGAAAATGATAGATAAAGATTCAGCCAAGACAAAGTGTATACGTGAAAGTATATGTGGTATGTGAAGTATATTTGGATAATTGTAATGTGAATACATGAAAATTTATATTTTGATTTAGGATTTTATGAGATGAATGTGAACATGCATATACGTGATAAGGCCGAATGGCCAATGTGATGAATGTGAACATGCATATATGTGATAAGGCCGAATGGCCAATGTGATGAATGTGAACATGCATATACGTGATAAGGCCGAATGGCCAATGTGATGAATGTGAACTTGCATATGTGTGATAAGGCCGAATGGCCAATGTGATGAATGTGAACATGCATATATGTGATAAGGCCGAATGGCCAATGTGATGAATGTGAACATGCATATATGTGATAAGGTAGAATGGCCAATGTGATGAACGTGGAAGTGTATATATGTGGCGAAGCCGAATGGCTAATGCGAAACGTGTATGAGATGGATATGAGGTAAAGCCGAATGGCTAATGCGAAACGTGTATGAGATGGACGGATATGAGGTAAAGCCGAATGGCTAATGCGAAACGTGTATGAGATGGATATGAGGTAAAGCCGAATGGCTAATGTGAAATATGTATGAGATGTGTATATATATATTGTGGCCAAATGACAGACGGCGGAAGGTGTGTTTTATTAGATGTTTGATGAGGTAAATGAATTACAAATATGATAGTCGATGTGAATGTTGTAACATGTGAATAAATATGCATGAAACTCTATGATGTAAACCTGGGATTAAAGACCAGATGACCATATGTGGTGACTATGTCTGGGTTAAGACCCGCTGACTTCGTGTGGAGATTTCATCTGAGCTAAAGGTCTCGCCGATAATCCGAGTAGAGGTTAAAGCTATAAGACTTCGCAATAAGAATTGCTTATAAATATATTCAATGCGAAAGGTTAAACAGGTATGTACTCCAAGTTTATATGTGAGCTTGGTTTGAACTAAATCATAAGGTAGTTATGTGATGCATACGTGAGCAATCTATGAGACTACCTATGATTATGTGACATCGGATCAGTGTGAGAGGTTATGTGAAATTATACAATGTATCTATGTCATATGAGCTCACTTTTATGTGAAAGTTTATCTGCCTATTGTATATGATGAGATATGCATATTCGGTAAAGGGATGGTATGCCCGAAGGAAGAGTGAAATAAAAATACGAACAACTATGTTATAATTTAATTGTTATCTGTTGACACTGCTTAAAACTTACTAAGCATTGTAATGCTTACTCTGTTTACTTTGTTTCCTCTGTTTTATAGATCTCATTTCGAAGCTACAGGCTCGGGGATCGTCAGCAACTAGTCACACTATCACTATCCACTGCTTGTTACTGTTATGTTTTGAATTTTTTATGGCATGTATAGAATAGACCAGTGGCTGAAGAATATTATGGTTAATGTATATAAGCCATGCGAAAATGGCATCTTTTGAATGTGTACTTATAGAAGTTTAAATTGTATCCCTGACTGTCTTTAGTACTTATCTAAAGAAATGTTCAAAAAAAAATTTACTGTTCTGATATGAGTTTCAAGTCCGGTAATGCCCCTTTACCTATTCCGGCGACGGATACGGGATTGGGGTGTTACATTTTATTGGTATCAGAGCTACAATTTAGTCAATTCTAGGACTAACATAACACGCGTGAGTCTATTTATACATTCAATAAAGTGATAAAATGATAGTGTGATGATTTTTGACTATTGAAATGTGTTTGTTGTATTGTAATGAATCTTGATCCCGATCGAGCTGTAGCAAGCTTCTGACTATGAGAATTTGCGATATAACTTCCCTTGGATATGCTTAAATTATTAAGTTGATTAGGTACGTATCATGTACTTGTATTTGAATTTTGATTTGGATTGAATTATAAGGGTAAAAGTGATGCAATTTTGAAAGAGTGTTATGACTATAAATGTGATCTTTGTATGTGGCTATGGAACTGAAAGTTGAATGGTCGATAAGCATGTTGTGTTTGTATTCAAGTAATGTAAATGATATACTAATGTGCATTGTTATATATATATATACATGAGAATTGAGAGTTATATATATCCAGGCTAAGTCCCGAAGAGCATTCGTGCTAGTGATGTATCCGGGCTAAGTCCCGAAGAGCATTCGTGCTGGTGTTATATCCGGGCTAAGTCCCGAAGAGCATTCGTGCTAGTGATGTATCCGGGCTAAGTCCCGAAGAGCATTCGTGCTGGTGTTATATCCGGGCTAAGTCCCGAAGAGCATTCGTTCTAGTGATGTATCCGGGCTAAGTCCCGAAGAGCATTTGTGCTGGTGTTACATCCGGGCTAAGTCCTGAAGGGCATTCGTGCCGGTGATGTGTAATCAGGCCTTCATGCCTAGCAGGCTTAATGCCGGTGATTCGAGCAAAGTTTAAGTGTTCATTACTATATGAATTCAAAGTTAAACAAAAGGACACGTTTAAAGTATACTTATATGATGTTTTATAGACTTGGTTAAGTTATTTCAATGTGTAATAACGAATGAATATAGGCACTATGCGTGCGAATGAATTGAGGCACTGTGTGTGCGAATTCTTTAACTGAGCACTATGTGTGCGAGATCGGTTAGTGGGCACTGTGTGTGCGGATTTCGTTTCGTGTAAGATCTCGTCTAGGACGACGGCATTGATTTGTGATAGTGTGTAAGACCGTGTTTAGTACACTGGCATCACTTGTGTTAAGCTTTATGCCTATTCGACTGTATACGGGTAACTTTAAAAATGATTGGATGTATTGAATGAACTAAATGTTCAGGTACATGGAAGTTGATCTTCTCTTGGAAATAAGTTAAGCTGAATATTTAGATATGATAATGTTATAAAGGATATTCATTAGGATGTTTAAGAACATGTATACTTTCGGCCATGTTACAGCTTAGATATATATATGAATGAAAATGTGGGTTATGAATATCTGAGTTGATGTTATGTATTTGTTTTAAAACAAGAGGACGTTATCCTAACGTAGTCGCTAGTAAGATTTTCAGGGACGAAAATCCCTAAAGAGGGGGAGAGTTGTAATAGCCCTAATTTCACCCTAGTCGGAAAGTGGTTTCGGGACCACAAAATCGAGTCACAAAATTATATAAATTTTCTTTTCTATGTTTATTATATGTAAAGTTTCATGTGTGAAAGTATCGTGTCTTAATTTTGTCATTTGAATGTGGAATTATTAAAAAGGACTTATGTGAGAAACTTGAAAATGTGATAGGTTAATTTGTAGTGGCCAAATATTGTATGGTTTAAAATATGGGGACTTGCATGTTAAATATTCCTTCCTTAAGTTAGTGGACGGCAAGGTTAGTGGATGATGGACATTTTATGCCTTTTATATTAATAAATTAAATGTTAAATGAATAAATAATATGAAATATGAACTTATATTAAAAGAAATGGGTGATAAAAACAAAGTTGGTTCATCTTTTTCTTCCTCCATTGCCGTACCTAAAGAAAGAAAAGAAGAAATTGAAGTTAAGGCATTTGGTCACCTTTAAGTGGATTAAGGTATGTTAATGCTCTTTCATTGAAAATCTTTGTATATTTGGACTGTCATCAAGTATAGAAGCTAGCTCATGGCAAATGTTTTTGTAAAGTTATGAGATGACATTCGGTCATGGATGTTTGTATTTCTTTGATTTTGTTTTTGATGCTTTAGTGTATTGAGGGTTGATTATAGATGAGTTGAGCTTGGTAAAATTAAATGTTTGTGGCTTAATTGCTTAATGACAATCGGCTATGTTGAAATGCTAAATTAGTGCTAAATTGTAAGTATTTAATTGAGTGTTAGCCGAAATTGAGCTTATGATAGTAATTAGAATTTGTGAAATTTATGCATTTTGTGGTCCAAGTGTGATAAGAACCATACGGTTATGGCATGTAAGCATGAAGATTTGTGGATGTTTTAGAATTGGCCTAAGTGTTTTAGTCATTAATATATATATTGCCGAATGTATGCTTAAGGAATTGGTTAAGTACATTGTTGTTAAATGCTTGTTGTTTTTGTATAATTGTTGCCTAGCTACTAAATGAACTTAGGGTATTATGGATAAGTTTAAGAGTGGCATAATTGAAATGAAGTTTGCTTGTGCCGAATGTGATTTTAGTGCATGAATTAGGAGTTTAATTTCATTCGGTAACTCATACCAAATTGGGAGATAGTATTAAACATTAGTTTTATTTGTTAAATAATTGAAGTGAGCTTTGAATGGTTGTTTTGCTTATAATGGCCGAATGTGAACTTAAGTTTTGAATTACAATTGAAGCTTGTTAGTTAGTTGATGATGTCCTTTGATAGCCCTTTTGATATTCGGCCGTTGTTAAGGAATTTTGAATTGGTTATAAATTTCTATGTTTTAATTAGCAAATTGAATTATTGAAGGTTGAGCTAATTATATATGTATACGTTTTATATGTACATTAATTTCTTAGTCTATGTTATTCGGCTATAATCGTCATGGTAGAATTTTTTTAATTTGTAAATTTGTTAATCATTAGCTCAAGAGCATCAAGGACAAAAGTCGGAAAAAGGGAAGACAAAACTAAGCGAATAGCCATAGAATTATAGTCGTCGACAACTCTTAAGGTAAGTTTCTAGCATATAAGTTTAGTTATAATGAAGAATGATATGGAATACGGGTAAAGATGGGACTATGAATTGGTGTAATTACCTATAGTAAAATGATAAAGAATAAGTTAAATCTATGAGCCTTAGCCGATTGGTTATTAGAAAAGTGATATTTAAATTATGATTTGTATGTGATAATAAGAAGTACTTATATATGATGATATGTTTTAAAGTCAATGGTAAGTTCTTAAGTAATTGAGTTTGATTCCTTTGTAAGTTTTAAGTTTTAAAACGGGATGAATATGAGTTATGTATATACGTTAAGGTCAATGACTTTTCTAAATGACAGCATATATGATATTAGGTTTTAAATATGTGAATGAGAACTTTACAGAGTAAATTGTATAAATCTTCTAGGGACAGCAGCCGTAGCTTGTTTTGGAAAAATTACCATCAATTGTGGGAGTTGAGTTAAAGGCTGAATAAATTATGTAATTAAATCTTGATACGTCTAGTTTCGTATAAAAGAAATCGTGTAAGCAAAGGGGTTGACGGTAATGAGATTTTCAAGGTTGTATGAGACAGAGTCAGAATGGCTCCGAAATCCCCTGTTCAGTATTTGGAAAATCATCATAAATCGTACAAAAATGATTATAAGATAAAATTATATGCTTAGACTCCTTAATGAGTCTAGTTTCAAACAAAATAAACGAAAACATATTTTGAATTCGGTACAATGAGAAATTAAATTCTTAGTGAAGAGTAGTCGGAGTAGTCAAGCAGTAAAATAGGGGATACTTTAAGAAAAATCTGGTATTGATTGGCCAAGCTAATAATTCTGAAAATTTTGTGGATAGAGGATATTCGAGTCTATTTTCATGGAAAATTAATGGCACATAATTTGGAATTTCGTAGCCCCAGTTACAAATAAATTAACGACTGTTGCTCAGGAAAAACAGCTTGTAGAGAATTTGTGGTTATGTTGTAAACATGGATAAAACTTGTTTTAGTTGCTCATAAGCTATTGATTAAACCCATACGTGAATTCTAAATTGTGATATTGTAAAATGATATATGAGTGTTAGATGGATCTTTGATATTAAAATTTGTGAAATTGTAAGTTATAAGTATTCGAATATGAAATAATAGTATGGCATGAAATTGAATTATTCATTGGAAAATGATAGATAAAGATTCAACCAAGACAAAGTGTATACGTGAAAGTATATGTGGTATGTGAAGTATATTTGGATAATTGTGATGTGAATACATGAAAACTTATATTTTGATTTAGGATTTTATGAGATGAATGTGAACATGCATATACGTGATAAGGCCGAATGGCCAATGTGATGAATGTGAACTTGCATATGTTTGATAAGGCCGAATGGCCAATGTGATGAATGTGAACATGCATATATGTGATAAGGCCGAATGGCCAATGTGATGAATGTGAACATGCATATATCTGATAAGGTAGAATGGCCAATGTGATGAACGTGGAAGTGTATATATGTGGCGAAGCCGAATGGCTAATGCGAAACGTGTATGAGATGGACGGATATGAGGTAAAGCCGAATGGCTAATGCAAAACGTGTATGAGATGGATATGAGGGAAAGCCGAATGGCTAATGTGAGATATGTATGAGATGTGTATATATATATTGTGGCCAAATGACAGACGGCGGAAGGTGTGTTTTATTAGATATTTGATGAGGTAAATGAATTACAAATATGATAGTCGATGTGAATGTTGTAACATGTGAATAAATATGCATGAAACTCTATGATGTAAACCTGGGATTAAAGACCAGATGACCATATGTGGTGACTATGTCTGGGTTAAGACCCGCTGACTTCATGTGGAGATTTCATCTGAGCTAAAGGTCTCGCCGATAATCTGAGTAGAGGTTAAAGCTATAAGACTTCGCAATAAGAATTGCTTATAAATATATTCAATGCGAAAGGTTAAACAGGTATGTACTCCAAGTTTATATGTGAGCTTGATTTGAACTAAATCATAAGGTAGTTACGTGATGCATACGTGAGCAATCTATGAGACTACCTATGATTATGTGACATCAGATCAGTGTGAGAGGTTACGTGAAATTATACAATATAGCTATGTCACATGAGCTCACTTTTATGTGAAAGTTTATCTGCCTATTGTATATGATGAGATGTGCATATTCGGTAAAGGGATGGTATGCTCGAAGGAAGAGTGAAATAAAAATACGAACAACTATGTTATAATTTAATTGTTATCTGTTGACACTGCTTAAAACTTACTAAGCATTGTAATGCTTACTCCGTTTACTCCGTTTACTTTGTTTCCTCTGTTTTATAGATCTCATTTCGAAGCTACAGGCTCGGGGATCGTCAGCAACTAGTCACACTATCACTATCTACTGCTTGTTACTGTTATGTTTTGAATTATTTTATGGCATGTATAGAATAGACCAGTGGCCGAAGAATATTTTGGTT
The DNA here is from genome assembly GCF_007990345.1 of Gossypium hirsutum. Classification (NCBI taxonomy): domain Eukaryota; kingdom Viridiplantae; phylum Streptophyta; class Magnoliopsida; order Malvales; family Malvaceae; genus Gossypium; species Gossypium hirsutum. Next base: position 52,812,398 of record NC_053426.1, on the reverse strand, counting down.
AATGTATATAAGCCATGCGAAAGTGGCATCTTTTGAATGTGTGCTTATAGAAGTTTAAATTGTATCCCTGACTGTCTTTAGTACTTATCTAAAGAAATGTTAAAAAAAAAAATTTACTGTTCTGATATGAGTTTCAAGTCCGGTAATACCCCTTTACCTATTCCGGCAACGGATACGGGATTGGGGTGTTACAGCAGCAGCCATGGTTAAGATTTTTTCAAACTCCCAAGCTCGATTGTAAGTGCTCCTTAGCCCCGTTTTTAAAGTTCTTTACATTTTTGAAATCCCGGTAACTTGGTTTGTAATAGCCCAAAATTGGGTCTAGTTGGAACAGAGGTTTCGGGACCACAAAATCTGAGATATAAATAATTATTTTATGATTATTTTGAGGTCTATGATATGATTGCATGATTGTGTGAAAAATTCGTGAAGAAATTCTATGCATAAAGTGCTTAATTTGAAGTTAGGGACTAAATTGAATAAGTTGTAAAACTTGCATTCTAGAAGTTTCTAGTATGAAATTGATTTGAAATATTAATTAGGAGGTCTTAAATAGCAATTTGACCAATTTCTAAGTTATGGACAAAAATTGGATATGGATGGAATTTTTGGAAAGTTTAGTAGTAAGGATATTTTGGTCATTTAGGGGTAAAATGAATTAAAATACAAAATTAAAAGCCAATTTTGCTCATCTTCTTCACCATGGACGTGTATACCAAGGGAGACTCCATGGCTAGGGTTTTCAAACTTCCCAAGCTCAATTGTAAGTCCGTTCTAACCCCGTTTTCAAGTTCTTTACGTTTTTGGAGTCCCGGTAACTTGATTTAGCTTATGCTAGCAATAATTCAACCTAGGGTTCATATTTGAAAAAATACCCATAGGTAAAATTTGTGTATTCTGGTGTTTTATGATACTATATGAGGTTTTAAATTATGTTAGACAACTTGTGCTGCTCGGTTTTAAGTGAAAACGAGCAAAAGGGCTTAATTGGTAAAAATACCTAATAGTCATAAGTATATGTTAGAGTGAGAATTTGGTGTTGCCATAGAAGGGAAAAGTGATCATGATGTCATAAAACATAAGAATAAGGGATGAAGTTTAATTCCCGACCCTAGGGGCAAAAGTGTAAATATGTAAAAGTTTAGGGGCAAAATTGTAATTTTTCCAAAGTTTGAGTTAAGGACTGTTTTGAATAGTACATTAATTAAATAAGTAAAATATGATGTTTTAGATCCCAGAAAACGAGATTTGAACCTAGAATGAGAGAAAAATCGAAAATTGGGAAAGTTGATAAAATGGCCGTTTTAATATCAAGGTAAGTTCATATGTATAATAAGCATTAATTTATGCATGTTTCAATGTAAAATTGATATATTTACTATGATCTCCGAGGTGTTGAAAGTATGTAAGTTGGTATGATAATAATACAACAATAATGCTGTAATTTATATTTGAAAGTTAAATTTAGTGAATTAATTGAATTATGTTAAATTAAATGATTATGGTGCCAAGTTTATTAATTGATTTAAAGATATGTCTATTGGACATGAAGTGCATTGAATTATCATACATAAATGTGATTTCTATGATTATGGATATTATGGGAAATTGTAAGTTCATATGATTTTTAATAAGACAATGTGTAATTTAATGTTATTGCGTTGATATTAAATGAGATGTAAGTTTATATGTAAGTAATACATCACTATTACTTGTATTATGATATTTTATAAAAATATTGGAAATATGTTTGTGGATAATTACTTGATTGGTGAAATTGTTGGAAAAGAGAGAGAAATCCCGGTTGAACCTTCGGAAAGATTGGATGATACAGATGGTATGTAGCTAGGTCACACGTATAGTGCTGAGTGCACATCATGTGTACAAGAGAGCTACAAGACATTATGATGTAGCTAGGTCGCATGGGTGATACTATGTGTACACCATGTAGACAAGAGAGCTACGGGATACATGTAGCTAGGTCGCATGCGTGGTTCCAAGTGAAGGACACCATGTAGACAAGAGAGCTACGAGATAAACTGGCTAGGTCACATGGGTGGTACTAAGTGTTCACCATGTGTACAAGAGAGCCGAACTATATGATGGGTGGAGATATGTGCTGAAACCACCAAGTATCGAGGATTGATCCGAAGTGTTCAACGGGAGACTCTCTATGTATTGCTTTGTGAGTTTTGTGATGAATAAGTGCAGGAACTTGGTTATGTGAATGATGTGTTCATTAAGTGACCAGGATGTGGTAAGGTTATAAACAAGTAAGTTATACATGAGGATGATTTTATGGTGACCTTGTGATCATGGGCCTATACTTGTGATGTATGAAATGTGGTGAAAATGATTTGTGATATGTATGTTAAAATGAGGTTAATACAAAGAAAGTGTGAAAGAGTGAATTAGCAATAAAACTGTTTTGGATAGTAGCAGTGTCGTGAATTTGAAAAATCACCAAAAATAGTATAAATTTAATCAGAGACTGAATGAGATATCATATTAAAGCTTAATGAGTCTATTTTTATATAAAAGAAACATACAAAGCAAAGGAATTCTATATTTTGAGATATTTATGTTTTTGTGAGACTCATTCAGAATGATTACGTGATCCCCTGTTCTGACTTTGGAAAATCACAAAAATTTGGAGAAAAATAATTAGAGGCTCAAAATTATATTTTTAAAATCCATAATGAGTATATTTTCAAGATAAATCAACAAGAACATTATCCGAGTTCTGTACTGTGAGATAATTATTTTTAGTTAAGAGAGGTCAGAACTGTCCGAAAGTGAAACAAGGGAAATTTTAATGAATAAACTGTACTAATTGGCTAAACTAAAAATTATGAAAATTTTATGGTAGAAAGATATGTGAGTCTAGCTTCAGGGGAAATTTACGGATCTTAATTTGGAGCTCTGTAGCTCGAATTATAAATAATTAAGTGACTATGACTCGTGTGGACAGTTTGATGTGAACATTTATTAGTAAATTGTGAAATCGTACTTACAAGAATGCTATATACATTAAGGATGTGGAATAGAGAGGAGGAGGAGGAAAATAAATATATGTGGAATACATGGAAACTATGGTATATGAAATATTGATATAATGAAATAAATTATATGTGTTTATAAGAAAACAAAAAGAGAATGTTATGTATCATGACATGTATATATATATGACTAGTCTCAATGTAATGCTTGTTGGGTATGGAATTGAATTGAAATGTTTCAGGCAAACATGTTATTCTGGGCATCTGAATCGTGGTATTTTATAAAGATATGATCTAGCTTTAAATATGAATGCTTGATGATTAAGCTGAAGATATTTGGTAAGATGATAATCTTGGTATAAATGTATAAGTGGTACTATAATAAACAAGGTAAAATGAGTATGAGAGACACATGTATGATGACATACAAATGCTATGTTTGTGGTTTAATTGAGGATGTTTAATCATTAAATGAATACCATGTTATATGTTTTTGATTTTGTATAAGTGTGTAAGAGATCAAGGTTGACCAAAGCTTGGAAAATAGCCTAGGTATATTCCACACAGGCAAAGACACGACCATGTGTCTCAGCCGTGTATGGAACAAGACTTTGGGACACGGGCGTGTGGAGCCTTAAAGCATGAAATTTCCAAGATTTTCGTAAGTTCTCGGTTTAGTCCCAAACCCTTTCTAAAGTATGTTTTGGGCTCCGTAGACTCAAATAAGGGACTATGTGTAAGAGAATGAACGCTTTGAAATATGAATAAAATTTTATGGCTCGTATTTTATTTTAATGTTTGTATGTTTGTCTGGTAACGCCTCGTACCTTAGCCCGGCCTCGGATACGGGTAAGGGGTGTTACATGGTTAAGCTTATTCTAGCAATAATTTAACCTAGGGTGTATATTTGGAAAAATACTCATAGGTGAAATGTGTTTATTTTGATGTTTTATGGTAGAATATGAAGCTTGAAATTGTGTTAAACAACTTTTACTAAGCGATTTTATGTGAAAACGAGTAAAACGACATAATCGGTAAAAATACCTAATGTTCATAAGTACATGTTAGAGTGTGAATTTGATGTTGCTATAGAAGGAAAAAATGATCAGAATGTCATAAAACATAAGAAAATAGGATGAAGTTTAATTTACGAGCCTAGGGGAAAAATGTAATTTTGACAAAGTTTAGGGGAAAAATTGTAATTTTTCAAAAATATGATTTTAGGTCAATTTGAATAATTTGAGTCCTAATTAGGCTATATTTGTAATGACAGAGCAAGAAAAATTGAAATTCAGGCTAAAATCAGCAAAATACCAAGTTGTGGACAAAATGGTAAAAATGACCATTTTTGTATACGAGGTAAGTTCGTGTGTTAATAATAATGCAATACCATACATGAATTGTAATTTTCTATTGTTATGGCATAAGTTGTATGATTTAATATGTTTAGGAGAAGTTGATGGATGGTGTGTATGATATGGAAAATGTGATGCTTGTTGTGTCATGTGAAATTGAATGGCAAATTGTTGTTACATGAATTGAATGTTAAATTACTATTACATGGGTTGTACCTGATGAGATTTTGACAAGTTTGTACGTAAATAATTTATCGATTCTTTTTATTTTATTATCATATGAAATGTGGCTGCCTATAAAATGATTATTTGTTGTAAATTGCAAATTGAAAAAGGACTATGAATAAATTTGTAACATGTTGGAAAGTGAGGAATTTCCCGGTTGAGCCTTCGGAATAGAAACGATACGAATGATCTATTGTGAGGTCACGTGTGTAGTACAAAGTGCAGGCTACTATGCATACCAGATAGCCTTGTCTACAAGTGTGAAAATATGTGCAGGCAACTGAGTATCAGTTAATATTCCGAAGAGTTCAACGGAAAAATCGATTAAGTAAAAATACATGTGAACATGATTATATGATGAATAAGTGTAGGTATATGTTTATGAAAATTATGAGCAATGTGCTTCATATTTGAGTAAACTTCGATAAGACAAAATGGATTAAGTGAAATTATGTAAGAGTGAATTTTAGTAGTAAAACAGTTATGGACAAGACTTTGAAAATTCACCAAAAATTGTATAAGTTTAATTAAATTTCAAAAAAAATTATGAAATTAAATATTACTGAGTATTTTCATATAAAAGAAACAAGAAGAGAAAAAGAGTTCTATATTATGTGATATTCTAATTTTTGTGAGGCAGTGTCAGAATGAATTCTAGATCCCCTGTTCTAACTTGGAAAAATTATTAACAATTGTAAACAAATAATTATGAGTTATAATTTATATGAATAGAATCCTAAATGAGTATAATTTCAGGAGGAATGGATGGGAATATCATCTAAGTCCCGAAATATAAGATAAATACTTTTTAGTGAAGAGAGGTCAGAACTACTAGACAGCAAAACAGGGGAAACTTTAATGAATAAAATGTACTAATTGGATAAACCAAAAATTATGGAAATTTTATGAGAGAAAGGTATATGAGTCTAGTTTCAAGGAAAATTAAAGAAACTAAATTTGGAGTTTTGTAGCTCTAGATATGAATGATTAAGTAACTGTAACTCGATAAAACAACTTAACCCAAACATGTGTAATTGTACAATTATAGTGTTTTATCTTGAAAAGCATATTAGTAATTGCTTATTAATTTCATATGGACTTACTAAGCATAAAGCTTACCCATCCTCTCCATTTCTTTAGTATTGGCAAGTCGGCTCGGGGTTGGAGATCGTCGGTGGAAAAATCACACTATCAAACTATCATTTTTGGGAGAATTAATTCAAATTTAGAAATATCAAGTGAGTGGAATGTATAAGAAGTTGGTTTGTGATATGTATTATTATTATGAATTTGACCATACGTATTAGTTTGCATTGAGTTATCGTATATGATCATGAGATATGGTCCGTATTCATTATGGCTTATAAGTTTAATTAATCATGCCATGTCCTATGTTTTGATGTGATGATATAATTAGCTTTGTTTGTTATGCATGATTAGTAATACATCAGGTAAGTTAAATGCAGGTCAGTGGATCATGAATTAAATGGAAAATGAGTAACGTTGCCTTGAATATGGATGTTTAATAGACAAATTGGTAACTACATTATGATGGTATAAAATGAGAATAAGATTTAGCATGTCTAGTTCTAGTTAATGTAAGAATCTATATTATATACAGGATGGTCAGCAAATATGTTTAAAGTGAATGACATGTTTTGCATGATTATGGATGTGTAAGTGCTCATTTATGCCACGTTATATGTCTTTAAATATGAGTCTATGTATGTGTTTGAAAAGTTTTGAATTAAATGAAATTTTATGGCCCGGTTTTCGTCTATGTGTATGGTTAAGTCTGGTAATGCCTTGCACCCTGTTCCGGCCTTAGATACAGGTAAGGGGTGTTACATGCATCGTATATGATTTTATGTAAGACCCTGTCTGGGACAGAGGCATCGATATTGAATTACATATAAGACCATGTCTAGGACATCAGCATTGTATCTGATTTCATGTAAGACCCTATCTGGGACGGAGGCATCAATATTGAATTACATGTAAGACCATATCCGGGACGTCAGCATTGTACTTGATTATAAGCATCTATATCATTTCTGAATCGTCTGATGATAGCGTACGAAATATGAGTATATGAAATGTATAACCTATGTAGGTACGTTTGTATCGTACTAAATTTCTGAATATGAAAAACTCTGTCTCTGTGAAATATGTATAGAATTGGAAATGAAGCATGACATATATGCAAACAAAGGTGAATGGTTAAGTATGAATTATTCTATGAAATGGTTATGAATCTTTATGGTTAAATTGTACTTATATGCTTTAGTAGTTAGACCAATTGTATTTGGCTTCCTAAGCTCTTTGTAGCTTACTCTGTGTGATTACTGTCTGTTTTACAGTTATTGTAGCTACTGAAGGCTTGGGGATAGTCGAGGATCATCACCACACTATCGAACTCATTTTGGTACTTTTGAAAGTGTACATATTTTAAAGTATGACATGTATAGGCTAGAAGGTCTATGTATTAAGTTTTGATGTGTATATATCATGCCATGAGAGTTGGCTAGCAAATGAAATGTTGTATATAGTTTTAGTATTTGGTTGATGGTGCCAAATGATGTATGGTTGTAGTGTTTTATGAGCTAATATGTTTTTGTTATAATGACGCATGTTTTGAGCATGAAATTGGTTGAAAAATTGTTGTATGAATGTTGTTTAATATGGCTTGTAAGGATGACCTCTAAAAAGGGTGGCAATTTGGCATAAATCAAGCCTGCATGGTGCTACACAATTAGGGGACACGGGCATGTATATAGCTGTGCGCTAAAGTCAGTAGCTAGCTAAGTATCACACGGCCATAGCACACGGGCGTGCCTAATGGCCGTGGGTGAAAGTCAATAAGGTTGCCCTGGTTTGGCACGACTGGATCACATGGGTGTGTCTGATGCCCGTGTGAGGCATATAAACTAGACGAACGGGCGTGTGACCACAACAGAATTGGAAAAATTTTCTATGTTTTGAATTTTATGAGTGTGTTTGGTTTAGCTCTAACCGTTCTTAAACGTATACTTTTGGGTCTCGTAGACCATATTTAGATATAATAGCTTATGAAATGATGTTAAGTAATACCTATGATTCTGAATTAGTTTGAAATGTTTTGTCTGTTTGGTAATGTCTCGTAACCCTAATCTGATGTCGGTTACGGGTTAGGGGTGTTACATTTTATTGGTATCAGAGCTATGGTTTAGTCGGTTCTAGGACTACCATAGCGTATATGAGTCTAGATATACATGCCATATACTGAATCTGTGATAGTGTAATGACTCCTCGCTTTGAAATGTGCTTTTATATAGCAAATACATCTCGATAGAGCTGTAGCTGACGATGTAGAAAGCTCTCACGCAAGGGAAGGTGTAAGCTGATTCTAGACCGGCTACGAGTAGACATGATGGTGAGGCTAAGCAAGCCTTCTATCAGATGATGAATGAATAGTTCACCCAATACATTAGAACGAATGAATCTGTACAACAACCTCCACCCTCGATTAATCCTTCTCAAACTCCTGATATGCCACGAGTGAATCTGGTACAGTTGAGCAGACCACCGATTGACAAGATTAGAAAGTATGAGGCTGAAGAGTTTCGAGCTACAACGAATGATGATGCTGAAAGAGCCAAATTCTGGTTGGAAAATATAATAAGAGTGTTTGATGAAATGTCTCTGAGTCATGAGAAATGTGTTAAATGTGTCGTTTCACTTCTAAGAGATACGACGTATCATTGGTGGAAAACTTTAATATTTGTGGTTCTGAGTGAACGAGTTACGTGGGATTTCTTTCAATCTGAATTTCAGAAGAAATATATTAGTCAGAGATTAATTTATGAGAAACGTAAAGAGTTTCTCGAGCTTAAACAAGGTTGCATGTCTGTTACTGAATATGAACGTGAATTTGTGAGATTGAGCCAGTATGCCCGTGAATGTGTATCGAATGAAGCAATAGTGTGCAAAAAGTTTGAAGATGGACTAAACGAAGATATCCGACTGTTAGTTGGGATTTTGGAGGTTAAAGAAATGGTAGTGCTTGTTGAACGACAATGTAAAGCTGAATAATTAAGTAAAGAGAAAAGAAAAGCTGATTCTGAAGCTAAAGATGCTAGAAAGAGATCTTCGAGTAGATCATTTCAGTCTATGTCAAAGAAATTTTGAGATGATCAAAGCCGTCCAAATGCTAATGTGGGACATTCAAACCGAGATCGAGCTAGGTCGCATTCAAACTTCAGAGCCCCTGCTACTTTTGTTGCAACTGTTAGGAATGTCGGATCTGAGAGACCAAATGTAAACACTATGGTAAAAGACATCCGGGAAATTGTAGATTGAATGAAGGAGCCTATTTCCGATGTGGATCTCTGGACCATTTTGTAAAAGATTATTCTGAACCTGCTTAGCAAGAGAATGTACAGAATTTGAGACCGAACAACACCTCAGCAAGAGGTAGACCTTCAAGAAATGTAAGAAATGCAAGTAGTGGTCAAAGAACTAATGGAGACACTATTGTTAGATTTGAGGCCAGAGCACCTGCTAGAGCCTATGCTATTCAAGCTCGTGAGGAAGCCTCGTCTCTAGATGTTATTACTGGTACTTTTTCTTTTTATGATACTTCTGTGATTGCATTGATAGACCCTGGATCAATGCATTCTTATATCTGTATGAATTTAGTACACAGTAAGACTTTTCCTGTAGAGTCTACTGAATTTGTAATTAGAGTATCGAACCCCTTAGATTAAAGTGTCTTGGTTGATAAAGTCTGCAAGAATTGCCAATGGTACAAGATATCTATTTTCTTGCAGATATGATGTTTTTACCTTTCGATGAATTTGACATAATTCTGGAAATGGATTGGTTAACTTTGCATGATGCTATTGTGAATTACAAACGAAAAGTCATTGATTTAAGGTGTAAGAATGATGAGTAATCCGAATTGAGTCTAGTGATCTGAATGGACTGCCAACTGTGATATCTGCAATGAAAATACAAAAATATGTGAAGAAAGGTTGTGAAGCCTACTTAGCCTATGTGTTAGATTCGAAAGTGAATGATAAGAAAGTTGAATCAGTGCCTGTTGTTTGTGAATTCTCTGATGTGTTTCCTGAAGAACTACCTGGTTTACCTCCGATTAGAGAAGTCGAGTTTGGCATTAAATTAGCACCTGGTACTACTCTGATTTCAATAGCTCCGTATAGAATGGCTCTGATCGAGTTAAAAGAATTAAAATCTCAGTTGCAAGAATTGACCGATCGAGGGTTTGCTAGATCGAAGCTCCGTATAGAATGGCTCCGATCGAGTTAAAAGGATTAAAATCTCAGTTCCAAGAATTGACCGATCGAGGGTTTGCTAGATCGAGTTTTTCACCATGGGGTGCTCCTGTTCTGTTTCTGAAAAAGAAAGATGGCACGATGAGAATGTGTATTGATTATTGACAACTTAACAAAGCGACTATAAAGAACAAATATCCTCTGCCTCGAATTGATGACTTATTCGATCAGTTGAAAGGTGCTACTGTATTTTCAAAGATAGATCTGAGATCAGGTTACTATCAGTTGCGGGTAAAGGACTCTGACATTCCGAAAACTGCTTTCAGAACGAGGTACGGGCATTACGAATTTTTAGTTATGCCTTTTGGTTTAACAAATGCACCTGCTGTATTTATGGATTTAATGAATAGAATTTTTGGACCATATATTGATCAATTTGTTGTTGTATTCATTGATGATAATTTGATTTATTCACGTGATGAATCTGAGCATGCTGAACATCTAAAAATAGTGCTACAGACTCTGCGAGATAAACAGTTGTATGCAAAGTTTAGTAAATGTGAATTCTGGTTGCGAGAAGTTGGTTTTCTGGGTCATATTGTATCAGCTTCCAGTATTTGAGTTGATCTGAGTAAGATTTCAGCTATTCTGGATTAGAAGCCTCCGAGGAATGTATCTGAAGTCCACAATTTTCTCGGACTTGTAGGTTACTACAGACGATTTGTAAAAGATTTCTCTGTGATAGCAACTCCGTTGACAAAATTGCTTCAGAAAGATGTAAAATTTGAATGGTCTGAGAAATGTCAGAAAAGTTTTGATCGGTTAAAAGCTCTGTTAACTTAAGCTCCGGTATTGGTACAACCTGAGTCAGGTAAAGAATTTGTTGTTTACAGCGATGATTCGTTGAATGGACTTGGTTTTGTTTTAATGCAAGAAAGAAAAGTTGTTGCTTATGCTTCGAGACAGATGAAGCTGCATGAAGAACTATCCGACACACGACCTTGAGTTAGCTGCCATCGTGTTTACTTTGAAGATCTGGCGTCACTATCTGTTTGGTGAAAAATGTCATGTGTTTTCTGATCATAAAAGTCTGAAATATTTAATGATGCAAAAAGATTTGAATTTGCGACAGAGAAGATGGTTAGAACTGCTAAAAGACTATGAACTTGTGATTGATTATCACCCAGGAAAAGCAAATGTGGTTATTGATGCTTTGAGTCGAAAATCGTTATTTGCAATGAATGCTCATTTAGTTTTGTCTGATGATGGTTCAGTTTTAGCTGAATTAAAAGCGAGACCTTTGTTTTTACAACAGATTATCGAAGCTCAGAACATTGATAATGAGATTATGGCTAAACGAACTCAGTGTAATTCTGATTCTAATTCTGAATTCCGAATAGATGATGATGACTTTCTGAGGTTCAGAAATAGACTTTGTGTTCCAAGAAATCCAGATTTGATGCTAACAGTTTTGAATGAAGTCACAGGAGTAGATTTTCTTTACATCCGGGAAGTACGAAAATGTATAACGATTTGAGACAACTATATTGGTGGCCAGGAATAAAAAGAGATATTTCTGACTTTGTTTCGAGATGTTTAATCAGTCAGCAAGTTAAAGCTAAGCATCAGGTGCCATCTGGGTTATTACAACCGATTATGATTCCGGAATGGAAATGGGATCGAGTGACTATGGATTTTGTTTCAGCTTTGCCTCTATCTCCGAAAAAGAAAGTCACAATTTGGGTTGTAGTTGATCGTTTGATGAAATTAGCTCATTTTATTCCGATTTGGTTTGATTATTCGCCTGATAAGCTAGCTGAGTTGTATATTTCTGATATTGTGAGATTGCATGGTGTGTCATTGTTAATAGTGTCTGATAGAGACCCGAGATTTTCATCGTGATTCTGAAAGAAATTGCAAGATGCTCTGGGTACTAAATTGCATTTGAGCACCGCTTTTCATCAGCAAACAGATGGTCAATCAGAACAGATTATTCAGATACTTGAAGATATGTTAAGATGTTGCATTCTCGAGTTTGAAGGTGTGTGAGAGCAATATCTACCTTTGATTGAATTTGCTTATAATAATAGCTTTCAAACGAGCATCAAAATGGCATCGTACGAAGCCTTATATGGTAGAAAGTGTAGAACTCCATTATACTGGTCTGAGGTCAGTGAGAATAAGATATACGGTATTAATTTGATAAAAGAAACAAAATAGAAAGTGAAAGTAATCCGAGATAGTTTGAAAGCTGCCTCTGATCGTTAGAAATCTTACGTGGATTTAAAACGAAAAGACATTGAATTTGAGATTGGTGATAAAGTGTTTCTGAAAGTATCTCCGTGGAAGAAACTATTCCAATTTGGTAAAAAGGGGAAGTTGAGTCTGAGGTTCATTGGACCGTATGAAATCACCGAGCAAGTTAGGCCGGTTGCATATAAATTGAGGCTACCATCTGAATTAGATAAGATACATAATGTGTTTCACGTATCGATGCTTTGACGGTACAGATCTAATCCTTCACATGTAATTCCTTCATCTGAGATTAAAATTCGGTCTGATATGACTTATGAAGAAAAACCGATTCGTATTTTAGCTCATAAAGTTAAAGAGTTACGAAATAAGAAAATTCTGTTAGTCAAGGTAATGTGGCATCGACACGGTGTTGAAGAGGCTACTTGGGAGCCTGAGGATGCAATGAAACAACAATATCTGAATTGGTTTAACAGTAAGATTTTCAAGGACGAAAATCCCTAAGGGGGAGAATTGTAATAGTCCGATTTAGACCCTAGTCGGAATAGTGGTTTCGAGACCAAAAATCTGACTTCAAAAAATATTTTAATATTATTTTCTGTGTCTGTAATATGTGAATTTACATCTGCGAAATTTTTGTGATTTAATTTGTCTGTTTCTGTGCTTAATTATGAGAAAGGACCTAATCGCGTAAAAAACAAATGTTGCATACTAATTGTTAATGGGGCAAATTGGCCTTGGCTTTTAAAGTAATGTCCTTGTATGTCAAATAAACCATTTTAAATGGTAGTGGACATTGTTGGACATCCATTATATGTTGAAAATATTATTTTAATAAGGTTAAAATGGTAAAATGCATATTAATGTATACTATAATAAAATGAAAACATGAAGTTGGCCATATTATCATGCATATAGTCAAAAATCAAAGAAAAAGAAAAAGGAGAAAGCCATTTTATGTTTCGACACTTTGATTGCTTGATTAAGGTACGGTTTTAACTCAGTTTTTTATAATTTTTACGTTTTTGCGATCGTTAGTTCGTGTTCTTCAAAACCCATGTCTGAATTTCTATTTTTTTTGAAGATTATGAAATGTACCATTGATGATTATATGAACTTTGTGATGTTTTTATATGGATTATGAAAGGTATACGTGAGATTATCATACTTTGTTCTTGAATTTTGATGAAAAAGAGCTATTTGAGCTAATTTGTAAAAATACTATTTTAAAGGACTAAAATGTGAAATAAAGGAAATGTATGGACTTGTATAAGAGTCATGAAAATTCGGCTAAGCTTGTGTACAAGCAAATTTTGCATATTGGTGATTTTGTGAAAAATGGACTAAATTGTCAAAGTGTGAAAATGTAAGGGCTAAAATGTAAAGTGCCCTAAATATGTGTATATGGATTATATTGAATGAAATGGATGATTGAATGGTTGAATTTGTATTGTATTAGATCAAGAACAAAGAAAATCTGACTTAGATAGGGGGAAGTCCAAAATAGTTGAATAGTCGACTCGTTTTATCCGAAATTCGTCCGAGGTAAGTCAAATTACAATTACGTGTTAATTGAAATAAATTCTGCACATATAAACCATAATCTGTATTGGATGGCCTTGAGTGTCTGATGAATATCTTTGGAGTAAAGTATGATAATATGTTAATATCTGAAAAGCTCTGTATGTTTCTAAGAAAAGTTAACATCTGTCTGAGATATCGTGTAAGACCGTGTCTGGGACACATGCCTCGATTGAGATTCACGTATAAGACCATGCATGGGACATCGGCATCATATCTAATTTCGTGTAAGACCCTATCTGGGACAGAGGCATCGATATTGAATTACATATAAGACCATGTCTGGGACATCGACATCGTACCTAATTTTGTGTAAGACCCTGTCTGGGACAGAGGCATCGATATTTAATTACATGCAAGACCACGTCCGGGACGTTGGCATTGTACTTGATTGTGAGCATCTGTATTGTTTCTGAATCGTCTGATGATAGCGTATGAAATATTAGTATATCAAATGTATAACCTATGCAGGTACGTTTGTATCGTACTAAATTTTCGAATATGAAAAACTCTGTCTCTGTGAAATATGTATAGAATTTGAAATGAAGCATGACATATATGCAAACAAAGGTGCATGGTTAAGCATGAATTATTCTATGAAATGGTTATGAATCTTTATGGTTAAATTGTGCTTATATGCTTTAGTAGTTAGACCAATTGTATTTGGCTTACTAAGCTCTTTGTAGCTTACTCTGTGTGATTATTATCTGTTTTACAGTTATTGTAGCTACTGAAGGCTTGGGGATAGTCGAGGATCATCACCACACTATCGAACTCATTTTGGTACTTTTGAAAGTGTACATATTTTAAAGTATGGCATGTATAGGCTAGAAGGTCTATGTATTAAGTTTTGATGTGTATATATTATGCCATTAGAGTTGGCTAGCAAATGAAATGTTGTATATAGTTTTAGTAATTGGTTGATGGTGCCAAATGATATATGGTTGTAGTGTTTTATGAGCTAATATGTTTTTTTTATATATAATGAAACATGTTTTGAGCATGGAATTGCTTGAAAAATTATTGTATGAATGTTGTTTAATATGGCTTGTAAGGATGACCTCTAAAAGGGGTGGCAATTAGGCTTAAATCAAGCCTGCATGGTGCCACACGGTCAGGGGACACAGGCGTGTCATATGGCTGTGGGCTAAAGTCAGTAGCTAGTTAAGTATCACACGGCCATAGCACATGGGCGTGCCTAATGGCCGTCGGTGAAAGTCAATATGGTTACCCTGATTTGGCACTACTAGTTCACATGGGCGTGTCTGATGCCCGTGTGAGGTACATGGCCTGGACGCACGGGCCTGTGACAACAACAGTATTGGAAAAATTTTCTATGTTCTAAATTTTATGACCGTGTTCGGTTTAGCTCTAACCATTCTTAAACGTATGTTTTTGGGTCTCGTAGACCATATTTAGAGATAATAGCTTATGAAATGATGTTAAATAATACCTGTGATTCTGAATTGAGGCGAAATGTTTTGTCTGTCTAGTAATGCCTCGTAACCCAAATCTGATGTCGGTTATGAGTTAGGGGTGTTACATAGCATGCCCCGCTCC
The DNA here is from genome assembly GCF_007990345.1 of Gossypium hirsutum. NCBI lineage: Eukaryota > Viridiplantae > Streptophyta > Magnoliopsida > Malvales > Malvaceae > Gossypium > Gossypium hirsutum. The sequence continues at coordinate 52,797,152 of NC_053426.1, read as the reverse complement.
TCATCCGGCACTCTCCAAAGTGAAACTTTTTACAACTATTACACCGAGCGTTTTGGTTTCCCACACTTCCCACACTAGTTTCCATGAGAGATGAAGACCACGGATTAGGGTGCTTAGAGGTTCTTGTCTTACCCGAATATCCCACTGATGAATTAGAGTGTTCTTGGTGGCTTCTCGATTTCTTTGTGGGAGATGTATATGTCTTGCCCATGAATCTCTTATTCGGAACATGAGCTTTCCTCTCTGCTTGTTTCTTTTCATTACTTAGCTCTTCAACTTTTTTGGCTCTGTCGGAACAACACTGCAAACTCTCTTATCTCAAGGATCTCAATCAATAGTTTAACATCCTTATTTAATCCTTCTTCGAAATGGTTGCACATTTCTGCTTTAGTCTGAACCCACTCTTAAGCATACTAGCTCAATCGGACAAACTCCTGTTTGTACTCTGCCACAAACCAATCTCCCTTCTTATGTTCTAGAAATTCCTTTCTCTTCAGATCTAGGAATCTTTGACTAATATACTTCTTAAATTCAGCTTGAAAGAATTCCCACGTAATGTTCTCTCTCGATGCCACTGAGGATACAGTCTTCCACCAGTGGTATGCAATGTCTTTTAGAAGAGACACCGCACACTTCAAACATTATTCAGGAGTACATGATAGTTCATCAAGCCAGAACTCAGCTCATTTCGGATCATCGTCAATTGTGGCTCTAAATTCTTCGGCCCCATATTTCCTCAGCTTATCTACTGGAGCTTTACTAATTTTTATTGATGCCGCACCTTGTGGTACTTCTTCTTCAGATCAAGTAGGGGGTGGGGGAGGTTGTGGTATAGCAGGGTTGGTCCTCAAGCACTCACCAAATAAATCATCCATTATTTCGAAAAAGGCTGCCTTTGCCTCTTCCCAGCCCCTAGACATAGGCCTCCTACTACTACCAGACGTGGCTTGCTGTAAAGAAGCTAGAGCATTGCTCTCGGCTTCCTCGGACTCATCTCGGGCTTGGTTAGAAGACATTTACTATATACAAATACATTTAAAATGGTTAGGGGATGTCACGCTATCATAACTTGTACAATGCATTGTATAGCTAAACTCGATCCATCCTACATTACTCTGAGAGAATCGACTAAACTGTAGCTCTGATACCACTAAATGTAACACCCCTTACCCGTATCCGAGGTTGGGACAGGGTACGAAGCATTATCGGACATACATACAATTCTTCAAGCAAAATCGGGCTATAATATCCCTTTCAAAACAAAAGTCATTCAAACACATGCGGGACGTTCCTTATATGGACCTACGAGGTCCAAAACATACATCAAAAGTAGTTCGACACCAAACTAGAAACTTTAGGGAAACTTGGTAAATTTTCTTATATATAGAGTCATACGCCTGTGTGAAATGGGGACACGATCATGTGCTCTTGACATGCCCGTGTCCATAGGCAGTGTAACTTTTTGACTATGACGTCAGCACCAAAATAAGGTCACACGGCCGTGTGGCTAGGCCATGTGGCCAAATTAAATTAAATGATTTTTCATAAAAATGGTGCAGACTTCACACGACCAAAGCACACACCCATGTGGTTAGGCCATGCCTTTCACACGGCTAAGACACACGCCTGTGTCTTGGCCCGTGTGTTTTCTACTGGGCATTCTAACTTATAAAATTGAGGTGCAGGGAACACATGGCTGAATCACATGCCCATGGGGCAGACCATGTGTCACACACAGCCTAAACACATGCCCGTGTGTCTACCCGTGTGGACAATTTAAAGTCTATTCTCCAAGCCTTTTTGCCACCTTTTAAGGACTCATTCATTTGTACATGTTCTCAGCATTCAACCCTTCACATTTGAACTTCTCCAATATCCAAATCCATGATTAAATTATGTCCCTAATGCCTCTATGCACTATCTCAATTTTTTTTACATGCATTTCCTAATCTTTTCATACCAATTCAGAACATCTAGGTTTTTATATTCTTCTTTCCAACTTTACATATTTATAATATTGTTGTAGCCATACTCATTGATCATGGGTCATTCACCAAATAAATATGCCATACCTTACATCCATCATTTCCAAGCAACCACATCAACATGAACACATTGCATGCTTGCATGATAAATAAGGGTTACAACCCAATAGTAAAATATGAGCCATATTTCATGGCCATATATAAAATAATTAATCAACCATCATGAGCCATTACACTTGGCTAATTTAAATGATACATATAACCAAAAGATAAGTTACCCTATACATGCCATTATATCAAAATGAATAGTTCTTTTATACCCAAAATGAGAATGCCGATAGTGTGATCGAACTCCCACCGTCCTCTAACCTTCACGAGTCCAAGAGCTCTATAAGACAAGGAAAAGTAAAAAGAGGGTAAGCATTACATGCTTAGTAAGTTCGTATAACGAAAAGTAAAATTACGAGTCTTTTTTAACACATAACCACAATAAGCCATGTTATTCATCAATTATAAAAAATTTTCCCTAAACACATGCACTCAATGAACAAGTTAGTCACATAAATTTTCAAGATCCATAGATGAGCTCATCACATCATATACATATTCAAATTCGTATTTCTCATGTCATGGACAAAAATTTTATCTAGTGAATCCTTAAATTCCTAATGCATTTTTCATCACTTAGTACGCTCATTGTGTACATTTTATTAACCGTCAATTCATATCCAGTAGTACCCTATCTGGTACACTCTCGAGCCACATCTCTTACAGTAGAATTACTAGTCCAAGCAAAATTCTAGCTATTACATGTACTCTAAGGGCTTTGTCGGATTACCAGTCTAGGCTAAATCCAATCAACTAGGATTACCAGTCTTGGCTAAATCCTAATTGAAACGTATGCTCAATAGGATTGTTTTAGGAATACCCGTCCGGGCTAAATCCTTTCTGCAACACATGCAGGATCCCATTTTTCATGAAAAGTGACCTATCCATCAGAATTCCATATTCAAACAGATTCTAACCCATTTTTCAATCAATTTCTAATTTACAGACATTTTCATACAATTTGTTATTTATGCATTTCACATTCAATTTGATACAATAATTAAATTCAACATGCATAAACATCCAATTAGGTTACACGATTTTATCTGAATGATGTCTCGGGTTTGGATTTCGACTATTCCAAAACCATTTGTTTTCCATGATCTACTTTCGGAATTGGTCTTTTTGAGTAATCAAGCTTGAAATATTGAAAACCCTAGCTATAGAGCCGCTAAAATTTTTGGCGCACCATGTAGAAGATGGACAACATTTTTGCTTGATTTTTTCCTTTTTATTCTTTAATTAACCAAATGACTAAAATACCCGTAAGGCCTTTCTTTAAAATTTTACCCATGCATGCCCATTTTTGTCCAAATTTTTAGAACTTGGTCAATTACTATTTGAAGACATCTAATTTATAATCCAACTCAATTTCATGCTAAAAGCTTCTAGAACTCAAGTTTTATATATTTTGCAATTTGGTCCCTAATGTCAAATTAAACATATTAGGCATAGAATTTCTCTATGAAATTTCTACTCAAGCATACATTCTCATCCGAGACCTCATAATAATCATGAAATATTTATTTCTATTTTGGATATGTGGTCTCGAAACCACTTTTCTAACTAGGCCCTAAATCGAGATGTCACTTCACGGGCGTGTAACCCCTACTCCTAGGAAAAATTTTGGGATTTTCCGAAAAATTTTCTAAGTACCCAGTTTGGTCCCGAATTATTTCTAATGCATGATTTTGGCCTCGAGGGCTCATGTAAGGGACTATATGATTAAATTTGATTGAAATTTGATTTGAATGTTAACTACTTGTGAAATGTCTGTTACTTGACTTGTAAACTCTGGTAATGCTCTGTAACCTTATTCTGGCGACAGATTCGGGTTAGGGATGTTACAGAGGTCCTGCATTTGTTGCGGATGCTATTCAGCTTATGTTAGTGACATCATGTAGCTTACATTCTGACAGTCAGCTTGTGTGAGCAAACCCATGTTACAGCTCGTGTGAGCTACGCTGTAAAGGAAAAGAAAAGGAATGGTTACGACCATATGTTTAGTACACTTTCTATGAGCTTTCTCGCATATCCATTGTTATTTTAAATGATTCAACGTGCATGAAAAGGAAAGGAATGGTAAGTATTCAAATGACTTATTTCATGAATCTATGAAAAGGATTGGAAAGAAAATATTCAATGAAAGTTCATGAATTTGATGATTCCAAATGATTTTGATCATGTATAATGACATAACTTATGTCAATTCAAGTGAATTATGAGTTGATACACTAACATGTGCTGTTGATGATGCTTAGGCTTGTGCCAAGCTTATGGTTGGATTATATCATGTTTAATCTTAATGATACACATTGAAATGGTAAGTATCTAAATGTAAATATGCTTATGTTCATGCGGTTGATTGCAAAAGAGTTATGTATATATGCACTAACTTGTGTAATGATGATGATGTTTAAGCTTGTGTCAAGCTTGTGTTATGGTTAATGTTTATGCTTATGTATTTTATTATGCAAATGAAATGGGTAAGAAAAGGTAATGAAATGGTAAGTTCATAATTGAGATGTAATATGATGATAAAAGGATTGATGAGTTGAATGATGTACTTATATGTGAGAAATTTACTTATGCTATGGATGAATTTACCTATTCCATTAAAAAAATACACTAATTCATGAACTGATAATGTTATTTAAGCTTATGCTAAGTAAGTGGAAGGGAAAGTAAGTAAATGGAATGGTTCATAGTCTTATGAAAAGGTTAATGATTGTGTAATATGTCTTATAAAATCCTATTATGTTAGGAATGAAAAATATATGTGATGTTGGTGGACTTACTAAGTTGTGAGTTAATGGTTATATTGTTTGATAAATCTTGTGGCATTGGTATAGGTTTATATTTACCCTAAAAAGTTCATTATTGAAATGGAATGTTATGTTTAAAGTATACGAGCTTACTAAATGTTCATAGCTTACGTAATTACTTTCCTTTACTTTATAGATTATCAGAAGCTTGATAAGTTTAGAAGCTCGTCGGAGATCTATCACACTATCCAGTGATCATATTTGTAACACCCCTAACCCATATCGGTCACCGGAATAGGGTTACAGAGCATTACCAGACTTAATTCTTAAACAATCATACATTTCATATTCAATTTTCAAATCCAAACAAAAGTAATTCAAATTTAGTCATATACTCCCTAACACGAGCCTTTGGGGCAAAAACAAGCATTAAAAGTGGTTTGGGACTACGTCGAATACTTAATAAAGTTTTAGAAGAAGATAGAAAATTTTCAAAGTGCAGGGGATGCATGCCCGTGTGGTTAGGCTGTGTGTCTTACACGGCCAAGAGACACGCCCGTGTGGACATTCGAAATGGGATCACATGGCCATGTCCCAACCTATGTTCCACCCCATGTAACTCTCTGACTTGAGTCATACAGCCAACCACATGCCCATGTGACTAGCCCATGTGACTAGCCCATGTACCCTTCGAAATGGCCTCACACGTTCGTGTGCCAAGCCGTGTGCTAAGCCATGTGAGAACTAGATGGTATACTGACTTGTGCCACATGGCCAAGCCACACGCCCATGTGCTAGACCGTGTGAAGCTACTGACTTGTTTTCTAAATAAATACTAGGGGACACGCGGCTGTGTCACCTAGTCGTGTGTCACACATGGTTGAGATAGACGCCCGTTTCTCTACCTGTGTGGACAAAAATAGGCTATTTTCCAAGCAATTTTTCTCACCCAAATTTGCAACCACCTAAACACATAAAATAGTATAAGACCATATCATCAATAGGCATTCAAACCAATCTCAACCAAGTCCAAATCATACAATATCAATATTGACATCCACAAGGCTCATAAGCATCATAATTGACCATTCAAAAAGATACCAATATGCCTCCAAAGTATACCTAAATGATCAAACTCACCTATTAGACTTTGTGCCTAATTCAACTTGCATACCACATTCTCAAGTTCAATCATTTTGTACTCAAAATACCAATACACAATTAAGGCATTTCCATGGCAATCTAAACACAAACCAAAATGAGAACAACCACATGTATACATACATAACCAACATATACCAAATCAAGTCATATTGAATGACTAATTACATAACCAAAACATATAGACTTCTATTAGCCAAATGACCTATACATGCCATATAACCAAAATACACAAAGTTCAAAAGTACCAAAACAAAGGCTAGATAGTGTGATGAGATCTCCGATAACTCCCAATCCGAGCAAGCTTTGAAATCTTTATAAAACACGGAAAATGAAATAAAGTAAGCTATTAAGCTTAGTAAGCATGTATAGCTAATAAATACAATATACCATTAATAATAATATAAATAATTAAACATGGCATAATGCAACATGAATTTAATCCATAAACCTAACACTTATTCAATCATAGTGTTTGACATAAAATTTACAAATTTCATAGATTCAATCTTATATAATTCACATACACACCTGTAATGATACGTACCAATCTGTTATTCTTTCATACCATCAATATACCCATTGAAACATTTGAAATACTATCAAATACTCGGGAATCTCACACATTAAGTGCCAATACATGGTCGAAACCATCTCTATCTCATATATTGTATATTGTATATTGTATATACACGGTTGAGATGTATCTACACAGTGCTGCTCACACAAGCTGATGAGTAACCGTAACACATGCCAGAAAACTCAACCACCGGTAGAATGTATAGACCAACACCCAAAACAATGTAACCCCAATGACATGTCATTTGTATCCTGTCTATTCCAACGGTTCAATCGGGATTTATACATTGTAGATAACTCTTCAAGAATTTCTGTGGTATCGTATCATCACAATTATATCAATTAAGCATTCAAACACACATAATTTAATGCTTATTAAACATACAAACTTACCTGGATCACAAAAATGACGAAATAAGATCAACTAATCTGATACTTTATCTTTCTCTCGATCTAGATCTATACGAGGCTTAACTTTATATGCAAGGTTAATACATAACCGAACCTTCAAGTTCCATTAATGGTTTTCTCTTAGGTTAATTTCAGTGAAGATGAAGTGAAAATTATGATATCCATGTGTTTTTTTCTTTATTTTAGTTTATTTATTTAACAATTTACTTAATTAACCTTGGTATGTAACATTTAAAATCATTTAAATGATGTCCATAAAATTCCACTCATATTATAAATGGTTTAATTACAGCATAAACCCTCTAACTATTTAATATCATAGTTATTAGATCCCTTTAGCTTATAGAACTCCAGTTTTGTACTTAATGAGATTTAGTCTTTTTTATCAAATTGAGGATGCTAACAATAAAATAATAACATGTTGTAGACATTAAAATAATAACAAAATAAATATTTTGACCTTGGATTTGTGGTCCCAAAACCACTATTCTGATTTCACTGGAAACGGGCTATTACAACTCTCCCCCTAAGGAATTTTTGTCCTTGAAAATCTTACCAGAAAATAGATTAGAGTATTGTTTCCTCATAACTTCTTCAGGTTCCCTTTTAGCTTCTTTGATATCGTGACGTTGCCGAAGAACCTTCACTAAACCTATGCTTTTGTTTCTTAACTCTTTAATCTCTAGAGCCAAAATTCTGATCGGTTCTTCATTGTATGACATATTAGACTGAATCTCAACCTCTGCAGGAGAAATTATGTGTGAAGGATCTGATCAGTACCGTCGTAACATAGATACATGAAATACATTATGGATCTTTTCAAGCTCGGATGGTAAATTAAGTCGATAAGCCACTGGCTCAATTCTCTCGATAATCTCACACGGTCCAATAAATCACAAACTCAATTTTCCTTTGCGACCAAATCAAAGAATCTTCTTCCACGACGATACTTTTATAAATACTCTGTCACTGATTTGAAATTCAATATATTTGTGTTTCAAATCTGCATATGATTTCTGTTGATCTGAAGCTACTTTCAAACTATTACGAATTACTTTCACTTTCTCTTCAGTCTCTCTAATCAATTCGACCCCGTGAATCTTTTTTCACTAAGCTCGGTCCAGTAAAATAAAGTTCGACATTTACGACCATATAAAGCTTCATACGGTGCCATCTTTGTGCTCGACTGATAACTATTATTCTACGTAAATTCAACGAAAGGTAAATATTTTTTCCAATTTCCTTCAAACTCTAAAACACAACAACGAAGCATATCTTTGAGAATTTGAATCACTGTCTCAGAACTGACCATCTATTGCAGATGAAATGCAGTACTAAAATGCAACCGTGTGCCCAAAGCCTCTTGCAATTTCTTCCAAAATCGTGACGCAAGCTGCGGATCTTTATCTGAAAGAATAGAAACTAGCACCCAGTGCAATTTGACAATCATTGAGATGAACAATTCAACTAATCTATCAAGTGAAAATTTTGTACGTACCAGAATCAAATGTGCAGATTTCATTAAACGATCAACAACAACCCAAATAACATCTTTCTTTTTCGGAGATAGGGGTAACCCGATACAAAATCCATTGCAACTCTATCCCATTTCCACTCAGGTATCATTACTGGCTGTTGTAGTCTCAAAGGTACCTGATGTTTGAATTTGACCTATTGACAAACCAAACATCTCTACACAAATTATAAAATGTCTCGTTTCATGCCCGACCACCAGTACATCTGTTTTAGATCACTGTACATCTTAGTACCCCTCGGATGAACAAATAAACACCTACTGTGTGCTTCATGTAAAATTTTCTGTATAAGCTTGAGATTCCTCTGCATACAAACTCTACCTTGGAACAGAAAAAAACCATTGGATCTGATCGATATTCTAAATCAGTAATCGACTCGCATTGTACTCTTTTAGCTTGCAATTCATTATCACATTTCTGAGCCTCATAAATTTGCTAAAGAAATACTGGTTTAGCTTTCAACTCAGCTAATATTGAACCATCATTAGACACGATCAACTGCATGTGCATCGCTCTCAGAGCAAACAAAGATTTTCTACTCAAAGCATCCACGACTACATGCACTTTCCCCGGATGATAATCGATCACTAACTCATAGTCTTTCAATAATTCAAACCATCTTCGTTGTCGCAAATTCAAATCTTTCTGAGACATCAAATACTTCAAACTCTTGTGATCAGTAAAAATATGGCATTTGTCACTGAACAAATGATGTCCCCAAATTTTCAATGCAAATACAATAGCGGCTAACTCTAATTTGTGCGTTGGATAATTCTTTTCATGTGATTTTAACTGTTTGGAAGCATAGGTTATTATTTTTCCTTCTTGCATTAAGGCACATCCCAAACCATTCAATGATACATCGTTGAAAATCACAAACTCTTTACCCGACTCAGGCTGAACTAAAACTAGTGTTTCAGTTAACAGTGCTTTCAAATGATCAAAACTCTGTTGACATTTTTCAGACCACTCAAACTTTACATCTGTTTCTAATAAACAAGTTATTGGTGTAGCTATCATCGAGAACCCTTTTACAAAACGCTGATAATAGCCAGCTAATCCCAGAAAACTTCTGACCTTGGATACGTTTCGTGGTGGTTTCCAGTCAACAATTGCTGAAATCTTACTCGGATCAATTCAGATGCCTTCTGCTAAAACAATGTGTTCTAAAAATCCAACTTCTTGGAGCCAAAACTCGCATTTACTAAATTTAGCAAATAATTTCTTATCTCGCAAAGTCTGCAATACAATTCTCAAATGCTCGACATGCTCAGATTCATCCCAAGAATAGATCAGAATGTCATCAATGAATACAACTACGAATCTATCTAAAGACAGTCTAAAGATTTGATTCATCAAATCCATGAATACTACAGGAGCGTTAGTTAATCCGAACGGCATAGCAAGAAATTTATAATGTCTATACATGGTCCTGAATACAGTTTTCGACACATCAGGATCTTTAACCTAGAACTAATAATAGCCAGAGCGCAAATCAATCTTTGAAAATAATGTCGCTCCTTCCAACTAATTGAACAAATCATCAATTCTTGGCAAAGGATACTTCCTTAATCGTAACCTTGTTAAGCTGATGATAGTCGATACACAATCTCATCGATCCATCTTTGTTTTTGATGAATAGAACTGGTGCACCCCAAGGCGAGAAACTAGGTCGTACAAATCCTCTATCTCTTAACTCTTACAACTGAGCTTTCAATTCTATCAATTCTGTTGGAGCTATTCTGTATGGATCTATTGATATCGGTGATGTTCCTGGTACCAACTCAATAGCAAATTCGACCTCTCTGATCAGCGGCAATCTGGGTAACTTTTCTGGAAACGCATCTGAATATTCACAAACTACTGGCACTAATTCAATCTTCGATTCAGACACTTTTGTATCAAGTACATACTGAAGGTAAGCATTGCAACCCTTTCTCACATTTTTCTGTGCTAGCATCATCGATATCACAACAGGAAACCCACTCAAATCATTGGATTCAATACGAAGAATTCACTATTCTGACATTTCAACTCAATAGTCTTTCACCTACAATTTACAACTGCATCATGTAGAGTCAACCAATCCATGCCCAAAATCACATCGAATTCATCAAATGGTAAAAGCATCAAATCGACCGAAAAACAGTAACCCTGTGTCATCAAAGGACAATTCTTGCAAACTTTATCAACCAGAACATACTGGCCTAAGGGGTTCGATACTTTAATCACAAATTTAGTGGACTCAACAGGTAAACTCTTACTAGACACTAAATTTAGGATCAATCAAAGCATTTAGATCAGCGTCATAAAGAGAAAATGTATCGATACTAACATCTGGTGTTGATGCATATATGTGTGTGCGAATAGGCTGGCACTCGTGCCTCTGATCTCATAGCAGAATCCTTTGTTGCACGTTTGCTGCTAGTCACATTTCTAGTATTTCGAGGTGGTCTCCTTCTGGCAACTCTATTACTTCGCCTTGCATTTAGAAATTTGTCTTTTTTGGGTAACTCAAGGCAATCATGAATAAAATGATCTTGCGAGCCACATTTGAAACAGGCTTTATTGTTCATCCAACAATCTCCAAAATGCCATCTTCTACACTATTGACACTCAAGTTTGTTGGTTTTGACACTACCAACACTCAATACTAAAGTGGCTTGAGCTTTAGAACTTGTGTGTTGCTTTCCACGATCTCTATTAAAATACCCCACTGAAGCATTCAAATGATTATAAGAATCCCTTGATTTCTTTGAAAAGGAATGATAGGGTTTACTCATTGACCTTTTTCTCGAATCTCTAACGTTAGAATCAGCTCTTTTTTTTCTTTGCTAAGCTCCTTGGCTTTGCAAGCTATATCGACTAACACAACTGTAACGCCCCAAATTTGGGCCTAGAAGTATTGGGCCTTGAGTGCGGGTCCGTAAGGAGGTTGTATATAGGTATTTAATTGTGCAATGAAATAACACAATTAAATGTTTGCTTTAGTGGTTAATGGCTTTGAGAAGTGTTGGAGAAATCTTGGGTTCAAACTTGGGCTTTAGCAAAAAATTTTGGTATTAAGTGAAAAAAACCTGGATGCTTGGATGAGGGTTTTTAAATTATTGTGTTAAATAAATGACACAAGGAAGCTTGTAGTCTAGTGGTTGTGGCGTCATTACGGTTGTATGGGAGCCTGGGTTCAAGCCTTGGCTCTTGCAATTTATTTTGGTTTTTTTTAAGGGAACCTAGACTTTGGCCTTTAGACCTTATAATTAATTGGGGATGAAATATGACACAAAAAGCCTTATGGCTTAGTGGCAAGTAGCGTGTGGAGCATTTAAGGGGAGGCATGGGTTCGAATCCCATGGCAAGCAAAGAGCATTTATTTTGCTAACAGGGGGCGGCAAGAGTTGGTGTTGATTTAAACTCTGATGATGGAGGGATCCCACATCGAGAAGCTAACATAAGAGTGGATGCGAAGCTGGCTTTAAATATAGAGAACCATGAGGAGAGTAAAGGTACCTTTCTTGGCTGATCCCTTTCGCTTTATGGCGTGCTCGTTTGGGTTGGGCGTCGGCTAAGAGTGCTCGGAGCGTGGATTAACTCCAGTCTCCAATCAGGTGTGTATTTCTCACTACTCTAGCTGTAGGATAGCTACTTCGGGCCGCGATGGGCCCAAAGGAGCCATGTGGGCCCAATGAGCTTACGGGCCCAATTGGATAAGTTGTTTGATTGTGTAGTAAATATTGGACTAGGCTAGGTGAATCTCATATCTGTGACTAGATTTGGGCTAAAAGGGCTACATGAGCGTGTGGGCCCATTTGGGCCGAGAAGGGCTTTAGGGCCATTCGTATTGTTATCCCTGTTTAGAATACTTTAGTTTACCAAATTACCAAAGTACCCCCGATTTATAAAATTACCTAAATATCCTCGATTTGTAAAATTACCGAATACCCTCAGTTTGCAAAATTACTGAAATACCCTCGATTTGTAAAATGACTGAAATACTCTTGTAAGATAGAATTACCATTTTACCCTCGATTTACAGAATTATCGTTTTACCCTCGATTTATAGAATTACCATTTTACCCTCGATTTACAAAATTATTGAAATACCCTTGGTTTACAAAATTATCGAAATACCCCTGTAGGGTAGAATTACCGAAATACCCCTATAGGGTAGAATTACCGAAATACCCCTATAGGGTAGAATTATCGCAATACCCCTGTAGGGTAGAATTATCACAATACCCCTGTAGGGTAGAATTACCGAAATACCCCTGTAGGGTAGAATTACCGAAATACCCCTATAGGGTAGAATTACCGAAATTCCCCTATAGGGTAGAATTATCGCAATACCCTTGTAGGGTAGAATTACCAAAATACCTCTATACGGTAGAATTACTGAAATACCCTTGTAGGGTAGAATTATCGCAATACCCCTGTAGGGTTGAATTACCGAAATACCCTTGTAGGGTAAAATTACTAAAATACCCCTGTAGGGTGGAATTACCGAGGTGCCTTGTGGGGTAAAATTACCATTTTGCCCCTAAGGTGTTAAATTACTGTTTTCCCTTGTGGCCAAGTGACTAACTTGGACTGTGTGGTTGACGAATTTGATTGTGAATATATGTTGGTATATGAATGACTTGATTGTGATTGTTTGATTTGAATATTGGAATGACATTCTGCATACATGACATGTTGCATGCGTTGGGATTTCGTACGGAGGAAGATTTGATCTGTTAAGGTCACACGGGTCGCCCGAGATGACTGTGGACCGATCGACGGCTGAGTGCCGATCATGTTACTGAAGGCTGTGTGCCGTTATTATGGGCCTCATATCGATATTGTGAGCTTCGTACCGATTATAGACCCATTATCGATGGCTTTGTGCCAACCTAAATATGGCTTTGTGCCATCTTGACTATGGCTTCGTGCCAAACGTATTTACCTGAGGCTATGTGCCTAACATATTTGTTGACGACTCTGTGTCGATCATATTTACCGAAGGCTGTGTGCCAATTATATTACCGTCACTGATGGCTATGTGCCGAAGTTATTACAGTTATTGATGGCTTTGTGCAACGTATTCTGTTAAGTGGCTTTGCCACATTATCTGATTCTGGTGGCTATGCCACAAATATTTGTTCTGGTGGCTTTGCCACAATATCTGTATCTGGTGACTCTGTCACAATATCTGTTCTGGCAACCATGCAGTAAATTTTGTGGTGTGCAGCGGATGGGTGGGTCGAGTTGTCTCCCCACATGGAGTGTAGGGTTGGTACGGGGGTGTATACAGTTGGATTGGGTTGGGATTATATTCACATTCTGATTTTGATTCTGTTACCTGATACTGATTCTGATTTTGATTCGGTTACCTGATACTGATTCTGATTCTGATTCTGTCACCTAATTCTAATTCTAATTCTAGTTCTGATAATGTTTCTTATTCTGTAATGGGTTAAAGCCCATCAGGTACTGTCTGTTATAGTGGGCTAAGGCCATTTGATAGAGAAACTATAAGTAAGGCTGGGGCCAGACTTTTAATTGTTTTGTATGATTGACTGTTCCTTTTTATAGTAGGGGATTTCACACTGAGTTTTCGTAAACTCACCTCGTTTATTAACCTTTTAGGTAATTTCCAGCCTTAGACGGATCGGGGCTGCGAGGGGCTCGGAGGAAGCCACACACACTGTTTATTTTATAGTTTTGATTATTGCTTTTAAATGTTTTATGTGGGTTGTAGTAAAGCCGTTGCAATTTTCTGAATTTCAAATTTGGAATTTTATTTATTGTTCTTATAATTGCTAGTATTAGAACACGGTTTTCCAAAGCAACTACTGTTGTTCAAAACATCATGTAACCGCAATTCTTTTTAAATTAAGTTTCCGCAACTGCCAGGATTTTTACAAAGTTGTTAAGAATGTTATTCAGCTGAGGTTTTCTAATAAGGTTTAAAAAGGGTATAAGTTTTTAATTATTACGAAGAGTTTTTAATGGAAACATGGTTTTCGAAAAACACTTCAATGTGACACGTCAGATTCGAGCCAAAGTTCCAGACCGGGTTTGGGGTGTTACATTTACTGGTATCAGAGCCTGGGTTGCAACAACTCGGCTGTGGATTGGGTTTTCAAAGGTTGAATTTTAGAAAATTAATTTCAACCACGTGGTCAGTTTGAAGTATTTCTTTTAAAAAGTGTGGCACACAGAGTCTCTGGCACGAAATCTATAAGTTCTCTAACTCTGTTTACTGTTATAGATTGAAATGCTATATTGAGAAACCACTATAGATAGTAGCACTATACTGGAACTTTCTAGCTAGAGTAAACTGTAACGCTTGAATTTAGATTTAGTATTTATTTGGTGTGTGTTCTGGAAATGTAGAAAATGGTTGCATGTGAAATCTATCCGCTCCGATGGACAATTTTTTTGGGTGTATGTTAGTATTATTAGTATCAGAGTGCGCAGCGGAAATGTGGTGATGTAGTCTGAGTGTGGAAAATTTCGAGGACGAAATTACTTTAAGGGGGTAGAATTGTAATGCCCCGAATTTGGGCCTAGAAGTATTGGGCCTTGAGTGTGGGTCTGTAAGGAGGTTGTATATAGGTATTTAATTGTGCAATGAAATAATACAATTAAATGTTTGCTTTAGTGGTTAATGGCTTTGAGAAGTGTTGGAGAAATCTTGGGTTCAAACTTGGGCTTTAGCAAAAAATTTTGGTATTAAGTGAAAAAAACCTGGATGCTTAGATGAGGGTTTTTAAATTATTGTGTTAAATAAATGACACAAGGAAGCTTGTAGTCTAGTGGTTGTGGCATCATTAAGGTTGTATGGGAGCTTGGGTTCAAGCCTTGGCTCTTGCAATTTATTTTGGTTTTTTTTAAGGGAACCTGGACTTTGGCCTTTAGACCTTAAAGTTAATTGGGGATGAAATATGACACAAAAAGCCTTATGGCTTAGTGGAAAGTAGTGTGTGGAGCATTTACGGGGAGGCATGGGTCCGAATCCCATGGCAAGCAAAGAGCATTTATTTTGCTAACAGGGGGCGGCAAGAGTTGGTGTTGAATTTAAACTCTGATGATGGAGGGATCCCACATCGGGAAGCTAACATAAGAGTGGATGCGAAGCTGGCTTTAAATATAAAGAACCATGAGGAGAGTAAATGTACCTTTCTTGGCTGATCCCTTTCGCTTTATGGCATGCTCGTTTGGGTTGGGCGTCGGCTAAGAGTGCTCGGAGCGTGGATTAACTCTAGTCTCCAATCAGGTGTGTATTTCTCACTACTCTAGCTGTAAGATAGCTACTTCGGGCCGCGATGGGCCGAAAGGAGCCATGTGGGCCCAATGAGCTTACGGGCCCAATTGGATAAGTTGTTTGATTGTGTAGTAAATATTGGACTAGGCTAGGTGAATCTCATATCTGTGACTAGATTTGGGCTAAAAGGGCTACATGAGCGTGTGGGCCCATTTGGGCCGAGAAGGGCTTTAGGGCCATTCGTATTGTTATCCCTGTTTAGAATACTTTAGTTTACCAAATTACCAAAGTACCCCCGATTTATAAAATTACCTAAATATCCTCGATTTGTAAAATTACCGAATACCCTCAGTTTGTAAAATTACTGAAATACCCTCGATTTGTAAAATGACTGAAATACTCTTGTAAGATAGAATTACCATTTTACCCTCGATTTACAGAATTACCGTTTTACCCTCGATTTATAGAATTACCATTTTACCCTCGATTTACAAAATTATTGAAATACCCTTGGTTTACAAAATTATCGAAATACCCCTGTAGGGTAGAATTACCGAAATACCCCTATAGGGTAGAATTACCGAAATACCCCTATAGGGTAGAATTATCGCAATACCCCTGTAGGGTAGAATTATCACAATACCCCTGTAGGGTAGAATTACCGAAATACCCCTGTAGGGTAGAATTACCGAAATACCCCTATAGGGTAGAATTACCGAAATTCCCCTATAGGGTAGAATTATCGCAATACCCTTGTAGGGTAGAATTACCAAAATACCTCTATACGGTATAATTACTGAAATACCCTTGTAGGGTAGAATTATCGCAATACCCCTGTAGGGTTGAATTACCGAAATACCCTTGTAGGGTAAAATTACTAAAATACCCCTGTAGGGTGGAATTACCGAGGTGCCTTGTGGGGTAAAGTTACCATTTTGCCCCTAAGGTGTTAAATTACTGTTTTCCCTTGTGGCCAAGTGACTAACTTGGACTGTGTGGTTGACAAATTTGATTGTGAATATATGTTGGTATATGAATGACTTGATTGTGATTTTTTGATTCAAATATAGGAGTGACATTCTGCATACATGACATGTTGCATGCGTTGGGATTTCGTACGGAGGAAGATTTGATCTGTTAAGGTCACACGGGTCGCCCGAGATGACTTTGGACCGATCGACGGCTGAGTGCCGATCATGTTACTGAAGGCTGTGTGCCGTTATTATGGGCCTCATATCGATATTGTGAGCTTCGTACCGATTATAGACCCGTTATCGATGGCTTTGTGCCAACCTAAATATGGCTTTGTGCCATCTTGACTATGGCTTCGTGCCAAACGTATTTACCTGAGGCTATGTGCCTAACATATTTGTTGACGACTCTGTGTCGATCATATTTACCGAAGGCTGTGTGCCAATTATATTACCGTCACTGATGGCTATGTGCCGAAGTTATTACAGTTATTGATGGCTTTGTGCCACGTATTCTGTTAAGTGGCTTTGCCACATTACCTGATTCTGGTGGCTATGCCACAAATATTTGTTCTGGTGGCTTTGCCACAATATCTGTATCTGGTGACTCTGTCACAATATCTGTTCTGGCAACCATGCAGTAAATTTTGTGGTGTGCAGCGGATGGGTGGGTCGAGTTGTCTTCCCACATGGAGTGTAAGGTTGGTACGGGGGTGTATACAGCTGGATTGGGTTGGGATTATATTCACATTCTGATTTTGATTATGTTACCTAATACTGATTCTGATTTTGATTCTGTTACCTGATACTGATTCTGATTCTGATTCTGTCACCTAATTCTAATTCTAATTCTAGTTCTGATAATGTTTCTTATTCTGTAATGGGTTAAAGCCCATCAGGTACTGTCTGTTATAGTGGGCTAAGGCCATTTGATAGAGAAACTATAAGTAAGGCTGGGGCCAGACTTTTAATTGTTTTGTATGATTGACTGTTCCTTTTTATAGTAGGGGATTTCACACTGAGTTTTCGTAAACTCACCTCGTTTATTAACCTTTTAGGTAATTTCCAGCCTTAGACGGATCGGGGCTGCGAGGGGCTCGGAGGAAGCCACACACACTGTTTATTTTATAGTTTTGATTATTTCTTTTAAATGTTTTATGTGGGTTGTAGTAAAGCCGTTACAATTTTCTGGATTTCAAATTTGGAATTTTATTTATTGTTCTTATAATTGCTAGTATTAGAACACGGTTTTCCAAAGCAACTACTGTTGTTCAAAACATCATGTAACCGCAATTCTTTTTAAATTAAGTTTCCGCAACTGCCAGGATTTTTACAAAGTTGTTAAGAATGTTATTCAGCTGAGGTTTTCTAACAAGGTTTAAAAAAGGTATAAGTTTTTAATTATTAAGAAGGGTTTTTAATGGAAACATGGTTTTCGAAAAACACTTCAATGTGACACGCCAGATTCGAGCCAAAGTTCCAGACCGGGTTTGGGGTGTTACATTTACTGGTATCAGAGCCTGGGTTGCAACAACTCGGCTGTGGATTGGGTTTTCAAAGGTTGAATTTTAGAAAATTAATTTCAACCACGTGGTCAGTTTGAAGTATTTCTTTTAAAAAGTGTGGCACACCGAGTCTCTGGCACGAAATCTATAAGTTCTCTAACTCTGTTTACTGTAATAGATTGAAATGCTATATTGAGAAACCACTATAGATAGTAGCACTATACTGGAACTTTCTAGCTAGAGTAAACTGTAACGCTTGAATTTAGATTTAGTATTTATTTGGTGTGTGTTCTGGAAATGTAGAAAATGGTTGCATGTGAAATCTATCCGCTCCGATGGACAATTTTTTTGGGTGTATGTTAGTATTATTAGTATCAGAGTGCGCAGCGGAAATGTGGTGATGTAGTCTGAGTGTGGAAAATTTCGAGGACGAAATTACTTTAAGGGGGTAGAATTGTAATGCCCCGAATTTGGGCCTAGAAGTATTGGGCCTTGAGTGTGGGTCTGTAAGGAGGTTGTATATAGGTATTTAATTGTGCAATGAAATAATACAATTAAATGTTTGCTTTAGTGGTTAATGGCTTTGAGAAGTGTTGGAGAAATCTTGGGTTCAAACTTGGGCTTTAGCAAAAAATTTTGGTATTAAGTGAAAAAAACCTGGATGCTTAGATGAGGGTTTTTAAATTATTGTGTTAAATAAATGACACAAGGAAGCTTGTAGTCTAGTGGTTGTGGCATCATTAAGGTTGTATGGGAGCTTGGGTTCAAGCCTTGGCTCTTGCAATTTATTTTGGTTTTTTTTAAGGGAACCTGGACTTTGGCCTTTAGACCTTAAAGTTAATTGGGGATGAAATATGACACAAAAAGCCTTATGGCTTAGTGGAAAGTAGTGTGTGGAGCATTTACGGGGAGGCATGGGTCCGAATCCCATGGCAAGCAAAGAGCATTTATTTTGCTAACAGGGGGCGGCAAGAGTTGGTGTTGAATTTAAACTCTGATGATGGAGGGATCCCACATCGGGAAGCTAACATAAGAGTGGATGCGAAGCTGGCTTTAAATATAGAGAACCATGAGGAGAGTAAATGTACCTTTCTTGGCTGATCCCTTTCGCTTTATGGCATGCTCGTTTGGGTTGGGCGTCGGCTAAGAGTGCTCGGAGCGTGGATTAACTCTAGTCTCCAATCAGGTGTGTATTTCTCACTACTCTAGCTGTAGGATAGCTACTTCGGGCTGCGATAGGCCGAAAGGAGCCATGTGGGCCCAATGAGCTTACGGGCCCAATTGGATAAGTTGTTTGATTGTGTAGTAAATATTGGACTAGGCTAGGTGAATCTCATATCTGTGACTAGATTTGGGCTAAAAGGGCTACACGAGCGTGTGGGCCATTTGGGCCGAGAAGGGCTTTAGGGCCATTCGTATTGTTATCCCTGTTTAGAATACTTTAGTTTACCAAATTACCAAAGTACCCCCGATTTATAAAATTACCTAAATATCCTCGATTTGTAAAATTACCAAATACCCTCAGTTTGCAAAATTACTGAAATACCCTCGATTTGTAAAATGACTGAAATACTCTTGTAAGATAGAATTACCATTTTACCCTCGATTTACAGAATTATCATTTTACCCTCGATTTATAGAATTACCATTGTACCCTCGATTTACAAAATTATTGAAATACCCTTGGTTTACAAAATTATCGAAATACTCCTGTAGGGTAGAATTACCGAAATACCCCTGTAGGGTAGAATTATCGCAATACCCCTGTAGGGTAGTATTACCGAAATACCCCTGTAGGGTAGAATTACCGAAATACCCCTATAGGGTAGAATTACCAAAATACCTCTATACGGTAGAATTACTGAAATACCCTTGTAGGGTAGAATTATCGCAATACCCAATTACTGAAATACTCCTGTAGGGTAAAATTATCGAAATACCCCTGTAGGGTAGAATTATCGCAATACCCCTATAGGGTAGAATTACCGAAATACCCCTGTAGGGTAGAATTATCGTAATACCCCTATAGGGTCGAATTTTCGAAATACCCCAGTAGGGTAGAATTACTAAAATACCCCTATAGGGTGGAATTACCGAGATACCTTGTTGGGTAAAATTACCATTTTGCCCCTAAGGTGTTAAATGATTGTTTTGCCCATGTGGCCAAGTGACTAACTTGGACTGTGTGGTTGACGAATTTGATTGTGAATATATGTTGGTATATGAATGACTTGACTGTGATTGTTTGATTCAAATATGGGCATGACATTCTGCATACATGACATGTTGCATGGGTTGGGATTTTGTACGGAGGAAGATTTGATCTGTTAAGGTCACATGGGTCGCCCGAGATGACTGTGGACCGATCGACGGCTGAGTACCTATTATGTTACCGAAGGCTATGTGCTGTTATTATGGGCTTCGTATCGATATTGTGGGCTTCGTGCCGATTATAGACCCGTTATCGATGGCTCTGTGCCAACCTAAATATGGCTTTGTGCCATCTTGACTATGGCTTCATGCCAAACGTATTTACCTGAGGCTATGTGCCTAACATATTTGTTGACGACTCTGTGTCGATCATATTTACCGAAGGCTGTGTGCCAATTATATTACCGTCACTGATGGCTATGTGCCGAAGTTATTACAGTTATTGATGGCTTTGTGCCACGTATCCTGTTAAGTGGCTTTGCCACATTATCTAATTCTGGTGGCTATGCCACAAATATTTGTTCTGGTGGCTCTACCACAATATCTGCATTTGGTGACTCTGTCACAATATTTGTTCTGGCAGCCATGCTGTAAATTCTGTGGTATGTAGCGGATGGGTGGGTCGAGTTGTCTCTCCACATGGAGTGTAGGGTTGGTACGGGGGTGTATACGGCTGGATTGGGTTGAGATTGTATTCACATTCTGATTTTGATTATGTTACCTGATACTGATTCTGATTTTGATTTGGTTACTTGATACTGATTCTGATTCTGATTCTGTCACCTAATTCTGATTCTGATTCTAGTTCTGATAATGTTTCTTATTCTGTAATGGGTTAAAGCCCATCTGGTACTGTCTGTTATAGTGGGCTAAGGCCATTTGATAGAGAAACTGTAAGTAAGGCTGGGGCCAGACTTTTAATTCTTTTATATGACTGACTGTTCCTTTTTATAGTAGGGGATTTTACACTGAGTTTTCGTAAACTCACCCCGTTTATTAACCTTTCAGGTAATTACCAGCCTTAGACGAATCGGGGCTGCGAGGGGCTCGGAGGAAGCCACACACTGTTTATTTTATAGTTTTTATTATTGCTTTTAAATGTTTTATGTGGGTTGTAGTAAAGCCGTTGCAATTTTCTGGATTTCAAATTTGGAATTTTATTTATTGTTCTTATAATTGCTAGTATTAGAACACGGTTTTCCAAAGCAACTACTGTTGTTCAAAACATCAAATAACCGCAATTGTTTTTAAATTAAGCTTCCGCAACTGCTAGGATTTTTACAAAGTTGTTAAGAATGTTATTCAGCTGAGGTTTTCTAACAAGGTTTAAAAAGGGTATAAGTTTTTAATTATTAAGAAGGGTTTTTAATGAAAACATGGTTTTCGAAAAACAGTTCAATGTGACACGCCAGATTCGAGCCAAACTTCCAGGCCAGCTTTGGGGTGTTACAACAACAAATTCTTTCAGTTCAAGAATCCTGACTAGAAATTCTCTTTCGTACTCGTTTATGATCATACGACCCTGTTTCAATTCTAGAAATTCTTCGCGCTTTTGGTCAAGAAACCACTGACTTAGATATTTCTTTCTAAACTTAGTCTGAAAGAATTCCCACGTGACCTGTCTTCTCAGCACCACAGATATTAAAATGTTCCACCAGTAGTATGCAGTATCTCTTAGAAGAGATACATCAAATTTAAGACATTCCACTGGTGTACAAGATAGTTCATAAAAAATCAAATTGTATTCCCTAGCCAAAACTCAGCTCTTTCGGGATCATCATCAACTGTAGCTCTAAATTCTTCAGCCCCATACATTCAAATTTTATCAGTAGGTGGCTTACTCAAATGCAAAGGTTCCAAACCTTGAGGAGCTAGGGGAATTGGTTGGGGAATAGGTGGGGATGGAGGTTGCTGAGCAACCGAATTTGTTTGGACAAACTCAGTGAACCATTCATTCATCATTTGGAAGAAAGCTTCCTTGGCCTCTCTTCCATGACCCTCAAATACGGGTCTTAATTCAGACAACACTACTCTGTGAACGGAGGCTGGCGCATTACTTTTTACATCATCAAAAACTGCTTGATTGGGATCCATTTCTATATGAAAACATGATTTAAAACTATCAAGAGATATCACACTAACACTAGTTAAATATGACATGTATAACTAGACTCACACATGCTAAAATAGTAGCTCTGATACCAATAAATGTAACACCCCTGACTCGTATCCATCACTGGAATAGGGTTATAGAGCATTACCGGCTTAATTCTTAAACAATCATACATTTCATATTCATTTAAATGACGTCCATAAAATTCCACTCATATTATAAATGTTTTAATTACAACATAAACCCTCTAACCATTTAATATCATAGTTATTAGATCCCTTTAGCTTATAGAACTCCAGTTTTGTAATTTACGCGATTTAGTTTTTTTTATCGAATTGAGCATACTAATAATAAAATTTCTTAATGAAATTTTTATAAAACACTACTAACATGCTATAGACATTAAAATAATAATAAAATAAATATTTTGACCTCAGATTTGTGGTCCCAAAACCACTATTCTGATTTCACTGAAGATAAGCTGTTATAATATCAGTAGTTTTTTATGTTTTGGCCAAGTTTATAATGGCATGTATAAGTGGACTTATGTTTAAAATTTGGGTTGAATGCTAACGATTGTATAACACCCCTTACCCGTATTCGACGCTAGAATAGGGGACAAGGCATTACCAGACTTAAACACAAGCAAACACACATTTTCGAGCCATGAATTTTTGTCCAAAATAAAACATTTTGCATTTAATCATAAAGTCCCTATTACGAGCCTACGAGGCCCAAAACATGCTTTGGAAGTGGTTCGGGACTAAATTGAGAACTTTAGAAAATCTTGCAACACTTAGAAAATTTTTTCCTTAAACAGGAGTCACACGCTCGTGGGGATTTGGGACACGCCCATGTGGGAAGGCCGTGTAGTCACGCACACTTATGTCCCGACCCCGTGTAACTCTCTGTTTGTCACCCAAGAATAAATTGAAGACACAAGGCCAAGTCACACATCATTGTACTAGGCAGTGTGGTCGATTTAAAATTTATTATTTTTCATAAGATAGGTGCATACTTTATATGTAACATCCCGAATTAGGGCCTAGTCGGAACAGTGGTTTCAGGACCACAAATTCAACACTGTAAAATTTATTTTTATTATATTTTTATGGCCTAAAATTTCACAGGATGATTTCATGAAAATTTTGTTCAAAAATTTTGACGTTTGGGCACTCAATTTGGTCAAAAGGACTAAATTGTAAAAAGTGCAAAAGTTGAGTTCTACATGTTAGAGGTGTCTAATTGTTATGAAATTTTAAATTGGAGGCCCTTAAATGGTAGTTAGACCATTGGATAATTTTTTGGAAAACAATCGACATGAAATGGGTGAAATAGAATATTTTTAATTTAGGGGCATTTTGGTAATATAGTAATTAAAATGAATTAAAAACAAAATTAAAAGCCAATTTTTTTCCATCTTCTACCCCATGGCCAAAACTAGCATGGAGAAGACATAGCAAGGGTTTTTCAAGCTTCCAAGCTCGATTGTAAGCCCGTTCTAGCCCCATTTTTAATGATTTTTACGTTTTTGAAATCCTCATAACAAGATCTACTTATTTCTACCCATATTTTGAGCTAGGGTTTGTGTTTAAAAATTTAACCATGGATTTCATGTGTGAGTTTTGATGTCTAATGGTAGACAATGAATGCTCACTGTGTAATAAATGACTTTTACTAAGTGATTTTCGGTGAAATTGTCAAAAAGGACCGTTTTGCAAAAGTTACAAAATTTGTCATAAAAGTGCTATTTAGTGGAAGGTATAGGTTTCTATAGTTATAAAAATGATTCGGCTAAGCTTAAAACTCAAGGAAACTGGATAAAAATCATTTTACGATCCTTGGTGCAAATGTGAAAATATGTGAAAGTTTAGGGGTCAAAATGCAAATTTGTAAAAATATGATTTTTGGACCCATATGAATAATGTGACTAATTATTAAACTAAATATGATATTATAGATCAAGCAAAATGAGATTCGGGCACAGATTGGGAATGAATGAGATTATGGACTAAATCGGAATAAATAGTCGTGCTCACATTCGAGGTAAGTTTGTATGTAAATAATATATCGATTCTTTTTATGTTATTATATTTCGTTATTATATGATATGTGGCTGCCTATAGAATGATCCATTGATGTAAATTACAAATTGAAATAGACTATGAATGAGTTTGCTAAATGTTGAAAAGTGAGGAATTTCCCGGTTGAACCTTCGGAATAGAAATGATACGAATGATTCATTGTGAGAAGACATGTGTAGTACTATGTGCAGGATACTATGTGTTTAAGATGGTTTTAGGTCACGTGTGTAGTACTAAGTGCAGGCTACTACGTGTACCAGATTGTTAGGTCACATGTGTAGTACTAAGTGCAGGCTACTATGCGTACCCGACAACTTTAATCACGTGTGTAGTACTAAGTGCAGGCTACTACGTGTATAAAATGGTCACGTGTGTAGTACTAAGTGCAGCCTACTACGTGTACCAGATTGTTGGTCACATGTGTAGTACTAAGTGCAGGCTACTATGCATACCAGATAGCTTCGGTTACAAGGGTGGTAATATGTGCAGGCAACCGTGTATCTGTTATTATTCTGATGAGTTCAACGAGAAATCGACTAAGTGAAAATACATGTGAACATGACCATGTGATGAATAAGTGCAGGTATATTTTTGTGTAAATTTATGAGCAATGTGCTCGATAGTTGAGCGAAACTTTCAGTAAGATGGAATGGAGTAAGTGAAATTATGTAAGAGTGAAATTTGTTATAAAACAGTTTTGGCCAGCACCAGTTTTGTAACTTTGAAAAATCACCAAAAATCGTGGAAATAGAATTGGAAGTTTAATAAGATATGAAATTAAATATTTTGGAGTCTATGTTCATAAAAGGGAAATGGCGTAAGAAAAAAGAATTTCATATTTTGAGATATTTGAATTTTTGTGAGATAGGATTAGAATGATTTCAGAATCCCCTATTCTGACTTGGAAATATCATTAAAATTTGTACAAAAATAATTATGGGTTATAATTTTTATGCTTAAAATCCCTAATGAGTCTATTTTCAAGAGAAATATACGAGAACATTAATTGAAACCCGTACTATGAGATAATCAGTTTTGAGTAAAGAAAGGTTGAAGCTATCAAGCAGCAGAATAGGGGTAAATTTAAAGAATAAATTGTACTTATTGGCTTGACCAAAAATTCTGAAAATTTTTTAGTAAAAATATATATACGTCTAGTTTTAGGAAATATTTACAGATCTTAATTTGGAGTTTTGTATCTCCAGATATAAATAATTTAGTAGCTACGACTCGAGAAAACATGACCAGAAAATAAGTAAAAGTGTAATTATGATTATATTTCCATGGAATCATGTTGATAATTTGCTTATTATTTTCATATGGACTCACTAAGATTTAAGCTTACTCCCTCCTTTCCATTTCTTTTAGTGTTTTCAGGTCACCTCGGGTTTGGAGATCGTCGGAGGCAGCATCACACGATCAAGCCAATACCTTTGGAATATTGTTACACATTTTAGAATTATCAAGTGAGTGGCGTGTATAACGACCTAGTTCTATGACATGTGTTATTATGATTTGGCCAAATGTATTGGCCTATTTTGAGCTATTGTATATGGCCATGAGATGTGGCTCATATTGATTATGGCTTGTTAGTATAGCTAGTCAAGCTATGATTTATTGCTTATGATGTGAATATATGATTATGTTTATTTGTCATGCATGGTTGACAATATGTCATGTATGTTGAATGCATGTTTTATGACCATGAATTAAATGTGTAATATGGAGAAAAATAATAATGCTTTGAACATGGAATTTTGATGATAAGTTGAAATAAATTGGCACAAAGATAACTATGGTATGGCTAGTCTTGGCTTAATGTGGGAACGTGTAACACATGCATGTTGATAGGTAAATGATATGTTTGTATCATAATTGAGGATGTTGAATGCATTCGATCCATGTATATATGTGTTCATGTAAGGGTAACAAAAAGGCTTGGAAAATAGCCTAAGAGTTAACTACACGGGATGAGACACGGCCGTGTGTCTCAACCGTGTGAGGGACATTGCCTGGTGACACAAGCGTATGGCCTGGCCGTGTGGTTCAATTTATTTGCTGACATCATAAACAGAGAGCTACACGGCCTAATAACACGGGCATCACACGGGCGTGTGACCCTGTTTCATGAGAAAAGTTTCTAAGTTTTTCCCAAAGCTTTCCAAAGTTCTCAGTTTAGTCCCGAACCCTTTCTAAAGTATGTTTTGGGCTTCGTAAACCCAAATAAGGGACTATGTGCATATGATTGAATGTTTTAAAATATGAATGAAATTTTATGGCCTGATTTGCATGATTGTTTGCGTTTATGTCTGTCAATGTCTCATATCCTGTGCAGCATCTAACACAGGTAGGGGGTGTTACATCACATGCTCGTGCCTGAGGCTGTGTCATCCACACGGCTGAGAATGTTGAATGCCATTGGATCCATGTATATGTGTGTGCATGTAAGGGTAACAAAAAGGCTTGGAAAATAGCCTAAGAGTTAACTATATGGATGAGACACGGCCGTATGTCTCAACCGTGTGAGGGACACGGCCTAGTGACACAAGCGTGTGAGGGATACGTCCTGGTGACACGAGCGTATGAGGGACACGGCCTGGTGACATGAGCGTGTAGCCTGACTGTGTGGTTCAATTTATTTGCTGACATCATAAACAGAGAGTTACACAGCCTGATAACACGGGCGTGTTGATGGCACATGGGCTTGTGACCCTGTTTCATGAGAAAAATTTCTAAGTTTTTCCCACAGCTTTCCAAAGTTCTCGCTTTAGTCTCGAACCCTTTCTAAAGTATGTTTCGGGCTTCGTAAACACAAATAAGGGACTATGTGCATGTGATTGAATGTTTTAAAATATGAATGAAATTTAATGGCCCGGTTTGAATGATTGTTTGCGTTTAAGTCCGTTAATGGCTCATATCCTATCCAAGTGTTAGACACTGGTAGGAGGTGTTCCATTAAGTGGTATCAGAGCTATGGTTTAGTAAGTTCTTAGACTAACCTAGCATGAATGAGAGTCTAGCTATACATGCCATCAATTCGTGATAGTGTGATGTCTCCCAATACGAATGATAACCATCTTGTTTAGGCAGAGGTACTCTCCAACCGAGCTACACTGACAATGTTAAATGTGATGCAAAGGTATTTGTGTAAATTATAGTTATGATGAGCCTAAACTCAGAAAAGTATGAATAAAATTTCATGATATGTACGTGATAACATGTGAGATGAAAGTTCATGTTGTGATGAGTACCTATGCTTGTTTGATATTCATATGATGTTGTGCACTTGATTTACTTGATTAAGTGAATGTGACAAATAGAAATTCATGAAGGTATGAATAAAAGGTTCATAATAACATGATACGAATAAAATGTCATTGTCCCGATTGAACATTGAATGTTGATAGATTGCAATGATATCTTTAAATGAGATAAAGGAATAAGTTATGATAAGCTTATCTATGTTCAGTTGATAGTTCTATGATAAATATGATCGATTTGTTCTAGCGAATGTATATATGTGGTTAACTCACGAACCTTACTAATGGAACAAATGTTCGTGTATACTTGTTTGGATAATTATAATGGGCAAACTCGTATAGTTTAAGTAAATGTGCTAAAATTGATTAAATTAAGTTATATGATGGTAATGATATGTATAGGATGGCGTGCAAGATAAAAGTTTTGATTGTGATATACTTATCCATGTTTGTTCGGCCCTCATAAGATGTTATGTGCATGACTTGTTTGATTGAATGAATGGGATAAGTAAAGTTATTCAGAATCCATAGAATGCATGCATAAATGCATTGGTTTAAATAAGATAATTGAAAGGTTCGTGCCAAATAGGTGTGAATAATAATTTGCCATAAGTGGATGATATGTTTGTGAAAATGTTGCTATGATGATGAAATAGTGTTAGGGACCTTACGACTACACCCCCTTACTAGAGTGGTATTTTGTAAAGGCTTTATAATGTCAGTGTTAAATAAGCTCACAAGTATGTGACCAAAGAGTTTAGCTGTAGAATGATTATAACTATGATCAGAGATTAATTTCATTGTTAAGTAAAGACAAAGCTAGTAAAGTGCGATGTCGAGAAACGTATTAATTGGAACTTCTTCAGAACTAATCTTCTTCATTGAAAATCATAATGTGAGATTTGTAATGACAGAAATAGTTGGAGGAATAAATCTTGAACTGTAAGATATTTGAATGTGGTAATTATAGTAAGCAGATTATAACTGTCTATCTTGAGGTATTCTATGAGTTCATTTACTCTTGGAAGTATTACTGGGGCTATCTATTTTCAGATAAATTTTTATCATGAGGGAATGTTTCCTAATTTTGGAATAAGACGAAAGTATTGATAGTTTGACTGGTATATAATCTGTGTTGCTCTATTTTCCCTTTAGCATTCTATTACATTCCATCTGTTGGGATTTTATGAGAAAATACACATGATGCCATGATTATGTTTCTTCTAAATGATATTCTGTTCAATATATATAGAGGAAGGTACATTATCCTTGTTAAATTTAATTCCAGTGGGCTTAAATAATGTATTCTTCTAGACTTCTTTCCTCTGGGAAATTATCGAAATCTTCCATATTTTCTTATGAGCTTTGTTCTAGGTCTTTCATTATGATATTGTATCTTGGATTTCTCTATCTTGGACTTCTTAATTCTAGTTTTCTTATTATCTATATTTCGGGATTTATCAATCACAGCTCATATCTATAGTGTGTTCTTCAGTTGTGATAATCATGTCAAGTTTGACTATGCTTCTGGTTTCATCATAGTAATATGGTAATTCAAGTATCTAGATTTCTCTAAATCTTCGTAAAGGATTTGACATCAGCAAAGGGATAAGTGGTGAAATTTCTAGTTACAATTTGTATGGTGGATTTCTTTTCTCAAGTAAGTTAATCGAAGTTAATGCCTTCAATCGAGATATCCTTGTTACTTGAATTAATGCTTTTTAAATGGTTTTTGATTAGTATTATAAGTGAACTTTAATTATTACATATTGAATCATTCTATTGATTGGAATAGACGATTTCTTGAAATGTCATTTATTGATGATTAAGACCGACTCAGTGGTTCAATTGGTATTGGTTACTGTTTGAAAGACTAAACGAGAATTTGGGAATAAAATTTCATTCCTTTATGGGCAAAAGACGGATAGTTTGAATGAAAAGTGTATATTCCTTAATAGACATTGATATGATTTAAAGTTTCTATGAATGATAAAGTTATCGCCTTATGAAAGTTGAACGGTCTATTGCATGTTAGTAAAGTTTAGAACAGACGAGAACATTGTTAATCAGGACAATAGACTTGGTTGGGCCTACATCGGGCAAGAAATTCTTAATTTTTCAGTGATGTGTCGTTAAACTGATTGTGATATGTTTCGAGACAAAAAGGCAATGTGATAGCTTAATGTATCTACTGCCATAGAAAGATTTGAGTTTGAGATAGCTAGATGATCTGAGATTGTTGTTGTATGATCTTTGAGAAAAGGAAAATGTGGTTACAAGTGCTTGGGTAGAAAGTCCAGAACTATTACAGAGAGTTTGCAAGAAAGCTCACGGGAGTAATGTGTTGGTGTTCAAGTTTGGAAGTCGACATTTCTAATCTTTGTATTTGATACATAAAACATTATCAGGGTTAAAGTTGAATATCAGGTGATGTCAGAACAATTTTTGCTAGTGGTGGTAATTGAATGGAAATGAGAATGAGATTATTATAGATTTCATATTAGGATTATTCCTATCTTTGAAAGAGAAAGATGTTATGTGACTTTGCTGTTAAGTAATTGATGAATCTAAAAATCATGTCAGTGTGTACTGAATTTCTTTTCATCAGACTTATGGAATTAGGTATCTTTGGGATTGTTGAATTTCTTAAAATGCTAGTTTTTGTTAATTGGATTGAGATCTGAGATTTATATCGTGAATTATTGAAAAAGCTAAATGAGGCTTTGAACTTTAATGACGACCAAAGGTCGAATTAGTAAATTGTCAGGCTGTATAAATGATGGAGAACTTAAGGCCATGAAGATCGGGCTGGCTACGCCATTTTAATCCGAGAGGATTCAAGTATGGTATGCATATATATATTCTATGAACGGTATGGGTTCGACCCTTGTACACAAGAATTCTCTGATAGAAGTCAAGATTCAGTTGATGCATCATATAACACAGAATTGTTCATGACTTTAGTATGAGAAATTAAAGACGTAAGTATTAAGCATAGCCTGAGTAAAAGCTATTCAGTAATGATTATGAGATAGTGGCGTTTATGTGATAATTAAACCACTCTTCTGGTAAGATTTTTGGAGACGAAAATCCTTAAAGGGGGGAGAGTTGTAATATCCTGAATTAGGGCCTAGTCGGAACAGTGATTTCGAGACCAAAAATTTGACATAGTACAATTTGTTTTTATTATATTTTTATGGTCTAAAATTTCATGGAATGACTTCGTGAAAATTTTGTTCGAAAATTTTGACGTTTGGGCACTCAATTTGGTCAAAAGGACTAAATTGTAAAAAGTGAAAAAGTTGAGTTCTACATGTTGGAGGTGTCTAAATATTATGAAATTTTAAATTGGAGGCCCTTAAATGATAATTAGACCATTGGATAATTTTTTGGACAAAAATGGACATGAAATGGGTGAAATAGAATATTTTTAAGTTAGGGGCATTTTAGTAATCTAGTAATTAAAATGAATTAAAAACAAAATTAAAAGCCAATTTTTGTCTATATTCTACCCCATGGCTGAAACTTGCATGGAGAAGACATAGATAGGGTTTTTCAAGCTTCTAAGCTCGATTATAAGTCCGTTCTAGCCCCATTTTTAATGATTTTTACGTTTTTGAAATCCTCGTAACAAGATCTACTCATTTCTACCCATATTTTGAGCTAGGGTTTGTGTTTAAAAATTTAACCATGGATTTCATGTGTGTGTTTTGATGTCTAATGGTAGACAATGAATGCTCACTGTGTAATAAATGACTTTTACTAAGTGATTTTCGGTGAAATTGTCAAAAAGGACCGTTTTGCAAAAGTTACAAAATTTATCATAAAAGTGCTATTTAGTGGAAAGTATAGGTTTCTATAGTTATAAAAATGATTCGGCTAAGCTTAAAACTCAAGGAAACTGGATAAAAATCATTTTACGATCCTTGGTGCAAATGTGAAAATATGTGAAAGTTTAGGGGTCAAAATGTAAATTTGTAAAAATATGATTTTTGGACCCATATGAATAATGTGACTAATTATTAAGCTACATGTGATATTATAGATCAAGGAAAATGAGATTCGGGCATAGATTGGGAATGAATGAGATTATAGACTAAATCGGAATAAATAGTCGTGCTCGCATTCGAGGTAAGTTTGTATGTAAATAATATATCTATTGTTTTTATGTTATTATATTTTGTTATTATATGAGATGTAGCTGCCTACGGAATGATCATTTGATGTAAATTGTGAATCGAAATAGACTATGAATGAGTTTGTTAAATGTTGAAAAGTGAGGAATTTCTCGGTCGAACCTTTGGAATAGAAATGATACGAATGATCCATTGTAGGAACACATGTGTAGTAATATGTGTAGGCTACTATGTCTTTAAGATGGTTTTAGGTCACGTGTGTAGTAAGTGCAGGCAACTACGTGTACCAGATAGTTAGGTTACATGTGTAATACTAAGTGCAGGCTACTATGCGTACCCAACAACTTCAATCACGTGTGTAGTACTAAGTGAAGGCAACTACGTGTATAAAATGGTTAGGTCACATGTGTAGTACTAAGTGTAGGCTACTACGTGTACCAGATTTTTGGTCACATGCGTAGTACTAAGTGCAGGCTACTATTCATACCAGATAGCTTCGGTTACAAGAGTGGTAATATGTGCAAGCAACCATGTATCTGTTATTATTCTGGTGAGTTCAACGGGAAATCGACTAAGTGAAAATACATGTGAACATGACCATGTGATAAATAAGTGCAGGTATATGTTTGTGGAAATTTATGAGCAATGTGCTCGATAGTTGAGCGAACTTTCGGTAAGATAGAATGAAGTAAGTAAAATTATGTAAGAGTGAAATTTGTAAGAAAATAGTTTTGGATAGTAGCGGTTGTGTAATTTTTCAAAATCACCAAAAATCTTGGAAATTGAATTAGAGGTTGAATAAGATATGAATTTATATCTTTTTAAGTCTATTTTCATATAAACGAAACGGTGTAAGCAAAAATATTTCATATTATGAGATATTTGAATTTTTGTGAGATAGGGTCAGAATGATTTCGGAATCCCCTGTTTTGACTTGGAAATATTGTTAAAAATCTTAAAAAATAATTATGGGTTATAATTTATATGATTAAAATCCTTAATGAGTCTATTTTCATGAGAAGTAAACGAGAACATTAATTGAAACCTATTCTATGAGATAATTGATTTTTAGTAAAGAAAGCTTGAAGCTGTCAAGCAACAAAACAGGGGTAAATTTAAAGAATAAATTGTACTTATTGGCTAGACCAATAATTCTAAACATTTTATGGTAAAAAGATATATGAGTCTAGTTTTAGTGAAAATTTACATATCATAATTTAGAGTTTTTTAGCTCTAGAATAAAATAATTTAGTAACTATGACCCGAGAAAACAACATGACCAGAAAATAAGTAAAAGTGTAATTATGATTACATTTCTATGGAATCATGTTGATAATTTGCTTATTATTTTCATATGGACTTACTAAGATTTAGGCTTACTCCCTCCTTTTCATTTCTTTTAGTGTTGTCAGGTCAGCTCGGGGTTGGAGATTGTCGAAGGCAGCATCACACTATTAAGCCAATACCTTTGGAATATTTTTACATATGCTAGAATTATCAAGTGAGTGGCATGTATAGGACCTAGTTCTATGACATGTGTTATTATGATTTGGCCAAATGTATTAGCCTATTTTGAGCTATTGTATATGGCCATGAGATGTGGCTCATATTGATTATGGCTTGTAAGTATAGCTAGTCAAGTTATGATTTATTGCTTATGATGTGAATATATGATTATGTTTATTTGTCATCCATGGTTGCAATATGTCATGTGTGTTGAATGCATGTTTTATGACCATGAATTAAATTTGTAGTATGGAGATAAATAATAATGCTTTGAACATGGAAGTTTGATGATAAGTTGAAATAAATTGGCACAAAGATAACTATGGTATGGCTAGTCTTGGCTTAATGTGGGAATGTGTAACACATGCATATTGATAGGTAAATGATATGTTTGTATCATAATTGAGGATGTTGAATGCATTCGATCCATGTATATATGTGTGCATGTAAGGGTAACAAAAAGGCTTGGAAATAGCCTAAGAGTTAACTACACGGGATGAGACACGGCCGTGTGTCTCAACCGTGTGAGGGACATTGCCTGGTGACACAAGCGTATGGCCTTGCCGTGTGGTTCAATTTATTTGCTGACATCATAAACAGAGAGCTACACGGCCTAATAACACGGGCATCACACGGGCGTGTGACCCTGTTTCATGAGAAAAGTTTCTAAGTTTTTCCCAGAGCTTTCCAAAGTTCTCAGTTTAGTCCCGAACCCTTTCTAAAGTATGTTTTGGGCTTTGTAAACCCAAATAAGAGACTATGTGCATGTGATTGAATGTTTTAAAATATGAATGAAATTTTATGGCCTGATTTGCATGATTGTTTGCGTTTATGTCTGTCAATGTCTCATATCCTGTCCGGAATCGGACACAGGTAGGGGGTGTTACATCACACGCTCGTGCCTGAGGCTATGTCATCCACACGGCTGAGACACACTCCCTTGTCTTTGCCCGTGTACTCAGTTCTGAGCATTCTGTTTTGCAAAAATTAGGGTGCAGGGGACACACGACCTAAGCACATGCTCGTGGGG
Organism: Gossypium hirsutum; assembly: GCF_007990345.1. Lineage (NCBI taxonomy): Eukaryota > Viridiplantae > Streptophyta > Magnoliopsida > Malvales > Malvaceae > Gossypium > Gossypium hirsutum. The sequence goes on along the minus strand of NC_053426.1, from coordinate 52,762,549 downwards.
CAGATCGTGTGCCACACACGGCCTAGACACAAGCTCATGTGTCTACCCGTGTGGCAAAAATAAGGCTATTTACCAAGCCATTTTGCCACCCTTTGTTGCACCCACCTACACAATACAACATAGCACCAAACCAAGCATATACATACAAAAAAATCAGCCACAGTCAAGACATCAACACATCATTAACATACTACAATCTATTATACACAAGCATCACATACTCATCAACTCAAATCATGCAAGTTTCCACATTCAGGGAGGACATCATCATATAAATTACTTATACCAATAGTAGCCAATTTCAAGTGGCCTTATACAAAATGAACTTTCAACCAATATAAGCCAACCAATATAAACCATTATGAACTTACTCAATCACAACCTTACCAAGGTTTCATCACATATAGAGCTCATTACGTATGCGTTTTACGTACATACCTGTACCAACTCGCAACATAACCATAGTCTTTCACAACTTTGACATTCCTGTTGAACACTCAGAATATTAACGGATACTCAGAAATTTTGCACATAAGTGCCATACATGTAGCCAAAGCTACTTCACATCTCATAATACATATAGGTTCGTTTTCGAGCTACTCACGAGCCTGCTCACAAAAGTTGTCAGTCAAGACGAAGCTACACAGTGTCACTTACACAAGCTGTCATGTATCCACAACTCATGTTGGACTACCCAACCACTGGTAGGACGTACGAGACTAGCACCCAGATCACATAAACACATGAGTTCCTAGTGACATGTCACTCGTATCCTATTCTATTCCTAAGGCTCAACCGAGAATTCTTACAATAATTAACTCTCTCTTGTTGAAACTTCGTCGAATACTTCCAAAGAGTTAATTACAATTCATACAATATTTAAAGCATTTAAAACATAAATATAACAATGCATTATTTACATACGAACTTACCTCGATACAAGAATAGTAGAATTTTGACTTAATCGTTAAACACTTTGTTTTTCCCCCGATCTAGGTCTGAACCTCGTTTTTCTTAATCTATAATAACAAATTTAACTCATTTAATATTCACATTGTTTAATTCAGTCCAAAAATCTTATTATGGAAAAATTACATTTTTTCCCCTAATGTTTCACATTTTTACAATTTAGTCCCTAGGCTCGTATAATGATTTTCATCCAATTTCTTCATTACCCAAGCCTAGCCAAACAATTTTCATACTTATACCAATCCAAATTTTCCTTTTAATCACACTTTTACTACTTATTTTATAACTTTTACAAATAGGTCCTTTTGACATTTTTACCGAAACCACTGTTCCGACTAGGCCCAAAATTGAGCTGTTACAACTCTCCCCCCTTTAGGGATTTTCATCCTCAAAAATAATACTAGAAAATAGGTTTGGGTACTATTTTCTCATAGCTTCCTCGGGTTCCCATGTATCCTCTTCGACCCCATGTCGTTGCCATAAAACTTTCACTAAAGCTACACTTTTATTACTAAATTGTTTAACTTCCTGAGCTAAGATCTTGATTGGTTCCTCACCATAAGTCATATTAGGTCTTATCTCAATCTCTGTTGGAAAAATCACATGTGAGGAATCAGAACGGTATCGTTGCAACATCGATACATAAAACACATTATGAATCCTTTCTAACTTTGTCGGCAAAGCTAACCGATATGCCACTAGCCCTATTCTTTTAATAATCTCATACGGCCCAATGAAACGTGGACTCAACTTGCCTTTACGACCAAATCTCACAATCTTCTTCCATAGAGATACTTTCAGAAATACTTTATCAACGATATGAAATTCAATCTCTTTTCTTTTCAAATCTACGTACGACTTTTGTCGATTTGAAGCGGCTTTCAAGCAATCATAGACTACCTTTACTTTCTCTTTAGTTTTTCTAACCAAATCAACCCCGTGAATCTGTCTCTCACTAAGTTTTGTCCAATACAACGGAGTTCGACACTTGTAGCCATACAAATCCCTCATACGGTGCCATCTTTATACTCGACTGAAAACTGTTGTTATAAGAACATCCGACCAAAGGTAGATATCTTTCCCAACTACCTTCGAATTCTAAAACACACCATCGAAACATATCGTTAAGAATCTGAATTACTCTATCAGATTGACCATCGGTATGCGGTTGAAAAGCGGTATTAAAATTTAACTTCGTACCCAAAGCCTCTTGCAACTTTTTCCAAAATCTCGAAGTAATCCTTGAATCTCCATCCGAAATAATAGAAATAGGCACTCCGTGCAATCTTACAATCTGAGAAATATACAATTCAGCTAACTTCTCAAATGAGTAGTCAGTACGTATCATAATAAAATAAGTCGATTTCGTCAATCTATCAATAACAACTCTGTAACACCCCTCACCCGTACCCTACACTAGGACAAAATACGAGGTGTTACCTAAATCGATCACATCCAAACACCCTTTTCTTGTCGTCATAATTTAGTCGAATTTAAAACTTTTTTGATTCTTTATCAAGGACTTCATAACAAAAGCCTATGAGGTTCCAACCATCATTTAAAACTGTTTGGGAATGATTTGTATATTCCCACAAACTCTAAAACACGTTACTAGATATAGGGGTACAACCCTTGTGGGAGGGGCAACACACTCGTGTGACTAATTCAACATGGTTGTGCTGATGGCCCCTGTGGCTCACACGGCCTTAGCAATTCATGGACATGCCTGTGTCCTCCACCTGTGTTGAATTAATTCTAAAAGTACACCCACAGGGGTTTTCATACGGCCTGGCACATGCCCGAGTCCCTAGCCCGTGTCCTTCACACGGCCATGACACTCCCATGTCCTAGCCCGTGTGCAAAAACATGGACATTCTAATTCTGACGTCAGCATTCCAAAAATGTCACACGGCCAAGGCACACGCCCGTGTGCTAGGCTGTGTCCATCACACAGCTGAGACACACGGCCGTGTCTCTACCCGTGTGTTTACTATCATGCATACTGACTTGAAATCTTTATGTGCAAGGGACACACGGTTGGACCACACACCCATAGGGCAAACCGTGTGTCACACACGGCCTAAACACACACATGTTTGCCTACCCGTGTGGACAATATAAGGCTATTTACCAAGCCTCTTTGCCACCCTTATTCAGACTGCCTAAACATTAGGAACCAAAACCAATACAAGGCTATATCGTGCAACCAATTCAACCACAATAAACAAGATTCCATGTGTTCATTTTACTCATCTATGAAAATAACATCTTTGTATATAAATCAAAATGAATGTTAGCCATCATTCAAGGCTTAATACAAAATGAGGGATTTATCCCAAATCAACACATTTGGTCAAACTTATAAAGACACAAAACATTATTGCGATGTAGGCAAGTGTACCTATCGAACAGTAGTATAGTTTTAGCAAGACTGGATTGTCGAACCCAAAGGAACTAAAAGTACTAGTAATGACTGTCTTTTTATTATCTAGCCTAAGAATAAAGAGGTTTTTGTTTTAACTAACTAATTATCTAAACTAAGAACGCACAGAGAAAAGAATTGGGGAATTGCTTTTGGGAAAAATCGATTGACTTAAGACAATACCTAAGGAAAAATCCACCTAGACTTTACTTGTTATTCTGGCTCCGAATCGGACGATTTATTCATTTAACTTGTTCCGTAGAGATCCCTAAGTTATGTTATTATCCCTATTCAAGACTAATAACATCTAATCCCTAGATTGAATAACCGAGACTTTTCTCTAATTAACACTCTAGGGTTGCATTAACTTAATCTATGGATCCCTTTATTAGGTTTCATCCTAATCCGGCAAAAATCTTGTCACCCTATGTCTAGGCGCGCAATCAACTCCACTTAATTATGACAAATGTACTCTTAGACAGGGTCTTTTCCTCCTCTAAATAAGAGCATGTCTTGAATCAGTATCCTGGGATATCAAAACAAGAATTAAGAACATATAATTAAGAATAAGTTAAATATTTATCATACAATTCAAAAAATAATAACAAGATTTGTCTTAGGTTTCATTCCCCTTAGGTATTTAAGGGTTTTAGTTCATAATTAAATAAGAAAACATCTTAGAAGAATAAAGAATACAAAAAATAAAGAAAACTCAAAACTCCTGAAGGGAAATTGAGGAGAGATCTTCAGTCTTGATGATGAATCTGACTTCTGAGATGGATCAATCGACTTCTTTGGAGTAATTCCTTACTTCCTATTCTCCTTCTCCCTTTTCTTCCTTCTCTAGGGTGTATTTATAGGCTTTGGAATGCCTAGAAGCCCTCAAAATTAGTGCTTTCCTAATTGGACTCAACTTGGGCTCGGTAGGGACACGCCCGTGGCACACGCCCGTGTTTGATTACTTCAGTCCGTGCTCGAGCCTTCCAAATTGACATAGCCGTGTGGTCTGCCCGTGTGAGGAGGTCCAGGCCGTGTTGATTTCGTACCTTAGCTCATTTTCTCTGTTTTTGGCCCATTTCTCGCTCCTTTCGCTCTCTTATGTTCTTCTAAGTATAAAACATGAAATTAAAGCATTAGGAGCATCAAATTCACCAATTCTAATGGGAAATTATCCATAAAATGCATTAAACATGGGGTAAAAATATGTATAATTTACAGTTTATCAAATACCCCCACACTTAAGCATTTGCTTGTCCTCAAGCAAAATTCTCAGCTCATAATCAAAATAAATTCTTCTCAACTTATAATTTCTATCGATAATATCTCAGAATAATCCATGGGTAATCATACATTGAGAATTGAACTAAAAGAACATAAAAGTTTCAAACATTCCAAGTTGAGTATTTAATCATGCAAACATAGGTGTCTCTCCGCATCTAAATAATTACCTTTGATTCAGAATATCACAGAGTTTCACATCCTCACTAAAGATTCACTCAAATCACTCGAGGTGTTTAAGGATAATAAATGAAGCACTCAATAGTCAATAATGAAAAGTCATTACCATAGGCTTGCATGAAAATCAAATCTCCACCACTATAATTTAAGATGATACATCTATCAAAAGGTCTTTAGAGGGTTGTAGTGAGGCTTGGTTAGGGGGTGTGGTCACAAACTGAAAGAAAGGGTTAGAATCGAGATTGAATTGAAAAATTGCCTAACTAGAAAAAGAGTTAATCTTCACTTGCGTACAACAGAGCTTCTTCTCAGAATATGAAAATACAGATATGTATACATAGTTTTTTTTTAAGAACAAGTTAAAATAATTTAGACTAACTATTAAGAAAAAAAACATAGCTAAGCAATCCATTCAACTCAAATCTCGACAAAAATAGGGATTAATTTAGGGAATTTAAAGGTTAATATTGAGGTTAATACAAGGAATGGCTTGTTAGGCTCAAATGGGTTTACTAAGGGTTAACCGTGGAGGTAGGCTTTTCATGGCATGAGTGGGTTAATCCTAAGTGCCTTAATCATTTTGATATATCAAATCAAATGGTGTGGTCTCGACATGCATAATCAAGCAAGTTCTAGAATAACAGTTCAATACTGACGCACTCAAAGCAATAATAAAAGTGAGCATGAAAGGATTAATAGATGCTCAAAAGGCTCAAAAATCTCACAAAAATCATGCTTTTTTGATGTTTAAACTCGTGAATTCCAATTCAAAGTAATACCTAGACTTGGGGAAGCAACCTATAATTTTAAATTCTTAAAAATCAACTTATCATGCTTGATTCTCTAATGTCTTAAAGTTTAAACAATCAATGCATAAATCCCTATGTATTAATTCAAGATATATCAATCAAAATCATAAATCAATTAAAATTTATCCTAAATATGATATGAAAGCTTTTCAAGAGAACAAGGCAATCATTCAGGGATTTTTCTGATAATGAAATAAATATTCCCCCTACACTTAAGACGTACATTGCCCTCAATGTACAAAGATAGATATTAAAGTATAAAAGTAAGATAGGGAGAGAAGTGAAACTTCCTATATGATGAATTCCTTGAACTAGAGTTTTGGAGAGTAATCGGTTCGAGAGTGGAGGAGGATACTCTGGCAGTCGTAGAGGTTCATTAGTCCATAGGTCCTGCGCCAAAAGAATATTATATCTAGTGATAGCTATGGTCGTGGTCGATCAGGACAAGGCAGTCGTGGAGAACCTCTCCCGGTGGAGTTTTAGTTCCTATGTGACGATGAGCTTAAGGGCTCTATATAACTGTGATAAAATCAGGAACTTTTTAAGGGATATTAGGAAGAATAATTACTCATAAATAAAAACCGAAGTTGATAATTAAAAATAAAATTCTAGAATCTGCTAAAATAAAAATAAAAGTAGTTTTAATAAAAATTAAAACATAGAATAATAAATAAATGTTTTTAAGCATCTTCATCGCTGGATGGTTCGCGAGGTGGGACTGGCGATGAGATGTGGAGGTGCTGACAAATCTACTATAGAGTAGCATCAATGTTGTCAAATCGTTGAAAACACTGTTGCTTGAATCAAGTGAGGCTCTCAGAGATGTCAGTGTATGAAGCTGCCGCATGAACTGGATGAGAGGGTGGTGGTGGCTGAGTCGGTGGGCCCTCGTGCTGTGGGGGGACACCATCAGGAATGTCCTCGTAGGCCTTCTCCTCGGTAGATTGGGCGAGACAATAATGGGGAGGGTAGGTTCCTCGGTGCCTCTCAATCATCCTCATGCTAAGCATGCTCGAGATGCCTTGTGGAGACATCTGGCCGATGAGGGTGAGGGATGATTCTTGGGCCGCAGTGTTGAGGAGCCCGAAGTGTAGCGCTAGTCGAGTCACGTAGGGGCCAATGGAGATGACCCCCTTCCGATGCCGCTCCGTCTGGTGCTGAATTGCAAGGTTGATGACATAGGCAAGGTTAATGATGTGCTCTTGTGACATGTACTATAAGAAGTAGACGTCGTGGGTGTTGACGACGCCAGTGCTCTCTCGCCTCCCTATAATCGTGTGAGCTAAAATAGCATGTAAGCACCTCAGGGATGGTAGGAGAACTGATGCCTTGGAGCGGCTAGGATTGTTGGAGGCCGTGTTAGGGGCCATAGTGTGCCAGCACTTCAAGGGAGAGAAATGTATGTGGCGACTGATAGCATATAGTTCATTCTCGTCCTTAAACTCCTCTGTATATAAGCCTAGTACAACACCAAACTCTGGGACGCTTAGCTGGCGGATTAGTCTGCCTAGGCAAAATTGAACTGTGCCGGATCATCGTAGTTCGTCATTATGGTCTGAAGATGGAACGTTGAGCATAGTTCCATCGTGAGCTCAAGGTATGTTGGCTCGATAATCCCAAAGAATAGCTCCCAACAGTCGGTGGCTAGGAAGGCTTGAATCGAATCAGCCAACTAAACCTGTTCTATAGTAGCCCAGTCAATGCAGTGACCCACAATTAAAGGTTAGGCCCAAAGTATTTGGAATAGTTTTTCCTAGGGCCCTCGGGGGAACTGTAGGAGAGGGTGACGAATTTTCGCGGTGGGACCCACGGAAGAGGATGCTCCCTTCCTCTTCTTTGAGACAGGTACGACAATTTTCTTTCCTAGTGAAGACGACATCAAAAGCCTGTAATATAAAGAATAATAATAATAGGTAAATAAATTCAAAAAAACTCAATGTATAGTTTTAGCAAGACTGGATTGTCAAACACAAAGGAACTAAAAGTACTAGTAATGACTGTCTTTTTATTATCTAGCCTAAGAATAAAGACGTTTTTGTTTTAACTAGCTAATTATCTAAACTAAGAATGCACAGAGAAAAGATTTGGGAAATTGCTTTTGGAAAAAATCGGTTGACTTAAGAAAATACCTAAGGAAAAATCCACCTAGACTTTACTTGTTATTCTGGCTCCGAATCGGACGATTTATTCATTCAACTTGTTCCATAGAGATCCTTAAGTTATGCTATTATCCCTATTCAAGACTAATAACGTCTAATCCCTAGATTGAATAACTGAGACTTTTCTCTAGTTAACACTCTAGGGTTGCATTAACTTGATCTATGGATCCCCTTATTAGGTTTCACCCTAATCCAGCAAAATCTTGTCACCCTATGTCTAGGCGCGCAATCAACTCCTCTTAATTATGACAAATGTACTCTTAGACAGGGTCTATTCCTCCTCTGAATAAGAGCATGTCTTGAATCAGTATCTTGGGATATCAAAACAAGAATTAAGAACACATAATTAAGAACAAGTTAAATATTTATCTTACGATTCAGAAAATAATAACAAGATTCGTCTTAGGTTTCATTCCCTTAGGTATTTAAGGGTTTTAGTTCATAACTAAATAAGAAAACATCTCAGAAGAATAAAGAATACAAAAAATAAAGAAAACCCAAAACTCCTGAAGGGAAATCCTTCAGCCTTGATGATGAATCCGGGTTCTAAGATGAATCAATCGGCTTCTTTGGAGTAATTCCTTACTCCCTATTCTCCATCTCCGTTTTTTCCTTCTCTAGGGTGTATTTATAGGCTTTGGAATGCCTAGAAGCCCTCAAAGTTAGCCTTTTCTAAATTTGACTCAACTTTGGCCCGGCAAGGACACGCTTGTGTTCGATTACTTTAGGCTGTGCTCGAGCCTGCCAAATTGACACGGCCATGTGGTCTGCCCGTGTGAGGAGGTCCAGGCTGTGTTGATTTCGTACCTTGGCCCATTTTCTCCTTTTTTTGCCCATTTCTCGTTCCTTTCGCTCTCCTATGCTTTTCTCAGTATAAAACATGAAATTAAAGCAATAGGAGCATCAAATTCACCAATTCTAATGGGAAATTATCCATAAAATGCATTAAGCATGGGGTAAAAATATGTATAATTTACAGTTTATCAGTTCCCTTTACATGCCATGTTCAAAAATATAAATCAAACTATACCGAAAGCTTCAATTGATAGTGTGATTGATATTTTTGACTTCTATTGATTTTTGAGCTAGATAGGCGACACTATAAGAAAATGGAAAAGGAGAGGGAGTAAGCATAAAGCTTAGTAAGTTGCACACAAATAATTATACAACATAACTTTGCCATTCATCAACAAGTATCATAATAAACAATGGCATAAGCAAAACTTACTCATCAATCGCCAATACACCTCATATAGCATATATTGAGCTCACATTTCATACATACCAAATAGGTACCTGTGTCACTCACAACAAGGTTATACTTTCCTTGTTAACTTGAAATCATACTTTTACCATTGAACTATTTGGAACATTATTGGATACTTTTTTAGCCTTAAACATGGGTGTAGATGCTGATGCCATGTCCCAGACATGGTCTTACATAAGCTCTAGGATATCTGTGCCGATGCCATGTCCCAAACATGGTCTTACACTGACACCTCTCGTAGCCGACGCATGTCCCAATCATGTCTTACACTGGCTTACGTTTCGAGGTTGATGCATGTCCCAGACATGTCTTACACTAGCACTCGTCTCAATGCCGATGCCATGTCCCAGACATGGTCTTACACTGGCTCTCATAATGTGGTCGATGCATGTCCCAAACATGTCTTACACTAGCTCAGAATAACCCATATGTTATGACATGAATATCCTATTTATTTCCTAGGTTCAAATGAGAATTCTACTATCTTTATCACCATCATGCTTTCTCAATTTCACAATCAAGAAATTTATGCTATATTAATCTCAAGTACAATTCAGCACATACATTAACATTGTAATTGTATTATTTACATACAACTTACCTCGAATTACAAAATGTGGCAACTAGTCGATTTAGTCGATTTGCTTCACTTTCCCCAGTTTAGGTTCGGATTCGATATTTCTTGATCTATAATAGAAAAATGTACTTATTTAGTCACTAATTAAAATAAAAAATTTATAACTTTGGCAAAATTACCATTTTACCCCTAGACCCGAAAATTGATTTTTATCGAATTTCTTCACACCTTAAGCCTAGTCGAACCTTTTCTACTCTTATAGCAACTCCAAAATACTCACTATTTCACACACTTATCATCTATTTTACAACTTATGCAATATAGTCCTTTTAAGTGTTTTCATACTAACACCTTTCACAAAAGTTGGTCATAAGACACCCAAGACTCATTTTCTTCCATAAAAACTCAGCAAACATTACAAATACTTTCATGGAAAAACCCTAAACTCTTAATCATTTCACAAAATAGTGCCATCATTTGAAAGCTTATGCTTCAAGGGTCTTAAAAGTAAAAGAATAATCAAGAAAAGACATAAAAATCACTTTCTTATGAAGGCTTAAAGTTTCTAAAATTTCAAGCTCTTAAAACCCCATTTCTTGCTAAAAATTTCATTTGAGAAGAAAGAATAGATGAAAAAGATGAAGGCTAGCACTTAGGGTATTATTATATTACACCTTGTGTCATCAACATACCTAATGTTGACTTTTTAACATTGTCACCTCTCATGGCCGGCCAAACTATCACAATAGGGTCTAATTTCCCTTTAAAGACCTCCAATTTTTATTCTCTAGCTGTTTGAAACCTTTAACTATCAATTTAGGACTTTTGCATTTTATGCGATTTAGTCCTTTTTCCCAATTGAGCTCACGAACGTCAAAATTAACCCACAAAATTTTTCATACACTAATATAAACATGCAATGACTCCAAAATAATAATAAAATAATTTATTAGACTTTGGATTTATGGTCTCGAGACCTCTATTCTAACTAGCCCCAAACTCGGGCTATTACATTTCTCCCTCTAGGGATTTTTATCCTCGAAAATCTTACCGGTGAATAAGTTTGGGTACTGATCTCTCATAGTCTCCTCGGGTTCCCATGTGGCTTCCTCGACTCCATGTCTATGCCACAAAACCTTCACGTGTAATACTATTATTTCTTAACTGTTTGACTTTTTGAGCCAATATATTGATCGGCTCTTCGCCATAAGTTATATCTGGAAGAATCTCAACCTCTGTTGGCTTAATCACATGCGAAGGGTCTAATCTATATCGACGTAACATGGACACATGAAACATGTCGTGAATCTTTTCCAATTCAAATGAAAAAGCCAATCGATAGGCAACCGGCCCTACTCTCTTAATAACCTCATATGGCCCTATGAAACGAGGACTCAACTTGCCCCTTCTACCGAATCTGAGGACTTTCCTCCACGGGGACACTTTCAGAAATACCTTGTCGCCAACTTGAAACTCAATTTCCTTTTGTTTCAAAATAGCATAGGATTTCTGTCTATCCAAGGCGGCCTTCAAGCAGTCACGAATCACTTTAACTTTCACTTTAGTCTCTTTAATTAAATCGAACTCATGAATCTGACCCTCTCTAAGCTCAATCCAATATAAGGGCGTTCGACACTTTCGTCCATACAAAGCCTCATAAGACAGCATATTCAAACTTGTCTGATAACTATTGTTGTGGGCGAATTCAACCAATGGCAAATACCTTTCCCAACTACGTTGAAACTCAGGAACACAACACCACAACATGTCTTCTAAAATCTGAATAACTCTTTTCAATTGGCCATCTATTTGCGGGTGAAATGCTGTGCTAAAACTCAACTTTGTTCCCAAAGCCTCTTGTAACTTTTTCCAAAGCATCAAGGTAAATCTTGGGTCCCCATCTGAAACAATCAAGAAAGGCACTCCATGTAGCTTCACAATCTCAGAAACGTACAAGTCGGTCAGTTTCTCGAGAGAGTAATCAATACGCATTGGTATAAAATGTGTCGACTTTGTTAGCCTATCCACAACAAACCAAACAGTATCATTTTTCTTCGGGGTTATCGGCAAACCCGTCACAAAATTCATAGTGATCCTATCCCACTTTCACTCGGGGACGATGATAGGCTGAAGTAGACCCGAAGGTACTTGGTGTTTAGCCTTCACTTGCTGACAACAAGACACTTGGAAACAAACTCTGAAATATCTCTTTTTATCCCTGACCACCAGTACATTTTCTTCAGGTTGTTGTAAATTGTACACTGCCCGGATGGACGACCAAACACCCGCTATGTGCCTCATCTAAAATTTTCCAAATCAACTCATTGTTCTTGGGTAAACAAACTCTATCTTTGAACATCAAACCCCCATCAACACCAACATGAAACTCATATTTGTTTTCTGTCTTTTACACAGAACCATTTTAGCTTTCAACTCCTTATTACTTTTCTGAGCTTCGTGGATCTCTTGCAGAAATGTTTGTCTAACTCTCAACTTAGCTAGGATCGAACCATCACTAGACATAGACAACTGAGTATTCATGGCTCTCAAAGCGAACAATGACTTTCTACTCAAGGCGTTGGTGACTACATTTTCCTTTCCCGGGTGATAGTCAATCACCAACTCATAATCCTTTATCAACTCTAGCCACCTTCGTTGCTGCAGATTCAACTCCTTTTGATTCATCAAATACTTCAGACTTTCGTGGTCAGTGAATACTCGGCATTTCTCTCTATACAAATGGTGCATCCAAATCTTCAATGCGAACACGATGGCGACCAACTCTAGATCATGCGTCGAGTAATTTTTCTCATGTGGCTTTAGCTGCCTTGAGGCATAGGCTATAACCTTATCTTCTTGCATGAGCACACACCCTAAACCATTCAAGGAGGTGTCACTATAAATCACAAATTCCTTACCCGACTCCAGTTGCATTAACACTGGGGCTTCGGTCAACATAGCCTTTAATTACTTAAAACTCTATTGGCACTTTTCTATCCATTCAAACTTGACATCTTTTTGCAGCAGTCTTGTCATTGGGGTAGTTATCATAGAGAACCTTTGAACAAACCTTCTATAATATCAGGCCAAACTCAAAAGGCTTCGGACCTTTGCCACATTCTTCAGCAATTTCCATTCAACAATAGCAGAGACTTTGCTTGGGTCAACTCTAATCCCGTCACCTGACACATTGTGTCCTAGAAATCCAACCTCCTTAAGCCAGAATTCGCTCTTACAGCACTTGGTGTATGATTTTTTGTCTCTCAGGGTCTGTAATACAGTCCTCAAATGCTTTGCGTGCTCACTCTCATCATGCAAGTAAATCAATATGTCATCGAAAAAGACCACCACGAATTTATCCAAATATAGCCGAAAAATGCTGTTCATCAAATCCATAAACACTGCCAGGGCATTAGTCAAACCAAAGGCATGACGAGGAACTCATAATGCCCGTATCTTTTTTGGAACGCAGTCTTTGGTACATCTTGTTCTTTCACCCTTAACTCGTAGTATCTTGACCTCAGGTTAATCTTGGAAAATACAGTGGCTCCCTTTAACTGATCAAATAGGTCATTGATCCTTGGCAAAGGATACTTGTTCTTCATTGTTACCTTATAGAACTGTCTATAGTCGATGCATAAACTCATTGACCCATCTTTGTTTTTCACAAAGAGCACTGGAGCACCCCACGGGGAAAAGCTCAGTCTTGCAAAGCCCTTGTCCACTAACTCTTGTAGTTGAGCCTTCAACTCCTTTAACTCCGTAGGAGCCATCCTATATGGAGCAATCGAGATGGGTGCCGTGCCCGGTATCAACTCGATTCCAAACTCTACTTCCCTCGCTAGAGGTAGTCCGGGTAATTCCTCTAGAAACACATCTGTAAACTCACAAATCACTTGTACCGCTTCAATCTTCAACTTAGACACTTGAGTATTCAACACCAAAGCTAGGTAAGCTTCATACCCTTTTCTCAAATATTTCTTAGCAGTCAAAGACAATACTATTACTGGCAAAGTATCCGACTCATCTGGTCCAACTCGAAGAACAATTACATTTTCACATTTCAATTCAATAACTTTTCTCCCACAATCCACCACAACACTATGAGAAGTCAACCAATCCATCCCAAGGATTACATCAAATTCATTAAACAGCAACAACATCAAGTTAGCCGAAAAACAATGACCCCCTTATTTTCAAAGGAGAATTTCTACACACTTGGTCTACTAACATATATCTACACAAGGGATTGGACACTCTTATCAAAAATTTAGTGGACTTTACTATCATGTTTCATTTGAGGTATCAAATCCATACAAATATAAGAGTGGGTAAACCCCGAGTCAGTTAAAGGAACAACAGATATATCATGAATAGAAAAGGTACTTGTGATCACGTCTAGAGACCCTACCTCTTCACGAGCACGGATAGCGTAAGTCCTTGCAGGCATTCTACCATTGGACCTTACTGTAACATCTCTTGGCACACCCCTGCTAGTAGCCCCACTTCCAGAATTCTTGTGTGGCCTACCCCTCAATAGAGCACTACTTGTCTTCACTTCTTGCTTTTTCTCTCTCTCTTCCATTTCAAGATAGTCTCGGATGAAGTGGTCCAGTGACCCACATTTGAAGCACCCTCTTTCTTTACCTTAACACTCATCAAAATGGTGTCTAGCACATTGCAAACATTCTAGTTTATCTACCCGAGCACTGTCGACGCTCGTGACAAAAGTGGTTTGGGCTCTAGAAGTTATGTTCTGCCGGTTCTTATTTCTATTTGAAAACCCCATAAAAGCATTTGATCGCATAGTGAATTCTTTCAATCTCTTAGATGAGGACTGATGCGACTTCCCCATCTTTCTCTTTGTTGAATCTCATGACTCAAAAGCTGCTTTCTTCCTCTCTTTTACCAGCTCCTCTGCCTTGCATGCTCTCTCAACGAGCACCACAAATTCTCTTAGTTCCAGGATGCCAACAAATACTCGGATATCTTCATTAAGACCATCCTCGAACCTCTTACACATAGTGTCTTCTGAAGACACGCACTCCCGCGCATACTTACTGAGCCTCACAAAGTCATGTTCATATTCTATCACCGACATTCGACCTTGCTTTAACTCCTAAAAATTTCTTCATCTTTTGATCATGAACCTTTGGTTAATATACTTCATTTGGAACTCTTCCTGGAAGAATTCCCAAGTTACTCTCTCTCTTGGCACCACAGAAACAAGAGTGTTCCACCACTGGGAGGTCGAATCTCTCAAGAGCGATACTGCACACTTCATGCATTCTTCAGGCGTGCACGATAGTTCATCAAATACTCTGATGGTATTTTTTATCCAAAACTCTGCTTTCTCTGGGTTGTCATCTAAGTTAGCCTAGAATTCCTCGGCCCCTTGTTTTTGAATCTTATCTACTAGAGGCTTCTCTCTCCTAATTAAGTCCACGCCTTGCAGAGCTACTGGGGCATACTAAGGAATCGGAGGAGGTAGGGGTGTTGGAGCGTTCAAATTCGTACGAACAAACTTCGTGTACCAAGCGTCTATCATTCAGAGATAGGCTTCTCTAGCCCCTCCACCTTGGCCTAAAGTTACGGGCTCACTCTCAACTGGCGCAGTCCCTTCAGCAGGAGCTGACGCATTACTCTCCACGTCATCTGCCGTAGCTCTGTCAAGATCCATTTACTATATGAAAATACAATCTTTTAATCGTCAGAAGTCGTCACACTATCAATATACAGTTATTACATGTATAGCTAGACTCGTACTCTTGCTATGTTAGTCCTAGAACCAACTAAACCATAGCTCTGATATCACTAAATGTAACGCCCACACCCATACCCTACGCCGGGACAAAATACGAGGTGTTACTTAAATCGGTCGCATACAAACACCCTTTTCTTAGTCATCATAATTTAGTCGAATTTAAAAGTTTTTCGATTTTTTATCAAGGACTTCACAATAAAGGCCTATGAGGTTCCAATCGTCATTTAAAACCGTTCGGGAATGATTTGGATCTTCCCACAAACTCTGAAAAATGTTACTAGATATAGGGGCACACACCCATGTGGGAGGGGCAACACGCCCGTGTGACTAATTCAATATGGTCGTGCTGATGGCCCCTCTGCTCACACGGCCTAAGCAATTTAGGGACACGTCCCTGTCCTCCACACGTGTTGAATTAATTCTAAATGCACACCTACAAGGGTTTTCACATAGCCTGGCACATGCCCGAGTCCCTGGCCTGTGTCCTTCACATGGCCATGACACGCTCGTGTCCTAGCCCGTGTGCAAAAACATGGGCATTCTATTTCAGACGTTAGCATCCCCAAAATGTCACACGGCCAAGGCACACGCCCGTGTGCTAGGCCATATCCATAACAAGGCTGAGACACACGGTTGTGTCTCTGCCTGTGTGTTTACTATCATGCATACTGACTTCAAATCCTTATGTGCAGGGGACACACGGTTGAACCACACGCTCATAGGGCAAACCGTGTGTCACACATGGCCTAGACACACGCCCGTGTGGACAATTTAAGGCTATTTACCAAGCCTTTTTGCTACCCTTATTTACACTGCCTACAAATTAGGAAATAAAACCAATACAAGGCTATCTCGTGCAACCAATTCTGCCACAATAAACAACATTCCATGTGTGCATTTTACTCATCTATGAAAATAACATCTTTGTATATAAATCAAAATGAATGTTAGCCATCATTCAAGGCTGAATACAAAATGAAGGATTGATCCCAAACCAACACATTTGACCAAACTTATAAAGACACAAAACATATAGTCTAGTTCCCTTTACATGCCATATTCAAAAATATAAATCAAACTATACTGAAAGCTTCGATTAATAGTGTGATTGATACTTCTGACTTCCATTGATCCTTGAACTAGATAGGCGACACTATAAGAAAATGGAAAAGGAGAGGGAGTAAGCATAAAGCTTAGTAAGTTGCACATAAATAATTATACAGCATAACTTTGCCATTCATCAACAAGTATCATAATGCACAAGTGGCATAAGCAAAACTTACTCATCAATAGGCAATAACCTCATATAGCATATATTGAGCTCACATTTCATACATACCAAATAGGTACCTGTGTCACTCACAACAAGGTTATACTTTTCTTGTTAACTTGAAATCATACTTTTACCGTTAAATTATTTGAAACATTATCGGATACTCATTTAGCCTCAAACATGGGAGCAGGTGCTAATGGCATGTCCCAGACATGGTCTTACACAAGCTCTAGCATATCTATGTCGATGACATGTCCCAAACATGGTTTTACACTGACACCTCTCGTAGTTGATACTTGTCCCAGATATGTCTTACACTGGCTTACGTCTCACGGCCGATGCATGTCTCAGACATGTCTTACACTAGCACTCGTCTTAATGCCGATGCCATGTCCCAGAAATAGTCTTACACTGGCTCTCATAATGTGGCCAATGCATGTCCCAGACATGTCTTACACTAGCTCACAATAACCCATATATTATGACATGAATATTCGATTTATTTATTTGTTCAAAAAAAAAAGAATATTCGATTTATTTCCTAGGTTAAAATAGGAATTGTACTATCTCTATTACCATCATGCTTTCTCAATTCCACAATTAAGCAATTCATGCTATATTAATCTCAAGTACAATTCAACACATACATTAACATTGTAGTTGTATTATTTACATACAACTTAACTCAGATTACAAAATATGGCAACTACTCGATTTAGTCAATTTGCTTTGCTTTCCCCCGGTTTAGGTTCGAATTCGATATTTCTTGAGCTATAATAGCAAAATGTACTTATTTAGTCACTAATTAAAATTAGGCAAATCAAAAATTTATAACTTTGGTAAAATAATGATTTTATCCCTAGGCTTTGACAAAATGACCATTTTACCCCTAGACCTGGAAATCAATTTTTATCAAATTTTTTCACACCTGAAGCCTGGCCAGACCTTTTCTACACTTATAGCAACTCCAAATACTCACTATTTCACACACTTATCGTCTATTTTACAACTTATGCAATATAGCCCTTTTAGGTGTTTTCATACTAACACTTTTCACAAAAGTTGGTCATAAGACACCCAAGACTCATTTTCTTCCATAAAAACTCAGCAAATAATAAAATCCTCTCATGGAAAAACTCTAAACTCTTAATCATTTCACAAAATAGTACCCTCATTTGAAAGCTTATGCTTCAAGGGTATCAAAGTTACAAAAATATTCAAGAAAAACCATAAAAATCACTTACTTGTGAAGGCTTAAAGTTGCTGAAATTTCAAGCTCTTAAAAACCCATTTATTGTAGAAAATTTTGGTTGAGAAGAAAGAATAGATGAGAAAGATGAAGGCTAAGCACTTAGGTTATTATTATATTACACCTTATGTCATCAACATACCTAATGTTGACTTGTCAACATTTTCACCTCCCATTGCCGGCCAAACTATCACAATAGGGTCTAATTACCCTTTAAAGACCTCCAAGTTTTATTCTCTAGCTATTTGACACCTTTAGCTATCAATTTAGGACTTGTGCATTTTATGCGATTTAGTTCTATTTCCCAATTGAGCTCACGAACGTCAAAATTAACCCACCAAAATTTTCATACACTAATATAAACATGCAATGACTCCAAAATAATAATAAAATAATTTATTCGAATTCGAATTTGTGGTCCCAAGACCACTATTCCAACTAGACCCAAACTCGGGCTATTACAAACCCAGATGGCATCTTTCTTTTTCGGAGTTAAAGGCAAACCCGTCATGAAGTCCATTGTAATTATGTCCTATTTTCACTTGGGTACCATCACTAGCTGAAGTAAACCAAAAGGTACTTGGTGTTGGGCTTTTACTTGTTGACAAATCAAACATCTCAAAACAAACTCCGAAATATCTGTTTCATACTTGACCACCAATAAAATTTCTTCAAGTCATTATACATCTTTGTACTACCTGGATAAATCGATAAACAACCACTACGTGCCTTGTGTAGAATTTTCTGAATAAGTTCATCATTTTTCGGTACACATGCTTTATCCCGGAACATCAAACAATTATTTGAACCAATTTGAAAGTCTGTATCGCTACCCGATTCACACTGAGCTCTTTTGGCTTGTAGATCACTATCATTTTTCTAAGCTTCATAAATTTGCTGAATATATACTGGTCTAGCTCTCAACTCGGCCAAAATTGAACCATCATTAGATAAGGTCAATCTCATATTATAGCTCTCAAATAAAATAAGGACTTTCTGCTCAAGGCATCTGCGACTACATTTGCCTTTCCCAGATGATAATCATTCACTAGTTCATAATCCTTCAGTAACTCGAGCCATCTCCGTTGTCGCAAGTTCAAATATGTCTTAGTCATCAAGTATTTTAAACTCTTAGGATCTATAAAAATATGACATTTCTCACCGTACAAATGATTTCACCAAAATTTCAAAGCAAAAACAATAGTGACCAATTCCAAATTGTGCGTCGGATAATTATTCTCGTACGGTTTCAACTGTCTCGAGGCATAAGCTACCACTTTTCCCTCTTTCATCAACACACAACCCAAACCATTCAATGAAGCGTCCTATAAATTACAAATTCTTTTCCCAATTTAGGTTGTACTAAAACCGGTTCCTCAGTCAATAATGCTTTCAATTTCTCAAAACTTTGCTGACATTTTTCGGACCATTCAAATTTAAAATCTTTTTACAACAACTTAGTCATAGGAGTAGCATTCATCGAAAATCCTTTGACAAAACGTCAGTAATAACTAGCTAAACCCAAAAAGCTTCTAACTTTAGATACATTCCATGGCAGTTTCCATTCAACAATTGTCAAAATCTTACTTGGATCAACCCGAATACCATCACCTGAAACAATATGTCCCAAAAATCTGACTTCTCGAAGCCAAAACTCACTTTTACTAAATTTAGTAAACAACTACTTATCTCCCAAAGTCTGCAATACAATTCTTAAATGCCCAGCATGTTCGACTCATCCCGTAAATAAATCCGAATAATATCGATGAACACAACCACAAACTTATCTAAACACGATCAGAAAATTCTATTCATCAAGTCCATAAAAATGGTAGGTGCATTAGTTAATCCGAAAGGCATAATAAGAAATTCATAGTGTCCATACCTTGTCCTGAAAGCAATTTTCTGCAAATCCAACTCTTTAACTCTCAACTGATAGTAAGCGAATCTCAAATCAATCTTTGAGAATACCGTTGCTCCTTTCAATCTTCGAGGATACTTGTTCTTTATAGTCACCTTGTTGAGCTATCGGTAATCGATACAAAGTCTCATAGATCTGTCTTTCTTCTTTACAAATAACACTGGAGCACCCTAGGGAGAAAAACTCAGTCTCGCAAAACCCTTATCTGTCAACTCTTGCAACTGACCTTTCAATTCTTTTATTTCAGTCGAAGCTATCTTATACGGAGCAATCGATATTGCTGAAGTCCCAGGTACCAAATCAATAGCAAACTCCACTTCTCTGACCAGTGGTAACCCTAGCAACTCTTCCGGGAACACATCTGGATATTCAAAAAGTATCGACACTGATTCAATTTTCAATTCAGACATCTTGGTATTCAACACATAAGCAAGATAAGCTTCACAACCTTTCCTTACATACTTCGGAGCAAATATAGATGAAATCACAAAAGGCAATTTACTTGATTCATCGGTTTCAACCCAAAGAACCTCACCATTTTCACATTTCATTTCAATAGTTTTCAATCTGCAATTTACTATGGCATCATGCAATGTCAACCAATCCATACCCAAAATAACATTGAATTCATCAAATGGCAACAACATTAAGTAGGCCAAAAAATAGTGACCTCGAATCATCAAAGGACAATTCTTGCAAACTTTATCAACTAGCAGATTTTGCCTAAGGGGTTTGACACTTTAATCACAAGTTCAGTAGACTTGACAGGCAAACTCTTACTAGATACCAAATCCACACAAACATAAGAATGAGTCGATCCAGGATCAATCAATGCAATAACATTAGTATCATAAAGAGAAAATGTACCAGTAATTATGTCGGGAGATAACGCATCCTCACAAGCACGAATGGTATAAGCTCTAGTAGGTGCTCTAGCATTAGATCTCACGGTTGTATCATTTGTCATACCATTCTGCTAGTTCCATTCCTGGTATTTCTGGGTGGCCTACCTCTATTGTTAGTATTACTCGGCCTTGCACTTGGAAATTGTTCTTTCTCAACAATCTCAGGGCAATCTCGGATAAAATTTTCTTGAGAACCACACTTGAAACAAGCTTGGTCATTCATCCTACACTCGCCGGGATGTCTTCATCGACAGTGTTGACATTCGAGTCTGTTAGACATAACATTACCCACACTTTCCATTGACGTAGCTTGAGATTTAAAACTCGAATATTGCTTCCCGCGGTCTCTAAGTGAATACCTAGCTGATACATTCAATCGAGAATTCATATCTCCAGATTTCTTTGACTGAGATTGAAATGACATACTCATTAGCCTTTTTCTTGCATCTCTAGCCTCACTCTTGGCTTTTCTTCTCTCTTTGCTTAGCTCTTCAGCTTCACAAACTCGTTCAACCAATACAACAAATTCTTTTAGCTCTAAGATTCCAACTAACAGTCGGATGTCCTCATTCAGCCTGTAATATCCTAAATTAGGGCTTAATCGACATAGTGGTTTCGTGACCACAAATCCGAGATAGAAATAATTATTTTATAATTATTTTGATGATTATGATATGATTTCATGATTGTGTGACAATTTCGTGATGAAATTCTATGCCTAAAGTGCTTAAATTGAAAGTAGGGACTAAATCGAATAAGTTGCAAAACTTGCATTCTAGAAGTTTTTAGTATGAAATTGTTTTGGAATGTTAATGAGGAGGTCTTAAATAGAAATTTGACCAATTTTAAGTTCATGGACAAAATTAGGACATGGAAGGAATTTTTGGAAAGTTTAGTAGTAAGGGTATTTTGGTCATTTAGTTATTAAAATGAATTAAAAACAAAATTAAAAGCCAATTTTTGTCCATCTTCTTCATTAGGCCGAAACTTCAACGGTTTGCCATAGTTAGGGTTTGTTTCAAGCTTCCAAGCTCCATAATAAGTGATTCCAAGCCCCGTTTTTAATGTTCTTTACGTTTTTGGAATCCCGGTAGCTCGATTAAGCTTATGTTAGTAATAATTCAACCTAGGGTTTATATTTGGAAAAATACCCATAGGTGAAATTTGTGTATTTTGATGTTTTATGATAGAATATAGGGTTTTAAATTATGTTAGACAACTTGTGCTACTCGGTTTTGAGTGAAAACGAGTAAAAGGGCTTAATCGGCAAAAATGCCTAATAGTCACAAGTATATGTTAGAGTAAGAATTTGATGTTGCCATAGAAGGGAAAAATGATCAGCATGTTATAAAACATAAGAATAAGGAATAAAGTTTAATTCCCGAGCCTAGAGGCAAAAGTGTAATTATGCAAAAGTGTAATTTTTCCAAAGTTCATATTAAATGCTGT
Organism: Gossypium hirsutum; assembly: GCF_007990345.1. Classification (NCBI taxonomy): domain Eukaryota; kingdom Viridiplantae; phylum Streptophyta; class Magnoliopsida; order Malvales; family Malvaceae; genus Gossypium; species Gossypium hirsutum. Next base: position 52,740,327 of record NC_053426.1, on the reverse strand, counting down.
TTTGATGAATGTATGTATTAAATAAGATTAATTTGGCATTATATATCAAGAGAAATGAGATTCAAGTCGAAATCGAGGAAAAGAAAAGATTGTGGACTAAATTGCAAAATCTTTATATTTTGGTACCAAGGTAAGTTCATGTGTAAATAATGTAGCATAATTGTTATTTTTAAGTTATTGATGTTAATTATATGATACGCTGATTATTAATCGTGAAATATTATGCTTTGTGGTTAATGTTGAGTAATATGCAAATTATGTTTACTACTTGATAAATATGAATTGCTACCGAGTATCGGTTCCGATATTCTATGGAAGACGACAAATGTGAGATCGAGGGAAAAAGCCCGATTGAACCTTAGGAATAGATTGGGATACAAGTGACATGTCACTAGGATGGTTGAGCATCCGAACTCGTTGAGTTGAGTCCGAGTTCGTGAAATGTAACTAGGCATCCGAACTCGTTGAGTTGAGTCCGAGTTCACTTATGGATGCGAACACCCGAGCTCGTTGAGTTGAGTCCGAGTTCACTTAGGGGCGGGTTACATGATTTCTTGATTACATATGAGGCACTTATGTGCAAATTATCCGTGTCTCCGAGTTGTATTCCGATGTGTTCAACGGGTGAAATTTCTAGTGAAATGGAAGAACACTTAAGATGCAAGCAACGCTTTGGTAAGCGTTGTGAAATGGACACTTTGGACAGGTATGTTCTTAACCCTCGGGTTGAAAATAGATACAACAACGATAAGGTGGTAAGATGATGAATAATGATTAGAAATGTGATATATGTTTTGGTGATACCATGCTAAAGTTGTTTGGTATATTTGTATTGTTATGTTACTTGTTATTTACATATGAACTTACTAAGCATTTATGCTTACTCCCTCCTCTTTATTTACTGTAGTTTTGAACAAGCCAGCTCGGGAATCGGGACGGGTCGAAGGTTCGTTCACACTATCTAAAGGACTTTCATCTGGGTAAATGGCTTGTAAAACTTAAGTATGGCATGTATAGCAATATACCTATTTTGTGTAAATAATTTTATGATATGACCATGTTTGGTTGTGAAAATGTTTGATATTGATAAGTCATGGTGATGGCTAATTTAGATCATGTTTGATATTATGGAAGTTTAATAGGTTATCTAGTTCATAAAAATTCATGGAAAGATGAAACTTGCCTTAAAATAGAATATTGCTGCAGCAATGACATGAATTTGAAAAATCACTAAAAGTAGTATAAATGGAACTAAATGATGAGTAAGTTATGAAATTTAAGCTTAATGAGTCTATTTTCATGTGGATTGAACAAAACAGGCATATAAATTATATTTTGTGAGATATTTGAAACCTTGTGAAACAGGGCCAGAGTGATTTCTGGATCCCCTGTTCTGACTTTAAAAATTCATAATAAATTTTAAAAAATTAAATATAAGTTTTTATTTATATGTACAGATTCCTTATTGAGTCTATTTTTAAGAGAAACAAACCTCATAGTCATTGAAATTCGGTATAGAGAGATATCTGATTCGTAATACACAGAGGTCAGAGCAGTCCAACCCTAAAATAGGGGAGACTTTAACTAATAAACTGTACTAATTGGAAAAACCAAAAATTCTAGAGAAAAATTAGTAAATAGATATATGAGTTTAGATTTAGGGAAAATTTACGGATCTTTATTTCGAGTTTTTTAACTCGAGATATGATTTTTCTTGTAACTGTGACGCTGGTTGCTAGAAAGCTGTGAATGTAGAAACAAATGATTTGAAGTTCTTAATTTGATAAATTATGTTCGGTAACCCCTCAAGCTCGACTCCGTCGACGGTTTCGGCCGTGGGGACGTTACATTTGGTGGTATCAGAGCAGGTTTAGTCAGTTCTCAGACTATGTGTTGTATGTATGGATTTTGCTATACATGCCATATGTATGAATTGTGATAGTGTGACGACTTCTGACCTTTTTAAATGATTTTTATATAGTAAATGGATCCCGATCCAGCTATGGCAGATGAAGTAGAGAGTAATGCGCCAGCTCCGGTTGAAGGGGCAGCGCCGACTGAAAACCCACCTCCTACTATTGGTCAGGGAGGAGGAGAAAGGGATCGGGAAGCCTTTCTCCAAATGATGAGTGCATGGTACACTGATTTCGTTCGTACGAACCCAAATGTATGACCTCCCCCACCTCCCCCAAATTCCTCAACCTATGCCTCCGATGCCTTAGGGAGTGGATATGATAAAATTTCACAGAACCCCCGTTGACAGAATTCGTAAACAAGGGGCTGAAGAATTTAGAGCAAATATTGATGATGATGCAGAGAAAGTAGAGTTCTGGCTTGAAAATTCTAGCTGGGTATTTGATGAATTATCTTGTACACCTGAAGAATGTTTGAAATGTGCTACATCTTTGTTGAGAGATTCAGCCTATAATTGGTGGAAGACTTTGATTTCGGTGGTACCGAAAGAGAGGGTAACCTGGGAATTCTTTCGAGAAGAGTTTCGGAAGAAATATATTAGTGAAAGATTTATTGATCAGAAATGTAAAGAGTTTCTTGAGCTGAAGCAAGGTAATATGACAGTCTCAGAATATGAAAGAGAGTTTGTTCGATTGAGTAAGTATGCCAGGGAATATGTTCCTACAGAAGCCAAGATGTGCCGACGATTTGAAGACGGGCTTAACGAAGACATTAAGGTATTTGTTGGGATCCTTGAACTAAAAGAAATGGTGGTACTTGTCGATCAAGCTTGCAAGGCTGAAGAATTACTGAAGGAAAAGAAAAAGGTAGAATCTGAAACACGAAATTGGAAGAAAAGACCAATGAGTAATGCACCCTCACAGCAAACCAGAAAGTCAAGAAATATGAATCCTCGTTCCCAAGTTTCAGCTGGGCAATCATATGGAAATTTTAAGAAGCGAAATGTGGGTCCTAAATCTCAGACTACTTCTGCGGCTAGTGTGGGAAATACGAGATTTGTTAAACCCGAGTGCCAGCGGTGTGGTAGAAATCATTTTGGTCCGTGCAGAGCAAATGAATGTTTTCGATGTGGTTCTCCGGATCATTTTATTAGAGACTGCCTAGAGAGAGCTGAGAAAGAAAAAATTCAGAATGTAAAAGCTAGTGGTGCAGACTCGAGGGGAAGGTATCCGAGAAAAGCTGGAAGTGAAACAAGCAGTAAGAATGTAGCCAGAGATGTAGCAGTTAGATCTGAAGGAAGAGCTCCGGCTAGAACTTATGCTATTAAAGTGCATAAAGATGCTTCATCACCCGATGTGATTACCGGTACATTTTCTCTTTATGATACTAATGTTATTGCTTTGATTGATCCCGGTTCTACTCATTCATATGTATGCATGAAACTGGTGTCTAGTATGAATATACCTGTTGAGAACACAGAATTTATGATTAGAGTGTCAAATCCACTAGGCAAATGTGTGATAGTTGATAAAGTATGCAAGAAATGCCCTTTAATGATTCGGGGTCATTACTTTCCGACCGACTTGATGTTGTTTCCGTTTGATGAATTTGATGTTATTTTGGGTATGGATTGGTTGACATTGTATGATGCTATAGTAAATTGAAAAGAAAAGGTTATAGAATTAAAATGTGAAAGTGGTGAAATCTTGCGGGTTGAACCAGACAAATCAGAGGCAATATTTAGTATGATTTCTTCTATGTCGGCTCAGAGATATTTGAGAAAAGGTTATGAAGCTTATTTGGCGTATGTAATTAATACGAAAGAAGTTGAAAAGAAAGTTGAATCAGTGCCGGTTGTGTGTGAATTTACGGATGTATTTCCAGAAGAATTGCCGGGTTTGCCTCCAGTCAGGGAAGTAGAATTTGGTATAGATTTGATACCGGGAACAGCTCCGATCTCGATTGCTCCATATAGAATGGCACCAACAGAGTTGAAAGAATTAAAGTCGCAGTTGCAAGAGTTGACTGATAAAGGATTTGTGAGACCAAGTTTTTCAGCTTGGGGTGCTCCTGTGTTATTTGTGAAAAAGAAGGATGGTTCTATGAGATTATGTGTTGATTATCGGTAGTTAAACAAGGTGACAATCAAAAACAAGTATCCATTGCTGAGAATTGATGATTTGTTTGATCAGTTAAAAGGAGCGACATGGTTTTCAAAGATTGACTTGAGATCTGGGTATTATCAGCTGCAAGTGAAAGAGTCAGATGTGCCTAAAACTGCTTTTAGAACAAGGTACGGTCATTATGAATTTTTAGTTATGCCATTCGGGTTGACAAATGCTTCTGCTGTGTTTATGGACTTAATGAATCGCATATTTCGGCCATACCTGGACAGATTTGTTGTGGTGTTTATAGATGATATTTTAATTTATTCAAAAGATGAGACAGAACATGCTGAGCATTTGAAGATAGTTTTGCAAACTTTGAGAGATAAGCAGTTGTATGCTAAGTTTAGTAAAAGTGAATTTTGGCTCCGGGAAGTTAGATTTTTTGGTCATATTGTTTCAGGTAATGGTATACGAGTTGATCCTAGTAAAATTTCAGCCATTGTTGATTGGAAACCACCGAAAAATGTAACTGAAGTTAGGAGTTTCTTGGGGCTAGCTGGGTATTATCGGCGGTTTGTAAATGGATTTTCTATAATTGCTGCTCCTATGACTAGACTACTCTGAAAGGATGTTAAATTTGAATGGACGGAAGAATGTCAATAGAGTTTCGAAGAATTGAAAAAGTTATTAACTGAAGCACCAGTGTTGATACAACCCGAATCAGGTAAAGAATTTGTGGTGTATAGTGATGCTTCTCTAAATGGTTTGGGGTGTGTACTCATGCAAGAAGGAAAAGTGGTGGCTTATGCTTCGAGGCAGTTAAAACCTCATGAGAGGAATTATCCTACTCACGATTTGGAATTGGCTACAGTGGTGTTTGCTTTGAAGATTTGGCGACATTATTTGTATGGTGAAAAGTGCCGAGTATATACCAATCACAAAAGTCTTAAATACTTTATGTCACAAAAAGACTTGAATTTGAGACATGCTCAGATGTTGCGTATTGGAATTTCAAGATAGTTGGGAAAGGTACTTACCATTGGTAGAATTTGCTTATAATAATAGTTATCAGATGAGTTTGAAGATGGCACCTTATGAAGCATTATATGGTCGTAAATGTTGAACGCCATTGTATTGGACTGAACTCAAGGAAAATCAGATTTATGGAGTTGATTTAATAAAAGAAACCGAAGAAAAGGTGAAAGTGATTCGAGATTGTTTGAAAGCTGCTTCAGATAGACAGAAATCTTATGCGGATTTGAAACGAAAAGAAATGGAGTTTCAAGTTGGTGATAAGGTATTTTTGAAAGTGTCTCCATGGAAGAAAGTCCTTAGATTTGGACGAAAGGCAAGTTAAGTCCGCGTTTTATTGGACCGTATGAAATAATTGAAAAAGTTGGACCGGTAGCATATCAGCTAGCGCTGCCACCTGAATTAGAGAAGATTCATGATGTGTTTCACGTATCTATGTTACGTCGGTATTGTTCGGATCCTTCACATATAATTTCACCGACAGAAGTTGAACTATGACCGGATATGACTTATGAAGAAGAACCGATTAAGATTTTAGCTCGAGAAGTCAAACAACTAAGAAATAAAAGTGTTGCACTTGTGAAAGTGTTGTGGCAAAAGCATGGGGTAGAGGAGACTACATGGGAACCTGAAGAAACTATGAGAAACCAATATCCACACCTGTTTACCGGTAAGACTTTCGAGGACGAAAATCCTTAAAAGGGGGGAGAGTTGTAATATCCTGAATTAGGGCTTAATCAAAATAGTGGTTTCGTGACCACAAATACGAGATAGAAATAATTATTTTATAATTATTTTGATGATTATGATATGATTGCATGATTGTGTGAAAATTTCGTGATGAAATTCTATGCCTAAAGTGCTTAAATTGAAAGTAGGGACTAAATCGAATAAGTTGCAAAACTTGTATTCTAGAAGTTTTTAGTATGAAATTGTTTTGGAATATTAATGAAGAGGTCTTAAATAGCAATTTGACCAATTTTAAGTTCATGGACAAAATTAGGACATGGAAGGAATTTTTGGAAAGTTTAGTAGTAAGGGTATTTTGGTCATTTAGTTATTAAAATGAATTAAAAACAAAATTAAAAGCCAATTTTTGTCCATCTTCTTCATTAGGCCGAAATTTCAAGGGTTCTCCATAGTTAGGGTTTGTTTCAAGCTTCCAAGCTCCATAGTAAGTGATTCCAAGCCCTGTTTTTAATGTTCTTTACGTTTTTGGAATCCCAGTAGCTCGATTAAGCTTATGTTAGTAATAATTCAACCTAGGGTTTATATTTGGAAAAATACCCATAGGTGAAATTTGTGTATTTTGATGTTTTATGATAGAATATGGGGTTTTAAATTATGTTAGACAACTTGTGCTACTCGGTTTTGAGTGAAAACGAGTAAAAGGGCTTAATTAGCAAAAATACCTAATAGTCACAAGTATATGTTAGAGTAAGAATTTGATGTTGCCATAGAAGGGAAAAATGATCAGCATGTTATAAAACATAAGAATAAGGAATAAAGTTTAATTCCCGAGCCTAGGGGCAAAAGTGTAATTATGCAAAAGTTCAGGGGAAAAAGTGTAATTTTTCCAAAGTTCGTATTAAATGCTGTTTTGATGAATGTATGTATTAAATAAGATTAATTTGGCATTATAGATCAAGAGAAACGAGATTCAAGTCGCGATCGAGGAAAAGAAAAGATTGTGGACTAAATTGCAAAATCTTTATATTTTGGTACCAAGGTAAGTTCATGTGTAAATAATGTAGCATAATTTTTATTTTTAAGTTATTGATGTTAATTATATGATACGCTGATTTTTAATCGTGAAATATTATGCTTTGTGGTTAATGTTGAGTAATATGCAAATTATGTTTACTACTTGATAAATATGAATTGCTACCGAGTATCGGTTCCGATATTCTATGGAAGACGACAAAATGTGAGATCGAGGGAAAAAGCCCGCTTGAACCTTAGGAATAGATTAGGATACAAGTGACATGTCACTAGGATGGTTGAGCATCCGAACTCGTTGAGTTGAGTCCGAGTTCATTTATGGATGCGAATGTCCGAACTCGTTGAGTTGAGTCCGAGTTCGTGAAATGTAACTAGGCATCCGAACTCGTTGAGTTGAGTCCGAGTTCACTTATGGATGCGAACGCCCGAGCTCGTTGAGTTGAGTCCGAGTTCATTTAGGGGCGGGTTACATGATTTCTTGATTACATATGAGGCACTTATGTGCAAATTATCCGTGTCTCCGAGTTGTATTCCGATGTGTTCAACGGGTGAAATTTCTAGTGAAATGGAAGAACAATTAAGATGCAAGTGACGTTTTGGTAAGCATTGTGAAATGGACACTTTGGACAGGTATGTTCTTAACCCTCGGGTTGAAAATAGATACAACAACGATAAGGTGGTAAGATGATGAATGATGTTTAGAAATGTGATATATGTTTTGGTGATACCATGCTAAAGTTGTTTTGTATATTTGTATTGTTATGTTACTTGTTATTTACATATGAACTTACTAAGCATTTATGCTTACTCCCTCCTCTTTATTTACTGTAGTTTTAAACAAGCCAGCTCGGGAATCGGGACGGGTCGAAGGTTCGTTCACACTATCTAAAGGACTTTCATCTGGGTAAATGGCTTGTAAAACTTAAGTATGGCATGTATAGCAATATACCTATTTTGTGTAAATAATTTTATGATATGGCCATGTTTGGTTGAGAAAATGTTTGATATTGATAAGTCATGGTGATGGCTAATTTAGATCATGTTTGATATTATGGAAGTTTAATAGGTTATCTAGTTCATAAAAATTCATGGAAAGATGAAACTTGCCTTAAAACATAATATTGCTGCAGCAATGACATGAATTTGAAAAATCACTAAAAATAGTATAAATGGAAATAAATGATGAGTAAGTTATGAAATTTAAGCTTAATGAGTCTATTTTCATGTGGATTGAACAAAACAGGTATATAAATTATATTTTATGAGATATTTGAAACCTTGTGAAACAGGTCCAGAGTGATTTCTGGATCCCCTGTTCTGACTTTAAAAATTCATAATAAAATTTAAAAAATTAATTATAAGTTTTTATTTATATGTACAGATTTCTTATTCAGTCTAGTTTTAATAGAAACAAACCTCATAGTCATTGAAATTCGGTATAGAGAGATATCAGATTCGTAATACATAGAGGTCAGAGCAGTCTAACCCTAAAACAGGAGAGACTTTAACTAATAAACTGTACTAATTGGCCTTACCAAAAATTCTAGAAAAAAATTAGTAAATATAAATATGAGTCTCTATTTAGGGAAAATTTACGGATCTTTATTTCGAGTTTATTAACTTGAGATATGATTTTTCTTGTAACTGTGACGCGGGTAGCTAGAAAGCTGTGAATGTAGAAACAAATGATTTAAAGTTCTTAATTTGATAAATTATGTTCAGTAACCCCTCAAGCTCGACTCCGTCGACGGTTTCGGGTGTGGGGGCGTTAAAAAGCCCATCTTTGAACCTTTTACACATAATAGCATCAGAAGAAACACACTGTCGGGCGTACTTACTGAGCCTGACAAATTCTCGCTCATACTCTGTCACTGACATTCGGCCATGTTTCAGCTCAAGAAATTCTTTACATTTCAGATCCATAAACCGCTGACTAATATATTTCTTTCGAAATTCCTCTTGAAAGAACCCCCATGTAACCCTCTCCCTCGGTACCACAGATATTAGTGTCTTCCACCAATGATATGTTGTGTCCTTCAATAATGATATAGCACATTTCAAGCATTCTTCAGGTGTACATGATAACTCATAAAATACCCTGATAGTATTCTCAAGCTAGAACTCGGCTCTCTCGGGGTCATCATCTACATTAGCCCTGAATTCCTCAGCCCCTTTCTTTCAAATCTTATCAACCGGAGGCTTTTACTGTCTTACCAAATTCACAGGAGTCGATTGAGGATAAGGAGGGGTGGTGGATGTGGAGCATTAGGATTTGTTCGAACAAACCCTGAAAACCACTCGTTCATCATGTGGAGGAAGGCTTCTCTGGTCCCTCCTCTCTGACTGATTGTGGGAGGTCTATTTTCAAATGATGTTGCCCCTTGAGCAGGGGTAGGTTCATTACTTTCTACATCATCAACTATAGCTCGGTCGGGATCCATTTACTATATGAAAACACAGTTTAAAATTGACAGGAGTCATCACACTATCATAGTTCATATATGGCATGTATAGCTAAACTCTTATACATGCTACATTAGTCCAAGAATCGACTAAACCGTAGCTTACATACCACTAAATGTAACACCCCTTACCCGTATTTGACGTAGGAGTCGGGTACGAGGCTAAACACAAAGGAATAGGGTACAAGGCTAAACACGAGCAAACATACATTTTCGAGCCATGAATTTTCATCCAAATTAAAACTTTTTGCATTTAATCATAAAGTCCCTAATAAGAGCCTACGAAGCCCAAAACATGTTTTGGAAGTAGTTCGAGACTAAACTCAGAACTTTAGAAAATCTTGCAACACTTAAAATTTTTTTGCCCTAAACAGGAGTCACATGCCCATGGGGATTTGGGACACGCCTATGTGGGAAGGTCATGTGATCACACACGCCCGTGTCCCGACCCTGTGTAGCTCTCTGTTTGTTACCGAAGAACAAATTGAAGACACATGACCCAGTCACACATCCATGTACTAGGCTGTGTGGTCGATTTAAAACTTATGATTTTTCATAAAATAGGTGCAGACTTCACACGCTCGGGACACACGCCTGTGCCTAAGGCCGTGTCATCCACACGGTTGAGACATACATCGTGTCTCTACCCGTGTGCTCAATTCTGAGCATTTTGTTTTGCAAAAATTAGGGTGCAGGGAACACACGGCTTAAGCATATGCCCGTGGGGCAGACCGTGTGTCACACATGGCCTAGACACACACCTGTATGGACAAAAATAAGGTTATTTACCAAGCCATTTTTCCACCCTTTGTTTCACCCACCTTCACAATACAACATAGCACCAAACCAAGCATATACATACAACCAAATCAGCCGTAGTCAAGACATCAACACATCACTAACATACAACCATTTATTATATACAAGCATCACATACTCATCAACTCAAATCATGAAAGTTTCCACATTCATGCAGCACATCATCATATAAATTACTTATACCAATAGTAGCCAATTTCAAGTAGCCTTATACAAAATGAACTTTCAACCAATATAAGCCAACATATTTGTCCAAATCCATTATGACACATAACAAAATGACCAAGTCCCCTATGCATGCCATAACTCAAAATGTTGAAATCATTGGTACCAAAACAATTGTTGATAATGTGAGTGGATCTCCAATGGTCTCCAATCCCCGAGCTAGCTTGGTGACACAATAAGACAAGGGAAAGGAAGGGGAGTAAGCTTTAAAGCTTAGTAAGTTCCTATGCAAATAATAAGCATTATAACCAGACATTTACATACAATTAACAGGATGAAAATTCACATGAATGTTATTAAAATCTTATAGTAATAACTTACTTAATCACAATCTTACCAAGGTTTCATCACATGTATGAATTTTACGTACATACCTGTACCAACTCGCAACATAACCATAGTCTTTCACAACTTTGACATTCCTATTGAACACTTGGAATATTAACGGATACTCGAAAACTTTGCACATAAGTGCCATATATGTAGCCAAAGCTACCTTACATCTCATAAGACATATAGGCTCGTTTTCAAGCTACTCACGGGCCTGCTCGCACAAGCTACCAGTCAAGACGTAGCTACACAATGCTACTCACACAAGTTGTCAGGTATCCGCAACTCATGCTGAACTAACCAGCCACTGGTAGGACATACGAGACCAGAACACGGATCACATAAACACATGGCTTCCTAGTGACATGTCACTTGTATCCTATTCTATTCTTGAGGCTCAACCCGGAATTCTCACTTGTCGAAACTTCATTGAATACTTCCAAAGAGTCAATCACAATTCATACAATATTTAAGGCATTTAAAACATAAATACAACAATGCATTATTGACATGCGAACTTACCTCGGTACAAGAATAGTAGAATTTTGACCTAATCGTCAAACACTTTGTTTTTCCCTCGATCTAGGTTCGAACCTCATTTTTCTTGATCTATAATAACAAATTTAAATCATTTAACATTCACATTGTTCAATTCAGTCCAAAAATCATATTATGGAAAAATTACATTTTGCCCCTAATGTTTCACATTTTTATAATTTAGTCCCTAGGCTCATATAATGATTTTCATCCAATTTTTTCAAGACCCAAGCCTAGCCGTTTCATACTTATACTAGCCCACATTTTCCTCTTAATCACACTTTGACAACTTATTTTATAACTTTTACAAATAGGTCCTTTTTGACATTTTTACCGAAAATCACTAAGCAAAAGTTGTTTTTCTAATAACAAACATGCATTTTCTACCACTAGTCATCAAAATCCACACATGTCTAACATGGGAAAATCCTAGACCTTAATCATACCTCAAATTAGTGTTATAAATAGATATATCGAGTTACAACGACTTCAAAAATATAAAGAGCTTTCAAAAATGGGGCAAGAACGGACTTACAATCAAGCTTGGAGGTGGCCAAACCCTAGCTATGGCTTCCCTTCTAAAATTCGGCAATGTTGAGGAAGATGGACAAGATTTTGGCTTGATTTTTTCTTTTTAATTCATTTAATTACCAAATGACCAAAATGCCCTTTTCTTAAAACATAAAATTTCTCTTACTCTATGTTCATTTTTGTCCACCAACTTAAGTAACAGTCTAATTACCATCTAAGGACCTCTAATTTAAAATTTCATAGCAATTAGACACCTCTAGCTTATAGAACTTAAGTTTTGCATTTTTTGCAATTTAGTCCTTTTTGCTAAATTGAGTGCTCAAACGTCAAAATTTTCGAACGAAATTTTCACAGAATCATTCCATAAAATTGTAGACCATAAAGATATAATAAAAATTAAAATTTTCTTCGTCAGATTCGTGGTCCCGAAACCACTACTCCGAAAAGACCCAAAATCGGGCTGCTACAAATTGATTTTGGTATGTATATATATGTTGGTTATTTGGTCCCATTCGGAACTTGTTGGTTTGGGTCATTGATGTGATTTTGATGCATGTGAGTAATGGTCCAAATGGGAAGTTTATATTGAAATGGTATAGGTCAAGTATGGTATGTTTTGATATGGTATCAATGTGATCAAATATGCATATGTTTAGGTATATTAGTTTGATTGTGATTAAGGTGCCTATATGGCATATTGGTTGAATGAAATTTGGTTATTTGAATTGATCATTTTATGCATGTTTTGGTATGTTTTTGATGCCTTGGTCATGTGTACAATTTGTGTTTAGGTACAAGCTTGAAATGGAATAAAGAAATGGCTTGATTTTGGCCAGTTTCATGTCCACACGGCCTAAGACACTGATGTGTGTCTTAGCCATGTGTGACACATGGCCATGTGATATGGATGTGTGTCCCCTATAGTTTTTAAAGGTTACAATTCAGGTAGTTACACGGCCTGGCACACGAGCGTGTGAGGCCATTTCGAGTGTTACATGGCCTGGAGCACAAACGTGTGGCTTGGCCGTGTAACCCACCTTTGAAAGTTACACGAGCACAGGGACGGGCTGGGACACAGTCATGTGTCCCTATTTCAACTGTTACATGACTCGAGACACAGGTATGCATCTCAGCCTTGTAAGTCACATGGCCGTGTGACCCCTGCCATTCAAATTTTATAACTTTTTCCTGAACTTTCTGATTCATTCCAATTTAGTCTAGAATTTTTTCTAAAGTGTTTTTAAGGCCTCGAGGGCTCGATTAAGGGACGTTATACATGTATATGAATGAGTTATGATATGTTTATGTTAAGGTACTAAATGTATGTTTTAAAGTTACGATTTTATGGTAATGCTTTGTAACCCTATTCTGACGACGGATACAGGTTAAGGGTGGTACAACTGAATTTCGGGTCATTACAATGAATTCCACTGTTGTGAATGACACTACATACTATACAAGTCATACACACAACGCACCAACTTTCGATTTCTTATCTATCTGAACTCAAGCTTTTACTTACGTGTAAGTATATGAGTCACACATACATAGTCCACCATCCATTCAGGATTTAGGTATGCCACATGATGAATGTCACAAAGTGAATAAATCCATAAATAGATTTAGGATCTATTCTGTTTGGGTCCTGTCCGGTGTACCGTCAGTCCAACCAGTCACATCTATATCTTTATCTTCTGGGAGTCATCCGCTTTGATGCCCAAGACAAGGCATCTCCCCAATTGGACTTGATGGGTGATGTATTAGTCTTTTAATTGATTTACTCAATTTCTATTGGACTAAGGACATGTTTAGGTTTGTTTACTAATACAAGTTGTCTTTATGTACTACAATCTGACCATATAATACCGCTTAGTATTTGTTAAACATTTATGTAACTAATAAGAAACATTTGCTTCCATTTTGCTTTGAGTGCAAAAACCATGTGAGGACAATTATACAAAGTAATAATGTAATTTATGTATAATTTTATAAACAAATCTATTAAAAAATCTACAAGTGTACTTAGCTAAAAATACTACACTTAGGGCAACAGATCCAATAACTAGTACTTTAGTGAAAACACCATTTTATTGTTGTTAAACTATTAAAGAGGATTTAGTAAATTTCTTAGTAGCCTATGCTATTTGGTTTCCAAACTTTGCATATCACTTTGAGATTGTCACTAGGGAGAGACATCTAAGTGATTCCAGTGATGCTCTCATTTTCCCCTTATACCTATTACAGGCTAGCTTCCATCTTCCACTGCATCCTTTCTTTCTTGCAATCCTTGAAAAATATGGGATTGCGCTAGGTCATCTAACCAGTCTATCCTTGTGGACCTTGGTGGCATACTTCCAACACTGCAGTAGTCGGAATGAGCCACCTATGCTTGGCATCTTCCAATGCTTCTATCGATTGAAAGTCTAATTTAAGGGCCTTCAATTGGGATGGTCTAATTTAGTGTTCACCAAGGCCATGAACTCATTGTAACCTCCCAAACCCGACCAGGGTGTTATGGCTAAATTCTGAAGGCTGCATTGCCATCGGAATGGCACAAAAAAAATTCTACAAACATATTTTAAAATCATTTGCCTTTTTATTCAAAACTAGTGAACTTGGTTATTTGTCTTTAGAATCTCATTTGTAAAGGTTAACCATTTCAAAAACTAAATTGTATTTTATTAAAAACTTATTTTCAGTATTCCTACCGAAATTAGTGATAATATCAATTTTTTGTTAAAAACTAATTTTTCATGCATAATCACTTAAATATCAGATAAGCAGCTTAAAACTTAAAGTCATGCAAATCAAAATAAAAATTCCCAAAATAAAGTCCCATGCTATAGTCCGTATAAAAATTAATACAATCCCAAAACAATTATCAAAATTAAATTTAAAGGACTTAAAAATTGAAAACATCCAAGTGGTGGTGGGAAAAAACAAATTAGGAGAGAAAAGAGAAAGATGAGAAGCAAAATGAAAAAAAAAAATAACTCTAAGGTGGTAGGGGCAGCATAAGAAAGTCAAAGGGGAGGAAAAATGGAAGGGCGTGAAACACAGAAAAGAAAAGGAATGAAGGGGAACAAGGGGAATGAAAATAGGAGTAAAGAAAGAAAGGATGAGAAAGGAAATGAATGGAAATGAAAGGAAATAATGAATTTTAGTGTTATGGTAAGGATGTTAGAAGGAAAAATGGTTGACCAAGGATAGGGTAACGAAATTAAAATAAAAGTAGGAGAAAGGACTCAAACTTGGGTCACAATGGTAGCTTCACTTATTCTTAACCACTAGGCTAGCACATGAACTTGTTAAAAAATTAACTATAACTAAATTTAAATGGGGCATGAAATCCATACTTAATGATTGGGCTCCAAACCTTAGCTCGGATCACAACAATTTCGTTCTTGAAAAGCAAACTCATCAACAGCTTCGATTTCCCCCCAAAAAATGGTCAATTCCTAAGAAGTCTATTTGCCTTCAGGCCTAATGTTTAGACATCGAGATCGTTGTGGTGCAAGTTGAAAGGTTAAATCCTAGGCGTACTCTGATGTTAAGAAGGATCCTCACAATTAGGAATATCTTTCATTTTTTTTTTGGAGGGAAAGAACCCATATGGTTGGTGGCCATCATATCTGTATCTTGGCGTAAGCCTTAGGATGGTGCAATCTGTCAAAGAGGTGTGGCCATTTGGGGCCAACAATAAGTTAGCTTTGGCTCTAGTTTGAAAATGGAAGGTGCCTCTGTATTTTTTTACATAGTTTGCAATATTCCTCTCCATTATTGGTTTTCTTCAACTCGAAGATTCATGGGTGAGTCATTGGGTAGAAACTAGTCGCGAATGTTGTTCACCCCGTTGTTCATACTGCAGGTCCTACTCCTCCCTTAATCTCATCAACGATTTCCCTGCCCGAAGTCATGGATGTAGAGGCGTTGATAGAGAATGTGTAATAGGCCATGGATGTGACTGACTCTAGAGCTCAGGCTAGTAGCAGTAGCCGAATAAAGCTAAGACTTAAAAGAGGGTCCTCTAGTGTAAGGGAAAGCAGCAACAACAAGTCAACCTGCCAAAGGCCTGGCAAGCAATCAATCCTTCCAGAGAGTAAATCCCCTACTTTACTGAAGCAACCATGACAAGATTCCCAACATCAAACTTAACATCCCCTATATTCCTTCCTTTAGTCATTCCTGAACCTCCTGTCGAGTTAGTCAATGCTACAGTCCCACCTACACCCATTTCAATTCACTTGCACACAGATTTTAACTTAAACACTCCTCGCCAAACTCCCCATACTTCCCTAATTGGTACATTCTATTATACTCTTCCTTCAGGTGAAGTCTAAACCTTCTTCTCCTGGTGGAAACATATTAGTGCAGGCCGGTATCTCTTCTCTCCTTTTATTGTCCAATGAAAACAAGACAGGAAGTTGTCCTAGGAGTTGAAGAAGTTTACGTGTCCTTCCTCCTTTCTATTGGTATTCACAAACCCACTATTACTGAGCTGGCAAGTTCCTTTTCCATGTTGCTAGTAGAGTGTGGCCTTGTGAGCTGGGCCCTCCGGAAGGCTTGTGTTGAAATTGAAGTCAAACAAGCAGAGTTTGAAAGGGCCATTCTTTCTAGCAAGTAATCTTTTAACTAGCTCTATGAATCATAAGAAGCCTCTGTTCGCCAAACCAATAAGCTCTCCAAATTTGTCTCCATCTGGGAGACCAAGTACTACTCATTGGATATTTGAGCCAAGGAGTTGGAGTAGAAGGTTCGTTGACTGAAATCTCTCAAGGAATGACACCTCACCAGTAAGGAGAAGATCTAATGGGAGAATATAGGTTTTGGAGCAGTATAAGATGAACACTGAGAAAGGCATTCAAGAATATTTGCTAAATTAAGGGCTAACTTGGTCCTATATGCATAAGTCATCGCAGGTCCCCTCAAATCGAGCCAAGTAAACTATGGCTGCATGCATAAGCTTACCAACACATATATTGGCTTCAATGTCTTCAATCTTTTAGGGCTTGAGAGGGAGGAGTTTCAGAGTGAGTGCAAAAGTTCTGGGGAGCTCTTTTATGTTCAAGACTTGGGAGTGGCCAACCTTGATTCTCTAGAAGAGTCTGCTCAATGGGAGAGTTAGAACTTTAATTGTATTTTGTAATAAACCTATTTTTATTTTCAATAAATATTACCTGTATTTTTTTATTCTTCTTTCACATCTTGCTTCATTTATCTTTCCTTCTGCGAATATATACCCAATGCAGACTTATAAAGATTTGCACAACTGCATCCACTTCCAAAACACAGTTAATCTTATAGTAACCTGAGGGACTAAGCCAAAACTAATATTAGCATGCATACAAGGGCTATACCTTAACTTCCTATGTCCAGATGATCGACTAAATCGAAGCTTTGATACCGTTAAATTAGTAACACCCTATACCTAATCCAATTGTTAGATCCAAATATTGAATGTCGCAATCAACCTGAATGACTTAACAAAATTCTAAACTAACTTATTTACGTACTTAGGTCATATCAACATTTAAAAACTAACTTCTACTATAACTCATGTCATACAAGAAATAAATTCTTACAAATTTGGTACCACATGAAACCTAACAGTTATTTGAAAACTTTAATTTAAGATTTTGATATAGATATATCCCATTTAATCCCCGAGGCATGGCCTCTAAGGGCGGCCCTCTATATACATGCAATAGCTACAATGCTATCACTAGAATCTAGCGGTGTCTAGCTTGGTCCCTCCACTCTACCCCTGAGTCATCATCTACCATGTATTTCATTGGAAAAATGAAAGCTTTCATTAGCGTAGTCAAAGCCTTATTCCATCTGAGCTGATTGTCTGCAGCCATATCCACTAATATAACCATAATTGTATTCTATCAACAATAAATTCTTATGAGTCCTAATCATGTTTATCCACGTTCCAGACCTTCTTTATACCCTTCATGACAAGACTCATTATTGATACTCGTACTCTTAACCACGGTTTGGTGATTACTGTTGATGGTTTATCTGAGATTTTGCCCTAAATACGGATTCTTACCTAGATTCCTTAAACACATATTGAACCCTATGAATATTTACCATACCATCTCAACAATTAATGGCTTCTCAACTTATCCTAATCTTGATCCTCTTTCCTAAAAAAGTACTCTTTATAATAACCTCATTTGGGACTAAAATATGATACAAGAAAGATTGATTAATCACCCTCTTTTTTTTGGTGGACTTATAGTCACACTATAGCCCCGAGGTACTTATTCACCTTAGTTAGATCTTCTAAGATACTGAAATTAATAGATAGTTCCCAATGGAGTACCTCCAACTCAGGTATCCCTTGGCAGTCTCCAGCTTTGGTAGTCCACATGGTCTTCCCCGTGCTATATAGCCCTGATAGACTTCCAATGTTTCCTCTAATTTTTGGTCGACTTTCCCCTAAAAGTAGTCCTCCGCGAACTTCCCCATTTGATGGTCCCTGCAGACTTTCCTGCACTACAAACTCTTAGCTTGGTATGCTTTTTCTCTATAGGTCGCTGGTGGACTTTACTGATTAGATCGTTTGGACGATCCTCGCCTTGCAGTGATTCTTAGTCAATGATTCCACAAAATCTCTAGTGGATACTTATTCAAGGGTATCATCTTAGTAAAAAACCCGTGTTAAGACCGTTTTTATTACTTCCATTCACCATTGACATTTCGTAGATCCCATCATTAACAGGCTTATTCGCATTCTCAAACACATCTAGTCGATTTTTCTTCACTTCTTAGTTTGGAGGTTTCTCTTACTATCTCGTTTACCTACGTTCTCAGATGCATTGTGATCATCTGATTATGCCAGTCGCCACGTGAGTCATATAGTGATTGCCCTTTTTGTGCCTTTTCAGCTTCCTGGTTTATTGTTCTAGTGGAATTTATACATTGCCATAACCTAGCTATGGGTTTACATAATATGATCCTATGTTTACTGTACTCGCAGACTTCATATGTTGCCATAACCCAATTATGGTTTTACACAAAATGATCACATGTTTACTATCCTGGCGGGCTTTTGATTCTAAGGAATTAATAAACCTTTCCTAGGGTGTCATCCTGAAGGGCTTAAAAATTGTTTACATGGTGTCGGCTCGAAGGACCAGTCGATAATCGTTGTCGTAGTGTCATTCTATAGAGTCGATAGGTAGTCGCCATGGTGTTTCTCTACTGAGCAAGTAGGTGCCATTCCATGGTGCCACCCAAACTCTCTTGAACCCCTATTCCAGTCTGCCAATACCTCCAATAAGCCCACTATTCCTATCTTCATCTACCTCGTCAAGGTAAATTCCTCCATACTCCTTATACAATATAAACATGCATCTCATGCAAACATTCCAAACATTGACACTATAAGGAGTACGCTACATTTTAACATGTCAATACATTAGCACAATGAAAATTCATAGAGCATAGAAGTAATCATTAATTTATTTCCATAGCCTTATGCATGCATAATTTACTCAATTACAAAAATCATGTACGTCCACAGATTTCAGAGTACACCTAGAATAATCATCTAAATAGAACATGTCAACAGCACAACAAACAACATCCAGGGGAAGAGAGTACAAAAACTCACCTTACTTCTTTTATCCTGGCCAGCTTAGCTGGTCCTAGTGCCAGATCCTCTTTCAAGCTGACAGCTAAGCATGACAAGCATTTATCGATTAATCCAAAGGTGTTCAACGCTTAAAAACCCAAAATGCATAATTATATAGAAGCTTTTCAAGAACTCTTACTTCTCTTTCTTCTAATTCATGAGTACAGAGAGGCTGAGAGGCTTACCAGTTTATCAAATTCTATTCTTTCTAGACTCGAATCTAACATTTACCACCTCATGCAAAGCTTTCATGAACTTTTTATTCTATTTTGAAGTAACTGAAGAAGACATTGTAGGCAAGGAGATTACCAGTTAATTCAGGAGAATTCTTTTCTCTCCACACACACACAAATATCCTAATTTTGTACAATCTCCTTAGTCCATTGTAGCCAACCATCAACAATCATTATGTCCCTCAATATGGAACCAATCGGTTCCATCCTAACCAAACCAGAATTGAAACTTAATATTTTCCTGACAACCACAAAATTTCCAAAATTCCTAGTTGAGTTTGCAACTCACTATTTTTCTCGAATAACTCCCAAAGATCATTTGAGTTCAAGACCTTAAAAAAATTCGGGTATGACAACTCCCCACCCTTAAAAAAATTTGTTTTAAAAAATTTCCTCTCATGCCTAACTTAAAGATAGAATTTGAACAAATTCTCTTTTCTTTAATAACCCTATATATAACATTAAGGTAGACACTTTTATGTTTCTTTAATGCTTTAATGTTGACCTCTTATTTATAGATTCATTCTGAACCCAAATTACTTGATTGGAAGATCTGTCTATACTCCATATATAGTAGACAACTGCACGAGGATATCTTTACTGTTATTCAGGCAGAGTCTCTGGCTTACACCTGGTGCCAAAACGTCCCAAGGCAAAAGCTACTTAACTTATTTTACACTAGCGTACACCCATTTGTGGGTACTTGATGGTTGACTTACTCTAGCAAATGTTCCCACTTTTTTGGATATTGATGGCTTTAAGAAAAACCCTTCCCTTGATCAATAGGTGTCAAAAGCAAGTTTAAGGACCTGAATAGTTTATTACTTTTTGTAATGAAAGCTTCTCTTAGACATTTAGTTATTTGAACCAAGACCTAAAGGAAAAGAAATCCACTCATCTAAAGTGATTTTTCCCAAAACAATTCTTGCTTTTTGAGTCTCTTTTAGAATCCACTGTCTTATTTCTTCCATTACTTGTTTCTTCCTTCAATTCTTTTACTAGGGTTATTTTTCCTCTGTAAGCACCTTCCAATTTCCAGTTAATACTTTATTTTCTATTCTTTGTTCATACTTCCATATCATTACATTTGGGATTGCACCAACGTCAAGACGAAGGGCCAGGGGTTTTGGTTGACTACCAATGAGGATATGGTAAAATTCTTGGTAGCCTATGGTATTCGATTGCCAAACTTTACATATCACTTCAAGATCATCATTAGGGAGAGACATTTAAGTGATTCCAGCTAGGGTCTCATTTTTCCCCTTTATCTGGTAAAGGTTGGCTTCCATCTTCCATTACATCCCCTCTTTTGCACAATACTTGAAGAATATGGGATTGCTCTAGGGTAGCTGACTGGTCTATCCTAATGGACCTTGGTGGCGTACTTCTTTGCAGTAGTTAGAATGAGCCAACCATGTTTTTCATCTTCCAATACTTCTATCGATTGAGAGTCTTGACTCAGAGGCCTTAAGTTGGGATAGCCTACTTCAGTGTTCGCCAGGGTTTTGAACTCATTGTAACCCCTCAGACCCAGCCTAGACATTATGGTTGAATTCTGAAGGCTACATTGGCCATCATAATGGCACAGAAAAACTTTCATAATTTCAAACATATTTTAAAATCATTTGCCTTTTTATTCAAACTAGTGAACTTGGTTATTTGCCTTTATTTCATGAAAACAAGTAAATTTTAAAAGTCATTTGTCTTAGAAACTAAGTTGTATTTTATTATAAACTTATTTTCATATTGCAGCGGAAACTAGTAATAATATCAGTTTTTGTTAAAAACCAATTTTTCATGTATAATCATTTAAATACTAAATAAGCAGTTTAAAACTTAAATTCATGCAAATCAAAATAAAAATTCCCAAAATAAAGTCCCATACTATAGTCTATATAAAAATTAATACAGTCCCTAAATAATTATAAAAATTAAATTTAAAATACTTAAAAAGTGAAAACATCATAGAAGCTCATTTGATAATCGTGTCTAAGTCCTAACCTCGGCGGTTATCTGAAATCAAATTAGAACTAAGGAATGAGCTAATAAGTCCAATGTGAGTCTTAACTCCAAGAAATAATAATAAACAACATATATAACACACAAATGCCAAAGCCTGCTTCATCTTGACAGCTAAGCATGACAACCCTTTATCAGTTAAACCAAAGGTGTTCTGTAAGACCCCTTACTCATATCCAAGGCTGGAACAGGGTACGAGGCATTACCAGACTTAACTATACACATAGACAAAAACTGGGCCATAAAACTTCATTTAATTCAAAACTTTTCCAACACCTGCATAGACTCATATTTAAAGACATATAACGTGGCATAAATGAGCACTTAAAGATCCATAATCATGCAATAACAAACAAAGCTAACTATATCATCACATCAAAACATAGGACATGGCATGATTAATTAAACTTGCAAACCATAATGGATAAGGACCACATCTCATGATCATATACGATAACTCAATGCAGACCGATACGTATGGTCAAATTCATAATAATAATACATATCACAAACCAACTTCCTATACATGCCACTCACTTGATATTTCTAATATTTGAATTAATTCTCCCAAAAATGATAGCTTGAGAGTGTGATTTTTCCTCCGATGATCTCCAACCCCGAGCCGACCTGCCAAAACTGAAGAAGTAGAGAGAAGGGGTAAAATTTACGCTTAGTAAGTCCATATGAAGTTAATAAGCAATTACCCACAGGTTTTTTTTTAAGGTAAAACATCATAATTGTACAATTTACTCTTGTTCAGGTTAAGCTGTTTTACCAAGTTATAGTTACTAATTCATTTATATCTGGAGCTACGAGACTCCAAATTAAGTTTCATTAATATTCCTTGAAATTAGACTCATATACCTTTCTCCCATAAAATTTATATAATTTTTGGTTTAGCCAATTAGTACAGTTTATTCATTAAAGTTTCCCATGTTTTGCTATCCAACAGTTTCGACCTCTCTTCACTAAAAATTACTTTTCTCATAGTACAGAATTAGGATAATGCTCTCATCTATCTTTCTAGAGAATAGACTCATTAAGGAATTTAATAATATAAATTACAACCCATAATTAATTTTATAAAATTTTTAATGATTTTCTCACATCGAAACAGGGGATCACGAAGTCATCCAGACTCTGTCTCACAAAAATTTAAATATCTCATAATATAAATTTCGATTGCACATACTGTTTCTTCTATGTGAAACTAGACTCGTTGGGCTTTAACCTCATATTTTATTCAGCCACAATTTATGGTGAATTTCCAAAGTTGCAGCACTGCAGTAACCCAAAACTGCCAAAGCTAAATTTACTCATTCATTACTATTATTCACAAAATCCATACAATATCATTTCATTCATAATGGTAAGAACACATAATTATGCTTCATAAGCATAAATCCATAATCTCAATGTCATCAAGTATCAAGGACTTAGTCCAAATCATGTCATTTTCATAATATTCACCAAATACTATATACATCATAGATAATCACATGTCAAGGCATCACACATAAGTTTAGTGTACGTACCTGTACAACTTGTAACATAACTCAAAGACGTACTCACCAATGGCTTATCGTGTAACACCCCAAACCCGGCCCAGACATTATGACCGGATCCGACATGCCACATCGAAGCGTTCAAAACATTTTATATTGTTGATCCAGAAAAACTTACTTACTGTTTTAAAAGATAATTTTATTATAGGTTAAAGTGAATGGAAGCTGTGCACCAGGTAGGAAACTAGAAAAGAGGTGGTGAGTCCATCGGACTACTTAAGTACCAAGCTCCCTTCGGATCCAATCCTAGACATGCATACAGCCATTGCTACACCTTAACGTCATGGATATTTCTAGGAAACCGATTTGATTAAGTCATTTTTAGGAAAAGTGATTAATTTTGGAAAATACTTTCATTGCGGAAGCTTTGCTTGTTGTCGTGTTATTTTGAAATCAGTTGTTGTTTTTGAAAACACGCCCTAAAGCTATCCAATTTCAACAGTTAAAATAAGTAATACCTATCTTAGTAATACATATTAAAACCATCAAAAATAATTAAGCGGCCTTATTACATTTAAAAACCCAAAACTTCAAACGTAAATAAAAGGATGTACAGTTCACCAGAAGAAAATCAAACTTTCAGAATGGGTGACCACTCCGAATTCCTTCACAGCTCCAAGCCCACTATGGTTGGGGATTACCTGCGTTGATGAAAATAAAAGGGGTGAGTTTGGGGAAACTCAGTGTGTAAATTAACCCAACCATAGCCTATATCAGCTCAAACCACAGAAATAGAATAAGTTGGCCTTAGCCCAGAACAGAATTCAGAATAAAGCCCATAGGCCCATAACAGAACAGAACAGATATTACATGTTTATGCAGAAACCCAACCCAGATTCATCCATAACACCCCCGTACCAGCCTTACACCATGTGGGGAGACTACTCAACCCACCCAACTACTACACACCACAGAAATCGTAACGAGACTGCCAGATATTGTGACGAAGTCACCAGATATAGATATTGTGGCAGAGCCACCAGAACAGATATATGTGGCAGAGCCACCAGATCAGATAATTGTGGCATAGCCACCAGGACAGATATATGTGGCAGAGCCACCAGATTAGATAATTGTGGCATAGCCACCAAGACGCTTCCTCCATAGTATAACCCAAGTCCCCATGCAACAGATATATAATCATGGCATACATCATACAGAATCAGATCGTCATGCTTTTCAGTCAAAAGTAACCCTAGGGGTATAATGGTAATTTTGCATACATAGGGGTATTCAAGTAATTTAACTATTCTTAAAGTTTTCATACATAACATAGTCATTTACGTACAATCAGAAACACTTACCGCATTTTCTTACAAATTTGGGCCTGTTGGCCCATTATCCCGTTTTTGGCCCATTAAGCCCAAAAATATCGAAATGCACGGAATCGCGCACTCTACAATCTTATCACTTTAATTTACCATATACATCAAACTATTAATCTCATGAGCATTAACACACTCGCAAGATCTCAAAATACTGGCTTTTCGGCATTTCGGCTTTTCGGCTTGTGTCGATCTAGTCTATAAGAGGGTGTTAGTTACACACCTGTTTGCGACGATATGCTGACGAGATCCACACACGAACTGCCTACAATTGAATTACTAACACGTTAATCTAACTATTCAAATACGAACTACGTATTAACCCCTTACAATATTCGGCCAACCACACCTACAGATCAGAGTAAGCTTATAAGAAATCAATAAGCAACTCATTAACAAATTTTTGTCAGTGTTTACCACATAATCATAATTTCACTGCAAGCTGTCTTCCTGAGCAACAGTCACTAAATCATTTATAACTGGAGCTATGAAACTCCAAATTAAGTGCCGTTAATTTTCCATGAAAATAGACTAATATATCTTCTATCCATAAAATTTTCAGAATTTTTGGTTTAGCCAATAAATACCAGATTTTTCTCAAAGTTTACCATGTTTCACTGTTTGACTAATCTTACCACTCTTCATTACGAATCAAATTTCTCATTGTACAGAATTCAAAGTATGTTCTTGTTTATTTCATTTGAAACTAGACTCAATAAGCTTTAATTACATAATTTATTCAGATTCTAATTCATCTCCCACAATTTATGGTGATTTTCCAAATTCACGTTACTGCTACTGTCCCAAGCAGATTTATTACCAAATCACTCTTTCACACATACCTTGCATGCATGTTATTTAAACATGTATATCACCAATCAATCATCACATATCTATAATTTTACTTAAGTATAATCTCCATTTCATCATTTTAAAGCACAACATGTTAGCCAATTTTTCCCTTTAGCATCTAAGGCACATGCATGCTCATTTGTTTGGCTCAAGTTCACCTATCTTCCATTTTTCATCAAAAGAACATGAAACAACAACCATTTCCTTCATTTTAATTCATGACTAAATGCTCACAACACAACTAAAAACCAAAATATGCTTCAAGAGTTAAGGTAGAATCAAGAAGAACTCATGAACCTCAAAATAGAAGCAAGGTACCAAGAACTTACCTTCAATTTTCCTCCTCCTAGTGACCGAATACTCAAGAGCTTTCTCCTCTCCATTCTCTTCTCTAACTTTCGGCTATGATGAACAAAGATGGACAAAACTTTGTTCTTTTCATCCTTTTGTTATTTTATTACCCAACATTTTATGACACAAAATAACCTATATTATTTGTGTCATACCTATGCCATAATGTTAATAAAAAAAATGCCCATAATGCTTATCATGCCCATCATGGAACATTTACCTAACCCATTATCAATTTTTTTTCAATTTGTACCATAAATTATGGATATCAAGTGCACATATTGTCTTCAACAACATGATGACCGGCCACTTCATGTAAAATAGGAGGTTTTTCATGCAAATCCTCCTATTTTGCACTCATATTTATTTGGCCACTTCAATTTAGCCTATAGCATTTTCAAAAATTTTCACATAGGTCCTATTTCATAATTTCACCCGCTTTTTCTTATGGAACAAAAATTAACTAAAATTGCTGGGTTCTATCTTAAGCTTGGGCCTTCTAGAGGCCCACTAACATAATTAAACCTATGCCAACATTCACAGAATTCTCGAAAATTGGGGCGTTACATATCTCATTGGGATCATCAACGAATACTTCGACAAATTACCCGTTGAACACTCGGAATATATCAAATACACGGAATGCATGCACATAAGTGCCATGCCCACAGCTAGACAAACTCAATAGCCTGCGGAATATATGTGTAACCAAGCTACCATGTAACCCACCCATAAGTGAACTCGGACTCAACTCAACGAGCTCGGGTGTTCGCATCCATAAGTGAACTCGAACTCAACTCAACAAGTTCAGATGCCTAGTTACATCTCACAAACTCGGACTCAACTCAACGAGCTCGCATGTTCGCATCCATAAGTGAACTCGGACTCAACTCAACGAGTTCGGAACTCAAATATCCTAGTGACATGTCACTTGTATCCTAATCTATTCCCAAGGTTCAAACGGGATTTTCCTAAATCACACACCTTTGCCGTCTTCCACGGAATGTTGGAACCGATACTTGGTAGCATTTCATATTTATCAAATAGCTCACATAATTTACATATTACTAAATAATAATCCACAAAGCATAATATTTCATGATAATGATCATCATATCATATAAATACATTAAATTACTTAAAATGACAATTATGTTACTACATTTACACCTGAACTTACATCTAATTTAATATCAAGGAAATAACATTAAATTACATATTGCATTATTAAAAATCTTATGAACTTACCTCGTATGCGAAAATAGCCATTTTTACCATTTTGTCCACAACCTGATATTTTTCGATTTTAGCCCGAATTTCAAATTTTCCTGATCTATCATTTCAAATATAGCCTAATTAGGACTCAGATTATTCAAATTAACCCAAAATCATATTTTGGAAAAATTACAATTTTGCCCCTAAACTTTGTCAAAATTACATTTTTACCCCTAGGATCAAAAATTAAACTTCATCCTATTTCCTTATGCTTTATGACATGCTGATCATTTTTCCTTTCTATAGCAACCTCAAATTCGCACTCTAACATGTACTTATTCACGTAAAATCGCTTGGTAAAAGTTGTTTAACACAATTTCAAGCTTCATATTCTACCATAAAACATCAAAATAAACACATTTCACCTATGGGTATTTTTCCAAATACAAACCCTAGGTTAATTTATTGCTAGAATAAGCTTAACTAAGTTACCGAGATTGTAACACCCGAAACCCGGCCTAGACATTATGACCGGATCCGACGTGCCACATCAAAGCGTTAAAACATTTTTCCATTCTTAGTCCAGAAAATCATACTTGATGTTCCAAGGATTAATTCATTAAGGGTTAAAGTGAATGGAGGCTGTGCACCAGGTAGGAAACCGGAAAAGAGGAGGTGAGTTTATCGGACTGCTTAAGTACCAAGCTCTTTCGAATCTAATCCTAGACATGCACACCGCCATTGCCACACTCTAACATCGTGTATTCCTTTAGGTTACCATTGTAATTATGTTCATTTTAAAATAAAACATATTTAATTTTGGCAAACGTTATCATAGTAGAAACCTTGTTCGAGATCGTGTTACTTTGAAATCAATTTATGTTTTTGAAAACGAACCTTAGATCTAGCCCATTTTGATAGTTAATATAAATTCAGTTCATCATAATAAAATATAAACCAAACCCATAAAAAAATAATAGAGCGGCCTTATTACATAATAAAACCCAAATCATCAAAGTAAATGAAAAAATGAAGTCCAATTCTCCAGAAGAAAACTATAGTGCAGAACAAGTGGCCACTCCGAATCCCTCGCAGCTCCAAGCCCACTATGGTTGGGGATTACCTGCATGGATGAAGATAGGGGATGAGTTTGGGGAAACTCAGTGTGTAAAATTAACTCAACGATAGCCCATATCAGCTCAACCCACATAAACAGAATAAATCGGCCTTAGCCTAGAACAGAATACAGAATTAAGCCCATAGGCCCATAACCAACCACATGCACCCCCTTACCAACCTTTCACCATGTGGGGAGACTACTCAACCCATCCAACCGCTACACACCTCAGAAATATGCAGCATGGCTGCCAGGACAGATAATGTGACAGAGTCACCAGATACAGATAATCGTGGCAGAGCCACCAGAACAGAAATATGTGGCAGAGCCACCAGATCAGATAATTGTGGCATAGCCACCAGGACGCTTCCTCCAAAATATAACCCATGTCCCCATGCAACAAAGATTCATTCATGGCATACAACATACAGATTTAAATCAACATGCTTTTCAGACAAAATTAACCCTAGGGGCATATCGGTCATTTACACCCAGGGGTATCATGGTAATTTTCCATACATAAGGGTATTATAGTAATTTAGCTACTTTTAGGGTTTTCATGCATATCCTAACCATTTACGTACCATCAGAACACTTACCGCGCATACTTACCGAATTGGGCCCGTTGGCCCATTAACCCAATTTTTGGCCCATTAAGCCCAAATTATCAAAATGCACGAAATCGCGCGTACTGCATTTTGTTACTTTAGATTACCAAATATACAAACCCAACTATCTTACGATCATTCGCACACCCGTAAATTCCCAAAATACTGACTTTTCGGCATTTTTGCTTTTCGGTTTTTGCCAATCTAGTCTATGAGAGGGTGTCAGTTACACACCTGTTTTATGACGATTCGCTGACGAGATCCACGCACGAACTGCCTACAATTATATTACTAACATGTTAATCTAACTACCGAAACGAACCACATATTAACTCCTTACCATATTCAGCCAATAACACCTTAGGCCTTAGCGTTACTACCTTTGCCGAAAGTAGCGTCTCGATCCAGATCCATTCGCTCCACTTGTCCAAGCCCTTGATCAACAGCCTCTTAATCACACTATTACCAAAATAATACTGTTATCACAACCCCCTTAGGGAGTCCAAATCGACAACCTCCCTAACTTTTAGGGATTCCGACTTTTCTTAAAATACGAAAGATAGACTAAGTTGGAAAGACTTACCACCGATTCTTTCAGTCAACGTCCCCCCTTAGTTCCTACTTGATTCTGATGCAGCTCTAAGCCCTCAAACGATAACAAAAGTCGAGCCTTCAGTGATCCCATTATTCGGCTATGTCCCTAGGATAGTGTGGGATTTTCATTTTTTTTTTGCAATAGTGTAGAGAAAGATAAAATATGAGGGTTTTACTGTGTTATTATCGACAGAAACTTGGGGTTTAGAGGATAAGAGAATCAGCCAAAGATGATGAGAAAAATTAAGAGAATTGGCTAGGGAAATCGGTATAAGAGGAATCAAGTTTTCGGGATTTCGGGATTTGAGGCAATCGGCTATATTTTTAAAAATAATGGAAGGAAGGTGGTATAGAGTAAGGTGGCTGAAGGATTCGGCTATGGGGAACAGAAGAAGAAAAGAATAACAAATGGAGAGGAAGAGTGATCAGAAAACGGCTCACTTACCCCCTTGTGCCGAATTTATACAAGCACTACCCTAGCCGAATTTCCCATGCTAATGTCCCTTGGCCGGCCATCTCTTGCTCCTTGATCAGCTCCTAGATTTCCTCCCTTATCTTTATCCTTACTCAATCCCCTTATCATCTTAAACTCTCCCTAACAGAGTTCCCCCTTGAGTTCCATCACCTCCCCTTTTTGTGCAAAAAATAAATAAATAAACACCTTATTTGCTTGTCTTGCGGCTCGAACCTGGGCTCTTCCTACACTTCTACACGCCACTTTTATAGCCTTCCCAGTGGCGCCACATGCCACTTTGCCACTTGCTTCCTTATGTCTTATTTTACCCAAATAATATTTAAGACCCCTGCTAACCAGAACCCCCTTTTCTTCTTATGGATTAAAATCACACAAAGTTACTGGGTTTTAGCTTAAGCTTGGGCCTTCTAGAGGCCCCCTATCATAAATAAACCTTCATCAAGCAGAAAAAACACAAAATTTTAAATTTTACCAAACAATCACAGAATTCACGAAAATTGGGGCGTTACAGAGATTTCAGAAATGTAACGAACTTTAAAAACGGGGCTAGGGAGCACTTACAATCGAGCTTGGGAGTTTGAATAAACCTTAACCATGGCTGCTGCTGGTAGAAACGATTGAATGAAGAAGATGATAGCTAATTTGGCTTATTTCCTTTTTTTAATTCTTTTAATTATTAGTTTACCAAAATAACCCTAACTTAAAAATATTTTATTACACCCATTTCATGTCTATTTTTGTCCAGCAATTAACCAATGGTCTAATTGCCATTTAAAGACCGTCAATTTAAAATTTCATAACAATTGGATACCTTTAGTATGTAGAACTCAACTTTTTCACTTTTTACGATTTAGTCCTTCTGACTAAATTAAGTGCCCGAACGTCAAAATTTTCAAACGAAATTTTCACAAAATTATTCCA
Organism: Gossypium hirsutum; assembly: GCF_007990345.1. Classification (NCBI taxonomy): domain Eukaryota; kingdom Viridiplantae; phylum Streptophyta; class Magnoliopsida; order Malvales; family Malvaceae; genus Gossypium; species Gossypium hirsutum. The sequence goes on along the minus strand of NC_053426.1, from coordinate 52,709,727 downwards.
TGAAATTATAGACCATAAAAATATAATAAAAAATAAAATTTTCATCGTCGAATTTGTGGTCCCAAAACCACTGTTTCGACTAGGCCCAAAATCAGGGTGTTACGTGTTCAAACATTAAAAACCCAGAATCCATAATTATACAAAAGCTTACAATTCTTACTTCTCTTTCCTCCAATCCACAAGTACAGGAAGGCTCAAGATCTTACCAGCTTATCAAATTCTTTGCTTCTCAAACTTGAATATCACATTTACCGCCTCATGCAAAGCTTTCCTGAACTTCTTCTTCTTCTTCTTCTTCTTCGGAGCAACCGAAAAAGACGTTGCAAATGAGAAGGAGATTACTGGTTAATTCAGGAGAAATCTTTTCTCTCCACACATATATGTTTCCTAATTTTGCATGGTCTCCTTAGTCCATTATAGCTAAGCATCGGTAGTCATTGTGTCCCCACAATGAAATCAGCCGGTTCCATCCTAATCAAACCAAAATTAAAACTTAATTATTTGCCCGAGAATCACAAAATTTTCAAAAATTCCAAGTAGAGTCTACCAACTCACTATTTTGCTCAAATAACTCCTAAAGCTTCTTTAAGTTCAAAACCTTAAAGAAATTCAAGTGTGGCAGAAAGGATATTTGTGTGCCTAAGTGAGATCAGTAGGGTATTTTAGGTGGTAATCCTTAGAGAAGTTGAGACTGAAAGAGTATTCCTAGCTAAGGGTGGTAAATATTTAAATTAAGGGAAATTATCGACTTAGTTAATAATTAGGGCTTTAATTGACTCTATTCCAAATAGCTTGCTTTACTGAAAGTAGGAGTAGGAAAATTTCGTTAACTTAGGTTTAGTTTTAGTTTTAAGATAGTTAATTAAATTTATTGTCATCCCAATTTTGATTCAGCACTATTAATTCTTCACCTAAGTAGATTACTACTTATTTTTAGGTAATTAGTTTAATAGGAATTTACTCCAATCTTGCAATCCCTTGGGTATGATTCTCAAAATACTTCTCGATGTTTCGTTGTAACACAAAACTATATTACAACCTGATTTATTCACTTGAAAATACCAAACTTCAATTTCATATCTTAATTGCATGATTTTATGCCTCGATGTAACACCCCTTACCCGTATTCGATGTTGAAACAGGGTACGAGGCATTACCGGACATAAATTCACACAATCATACAAAATCGAGACCTAAATTTTTGTCCAAATTTAAAAATTTTCATTCACATGCATATCATTCTTTATAGAGGCCTTCGAGGCCCCAAACATACATTGGGTGTGGTTCAGGACTAAACTGAGAACTCTCAGAACTTATACAATACTTAGAAAATTTTCCTATTTTAGAGGGTCACACGCCCGTGTGGGTAGGCCATGTAGTCTCACACGCTCGTGTGGCTTGGGACACACCCGTGTCCTCAGCCCGTGTAACTCTCTATTTATGACGTCATGAACTAAATTAAGGTCACATGGCCTGTAACACCCCAAATTTGGGCCTAGAAGTATTAGGCCTTGAGTGCAGGTCCGTAAGGAGGTTGTATATAGGTATTTAATTGTGCAATGAAATGACACAATTAAATGTCTGCTTTGGTGATTAATGGCCCTGAGAAGTGTTGGAGAAATCTTGGGTTCAAACTTGGGCTTTAGCAAAAATTTTGGTATTAAGTGAAAAAAAACTGGATGCTTGGATGAGGGTTTTTAAGTTATTGTGTTAAATAAATGACACAAGGAAGCTTGTAGTCTAGTGGTTGTGGCGTCATTAAGGTTGTATGGGAGCCTAGGTTCAAGCCTTGGCTCTTGCAATTTATTTTAGTTTTTTTAAGGGAACCTGGACTTTGGCCTTTAGACCTTATAATTAATTGGGGATAAAATATGACACAAAAAGCCTTGTGGCTTAGTAGCAAGTAGCGTGTGGAGCATCTGAGGGGAGGCATGGGTTCGAATCCCATGGCAAGCAAGGAGCATTTATTTTACTAACAGGGGGCGGCAAGAGTTGGTGTTGAATTTAAACCCTGATGTTGGAGGGATCCCACATCGGGAAGCTAACATAAAAGTGGATGCGAAGCTGGCTTTAAATAGAGAGAACCATGAGGAGAGTAGAAGTACCTTTCTTGGCTGATCCCTTTCGCTGTATGGCGTGCTCGTTTGGGTTGGGCATCGGCTAAGAGTGCACGGAGCGTGGATTAACTCCAGTCCCCTATCAGGTGTGTATTTCTTACTACTTTAGCTGTAAGATGGCTACTTCGGGCTGCGATAGGCCGAAAGGGGTCATGTGGGCCTAATGGGCCTACGGGCCCAATTGGATAAGTTGTTTGATTGTGTAGTAAATATTGGGCTAGGCTAGGTGAATCTAATATTTGTGGCTAGATTTGGGCTAAAAGGGCCACACGAGCGTGTGGGCCCATTTGGGCCGAGAATAGGCTTTAGGGCCATTAGTATTGTTATCCATGTTTAGAATACTTTAGTTTACCAATTATTGAAATACCCTCGACTTGTAAAATTACCAAAGTACCACCGATTTACATAATTATCGTTTTACCCTCGATTTACAGAATTATCATTTTACCCTCGATTTATAGAATTACTATTTTACCCTTGATTTATAGAATTACTGTTTTACCCTCGATTTACAAAATTACTAAAATACCACTGGTTTACAAAATTACCAAAATACCCTCGATCAGCAAAATTACCAATATACCCTGGTCTGTAAAATTGCTAAAATACCCTTGGTTTGTAAAATTACCAAAATATCCCTAGTTTGTAAAGTTACCAAAATACCACTGGTTTGTGAAATTACCGAAATACCCTTAATTTGTAAAATTGCCAAAATACCCTTGATTTACAAAATTACAGAAATACCCTTGATTTTTTAAAAATTATAGAAATACCATTAGTTTACAAAATTACTGAAATACCCTTGGTTTGTAGATTTACCAAAACACCCTTGTAGGGTGAAATGACTAAAATACCCCTATTAGGTAAAAAGACCGTAAAGCCCCTGTAGGGTAAAGTGACCGTAATACCCCTGTATGGTAAAATGACTAATATGCCCTTATGTTCCGTATGACTGATGTGCTTAGGATTTACATATATTGATATTGGATTAGCTAAGTTTGAGTGACAGGTGGTGGTTATCGTAGGCGATTGATTTTGGAAACGTTTCAACTTCAACTCGTAACAGGTGTGTACTAACCCTCATAATAGCTTAGATTAATATTTGCTGAGAAGCTGAAATGCTAAAATACCGGTATTTCGGGAACTTGTAATGTTGCGTTTGGGAATAGATGTGATAAATACGAAAAGATCGGTGTTTGGATCGATGGAACATGTAAGAACTCAATTTTGTGCACGATGGTAAGTTGGGCCTCAATGGGATGGAATCGGGCCCAATGGGCTTCGGGCCCATTTGGGAAAAACTGATAGAAAATGGAATATGGAAAAGTTGCATGTTAACACAGTTAGTACTGTTGTAAAATTTGGATTAAGTGGGCTTAATGGGCTAAATCGGCATTCGTAGGGCCCATTAGAGGTTTTGGGCCCAATAGCCCGAGTTTGATAAAGCGGGTTAAAGATCATTGTTTAAACACTCGAAAATATTGATAATTGTTGATGAACATGGAAAACCTTGATATTTGGTAAAATTACGAAATTACCCTTAGAATATGAAAAATGATTGTTTTGCCCTTGTGGGCAAGTGACTGACTTGGACTGTGTGGTTGACGGATTTTGATTGTGAATATATGTTGGTGATATGAATGATTTGACTGTGACTGTTTGATTCAAATATGGGCATGACATTCTGCATACATGACATGTTGCATGGGTTGGGTTTTATAAATGGAGGAAGTGCTAAAAGGGTTATGCCCCAGTTTACCGAAAAGGGCTTTGCCCTAGTTTACAGAAAAGGGCTTTGCCCCAGTTTATCAAAAGGGCTTTGCCCCAGTTATTAAAAGAGGCTAGGCCTCCAGCTATATGATAAAGCAGCTATGCTACCAGTGGTGTGTTGGTTGGGTGGGTTGAATCATTCCCCACATGGTGTGTTCGTTGGTACGGGTGGAGAGTAGCGGATGGTGGGTCGAGTAGTCTCCCCAAATGGGCTTGCATACATCGATTGACATTACATGTGATATTGAAATGGGCCTAAGGGCCATACCATTTACAGTAAAGGCTTTGGCCCAGAGATATGATTTATGATAAGGCTTCGGCCCAGTAACCGTTAAACGAAAGGCTTCGGCCTAGTATATGCCAAGACTAAATAGGGCTTTGGCCCAGATTGTACTAACACTGTGTTTTCACTGTTTGTTTTATTGGGATTACACACTGAGTTTTCGTAAACTCACCCTGTTTCTAACTGTGCAGGTAATCCCTAAGCTTAGATGGTTTGGAGCTGCGAGGGATTTGGAGATGGCCGCACTACTGTTTCTAGTTCTTTAAATTGCAATAAGTAGCCGATTTATTTCTTTATAAGTTTTATCTTATTAATATTATTATTTGGTTTTGGGTTGTAATAAGGCCATTTTAATTATTTTTCTGGGATTATTTTATTTTATACCCTATATTTTTCTGATAACAATATGAGTTAGACCTAGGGTGCATTTCCAAAATGATAATTGTTTTCAAAATAAATGCAACGATACAATTAATTGGTTTATCAAAAATATCTACTTAAATCAATTCCAACTCGTTTTTCTTAAAACCTAACCTAGCACCAAAGTGTGGCAATGGTTGTGGGCATGTCTAGGATTGGATCCAATCAAGAGCATTGGTACTTAAGCAGCCTTCATGGCTCACCTACTCTGTTTCGGATACCTACCTGGTGCACAGCTTCCATTCACTTTATTAACTTAGCAAAGACTATCTTTTAGAACACTAAGAAGGACGTTGAAAGAGGCATTGGTTTTCTTAAAAACTTCAATGTGACACGTCGGATCCGGCCATAACGTCTGGGCCGGGTTTGGGGTGTTACATGGCCAAGTCAGACACCCGTGTGCTTAGGCCGTGGCCTCTACACGGCTGAGACACACGACCGTGTCTCTGCCCGTGTGTTTACTACTAAGCATTCTGTTTTACCAAATTAGGGTACAGGGGACACACGGCCGGATCACACGCTCGTGGGGGCAGACCATGTGTGACACATGGTCTAGACACACGCCCGTGTGCCTACCCGTATGGACAACTTTGAGGCTATTTTCCATGCCAGTTTCCACCCTTATTTGCACATACACATACATGACTTCAAAGGCATTTAGCATGGCATAAGTGAGCACTTGAACATACACATACAAGACATGACCGTGATCATTTCATCTTTACTTATACATGCATAAGACTTCATACTTTGTCAAGCCCAACTTACAAATTCTCATTTAAGCCATGTTTATCATCATACTAAACAAATGCCAATTAAATCATCAAGCATTCATAACCACAACACATCTCATCACATTCACACAACCACCAACCACATCACCATTGCATGGGCACATGTATACTTAAATAAATAGGCTTACAACCAAATAATCAATATAAGCCACATCTCATTGCCTTATACAAAATGAATCAAATATCAATATAAGCCAATATAAACCAATTTACATGGCTTTACACTACATCAAACCCTTAACCATTACAAGCCAATACATTTGGCTAAATCGTAATGACATATTCAAAATTGACTAAGTCCCTATGCATGCCATAAAATTAAGAGGTTTGTATTCATTTTTACCCACGATGATAGCTTGATAGTGTGATGGCATCTTTGGCAGTCTGTAACACCCCATACCCGAGACCGTTGCCGGAGTCGAACACGAGGTGCTAACAGACTTAATTCATTTATTTTCACAGTCCATTTTAAAAATTTCCAGACAAGCTGGCTAACTGCATCACTGCCACCTTAAAAATCATATCTTGAGTTCCAAAACTCGAAAACCAGTTTCGTAAATTTTACCTAAAATTAGACTCATATATCCATCTACAAAATTGTTTCTAGAATTTTTGGTCCAGCCAATTAGTACAGTTTATTAGTTAAAGTCTCCCCTATTTCAGGGTTCGACTACTCTGACCTTCATGCATTACGACTTAGATATCTCCTTGTACAGGGCTTCAATACTTATGCCGTTTGTTTCTAAAGAAACTAGACTCGAAAAGAAATCTGTACATATAAGGCATGACTTCTAATTATCTCTGGTTAATTTATAGAGAATTTCCGAATTCGGAATAGGGGATCCAAAAATCGCTCTGGCCCTATTTCACGAAAACTTAACCATCTCATAAAATACGGCTCATATGATCATTTCGTTACTTTCATATGAAAATAGATTCATCAAGGTTCGATTACATAATTTATTCACTATTTAATTCCATTTTTACTATTTTTAGTGATTTTTCAAATCCACACCACTGCTGCTGTCAGCATCTGTTTTTAAGGTAAACTTTACCTATTTCATGGTTTTCCATGAATCAACTAGAATTTGTCATACAAAGCACCAAAATGATCATGATTAACCATTCCAATGGCTAATCGTTACCAAACATTTTCATACCTCTCAATGAACAACATACAAAACGATTATAATGCTATGCTCAAGTATATATATAAGCCATTTTCGCATGAATTTGTACAAAACCAAAGGGTACATGACCAACAACAAAACGGGTAGTCCTATACATGCCATTTTCAGAGTTCAACCAAAAGTGTACCAAAAGGGCTTTGATAGTGTGGGCGACTTCGACTTTGACACTCCCGAGTCTGATAGCTGACGAACCAAAATCTATAAAACAGAGATTTATAGAACGGAATAAGCATTTAATGCTTAGTAAGTTTTGAGCAATGAAATTAGGCACAATTGAAGTATAGCATTCATATGACTAAACAGATAATTCATATACACATATTCTCAAATCATTCCTACTTCACATTTCCAACCCTTATATTCATACATAAGGGATCAACTTAACCAAAGGCCGGAAGCTTATTAATCGACTGAGCGAATAATATTTAAAAGGAATAAACTATTCCAATGCATATACAAAGCATACCTCATCATTGGGATTTTACGAGCGTATTCATTGAAATTATTACAGCAAGATCGCTCATTCCCCAACCAAGTACCTTCGGGATTTAGCCGAACATAGCTACTCACTCAAATGCCTTCGGGACTTAGCCCGGTTCTAGTAACTCGCGCAAATGCCTTCGGGACATAGCCCGGATATAGTAACTCGCACAAATGCCTTCGGGACTTAGCCCGGAATTAGTCACTAGCACAAATGCCTTCGGGACTTAGCCCGGTTATCATCCGAATATTCATGCACATATCCATAAATCATGACACATCAATATTTCATTTTCATAATTAGAATTCAAACACAAGTCACTTATCAAGCATTACCATTTTTGGCTCAATAGCCACATACAAGAGCATGATTGTGATTTGCTTATAACATGATCTAATCAAACCATAATCTAAGTTCCATTACTCGAAAACTTACCTCGGATGTTGTCGAATGATTTTGACGGCTATTCGATCACTTTTTCCTTCCCTTTATCGGATTTAGTTCCCCTTTGCTCTTGAGCTTAATTTAACAAACAAATTGATTTAATCATTTGAGCATCAAAAAGAGAAACTCAAGGTACTTAGCCCATATATACATTAGACATTAGAGTCACATATATATGAAATCATGAATCAAACTCAACATATTAGCCCACACTCTCATTTAGCCAATTATCTAAGCCAAGATAAAAGCATCAATATGCTTGCCTCTAACCGAATACATGCAACACCAATCTATCTCATGTGGCCGAATATGCATGTCTATGTTGAGGCCAATTATATACTTAATACATTCTACAAATATGGTTACTTGTATTGACTAAATACCATTTTGTTTCAAGTTCAAAACTCGGCTAATACCATATATACACTAGTAATCACATACTACCATTGCACTTCACCTTAATAGCTAGCTTAGCAAACATTAATTTAACATATAATTGTTCATAACACAATTAAAGCATCCTCTCCATTCCATCGATTCAAAACACATACATTACTCAATAATGTTCAAAATCATATTCGGCCTTAGTACACCCTTGTTAGCCGATTTTTCTTCATTTAGCAACTAGTGCACATATGTGCTCATTTGCTAGACTCTACTTCACCTAACTACCCTTTCTCATCCAAATAACATGAACAACATTTACTCTTGACATCAAGCATTCTTTAATTCAGCTATTACTAGTATGAGCTTTAACCATTCATATTTTTAGAAAGACCAAGTTCTTTCCTCAACACATTCATCATCAAGATTCAAGTAAAACAATCAAAATTCCTTCCCTTATAACCATAGCCGAAGGCTCTATTCACCCATCAATAGTGGAAATTTTTGCATGGGCTAAGCAAGAACCATGATAATTTACCTAAAACAAGTAATTATTTCACAATTTCAACACAATATACTAACCTTCCTAAGGATTCAAGTGACCGAAATTCTTCCCCTCCTTTGTTTCTTCTATTCGGCCAAGTTGAACAACAAAGAAAGAACTTTGTTTTTCCTCCTCTTTCTCTAGTCACGGCAATGGGGAGTAAGGGGGAGACAACTTTGGTTTCTCCTCCCACTCACCTCATGTTTTATCATTCTTAATTCACTATTTTATTTTCTAAACCCATAATGCTAATAGAAAATTCATATTATCATCTATGACCCATCCATGGCCGGCCACTACTCATAATAAATGGATATTTGACTTGCAAACCCTTCATTCTTATAACATGCATTAATTGATCCTTATAGATTAAACTATCACATTTTAAAAGTGTCATACATAAGTCCTATTAGCTGAATTCACATGCAATCGACTATATCGAAGCTTAAAACTTCCACACATTCATATTCACACATTTTAGACAATAAATATCATATTCAAATACTTCAGTGATTCGGTTTAACGGTCCCGACACCGCTTTTCGACTAGGGTCAAATTAGGGCTGTCACAACTCTCCCCCACTTAAGAAATTTTCGTCCCCGAAAATCTTACCGGTAAATAGGTTTGGGTATCGTTCTTTCCTAGAGTTCTCGGGTTCCCAAGTAGCTTCTTCCATCCCGTGTTTGAGCCATAACACATTTACTAAAGGAACCTTTTTGTTTCGCAACTCTTTCACTTCACGAGCTAGGATACGAATTGGTTCTTCTTCATAACTCATATCTACTTGAATTTCAACCTCGGAGGGACTTATTATGTGCGAAGGATCAGATCTGTAACGTCGAAGCATCGAAACATGAAAAACGTTGTGGATCCTTTCAAGTTCAGGGGGTAAAAGCAACCTATATGCAACTGGACCAATTCGTTCAGAGATTTCATACGGCCCAATGAATCTCGGACTCAATTTTCCCTTCGGCCAAATTTGAGTATCTTTTTCCAAGGTGAAACTTTAAGAAACACTTTGTCTCCCACCTGATACTTAATGTCTTTTCGTTTCAAATTCGTGTACGACTTCTGACGATCTGTGGCTGCCTTCAGACTTTCACGGATTACTTTTACTTTCTGTTCAGCATCTTTAATCAAATCAACTCCGAAAATTTTACTTTCACCGAGCTCGGTCCAAAACAATGGTGTATGGCATTTACGACCGTACAAAGCCTCGTAAGGTGCCATCTTAATACTTGATTGAAAACTATTGTTGTAAGCGAATTCAATCAAAGGTAAATACCGCTCCCATGAACCACTAAACTCGAGGATGCAACATCTCAACATATCCTCAAGTATCTGAATTATCCGCTCGGATTGACCATCGGTTTGGGGGTGAAAAGCGGTGCTAAAATGCAATTTGGTACCCAAAGCTTCTTGCAATTTCTTCCAAAATCGTGAGGTGAATCTCGGATCTCTATCCGACACAATAGAAATAGGTACCCCGTGTAATCTCACAATCTGAGAAACATACAATTCAGCTAGTTTATCCAATGAAAAATCCGTGCGTACGGGGATAAAGTGAGCTGACTTAGTCAGTCTATCAACAACAACCCAAATCGCATCCTTCTTACTTCCCGACACTGGCAACCCAGATACAAAATCCATCGTGACTCGTTCCCACTTCCATTCAGGTATCATGATCGGCTGCAGTAAACCTGTAGGCACTTGATGTTCCGTTTTCACTTGTTGGCATATTAAACACTTCGAAACAAAATCGGAAATGTCTCGTTTCATGCCATGCCACCAAAACTGACGTCTCAGATCGTTGTACATTTTCGTACTCCCCGGGTGAATTGACATTCGGCTACAATGAGCTTCGTTCAGAATCATCGAAATAAGTTCTGAATTTCTTGGAACACACAAACGACTTCTGAACCTCAAACAATCGTCATCATCAATTTGAAACTCTGATTCCATATTCGAAACACATTCAGCCCGTTTTACGACCAATTCATCGTCGACTTTCTGAGCTTCACGAATTTGATGAATCAACAATGGTTTGGCCTTTAATTCTGTTACTAACACATTGTCGGATAGAACAGACAAGTGTACATTCATCGCTCGTAAAGCAAATAGTGATTTACCACTTAAAGCATCCGCAACCACATTAGCCTTTCCCGGGTGATAGTCAATGACAAGTTCATAATCTTTCAACAACTCGAGCCAACGTCTTTGTCGCAGATTCAAGTCTCTTTGAGTCATCAAATATTTGAGACTTTTGTCATCCGAATATACATGGCACTTCTCACCAAATAAGTAATGTCGCCATATTTTCAAAGCGAATACGATGGCAGCTAGTTCGAGATCATGGGTCGGATAATTTTTCTCATGTGGCTTCAATTGTCTCGACGCATAAGCTACAACTCGACCCTCTTGCATCAATATGCAACCCAACCCAAGTAGGGATGCATCACTATAAATGACAAACTCTTTGCCTGATTCGGGCTGCACTAGCACTGGAGCTTCGGTCAAGTAAGTTTTTAGTTGATCGAAACTTTTTTGACATTTTTCTGACCATTCGAACTTAACATCTTTCTGAAGTAGCTTCCTCATTGGTGTGGCTATCATCGAGAAACCCTTTACAAACCGTCTGTAGTAACTGGCAAGTCCCAAAAAGCTCCGAACTTCAGTAATATTTCTTGGAGGCTTCCAGTTAAGTATGGCCCAAATTTTGTTCGGATCAACTCGAATACCCGATGCAGATACCACATGACCCAAGAAGCTAACCTCTCTTAACCAGAACTCACACTTACTGAACTTAGCATATAACTGCTTATCCCGTAAAATTTGCAACACTAATCCCAAGTGTTCAGCATGATCGGTTTCATTTCTCGAATAGACTAAAATATCATCGATAAACACAACTACAAACCGATCCAAATACGGTCTGAAGATCCGATTCATCAAATCCATAAATACCGCGGGGGCATTAGTGAGCCCAAACGGCATCACTAAGAATTCGTAGTGACCGTATCTCGTTCTGAAAGCAGTTTTGGGTATATCCGAATCTCAAATTCGCAACTGATAATAACATCTGGTGAGGAAGCATCCTCGCGTGCGTGTATAGCGTAAGCTCTAGCAGGAGCACGAGCCTCAGATCTGGTTGTAACATCTCTAGATCCTCTCTGACTGCCACTAGCATTGCCCGTATTTCTAGATGGTCTACCCCGAGCAGTAGTAGCACCAGGTTTCCCACTCTGATTTACGTTCTGTTCAGACAATCTCGGGCAATCTTTAATAAAGTGGTCAGCTGATCCGCACTTGTAACAGGAGCGGTCATGGAATCTACAACTCCCCGAATGCCATTTACCACAATACTGACACTCTATTCTGTCTCGACGATCATTTCCAACACTGGCGACCGAAGTGACTCGTGCACTCACAGGGGGTCGATCACGATCTCGTCTAGAAAAACCCGAAGTGTCTCTAGATCGGCCTAAATCATCTCTAAATTCCTTCGATGACTGTTGAAAGGGCCTCCCCGAAGACCTCTTACGAAACTCCTTTGCTCCCATATTAGCTTTTCTTTTCTCCATACTGAGCTCCTCGGCTTTGCAAGCTCGCTCGACAAGTACCACAAATTCTCGGATTTCCAAAATGCCAACATACAGCTTTATATCATCATTCAGTCCATCCTCGAAACGTTTACACATCATGGCTTCTGAAGAAATGCATTCTCGAGCGTACCGGCTAAGCCTTACAAACTTTCGTTCATAATCGGTAACTGACATGGAACCTTGTTTAAGTTCAAGAAATTCCTTCCGTTTTTGATCCATGAATCTCTGACTGATATACTTTTTCCGAAACTCGGTTTGGAAAAACTCCCAAGTTACTTGCTCCCTGGGCACAACAGAAGTCAACGTATTCCACCAATAGTAGGCAGAATCACGTAGCAAGGAGATAGTACACTTTAGGCACTCATCGGGTGTGCAAGATAGCTCATCGAGTACCCGAATAGTGTTGTCCAACCAAAATTCAGCTTGCTCGGCATCATCGCTGTCCGTAGCTTTAAATTCAGTAGCCCCGTGTTTTCGGATTCTGTCAACTGAGGGCTTATTTGACCTTATTTGGTCAGTTGCCGGAGGTATTGTAGGTGCGGGGGTGGTATTAGTCGGGAATGGAGGTTGTGGAGCAGCCGTATTAGTTCGAATGTATTGGTTGAACCAATCATTCATCACGCTATAAAAAGCTTGTCTAGCTTCATCATTCGGATTACTAGCAATAGGTTGAGAGTCCGCCGGCGCTGTCCCTTGTGCGGGAGCAGGCGCTACACTCTCAAGATCATCAGCTATCGCTCGGTTGGGATCGGGATCCATTACTATAAATAAACACATTTTTCAATTGTCAGAAATCACCACACTATCAAATAATCACATAATGGCATGTATAGCTAGACCCAAACGTATTACGGTAGTCCTAGAATCGACTAAACCGTAGCTCTGATACCAATTTAATTGTAACACCCCGTACCCGAGACTGTTGCCGGAGTCGAACACGAGGTGCTAACAGACTTAATTCATTTATTTTCACAGTCCATTTTAAAAATTTCCAGAGAAGCTGGCTAACTGCGTCACTGTCACCTTAAAAATCATATCTTGAGTTCCAAAACTCGAAAACCAGTTTCGTAAATTTTACCTGAAATTAGACTCATATATCCATCTACAAATTTTTTTCTAGAATTTTTGATTGAGCCAATTAGTACAGTTTATTAGTTAAATTCTCCCCTGTTTCAGGGTTTGACTACTCTGACCTTCATGCATTACGACTTAGATATCTCCTTGTACAGAGCTTCAATACTTATGCCGTTTGTTTCTAAAGAAACTAGACTCGAAAATAAATCTGTACATATAGGGCATGAGTTTTAATTATCTCTGGTTAATTTATAGTGAATTTCCAAAGTCGGAACAGGGGATCCAGAAATTGCTCTGGCCCTGTTTCACAAAAACTTAAGCATCTCATAAAATATGGCTCATATGATCGTTTCGTTAATTTCATATGAAAATAGATTCATCAGGGTTCGATTACATAATTTATTCACTATTTAATTCCATTCCTACTATTTTTAGTGATTTTTCAAATCCACACCACTGCTGCTGTCAGCATCTGTTTTTAAGGTAAACTTTACCTATTTCATGGTTTTCCATGAATCAACTAGAATTTGTCATACAAAGCACCAAAATGATCATGATTAACCATTCCAATGGCTAATCGTTACCAAACATTTCCATACCTCTCAATGAACAACATACAAAACGATTATAATGCTATGCTCAAGTATATATATAAGCCATTTTCGCATGGCTATCCAAATTTGTACAAAACCAAAGGGTACATGACCAACAACAAAACGGGTAGTCCTATACATGCCATTTTCAGAGTTCAACCAAAAGTGTACCAAAAGGGCTTTGATAGTGTGGGCGACTTCGACTTTGACACTCCCGAGTCCGATAGCTGATGAACCAAAATCTATAAAACAGAGATTTATAGAACGGAATAAGCATTTAATGCTTAGTAAATTTTGAGCAATGAAATTAGGGACAATTGAAGTATAGCATTCATATGAAATTAGGCTCAATAGCCACATACAAGAGCATGATTGTGATTTGCTTATAACATGATCTAATCGAACCATAATCTAAGTTCCATTACTCGAAAACTTACCTCGGATGTTGTCGAACGATTTCGACGGCTATTCGATCACTTTTTCCTTCCCTTTATCGGATTTAGTTCCCCTTTGCTCTTGAGCTTAATTTAACAAATAAATTGATTTAATCATTTGAACATCAAAAAGAGAAACTCAAGGTACTTAGCCCATATATACATTAGACATTAGAGTCACATATATTTGAAATCATGAATCAAACTCAACATATTAGCCCACACTCTCATTTAGCCGATTATCTAAGCCAAGATAAAAGCATCAATATGCTTGCCTCTAACCGAATACATGCAACACCAATCTATCTCATGTGGCCGAATATGCATGTCTATGTTGAGGCCAATTATATACTTAATACATTCTACAAATATGGTTACTTGTATTGACTAAATACCCTTTTGTTTCAAGTTCAAAACTCGGCTAATACCATATATACACTAGTAATCACATACTAACATTTGCACTTCACCTTAATAGCTAGCTTAGCAAACCTTAATTTAACATATAATTGTTCATAACACAATTAAAGCATCCTCTCCATTCCATCGATTCAAAACACATACATTACTCAATAATGTTCAAAATCATATTCGGCCTTAGTACACCCTTGTTAGCCGATTTTTCTTCATTTAGCAACTAGTGCACATATGTGCTCATTTGCTAGACTCTACTTCACCTAACTACCCTTTCTCATCCAAATAACATGAACAACATTTACTCTTGACATCAAGCATTCTTTAATTCGGCTATTACTAGTATGAGCTTTAACCATTCATATTTTTAGAAAGACCAAGTTCTTTCCTCAATACATTCATCATCAAGATTCAAGTAAAACAATCAAAATTCCTTCCCTTATAACCATAGCCGAAGGCTCTATTCACCCATCAATAGTGGAAATTTTTGCATGGGCTAAGCAAGAACCATGATAATTTACCTAAAACAAGTAATTATTTCACAATTTCAACACAATATACTAACCTTCCTAAGGATTCAAGTGACCGAAATTCTTCCCCTCCTTTGTTTCTTCTATTCGGCAAAGTTGAACAACAAAGAAAGAACTTTGTTTTTCCTCCTCTTTCTCTAGTCACGGCAATGGGGAGTAAGGGGGAGACAACTTTGGTTTCTCCTCCCACTCACCTCATGTTTT
Organism: Gossypium hirsutum; assembly: GCF_007990345.1. NCBI lineage: Eukaryota > Viridiplantae > Streptophyta > Magnoliopsida > Malvales > Malvaceae > Gossypium > Gossypium hirsutum. Next base: position 52,694,449 of record NC_053426.1, on the reverse strand, counting down.
ATCATTCTTAATTCACTATTTTATTTTCTAAACCCATAATGCTAATAGAAAATTCATATTATCATCTATGACCCATCCATGGCCGGCCACTACTCATAATAAATGGATATTTGACATGCAAACCCTTCATTCTTATAACATGTATTAATTGATCCTTATAGATTAAACTATCACATTTTAAAAGTGTCATACATAAGTCCTATTAGCTGAATTCACATACAATCGACTATATCGAAGCTTAAAACTTCCACACATTCATATTCACACATTTTAGACAATAAATATCATATTCAAATACTTTGGTGATTCGGTTTAGCAGTCCCGACACCGCTTTCCGACTAGGGTCAAATTATGGCTGTCACACAGTCTCTAACCCGAGCTAGCTAAATTAACCTATAAGACATGGGAAAGGATGGGGGTAAGCTATATAATATAGCTTAGTAAGTTCATATGTAAATAATAAACAGCTATTAACATTCATTTACTTTATCCATCCATAAGAGTACTATAATTTCAATTGGTATTAGATTTTAAGATTTCTACTTATTCATTCATAGCGCTTACTCCTTTAACTTATAAACACCATTTACATGCCTTGGCATTAGCCTAGCCACTATAGTCTCCCCATTATAACATATCACATTAACTAACAAGTTATTTCCATCCTCTTAATCACATGCACATTATTTGTGAGTAATCATAATTTTGACATATAGTTCAACCACCTTTCACTTGTCTAAGCTTGTATCTTACTATATTCTCATAATGTCATTATTTGGCAATTATGCCTATCTTTCTTTTCCTCATGTCCAATGAAACACAATTTAAATAAATGAACTGTAAAATATTACAAATCAATTAGGCTCCTAAGCCTATCACATGATCATTATCAAATCTTATCATGCATCCATTCATCATAAATATAGATCATTTGTCACAAGGTTATCAATGTTTCACAGGTATAACTTTTTCATGTACATTCTCACCAAGAATTCATCTTATACCAAACTCACTTCACATGAGTTCTGTGTACATACCTATACCACTCAAAATATGGTCACATACTTTTTCATTCTTAACATACCCGTTGAAATAAAATTCAAGTACATAAACATGTTAGATCACATTTCAATTCGGCCCAACAACCTAACATGTAATCATCATTTATATTTATCATATATCCAATATCACAAGTATGTGCACTATCAATCACAATGGGTAATAAACAATTATTTCCACAATAATCATGAATTTACAATTATAGGCTTACGCACATGCCTATTTACTCGTAGTAATTTCATTCTTAAACTCATCTTTGATTTACCCATTGAACCATATTGGAATACTAAGAATGCTTAGGGATCTCATACTCATAGTACTGTATCAAATGCCATATCCCAAATATGGTCTTATATGAAATATCATATCGATTCCATGTCCCTCACATGGTCTTATACGAAATCACATACCAATGCCATATCCCAAATATGGTCTTATTTAGAATCTCGGTAGCCCTAATATCATGACATTTGTATTCTACTCTTGAGGTTAAATCAGGATTTCCTATTTCTCGAAACTTCGTAAAAATCATCATTATTAAATTTTATAAAAACAAATGCATACAATTCATGCAATATTGAAATATTAAATATATAACATAAGGTTGCATTATTTTACGCATGAACTTACCTCAACACCAAAATGGCAAAAGGGACCTAACCTTCAATTTCTTGTTTTCCTCCGTTCTAGATCCAAACCTTGTTTTCTTTGATATATAATATAAAATTTAGTCTATTTATTAGTCACATTATTCAATGTGATCCAAAAATCATACTATGGCAAAATTACATTTTTACCCCTAAACTTTGTCATATTTACACTTTTTCCCCTAGGCTCGTAAAATGATTTTTATTCAATTTCTTTGAACTTTAAGCCTATCCAAATCATTTTCATAACTATAGCAGCCCACAGTTTCCACTAAATCACTTTTAGGACAAAATTTATAACTTTTACAAATTAGTCCTTTTTAGCATTTTCATTGGGAACTACTTAGTAAAAGTCGTTTAACACACAACAAACATTCATATTCCTCCCTTAAACATCAAAATACACACATGTAACACATGGGTAAATTTTTAAACATCAACCCTAGCTCAAATAAAATGGTAGAAATAGATCTTGTTACGAGGATAGCAAAAACGTAAAAATCATTAAAAACGGGGCTAGAACGAACTTACAATCAAGATTAGAAGATTAAAAAACCCTAGCCATGGTTTCTACATGCAAATTTCAGCCAAGGGGTTGAAGATGGACAAAAATTAGCTTTTAATTTTGTTTTTAATTAATTTTAATAACTAAATTACCAAAATGCCGTTAATGAAAAACTTTGGAAACATGCCTAAACATGTCCATTTTTGTCCATCAACTTAACCAATGGTTTAATTACCATATAAGGACCTCAATTTAAAATTTCATAACAATTGGACACCTCTAGCATGTAGAACTCAACTTTTGCACTTTTTACGATGTAGTCCTTTTGACTAAATTGAGTGCCCAAACGTCAAAATTTTCAATCAAAATTTTCAAAAAAATCATTTCATGAAATTGTAGACCATAAAAATATAATAAAAATAAATTTTATTACTTCGAATTTGTGGTCTCAAAACCACTATTTTGACTAGACCCCAAATCAGGATGTTACACTCAATGCACGTACGTTGAGGCGCTATCAGAGAGTTTCTTGCTAATTTGATTTTTTTTTCCGTTTGATGAATTTGATATAATTCTTAATATGGATTGGTTAACTCTACATGATGCTGTGGTTAATTGCAAATAGAAGAAAATAACACTGCGATGTAAGGATGTTGAATTGAAATATCAAGGCCGACTGATCTGACTTTTCGACTAATATAATATCAAAAATGTTAGTTTGAGAAATAGGGTGTGAAGAAGTTTTATCTTATATTCTAGATACCAAAGTGTTGGGATCCAAAATAGATGAAGTTCTGACAATTTGAGAATTTACAGACATGATTCCTAAATTGTTGCCTAGTTTGTTGTAACAGCTCGTTTTTGGTCAAATCAAAATAGTGGTTTTGAAACCACAAATTTGAGGTCAAAATAAGTATTTTATTATTATTTTAATGTCTACAGCATGAAAATATGATTGTGTGAAATTTCCGTTAAGAAATTTTATCATTTGAGTGTTTAATTTGATAAAAAGGACTAAATTGCGTAAAGTACAAAAGTGATGTTCTATTAGCTAAAGGTGTCTAATAGCTAAATAACTTTAAAATAAAGGTCTTTATATGGATATTAGCCCATTTATAATTTAGTGGATGTTAGTGGCATGGCATTTGGTGTAATTATTGAATATTTTTAAGGTTAATTATGGTAATTTGTAAATAATGTTAAATTAAATAAAATAAAATCAAAATTTATCCTATTATCATTTTCTCCAACCAATTACTAAGGCAAGAGAAGCATTTTTTTATCCATTCTAGCTCAATAGGTGAGTGGTTTTTGTCCCATTTTTAATAATTTCTACGCTTTTTGAGATCGTTGCAACTAGGTCAATCTAGCACAGGGACTATTTTGCAAAACTGTTAAAGATTTTGAATGATGGAATTGATGAACATATGTGCATTTTGGTGTTTGATGATAGATTATGAATGTTTGTTGTGAAATATAAAAGTTTTATAAAGTGATTTTTAGTAAAAATGCAAATTAGGGATTAAATTGTGAAATGTGAAAATTTAGTGGTTAAAATGTGAAATAAATGAAAAATATGGGCTGCTAGGGTATAATAGTAATTCGGCTAGCATGGGTTGTGGTTAAATTGCATAAATTTTTATTTTTGTGAAATAAGGACTAAATTGTAAAAGATGTGAAACATTAAGGGAAAATGTGTAAAAATGCCTTAAATTGAATTTTGAATTAAATTGAATAGAGAGGTGATTAAATAAGTTAATTTTGATTATATTTAGATCAAGAAAGGCGAAATACTAGCTTAGATCGGGGAAAGAACAAAGTTACAGAATAGTTGATCAGTGTCATCTTTTCTACGTGAGGTAAGTTCGTATGTAATAAGCATTGTTGTAATTATGCTTTAAATGCTTTGATATTGTATAAATTGTGTATTTGACACTACAGTCGTGTTTGAAGACTATTTGACTAATTATGGGCACTTAATGTGCGAAATCGAGATAACTTCAGTTATATATTGCACTTAGTGTGCGAGATTGAGATAGTTTTGACTATATATATATTGGCACTTAGTGTAAGAAATTAGTATAGCTACGACTATTTATTTGGCACTAAAAGTGCGAGTTTCCTGAGTATCCAAAAATATTTCGATGGTTTAATGGATATGTCAAAGATGTGAATGAGTATGAGTGAAATACGGGAAGGTATAGGTATGTACATGAACCGAGTAATACATTGAAAGGATGAAAAATTAAGGAAATTACATCTAAATTGATGGATGTAAATGTAGTAGGTTGGATATGTATTATTAGATATGTTATGTTATGTTTTTGGCTTAATTTGAGTTTGTATGATGAATTGATATAAATGCTATACGAACTTACTAAGCTATAAAGCTTACTTTGTGTATTTCTCTATGTTTTATAATGTTTCCAAAGCTAGCTCAGATTCGAGGACCATCGAAGATCGCTTCACACTATCCAACAATCACTTAGTACTTTTGAAATTGAGTTTTAGGTCATATGGCATGTATAGGGACTTTGGTCAATATGACATATGTTTTGTTTGTGAATTGAGCCATTTGAATGGGCATGTAAATGTTTATGTTTTGATATTGTATATACTGTAACAGCTAGGTTTAGACCCTATTCGAAACAGTGGTTTCGGGACCACAAATTTGTGTCAAAAATTATTTTAATATTATTTTTGGTGTCTACAACATGTTAATTTATATGTGTGAAATTTTTGTGATTTAATTTTATCGTTTGAGTGTTCAATATAATAAAAGGACTTAATCGCTTAAAATGTAAAATTGGCTAGCTATTTGTTCAAGTGTTATGTTGCTACGTTCTTTATAATGTGGGGTCCTTATGTTGATAATTAACCATTGGAAATATGCATGGATGGTAATAGGCTTATATTAATAAGTTTTATCATTATATTAATAAGGTTAAATTTGTAAATGTTTAATATTATGTAATAAAAAAATAAACAAAACAAATGGCCATGCATTTTCATTCATCTTTGGCCGAAAGTTCAAAGGAAAAAGAAAGAAAAGAGAAAGTTAGATTCAGCCCTTGTGTTCTTCAATTTAGGTATGTGTTTAGCTCAGTTTGTGATAATTTTTACGTTTTTGAGATCGTTGCTTTGAATACTAGCTAGCTCATGCTTGAATTTTTTAATTTGATTATGTATTCATGAATTGCCATTGATGATAGCTTGTGGTTTTTATTGTTTGATTATGGAAAATAAAAATATGTTGTTAGATTAATATGTTTAATTAAGTGATTTTTGGTAAAAATGTCTATTTAGGATTAAATCATAAATTTTTTAAATTGAGGGGTCAAAATATGAAATAAATGAAAGAAATAGGCTGCTATGAACTTTAGTAAAGTTCGGCTATACTAGAGTTTAATGAAATTATGTGTAATTTGTGTTTAGTGAAATAGGGACAAAATTGTGAAAAATGTGAAATGTTAGAGGTTAAAGTGCAAATTGCCCTTTTATGTGTTTTTGGGTGAATTTGAGTACATATGTGATTAAATAAGTCTAATTTATACTAAATTTATCAAGAAAGATGAAAATGGATTTGGATCGGGGGAAATCAAAAGTTGTTCAATAGTCACTCCAGTTCGTTCGTCTCTGTCCTAGGTAAGTTCATAAGTAAATAAATGCTGTTAAATTCGAATGTATATATTTTATAAGTGCCGAATTGAATTATTACAAATGTATGTGTGACAGCTCTAATTTGACCCTAGTCGGAAAGTGGTTTCGGGACCACAAAACTGAGTCACAAAATTATTTAAATGCTCTTTTCTATGTTTATTATATGTGAAGTATCATGTGTGAAAGTATCATGTCTAAATTTTGTCATTTGAATGTGAAATTATGAAAAAGGACTTATGTGATAAAATTGAAGAATGTGTTAGGAAGAAATGAGGTGACCGAATAATGCATGGCTTATTAAAAGGGAGGACTTGCATGTCAAATTGTCCAATTTAAAGCTAGTGGCCGACCATGATGATGATGATTTGTAATATATGCATTTTATATAGATAAGAAATATAATTATTAAATGTTTTATAATAAACATAATGAATTAATAAAAGAAAAGAAAGCCATACATCCTTGCCTTGTTCTTGCCGAATGTTTGAGAAAGAAAGAAGAAATATGCTTTGAGGATTTCGGCAATGTAGCAAGCTAAAAATTTAAGGTAAATTTCATGTAGTTTTTGTTAATTTTTAATAGATGTGTGATCCTTGTTTAATTAGTGTTAAAGCCCATGTTGAAATTTTGATTTCGGTTGAGGTATGTGCATTCGGTCATAGAAGAAATTGAATAAAATTTGGTTGTTTGTCTTAATTAAGGAGAGAAATTTATGAATCTATAATTGTAAGTGACTAAATGGTAAAATAATGAGTTGGAGGGACTTGTATGATCCTTGTTTAATTAGTGTTAAAGCCCATGTTGAAATTTTGATTTCGGTTGAGGTATGTGCATTCGGTCATAGAGGAAATTGAATAAAATTTGGTTGTTTGTCTTAATTAAGGAGAGAAATTTATGAATCTATAATTATAAGTGACTAAATGGCAAAATAATGAGTTGGAGGGACTTGAATGTAAAGAGATGGCATTCGGTTAAGAGTATCTTTGACAAATTTGGTTCTTGTTATTTTGCATGAACTTAGATTAATTTGTAAGGACTTGAAAATACTAATGAATATTCGGATGAAGTGAAATAGATAGAATGTTGAGTAATTACATGTTAAGGATGTTAAGGCTTAATTGTTAATGTCCGAATTCTATAAAGGGGGCTGTTATGCGAATTAATTTTAAGTTGTGTTATTTTATATGTATATAATATAATCTATGGGGTAATGTTAGCTGGATCAATTGATCGATTAAATAGTTGCTTTACTTTGATTCAAGCTCAAAACCCAAAGAACCGAGATTTGGATCGGGAGAGGCGAAGTTAGCCGAGTAGTCTACACTATTGTACGAAGTTGTCGAGGTAAGTTCTTAAGTACTTTAAATTCAATTCGGTATGCTTAGAATTTAAATAAACATAGTAAGGTAAAATGCTTGATTATATAGATGTATAAATATAATGTGATGGATATATGTTTGGAGAAATGATTAGAGCCGAATGTGGCTAAATTATTAATCCGAAATAGACATAGAAATATAATGTGCTGCATGTGTTTTGAATAAATAAATTGAGCCGAATGTGGCTATACTTTTTGAATTGAAATAGACATTGAGACAAGGTGCCGAAGGCATTTTCAAATGAAAGGATTGATGAAATTGATGTGTATCAAAGTAGTTGTGTTATGACTCATACTATGTGTAATCTTAGCAACGAGCTAAGTAATGAATGATTGTAACATCGGGCTAAAAGCCTAGCAGGCATATTGCAAGTGATATGATTCAGGTTATAATTCTAGCAAGCTACATGCTGGTATGATTTTTCGTGACTAAGAATTGATGTGTTATTAAACAAGTTAAAAATGAGTGTAAAGCCAAGTATGAGTTAAACTGTTATTAATTCGTAATAAGGAACACATGTGAATAGTTATGAGAATTTTTGTATGTAATTTATGATTGAATGATGGCTATGATTTAAATGATATTGATTCGGTATATCCAATTGAAGTATAAGTCATGAAAGTATGAGAGAACAGGTGAATTGTTTATCGAAATGTGATATTCGGGCCTCGGCCTAGCAAGCTTTAAGCTGGTGAAAAATATTATCTGGCTTCGGGCCTAGCAGGTTATAATGCCGGTGAAATGATATTGGGCTTCAAGCCTAGCATGCGGAATGCCGGTGAATGAGTTCAGACTTAAAGTCTAGCAGGCTTCGTGCCGGTGATGAATTTGGGTTCAAAACCTAGCAGGCTAATTGCCGATGATTTGATAAAAGTCTAAGACTATGAGACCTTGTGTTGAATCGGCAATTGAATTCGTTCAATATATTAACTTGGCCAGGTATGTGATATACACTTATACATGTTAGATCGATTGGAATTGAATCATGAATGTGAAATGAGAAGCATAGGTGAAGATGTCATATGTGTATGTGTGTATTCGGTCATGGTGAAAGGTTATATGAAGTATGTGAAATACCATTTAGATATGAATGATGAAAGTAACTGTGGTTATGAAATGGTACAATGGTTGAATTCGGTTTAATTAAAGTTGACACTGAAGTATTTAAATGCCTATGTCATATATGTGAGTAAGGGTAAAACCATCGTAAATTATCGATAAGGGTGGGCTATGTGCGGAACCATCTTATAATTACTAATTTGAATGGTTATGTGCGAATCATTGAGCATGATGTATTGTATTGAGATTATGCTTAAGTGAAATTATAGATATGTGATGAAATTGATTGGTGATATACATGTTTAAATATATGAATGCAAAGAATGTGTGAAAGAGTAAATTTGTAATAAATCTACTTGGGACAGCAGCAGTAACGAGAATTTAGAAAATCACCATAAATTGTGGGAGTTGAGTTAGAAGCTGAATAAATTATGTAATTAAAGATTAATGAGTCTAGTTTCTTATAAAAGAAACCGTGTAAGCAAAAGAATTGCTAATAATGGGATATTTGAAGTGGCGTGGGACAGAGTCAAATGAATTTGGGGTCCCCTGTTCTATTTTTAGAAAATCATTATAATTTGTAAAAAAATGGGTATAAGATAAAATTTATATGATTATACTCCTTAATGAGTCTAGTTTCAAATGAAATCAACAAGAACATATTTTGAATTTTGTACAATGAGAAATTTGATTTGTAGTGAAGGGTGGTCAGATTAGTCAAATCGTGAAATAGGGGAAACTTTAAGAAAAATCTGGTATTGATTGGCCAAACCAAAAATTCTGAAAATTTTATGGATAGAATATATATGAGTCTATTTTCAGGAAAGATTAACGGCAATTGATTTGGAGTTTCGTATCTCCAGTTATAAATATTTTAGTGACTGTTGCTCAGGAAGACAACTTATAGTGAATTTGTGATTATGTTGTAAACATTGATGAATCTTGTTAATGAGTTGCTTATTGTTTTCTTATGAACTTACTAAGCATAAAGCTTACTTCCTTTTTCTTTCCCATATTCCCTAGGGTTGCCAGGTTAGCTCGGGTTGGAGGTCGTCATAGATATTATCACATAGTCAAGTCAACGCTATCAGTGTAAGTAAATCTTAGTGTTTCGAGTCTATGGCATGTATAGGGTTGTAAAGTTGAGTATGTAATATTATGATTAAGCCAAAGACTTTGGCTTGTTATTAAGGTAGTTTGATTATTCATATGCTTGTATGTTATTATCTCCTGTGATGTGGTTTATAGCTTGTATATTTAGAATTTGAATTGTGATTCATTGTTGAGTAAGTAAATGATGCAAGACTAAGATATTGGTAAATATTTAATAATACCTCATGAATGTTTTGGGGCCTTGTAAGCCCGATTAAAGGATAATATACGCGTTTATGAAAAGTTTAAAATTGATCAAAAAAATTTACGGCCTAGTTTTATATAAATGGTTGGGTTTAAATCTAGTAGCACCTCGAACCCTGTTCCAGCCAGAGATACGGGTGAAGGGTGTTATATTTAGTGGTATCAGAGCATGATTTAGTCGATTCTCGGACTAACCTAGCTTAAGAGAGTCTAGCTATACATGCCATAGTATTACTCGTGATATTGTGATCTCCCGGCACTAAAAAAATTATTGGTTAAGACAGGAATGAGTTCCAACCGTGCAAATCTTGATAGAGATAAGAGTAAATTTTAGATTAATGAATCATGCTTGTGATATGCTGAAAATGGGAAAGGTATGAAAAGAAATTTATGATTCTTTTTACATGAACTAGTACTCATTTTGTGATACTAATGAGTTAAAGAATAAGGAAACGTGGAGTGAAATGAAAGTTAAGTTGTGATAAGCTCTTTCGTACATGTCAGTATTCACAGGATGATACGTACCTAACTCATTTGGCTTAGTAATTATGAGGAGAAAATTTGTTTAAAATGACAGAATGTATGAATAAATGCTTTTATTGCCTGGTTAGTAATCAATATATGCATGAGATTGACATTTATGTCTAGACTAATGAAGTCAAGATGTCGTAATGTTATGCTTTATAATCTCAGTTACAGATTCATAAATGTCACAATAGCATGAAAATTGTAATGAAAGATCAAATTGGGTGGAACGCAGGGAATGAGTACGATCATTTACTAATGAATTGACGAAAAAGACCATGGTTGGACCATGGAAATACATGAAATATGAAAACTAGTGTAAGACATGTCCGGGACATGCATCGGCCTCGTAGGTGCAAGTGTAAGACCTGTCTGGGACAGGCATCGTCACCGAGACAGAGGAGCTAGTGTAAGACCCGTCTGGGACGTGGCATCGGCTCAACTTGTGCTAAGCGTAAGACCTATCTGGGATAGGCATCGGCACGACAATAGTAGAGCTAGTATAAGACCATAGTTGGACTATGGCATCAAGTAGGCGATGTACTCAAAACCATAAGACGTTCTCCAATTTTATAAATAGTGACAAATGATCAAGATTAGATGTAGAAACTTGATAAGAAATTTTTGGTAATTTGGGTAAAAGAAATGAAAGTTTGAATTGAGATAAATTCACTTATGTTTTGCTGACATTCACAAGAAATAAAGTTGCATGTATTACTGAGATGTATGAAAATGTGTTCATAATAAGTTGGAAATTTTAAATGTTTGAATCAATGTGCGTAATGCTATGTTGTTGTTGAATGTGTACTTGCTTGAGAGTCAAAAGTTTAAAGGCTTTACAATTTTCGCCCCTTACCAGAATAGAGTTATACAGTGAGATTCTCGAGAGATACATTGCATGAGTTTGCAAAAGTGAAATTAAAGAGTACAATAGTGTAATAGTATGGGATTAGTGAAAACAGAATTAGACGGTTGAGTCATGATTGAATTATATTGATGGCTGAGTGCAGTAGTTATAGTCGGGCAGTTACTATGACTTCTTCGGGGCATTCTATGTGTATATTTATCTTCAGAAGTATATGTGACGGTTTAATTTCAGAAGGAATTTTTGTCATATGAGAACATTAGTTCAGCATACTAATAAACGAAAGCATCGTTAGTTTGTTTGGGTTATGTTTGACATTGCAATGTCTTTCTTTGGTATTTATTCCCATATGTGAATATGAAAATCAACAGAAAATCTGTATGATGCTAATACTCTGTTTCTACTGATTATTGTTCAGTTGAATATTTGTGAAGAGTATATTGTCTTTGTTACTATGGATTTCAGTAATTATGATTGACATTGTTCTTTTTGGACATTTTCTGGGATATCATCGGAATTGATATCATTCTATATGGGTGGTAATTTACTGATATTCTGTGTAACTTCAGACATTGAAATTTTGCTATATCGGTTTCTTATGATTTCATGTGATTATCTGTAAGAAATATTTATTTGACAGAGTTGATTATGTTTATTATGATTATAATTTCTGGCTTGAAATGTGAGAGTATAGTGGTACCGTCATCAGAGTTATAGAAGTTGTGATTCTGCATTGGTTGCTGTTTAAACCATATTTGATTCTCTTCTGTGTTCAAATATTTCATTAACAATCGGGATAATATTTATTATAGGGTTGAGACATTTTTCCTATTAAGGCTCAAAGATGTCTATCTGGTTAAGGTGACTACAGTATAATTCAGGGTTTCGATGATTATTATATGAGACAGTTTTATTATAATTTTTTTTCTTTTTTTTCCTAGTTATTGTGAAAGATTCGACATCATTAAAAGTAAAAATGATAGAAGATCAAGATTAAATCTGTATAGTGATATTTTGAAGGTTATCTTTCTAACAATAAGAAATTTGTGATTTGAGGGATAGTCTAGAAGAAGAATCTATATTCATGAAGATTTGGTACAAAAATTATATCTATCGGAGCAATTCTATGAGAAAAGTTAAAGTTAGTTTAATTGTTGAAGCTTCTTTTTGCACGAAGATATTATCGACTGAAATGTCAGTTCTGGTTCAGCTTGAGTTGAATAATGAGTTTATGATCTTCAACCATATGTTAATGAATAGTTTGAATTGTGTTCTAATGAAAGAACGATACCCTAATTTATTCACTGGTAAGATTTTTGGGGACAAAAATTCCTAAGGGGGGAGAGTTGTGACAGCTCTAATTTGACCCTAGTCGGAAAGTGGTTTCGGGACCACAAAATCGAGTCACAAAATTATTTAAATGTTTTTTTCTATATTTATTATATGTGAAGTATCATGTGTGAAAGTATCATGTCTAAATTTTTCCATTTGAATGTGAAATTATGAAAAAGGACTTATGTGATAAAATTGAAGAATGTGTTAGGAAGAAATGAGGTGACCGAATAATGCATGCCTTATTAAAAGGGAGGACTTGCATGTCAAATTGTCCAATTTAAAGTTAGTGGCCGGCCATGATGATGATGATTTGTAATATATGCATTTTATATATATAACAAATATAATTATTAAATGTTTTATAATAAACATAAGAAATTAATAAAAGAAAAGAAAGCCATACATCATTGCCTTGTTCTTGACGAATGTTTGAGAAAGAAAGAAGAAATATACTTTGAGGATTTCGGCAATGTAGCAAGATAAAAATTTAAGGTAAATTTCATGTAGTTTTTGTTAATTTTTAATAGATGTGTGATCCTTGTTTAATTAGTGTTAAAGCCCATGTTGAAATTTTTATTTCGGTTGAGGTATGTGCATTCGGTCTTGGAGGAAATTGAATAAAATTTGGTTGTTTGTCTTAATTAAGGAGAGAAATTTATGAATCTATAATTATAAGTGACTAAATGGTAAAATAATGAGTTGGAGGGACTTGTATGTGAAGAGATGGGATTCGGTTAAGAGTATCTTTGACAAATTTGGTTCTTGTTATTTTGCATGAACTTAGATTAATTTGTAAGGACTTGAAAATACGAAGGAATATTCGGATGAAGTGAAATAGATAGAATGTTGAGTAATTACATGTTAAGGATGTTAAGGCTTAATTGTTAATGTCTGAATTCTATAAAGGGGGCTGTTATGCGAATTAATTTTAAGTTGTGTTATTTTATATATATAATATAATCTGTGGGGTAATGTTAAGTGGATCAATTGATCGATTAAATAGTTGCTTTACTTTAATTCAAGCTCAAGACCCAAAGAACTGAGATTTGGATTGGGAAAGGCGAAGTTAGCCGAGTAGTCGACACTATTGTATGAAGTTGTCGAGATAAGTTCTTAAGTAATTTAAATTCAATTCGGTATGCTTAGAATTTAAATAAACATAGTAAGGTAAAATGCTTGATTATATAGATGTATAAATATAATGTGATGGATATATGTTTGGAGAAATGATTAGAGCCGAATGTGGCTAAATTATTAATCCAAAATAGACATACAAATATAATGTGCTTGTAACGCCCCCACGCCCGAGACCATCACCGGAGTCGAGCTTGAGGGGTTACCGAACATAATTTATCAATTTAAGAACTTCAAATAATTTGTTTCTACATTCACAGCTTTCTAGCTACTCGCGTCACAGTTACAAGAAAAATCATATCTCAAGTTATGAAACTCGAAACCAAGATCCGTAAATTTTCACTAAAGCTAGACTCATATATCTATTTACTAATTTTTTTCTAGAATTTTTGGTTGGGCCAATTAGTACAGTTTATTAGTTAAATTCTCCCCTGTTTCAGGGTTCGTCTGCTCTGACATATGTGTATTTCAAATCATATATCTCTCTATAAAGAATTTAAATGACTACGAGGTTTGTTTTTATTAAAACTAGACTCAATAAGGAATCTGTACATATAAATAAAAACTTCTAATTATTTTTTTAAAATTTATTATGAATTTTTAAAGTCAGAACAGGGGATCCAGAAATCACTCTGGCCCTATTTCACAAAAGTTTAAATATCTCATAAAATATAATTTATATGCCTGTTTTGTTCAATCCACATGAAAATAGACTCATTAAGCTTCAATTTCATAACTTACTCATTATTTATTTCCATTTATAATATTTTTAGTGATTTTTCAAATTCATGTCATTGCTGCAGCAATATTCTGTTTTAAGGCAAGTTTCATCTTTCCATGAATTTTTATGAACTAGATAACCTATTAAACTTCCATAATATCAAACATGATCTAAATTAGCCATCACCATGACTTATCAATATCAAACATTTTCTCAACCAAACATGGTCATATCATAAATTATTTACACAAAATAGGTATATTGCTATACATGCCATACTTAAGTAGTTGTACAAGCCATTTACCAAGATAAAAGTCCTTTGGATAGTGTGATCGAACTTTCGACCTGTCCCGATTCCTGAGCCGGCTTGTTCAAAACTACAGTGAATGAGAAGGAAGGAGTAAGCATAAATGCTTAGTAAGTTCATATGTAAATAATAAATAACATAACAAACAATCAAACTAATCAACATTAGCATATATCATCAACACACTTATCACATTTTTTAATCATTTTTCATCATCTTATTTCCTTATCGTGGTTGTAATCAACACTCAACCCGAGGGTTAAATACATACCTGTCCAAAATATCCATTTCTCATCACTTACCAATACGTCTCTTTTCATCTCGAGTATTCCTCCATTTGAGTAAAACTTTACCCGTTGAACACATCGGAATATAATTCGGATACATGGATAATTTGCATATAAGTGCCACATATTCAATCAAGCAATCATGTAACCCGCCCATAAGCGAACTCAGACTCAACTCAACGAGCTCGAGCGTTCACATCCGTAAGTGAACTCGGACTCAACTCAACGAGTTCGGATGCCTAGTTACATCTCACGAACTCGGACTCAACTCAACGAGTTCGGACATTCGCATCCATAAGTGAACTCGGACTCAACTCAACGAGTTCGGATGCTCAACCATCCTAGTGACATGTCACTTGTATCCTAATCTATTCCTAAGGTTCAAACAGGCTTTTTCCTCAAACACTTATCCTTGCCGTCTTCCGTAGAATGCCGAAATCAATACTCAGTAACAATTATATTTAACAAGTAGTTCACATAATTTACATATTATTTGAAATTAACCACAAAGCATACATTTCATAATAAAATTCAGCATAACATATAATTAACATCAATAACTTAAAAATAACCATTACGCTACATTATTTACACATGAACTTACCTTGGTACCAAAATATAAAGATTTTGCAATTTAGTCCACAATCTTTTCTTTTCCTCGATCGCGACTTGAATCTCGTTTCTCTTGATCTATAATGCCAAATTAATCTTATTTAATACATACATTCATCAAAACAGCATTTAATACGAACTTTGGAAAAATTACACTTTTGCCCCTAAACTTTTGCATAATTACACTTTTGCCCCTAGGCTCGGGAATTAAACTTTATTCCTTATTCTTATGTTTTATAACATGCTGATCACTTTTGCCTTCTATGGCAACATCAAATTCTCTCTCTAACATATACTTGTGACTATTAGGTATTTTTGCCGATTAAGCCCTTTTACTCGTTTTCACTCAAAACCGAGTAGCACAAGTTGTCTAACATAATTTAAAACCTCATATTCTATCATAAAACATCAAAATACACAAATTTCACCTATGGGTATTTTTCCAAATATAAACCCTAGGTTGAATTATTGCTAACATAAGCTTAATCGAGCTACCGGGATTCCAAAAACGTAAAGAACATTAAAAACGGGGCTTGGAATCACTTACTATGGAGCTTGGAAGCTTGAAACAAACCCTAGCTATGGAGAACCCTTGAAATTTCGGCCTAATGAAGAAGATGGATAAAAATTGGCTTTTAATTTTGTTTTTAATTCATTTTAATAACTAAATGACCAAAATACCCTTACTACTAAACTTTCCAAAATTTCCTTCCATGTCCTAAATTTGTCCATGAACTTAAAATTGGTCAAATTGCTATTTAAGACCTCCTCATTAATATTCCAAAACAATTTCATACTAAAAACTTCTAGAATGCAAGTTTTGCAACTTATTCGATTTAGTCCCTACTTTCAATTTAAGCACTTTAGGCATAGAATTTCATCACGAAATTTTCACACAATCATGCAATCATATCATAATCATCAAAATAATTATAAAATAATTATTTCTATCTCGAATTTGTGGTCACGAAACCACTATTCCGATTAAGCCCTAATTTAGGATATTACAGTGCTGCATGTGTGTTTGAATAAATAAATAGAGCCGAATGTGTCTATACTTTTTGAATTGAAATAGACATTGAGACAAGGTGCCAAAGATATTTTCAAATGAAAGGATTGATGAAATTGATGTGTATCAAAGTAGTTGTGTTATGACTCATACTATGTGTAATCTTAGCAATGAGCTAAGTAGTGAATGATTGTAACATCGGGCTAAAAGCCTAGCAGGCATATTGCCGGTGATATGATTCAGGTTATAATTCTAGCAGGCTACATGCTGGTATGATTTTTCGTGACTAAGAATTGATGTGTTATTGAACAAGCTAAAAATGAGTGTAGAGCCAAGTATAAGTTAAATTGTTATTAATTCGTAATAAGGTACGCATGTGAATTTTTGTATGTAATTTATGATTGAATGATGGCTATGATTTAAATGATATTGATTTGGTATATCCAATTGAAGTATAAGTTATGAAAGTATGAAAGAACAGGTGAATTGTTTATCGAAATATGATATTCGGGCCTCGGCCTAGCAAGCTTTAAGCTAGTGAATAATATTATCTGGCTTCGGGCCTAGCAGGCTATAATGCCGATGAGATAATATCGGGCTTCAAGCTTAGCAGGCGAAATGCCAGTGAATGAGTTCAGACTTAAAGTCTAGCAGGCTTCGTGCTGGTGATGAATTCGGGTTTAAAACCTAGCAGGCTAAATGCCGACGATTTGATAAAAGTCTAAGACTATGAGACCTTGTGTTAAATCGGCAATTGAATTTGTTCAATACATTAAGTTGGCCAGGTATGTGATATATACTTATACATGTTAGATCGATTGGAATGGAATCATGAATGTGAAATGAGAAGCATAGGTGAAGATGTCATATGTGTATGTGTGTATTCGGTCATGGTGAATGGTTATATGAATTATGTGAAATACCATTTAGAAATGAATGACGAAAGTAACTGTGGTTATGAAATGGTACAATGGTTGAATTCAGTTGAATTAAAGTTGACACTGAAGTATTTAAATGCCTATGTCATATATGTGAGTAAGGGTAAAACCATCGTAAATTGTCGATAAGGGTGGACTATGTGCGAAACCATCTTATAATTACTAATTTGAATGGTTGTGTGCGAATCATTGAGCATGATGTATTGTATTGAGATTATGCTTAAGTGAAATTATAGATATGTGATGAAATTGATTGGTGATATACATGTTTAAATAATATGAATGCAAAGAATGTGTGAAAGAGTAAATTTGTAATAAATCTGTTGGGGACAGCAGCAGTAACTTGATTTTGGAAAAAGGTCCCGTTGAACCTTAGGAATGGATTAGGATACAAGTGACATGTCACTAGGATGTTTGGGCATCCGAACTCGTTGAGTTGAGTCCGAGTTCGAGAGATGTAACTAGGCATCCGAGCTCGTTGAGTTGAGTCCGAGTTCACTTATGGATGCGAACGCCCGAGCTCCTTGAGTTGAGTCCGAGTTCACTTATGGGCAGGTTACATGGTAGCTTGGCTACATATGTAGCACTTATGTGCAAACTTTCCATGTATCTGAATTATATTCCGATGTGTTCAACGGGTAAAATTCTACTCAAGCGGAGGAATACTCGAGATGAAAGGGACGTATTGGTAAGTGTTGTGAAATGAATACTTTGAACAAGTATGTACTTAACCCTCGCGTTGAAAACTCGATATAACAACAATATGGTAAGATGATAAATGAAAATGTGATATGAATGTCTCGATGATGATTATGCAAATGGTGTTATGTATGCTAAATTGCTAGCTAATCCATGGAAACCATGAAATAGGTAAAATTTCCCATAAAATAAATTCAGACAGCAACAGTGATATGAGTTTGAAAAATCATTAAAAATAGTAGAGATACAATTAGATGATGAATAAAATATGGAATTGAATAATTATGAGTCTATTTTCATATGGATGGAACAAAATAGTTATATGAGTTATATTTTATGAGATGTTTAAATTTTTGTGAAACAGGTCCAGAGCGATTTCTGGATCCCCTGTTCTGACTTTGGAAATTCACCATAAATTGTTCAAAGATAATTATAAGTCAGGATTTATATGTACAAATTCCTTATTGAGTATAGTTTTATTAGAAACAAACGACATAGTCATTGAAACTTTGTACAAGGAGATATCTGATTCGTAATAGACAGAGGTCAGACCAGTCGAACCCTGAAATAGGGGAGACTTTAACTAATAAACTGTACTAATTTGCTAAACCAAAAATTGTAGAAAAAAATTAGTAAATAGATATATGAGTCTAGATTTAGGGGAAAATCACCATAAATTGTGGGAGTTGAGTTAGAAGCTGAATAAATTATGTAATTAAAGATTAATGAGTCTAGTTTCTTATAAAATAAACTGTGTAAGCAAAAGAATTGAAGATAATGAGATATTTGAAGTGGCGTGGGACAGAGTCAAATGACTTTGGGGTCCCCTGTTCTATTTTTAGAAAATCATTATTATTTGTACAAAAATGGTTATAAGATAAAATTTATATTATTATACTCCATAATGAGTCTAGTTTCAAATGAAATCAACGAGAACATATTTTGAATTCTGTACAATGAGAAATTTGATTCGTAGTGAAGAGTGGTCAGATTAGTCAAACAGTGAAATAGGGGAAACTTTAACAAAAATCTGGTATTGATTGGCCAAACCAAAAATTCTGAAAATTTTATGGATAGAAGATATATGAGTCTATTTTCAGGAAAAATTAACAGCAATTGATTTGGAGTTTTGTAGCTCCAGTTATAAATAGTTTAGTGACTGTTGCTCAGGAAGACACCTTGTAGTGAATTTGTGATTATGTTGTAAACATTAATAAAACTTGTTAATGAGTTGCTTATTGTTTTCTTATGAACTTAATAAGCGTAAAGCTTACTTTCCTTTTCTTTCCCATATTCCCTAGGGTTTCCAGGTTAGCTCGGGTTGGAGGCCGTCAGAGATATTATCACATAGTCGAGTCAACGCTATCGGCGTAAGTAAATCTTAGTGTTTCGAGTCTATGGCATGTATAGGGTTGTAAAGTTGAGTATGTAATATTATGATTAAGCCAAAGACTTTGGCTTGTTATTAAGGTAGTTTGATTATTCATAAGCTTGTAAGTTATTATCTCTTGTGATGTGGTTTATAGCTTGTATATTTAGAATTTGAATTGTGATTCATTGTTGAGTAACTAAATGATACAAGACTAAGATATTGGTAAATATTTAATAATACCTCATGAATGTTTTGGGGCCTTGTAAGCCCGATTAAAGGATAATATAAGCGTGTTGAAAAGTTTAAAATTGATCAAAAAATTTTACGGCCTAGTTTTATATGAATGGTTGAGTTTAAATCTGGAAGCACCTCGAACCCTGTTCCGGAGAGGGAAACGGGCGAAGGGTGTTACAGTATGCGCATATGCCGAATATAATTGAGCATGGGAGCATTACATACAAGCTTAAATTGATCGAATTATGACGTTCAAAATCCCCTTACGAACCTTAGGAAAAGCTAGGGTACATATGTAATGACAGAGGATTCCAATAGGTGATTTCGTGTAAGACCACGTCCGGGACGTTGGCATCGATATATGATTTATGTGGAAGACCCTGTCTGGGACAATGGCATCAATAGTTGGTTACATGTAAGACCACGTCTGGGACGTTGGCATTGTATGAGCTTTTCGAGTTATCCGAGTATCGTTATCGATTCTAAATGGTTCAACGGGAAATATCGAGTTAAGATCAAATGTGAAAATAGGCTAAATGGTTTAAGTAAGTGTGAAGTTAAATAAAAATGAAAGTAAGGTAAGTTTAGTAATTGATATGATGAAATAAACTATGCATGATATAAAAAGTGACTTATATTGACATGTGATTGTTCATATTCGGCCAAGTGATAATATAATGCTAAGGTTCATGTGTTGATATATGAATTTTTAAGTATGATAAATATATATGTGGTTGAGTTTTGCATGATTCAGCCTAGTTTAATTGAATTATGTATGTCATTGAAATGATTTAATTACTTATGACTTACTAAGCTATTTAAGCTTACTGTGTGTTGGTTCGTTCGTTCTTTTATAGATTTTGGAAGCTTGTTACGAGTTTGGGGATTGCCAAGGAAATCTATCACACTATCGATCGTTGGTTTGGTATTTTAAAAGCTTGAATTATGAACTTATGGCATGTATAGGCTAGCATATGTTTTGGTTGGTTTTGAAATTGTAAATATAAAGCCATGCGAAAATGGCTAGAAGTAATGCTTATGATTATGTAGTTTTGATAATGATATATGTTTATGTGGGGAATTAGGTTTCATGGTACTTGTAAGTGGTGTGATTTATATATGAATCAGTTTGGAAATTGTTTATAATGTGCTTGTGTATTCGGTTATGTGATGAAAATATATGTGATGATTATAATCAACTTTGTTATTCAGCAATGATGGTTTAAATTATTTAGTCAAGTGTTTAGTAAAATGTTAATGTTGAATTTGCTGTATTGGTCATGTGTGGACTAGGTTAGGCTTTAATAATTTGATTAAAGAATGCGGTTATTTTGAGTCGATTTGAAATAGTATGTCAGTATTGGTGATTTGGTTAGAAATGATGAATAATGTGTATGAGCATATTCAGCTAAGGTATTGGTCTCATATTCTTAAGTATGTCATATGGTATTTGGCATGTCAAATGGGTGTACTTTTAGTTGTTATTTATGCTCAAGAGGGTTTAAATTAATGTGGACATATTCGCATAATTTAATGTGGACATATGCATATAGTATCGTGATGAGTGAAGAGGTATATTTGGTCTTATTATAAAGATTGTTTATATGTAAAATATATGTGTTTACTATGCAGTGAAAATATTTTAATTTAGGTTATTGTGCTAGCTGAATAGTTCATGAGGTTAAAAAATAGATATATGTGGTTTGGCTTGATTATTGAATTTGTAAATTGAGTATACTTTGATTTGTAGTATGTGTTTTAAAATGGTTTATATTAATTAGTTAAAATGAGTACATGACTTTGATGTTTATAAATTTTATACTTGATCAATTGGTGAGGTTGTTTATGTCGAATGTGTTTTGGTTTATATGCCATGTGATATCGCATATTAAGTATAATATGTGCATGTATTGGAATAAAACATTCGATAGCCAGTTTTTAAAAATGTTTGTTTTGATATATGCACGATATATGTTATATAATAATATAGAATTCAATAATATTTTTAATATGTGATTGATGTGAATATTGTAGTATTATGATTAGAAATTTGAATTGGGTAAGAGCATTGATGTGGTTAATTTATGAAGCATGAAATGTAATGAATGCCTGTTTGAGTTGTTTTTTGTTCGGTAATGTCTCATAACCCTAATTTGGCAAAAAATATGGGTTAGGGGTGTTACATTTTATTGGCATCAGAGCTACAATTTAGTCGATTCTAGGACTAACGTAGTAGTGTGTGTGAGTCTAGCTATACATGCCATATTGATATACTTCGATAGTGTGATGATTCTTGACAATTAAAATGTGTTTTCGTATTATAAATGGATCCCGATCGAGCCATAGCAAATGATATGGAAAGTAATGCACCCGCTCCCGCTCAAGGGATAGTGCAATCTGATTCTAGACCTATTACGAGTAGCAATGAGGGAGAGGCTAAACAAGCCTTCTTCCATATGATGAACGAATGGTTCACACAATATATCGATACAAATCTGGCTGCTCAACAACCTCCACTCCCGCCTAATCCTCCTCAGATACCTGTAATACCTCAAGTTATTGATCTGATGAGATTAAATAAGCCCCCGGTTGATAAAATTAGAAAACACGGGGCTGAAGAATTCAGATCCACTGTTGATGACGATGCTGAGGGAGTTGAATTCTAGCTTGATAATACTATCCGTACGTTTGATGAGCTATCATGTATCCCTGATGAGTGTATTAAATGTGTTATATCTTTGCTTCGAGATTCTGTGTCACTGGTGGAATACACTAGTATCAGTGGTTCCAAAAGAACGAGTTACCTGGGAGTTCTTTCAGACTAAATTCCATAAGAAATACATCGGTCAGAGATTCATTGATCAAATATGCAAAGATTCCTCGAGTTGAAACAAGGTCGTATGACCGTAACAGAATATCAACGGGAATTTGTGAGACTCAATAGATATGCCTGGGAATGTGTTTCGACAGAAGCAATAATGTGTAAAAGATTCGAAGACGGGTTGAATGAAGATATTAAGTTGTTAGTCAGGATTCTTGAAATAAAAGAGTTCGTGGTACTAGTCGAGCGAGCATCCAAAGCTGAAGAGCTCGAGAAAGAGAAAAGAAAGGCTGACTTTGAAGCTAGAGATTCACAAAAAAGATCATTGAGTAAGTCATTTCAGTTGGCATCAAAGAAATTTCGAGATGACTTTAGCCGTTCAAAGGCTACTGCGGGCTATTCTAGACGTGATCAAGAGAGACCACCTATGAGCTCGAGAGCTACATCAGTAGCTAGTGTTGGTAACATCCACCCGAACCAACCTGAGTGCAAACAATATGGTAAACGACATCCTGACAATTGTAGATTGAATGATTGGACTTGTTTTAAATGTAGATCGATGGATCACTTCATTCGTGAATGCCCTGAGTTAGCTAAGCAAAACATAGTGCAAAATACGAGACCAAGTAACATGTCAGCTCGAGGTAGACCACCTAAGAACATGGGTAATGTAAGTGGCAGCCAGAGGGGAACTAAAGACACGGCTGTTAGATCTGAGGCTCGCGCACCTGCTAGAGATTATGCTATCCACACTCGTGAAGAAACTTTGTCTCCAGATGTGATTACTAGTACTTT
Source organism: Gossypium hirsutum (assembly GCF_007990345.1). NCBI lineage: Eukaryota > Viridiplantae > Streptophyta > Magnoliopsida > Malvales > Malvaceae > Gossypium > Gossypium hirsutum. Next base: position 52,671,130 of record NC_053426.1, on the reverse strand, counting down.
CACTCTCTATGATACTAGTGTTGTTGCATTTATTGATCCTGGATCGACTCATTCGTATGTCTGTGAGACTTTAGTATCCAGTAAGACTTTGCCTGTAGAGTCTACTGAATTTGTGATTAGAGTATCGAAGCCCTTAGGCCGGTCTGTCTTGGTTGATAAAGTATGTAATAATTTCCCATTGATGATTCGAGATACATGTTTTTTAGCTAATTTAATGTTGTTCTCATTCAATGATTTTGATATAATCCTGGGTATAGATTGGCTAACGTTGCATGATGCTATTGTGCACTGCAAACGAAAGACTATTGATTTGTGATACCAGAATGATGAAATAATTCGAATTGAGTCTAATGATCTGAATGGTTTACTAGCAGTGATTTCTTCGATGTTAGCTCAAAAATATGTGAGAAAAGGTTGTGAAGCTTATTTTGCCTACATACTCAATTTTAAAGTGATTGAAAAGAAGATTGAATCAGTACCAGTAGTGTCCAAATATCCAGATGTGTTTCTTGAAGAATTATTAGGTTTGCCACCGATCTGAGAGGTAGAGTTTGCCATTAAGTTAGTGTTGGGGACAACTCCAATTTCAATAGCTCCGTACAGAATGGAACTGACTGAATTAAAAGAGTTGAAAGCCTAGTTTCAAGAATTGACAGATAGAGGTTTCACACGACCGAGTTTTTCTCCCTAGGGTGCACCAGTTTTGTTTGTGAAAAAGAAAGATCGAACTATGAGAATGTGCGTTGATTATCGACAACTCAATAAAGTGACCATAAAGAATAAATATCTTCTACCACGAATTGATGATTTGTTCGATCAATTGTAAAGGGGCTACAGTGTTTTCAAAAATTGACTTGAGATCGAGTTACTATCAGCTGTGGGTAAAAGACTCCAATGTGTCGAAAACTACTTTCCGAATGAGGTACGAACACTATGAGTTTTTGGTTATGCCTTTCGGACTTCCTAATGCACTTACTGTTTTTATGGATCTAATGAATCAGATCTTCAGACCCTATTTGGATCGATTTGTGGCTGTGTTTATAGATGACATCTTGATTTATTCCCGTGATGAATTCGAGCATGCCGAACATTTGAGAATAGTGCTACAGACTTTGCATGCTAAATAGTTGTATGCGAAGTTCAGTAAATGTGTGTTTTGGTTGTGTAAAGTTGGTCTTCTAGGACATGTTGTATCAGCATTGGGCATTTGGGTTGATTCGAGCAAGATTTTAGCAATAATAGATTGGAAGCCTCTGAGAAATGTTTCTGAAGTTCAAAGCTTTTTGGGACTTGCTGGTTATTACAGACGGTTTGTAAAAGGTTTCTCTATGATTGCAACTCCAATGACAAGGCTGCTTCAGAAAGATGTTAAGTTCAAATGGTCAGAAAAGTGCCAGAAAAGTTTGGATCAGTTAAAAGTTTTGTTAACCGAAGCTCTAGTGCTAGTTCAACTAGAGTCGGGTAAAGAATTTTTCATTTATAGTAATGCATCTTTGAATGGTCTGGGCTGTGTTTTGATACAGGAAGGAAAAGTCATAGCTTATGCCTCGAGACAGTTAAAGCCGCACGAAAAGAACTATCTGACACATGATCTGGAGTTGGTAGCTATTATGTTTACGTTGAAGATATGGCACCACTATCTGTTCGGTAAGAAATGTCACGTTTATTCTAATCAAAAAAGCTTAAAATATTTGATAACTCAGAAAGTTCTAAATCTACGACAGCGAAGATGGTTAGAGTTGTTAAAAGATTACGAGCTAGTGATTGATTACCATCTGGGAAAGGCCAATGTTGCTACTGATGCTTTAAGTCAAAAATCTCAGTTTTCTCTTCGTACAATGAATGCGCATATGGCTCTATCAGGTGATGGCTCGATTGTAGCTGAGTTGAAAGCGAGACCGTTATTTATGCAGTAGATTTGCGAAGCTCATAAAGTCGATAATGAATTGTTAGAAAAATAGGCTCAATGTGATTTGAATATTGATTTAGAATTCCAGGCTGATGCTGAGGGTTGTTTGAGATTCAGAGGCCAAATGTGTTCTGAGAATTTCAGAGTTGATTCAGATCATTTTAGATGAAGCTCATAGCAGTTGGTTATCTGTTCATCCGAGTAGTACTAAAATGTATAATGATCTGAAATAGCTTTATTAGTGGCATGGTATGAAATGAGATATCTCAGAATTTGTTTAGAAATGCTTAATTTTTCAGCAAGTTAAAGCTGAGCATCAGGTTTCGTCTGGGTGACTTCAGCTGATTATGATTCCCGAGTGGAAATCGGACAGAATCACAATGCATTTTGTATTAGGGTTGCCTCTATCACCAAGTAAGAAAGATGCAATCTGGTTTGTTGTTGATAGATTAACTAAATCGACTCATTTCATTTCGGTTCTCACAAATTAGTTACTTGATAACCTTGTTGAGTTGTACATTTCTCAGATTGTGAGATTGCATGGAGTACTTATTTCTATTGTTTTTTATAGAGATCCGAGGTCTACATCGAGGTTTTGGAAGGAACTATAAGATGCATTAGGTATGAAGCTACACTTTAGTACTGCTTTCCATCCATAGACAAATGGTCAATCCGAGCGGATTATTCAGATACTTGAGGATATGTTGAGATGTTACATTCTTGAGTTCGAAGGTATGTGGGAGCGATACTTGCCATTGATTGATTTTGCACATAATAAAAGCTTTCAATCAAGTATAAAAATGGAACCTTACTAGGCTTTGTACGGTCGCAAATGTTGAACACCTTTATATTGGACTGAGCTCAGTGAGAATAAGATACACAGGGTCGATTTGATCAAAGAGATTGAACAGAAAGTAAAAGTGATTCGTGAAAGTCTAAAAACAGCGTCAGATCGTCAGAAATCATACGCAGACTTGAAATGAAAAGATATTGAGTTCAGATCAGGGATAAAGTGTTTTTGAAAGTATCTCCATGGTGGAAAATACTCTGACTCGATCGTATCGTAAAGTCAAATTAAGTCCGAGATTCATTGGGCCATGTAAGATTATTGAGCGTATCAGGCCAGTTGCATACAGATTGTTGTTGCCACCTGAATTAGAAAAGATTCACATTATATTTCACGTATCGATGCTTAGATGATATCAATTCGATTTGTTGCATGTGATTTCCCCGTCTGAGATTGAGATTCGATCCGATATGACATATGAGGAAGAACCAATCCGGATTTTAGATCACGAGGTTAAAGAAATAAGAAATAAGAAATAAGAAAATCTCTTTAGTGAAATTCTTATGGCACTGACACGGGGTTGAAGAAGCTACGTGAGAGCCTGAGGATGCTATGAGAGAACATCACCCAAACCTATTCGTTGGTAAGATTTTCGGGGATGAAAATCCTTAAGGGGGGAGAGTTGTAACCGCCTAGTTTAGACCCTATTCAGAATAGTGGTTTCGAGACCACAAATTCGAGTCAGAAAAATATTCTAATATTATGTTTGGTGTCTACAACATCTTAATTTATATGTGTGAAACTTTCGTGATTTAATTTTATTGTTTGAGTGTTCTATTTAATAAAAGGACTTAATCACGTAAAATGTAAAATTGGCTAGCTATTTGTTAAAGTGTTAAGTTGCTATGTTCTTTATAATGTGGGGTCCTTATGTTGATAATTAACCATTGGAAATATGCATGGACGGTAATGGGCTTATATTAATAGGTATTATCATTATATTAATAAGGTTAAATTTGTAAATGTTTAATATTATGTAATAAAAAATAAACAAAACAAATGACCATGCATTTTCATTCATCCTTGGCCGGAAGTTCAAAGGAAAAAGAAAGAAAAGAGAAAGTTAGGTTCGGCCCTTGTGTTCTTCAATTTAGGTATGTGTTTAGCTTGGTTTTTGATAATTTTTACGCTTTTGAGATCGTTGCTTCGAATACTAGCCAGCCCATGCTTGAATTTTTAAATTTGATAATGTATTCATGAATTGCCATTGATGATAGCTTGTGTTTTTGTTGTTTGATTATGGAAAATAAAAATATGTTGTTAGATTAATATGTTTAATTAAGTGATTTTTGGTTAGGATTAAATTGTAAATTTTGTAAATTGAGGGGTGAAAATCTGAAATAAATGAAAGAAATGGGCTGCTATGAACCTTAGTAAAATTCGGGTATACTAGAGTTTAATGAAATTATGTGTATTTTTTTTTTTGTGAAATAGGGACTAAATTGTGAAAAATGTGAAATGTTAGGGGTTAAAGTGCAAATTGCCCTTTTATGTGTTTTTGGGTGAATTTGAGTACATATGTGATTAAATAAGTCTAATTTATACTAGTTTAGATCAAGAACAGAGGAAAACGAATTTGGATAGGGGGAAATCAAAAATTGTTCAATAGTAAATCCGGTTCGTTCGTCTCTGTCCGAGCTAAGTTCAAAAGTAAATAAATGTCGTTAAATTCGAATGTATATATTTTATAAGTGCCGAATTGAATTATTACAAATGTATGTGTATATGCCGAATTGATCCAATTATGACATCCGAAGGCGCCGTACAAACCTTAAGAATAGTTAGGATACATATGTCATGACATAGGATTCTGATATGTGATTTCGTGTAAGACCACGTATGGGACGTTGGCATCAATTTGTGATTTACGTGTAAGACCCTATCTAGGACAGTGGCATCGATAGTTGATTACATGTAAGATCACGTCTGGGACGTCGGCATTGTATGAGCTTTTCGAGTTATCCGAGTATCCTTATTGATTTCGAACGGTTCAACGGGCAATATCGAGTTAAGATCGAATGTGAAAACAAGCTAAATGGTTCACATACATGTGAAGTTAAATAAAAATGAATGTAAGGTAAGTTTAGTAATTTAAATGATGAAATAAACTATGCATGATCTGAAAAGTGACTTATATGTACATGTGATTGTTCATATTCGGCCAAGTGATAATATAATGCTAATGTTCATGTGTTGATATATGAATTTGCACGTATGATAAATGTATATGTGGTTAAGGTTTGCATGATTCGGCCTAGTTTAATTGAATTATGTATGTCATTGAAATGATTTAATTGTTTATGACTTAGTCAGCTATTTAAGCTTACTGTGTGTTGGTTTGTTCATTCTTTTATAGATTTTGGAAGCTTGTTACTAGTTTGGGGATTGTCAAGGAAGTCCGTCACACTATCGATCATTTTTTTGGTATTTTAAAAGCTTGAATTATGAACTTATGGCATGTATAGGCTAGCATATGTTTTGGTTGGTTTTGAACTTGTAAATATAAAGCCGTGCGAAAATGGCTACAAATAATGCTTATGATTATGTAGTTTTGATATGATATATGTTCATGTGGGGAAATAGGTTTCATTGTACTTGTATGTCGTGTGATTGGTATATGAATCAGTTTGGAAATTGTTTATAATGTGCTTGTGTATTCGGTTTATGTGATGAAAATATATGTGATGATATAATGTGCTTGTGTATTCGGTTTATGCGATGAAAATATATGTGATGATTATCATCAACTTTGTGACTCGGTATTGATGATTTAAATTATTTAGTCAAGTGTTTAGTAAAATGTTAATGTTGAATTTGTTCTGTTGCTCATGTGTGGATTATGTTAGGCTTTAATAATTTGATTAAAGAATGTGGTTATTTTGAGTTGATTTGAAATAGTATGTCGACATTGGCGATTTGGTTAGAAATGATGAATAATGTGTATGAGCATATTCAGCTAAGGTATTGGACTCATATTGTTAGGTATGTGATATGGTATTTGGCATGTGAAATGGGTGTACTTTAAGTTGTTATTTGTGCTCAAGAGGGTTTAAATTAATGTGGACATATGCACATAAATTAATGTGGACATATGCGCATAGTTTCGTGATGAGTGAAAAGCTATATTTGGTGTTATTATAAAGAATGTTTATGTGTAAAATATATCAGTTTACTATTCAGTGAAAATAGGTTAATTTAGGTTATTGTGCTAGCCGAATAGTTCATAAGGTTAATAAATAAATATATGTGGTTTGGCTTGATTATTGAATTTGTAATTTGCATATACTTTTATTTGTAGTATGTGTTTTAAAATGGTTGATATTAATTAGTTAAAATGAGTACATGAGTTTCATGTTTATAAATTTTATACTTAATCATTTGGTGAGGTTGTTTATGCCAAATGTATTTTGGTTTATATGCTATGTGATATCGCATATTAAGTATAATATGCGCATGTATTGGAATAAAACGTTTGATAGTCAGTTTTTGAAAATGTTTGTTTTGATATATGCACGAATTTGTTTTATAATAATATAGTCTTAAATAATATTTTTAATATGTAATTGATGTGAATATTGTAGTATTATGATTAGAAATTTGAATTGGGTAAGAGCATTGATGTGGTTACTTTATGAAGCATGAAATGTAATGAATGCCTGTTTGAGATGTGTTTTGTTCTATAATGTCTCATAACCCTAATCTGGCAAAGGATATGGGTTAGGGGTGTTACATATATAGCCATGTGGGATGGCTTATATTAGTGATTTTGATGATGTAAATAAATGTTCAAATGGCTTTTGTTTTGAGTGTGGTAATGGAACTATGTTGTGTGATTGAGGTTGGATTCATGGTGCTTATTGATAATAGGTAATTTGAATGTCAAATGGTTGATAATTGGAAAGCTATGTGCTCGCGATTTGGTGCATGATGATGCATGGTTGGAAATGTTAAATTAGTTTATTAAAATATGTGAAGTTAGTATGATTTGAATGAGTAAAACTTGAGATAATAAGCATGTTAGTTGTTTGTATTGAAATGGTATGTTTTAGCTTTGATTATGGTTGAATTGGATGTTCACTTAATCTATGAATGAGTATCGATTGAATTGAGTAGGTGTGTGCAAATTTGGGTGGCAAATTGGCTTAGTAAATAGCCTATTTTTGTCCACACGGGCAGTGACACAGGTGTGTGTCTTAGCCATGTGTAACACACGGTTATGTTACACGGCTATGTGTCACTTGGTGTTGAAATTGAAATCAAGTCAGTATGCTCCACGCGACTTCACACATGGGCGTGTGTCTTGGTCGTGTGGCATAAATCAGTATAGCCTACAGGTTTGGCACAGCCTAGCACACAGCTTGGAACATGGGTGCGTGTGGCCATTTTTAGGGCACACGGGCATGTGTGTTGGCCGTGTGACCTAAGTTAGAGAGTTACACGGGGTTGGATACGGGCTGGGACACGGCCATGTGCTCCCATTTCGAATGTCTACACGACCTAAGATAGAAGCGTGTCTGTTGGCCGTGTGATACACACGGGTGGGCCACACAGGCATGTGTCCTTTATTTTATGCAAAACCTGTCCAAGTGTTGAAAAATTTCCTGAGTTATCAGTTTAGTCCCGAACCACTTCCAATGCATGCTTTGGGCTCGTAGGCTCGTATTAGGGACAAAATGATTGGTTGTGAATGAAATGTATATAAACTGACAAATAGAATGTGAAATGCATATTTAAATGTGTTGTAAGTTCGGTAATGCTTCATAACCTTGTTGTAGTGTTGAATACGGGTGAGGGGTGTTACATTTTCCTCTTGAGAGGGAAGTTGAATTTTCTACTAAAGAAGCACCTACTACTACTTTGATTTCTATTGCACTATACAAAATGGCTTCATATGAATTGAAAGAATTCAAAGCTCATTTTGCAAGAACTGTTGGGGATTTATTCGACCAAGTGTGTCATCTAGGGGATCTCTAGTGTTGTTTATGAAAAAGAAAGGCGAAACCCTGAGATTATGTATTAATTACCGATAGTTGAATAAAGTTACTATAAAGAATAAATGTCTTTTTCCCTGAATCGATGATTTTTTGAACAATTGAGAAGAGCATCTGTGTTTTCTAAGATTGATCTTTAATTAGGTTATTATCAACTCAGAGCTAAAGAACCAGATATGCAAAAAATTTCTTTCCAGACTTGATGCACAAACACTATGAATTTTTGATAATGTCGTTTGGGCTTACTAATGCTTGAGCCACTGTATATGATGAATAGAATTTTCTAGCCATACATGGATCAATTTATAGTTGTGTTTATTGATGACATATTGATTTACTCGAAGAATGAAAATGATCACGACCAACATTTGAGAACTATATTACACACTTTCCTAGAAAGACAATTATATGCCAATTTCAGCAAATGTAAATTCTGGTTACGAGAAGTAGGATTTCTGGGCCACGTGATATTAGCTGAAGGTATTTGTGTTGATCTGAGTGAAATCTCAGCCACTGTGAATAGAAAGCCTTCAAAGAATGCCACTAAAGTACGAAGTTTTTTGGGATTGGTAGGATATTATTAGTGATTTGTAAAAGGATTATTGATGGTAGCCTTTTCGTTAACAAAATTATTATAGAAAAATGTCATCTTTGTTTTGTCAGAAAAGTGTCTGTAGAGTTTCGAAAAGTTGAAAACAATGTTAAAATAAGCTTCGATTTTAACTCAACTTGAATTTAGAAAAGAATTCGTTGTGTTCAACAATGCATCACTCAATGGTTTGGGTTATGTATTGGTGCAAGAAGGGAACTTATCGAAAGCTTAAATACTTGTTGACTTAGAAAGAATTGATTTGGAGATGGTGCAGGTGACTCGAATTGCTTAAAGACTATGATTTGATCACTGAATATCATATGGGAAAAGAAAATGTTGCAGTTGATGTCCTGAGTCAAAAGTCCTTGTTTGCTTTAAATGCGATGAATACTTGTTTCACTTTGTAGTGAGATGGCTTTATTTTAGCTGAGTTGAGAGCTAAACTTATATTTCTTCAGAAAATCCAAAAGTTGCAAGAAAAATGAAAACTTACTAAAAATGATCAGGCCCCTGAGTTTAGTATTGATGATAGCGAGAGTCTGTTCTTTTGGAATCATTTATGCGTACCAAAGAATTCAAAGTTGAAATATGACATTCTACACGAAGGCCATAATAGTGCTTACATTATACATTCGAGTAGCAAGAAGATGTGTAATGATTTGAAACCATTGTACTGGTGGCCGAGAATGAAAAGAGAGATATTTGAATACATGGAAAAATGTCTAGTATGTCAACATGCTAAAGAAGAACATCAGGTCTTGTCAAGTTTATTACAATCTATAATGATTCCTAAATGGAAATGGGAGCAAACCATTACGGATTTCATATCGGGTTTGCTGTTAAGACCAAAAAAGAAAGATGTAGTTTGAGTGGTATTGACAGGTTGACTCAATCAACTTATTTCATTCATGTGCAAACTTACTATTCAATAGAGAAATTAACTAAAATTTATATCTCTAAAATTGTGAGATTGCACGACGTGCCTATATTTATCATTCCAAATTGAGATCTGAGATTTACCTCCAGATTTTAGGGTAAGTTACATTAATATTTGGGCACTAAGCTAAATTTTAGTACAACATTTCATCCTCAGACTGATGGACGATTGGAGCGAGTAATTCAAATACTCGAAGATATGTTGCATTATTGTGTTATTGAAGTTGAAGGCAGATGGGAAAGACTTCTATTGTTAGCTGAGTCTTTTTACAACAACAATTATCAGTTGAGTATCAAAATTGCACCTTATGAGGCTTTATATGGACATAAATGTCGAATTCCTTTATGCTGGTCAGAGTTTAGTGAAATAAAGATGTTAATTTGATGCGTGAAACAAAAAAAAATGTCTAGATTATTCGAGACTGGTTAGAAGCTACTTCATACTGACAAAAGTCTTATGCTAACTTGGAAAGAAAAGACATTGAATTCGAAATTGGTTATAAATTCTGCCTAAAAGTATCACCCTAGAAAAGGGTTCTACATTTCAAGAGGAAAGGAAAGTTTAGTCCAAGGTTTATTGGGTCATACGAGATTCTCAAGAAAAATAGAAATGTAACGTACCAACTTGCTCTACCTCGAGAACTAGAGAAGATTTATAATGTCTTACATATATTAATGCTACTAAAATATAGATATGATCCCTCTCATGTGATGACTTTAGATGAAATCAAGTTGTAGCCTGATTTGACATATGATGAAGAATCTGTTAAGATTCTAGCTCGGGAGGTAAAAGAGTTGAGAAACAAATGGGTTGCACTAGTAAAAGTAATCTAGCAACGTCATGGAACAAAAGAGGTTATGTGGGAGTTGTAAGAATTTATGAAATCTCAATACCCACATATTTTCTTCGATAAATTTTGAGGATGAGATTTTTTAAGGGGGAGAATTATAAAAGTCCGATTTCAGTGGTGTTGAAAAAGGCAGTTTTGGAACCCCATTTCTATAAACACAACCCATAAGTATTAAATATGAATATTTACAAGGTTTATATAAAAGTTTATTAAACTTTGTCCCATCAATTTTGTCTATTAATTATTTAATTTTAGTATAGGGACTAAATTATAAAAGTCCAATCATTATAGATTTTTAAATAGCTAAAGGTTTAAAATAGCAAATAAACCATTTTTTTCATCTAATAGTGGAGGATGATGTCAACATCAGTTAAGTTTGATCAATTATGATTAAGGTTTGGTTAATTAAAGTTTAATTAATTAATTTTGATTAATTAAATTTTAAATCAAGTATAAAAAGGTGAGATAATGCAACATTTTCATCTTTATTCCTTGTTCTCTACTGTATGAACTTGAAAATCTAAGGGGAAAACCATTTTGAAGTTTCAAACATTCGACCCTTGAGTAGGTAAGTTTTTTAAGTCATTTTCTTGTATTTTTTTTTGTTTTTGAGGTCATGGGAGCTTGATTTAACTAGCCCATGTACCAATGTGCAAAACTCTTAAAGTTTTTGAAAGTTTTCATTGATTATCTCTTGAATAAATTGGTGTTAATTTGAAAGATTTTAAGCTTAGACTATGAAAAAAAGACTAAATTGTAATGTTTGGATGTTAGTTTTGTACATTAGGACTAATGAATAAATTGCAAAATTGATGTAAAATTTCAGTAATAATAGATAGTAGAGGGTCTGTAATAAATGTAATTGAGGTCACTTTTCAGATCAAAGCCCAAAATTTAAAGTTATGGCTATTTCGATTTTAAGGACTAAATTGAAAATAATGTAAAACTTTAGGGTATTGAAAAATGAAGTTTCATAGGTTCCATCATATCATGATATAATTTATAAATGTTTGATATTCATAGATTAAATGAAATAATTTCTTAGATTAAGAATTGGATCAAACCAGAGATAATAAGGAAAAATTACCGATTAGTCCCTAAAGATTCAACTTGTTTGTTCTTTTGATCAATTAAGCTCATATGGTAATTTTTTATATTGATTGTTGTATACTTGGTTTGTAATCATATTTGATTGGTTGTGAATTGGTTCAAAAGGTGAGATATGGACTAAATTGTAAAATAATGATTACAAGGGCAAATAAGGCTCATGTGAACTTAGTAAAGGTTAGGATACGAATGACATGCCAATAGGATTTTGTGCACACTAGTAAGGGATTGATTACAAGTGATTACTGAAGTCCAACATTTGTTTCAGACTTGAAGATATATGTGACACATGTAACACGCCTAACCCGTACTCGTCGTCGAAATAGGGTTTTGATTCATTACCAAAACATTCAAAACATTCAAAACATTTTCAATTCATTCATGCAATTCACTATTCATTAATGAGATTATTGATAATGTCCCTTAATTGGACCCTTGAGCTCCTATACGAGTATTCGAATCGAATCGAGACTTAATCAGGACCTCTAAGAAATTTTCACGAAATTATAAAATTTTTCCAAGGTGTAGGGCTCACACGTCTGTGTGGTCAAAGGGACAAGCCCATGTGACCTTAGGACACACCCGTGCTAGAGGCCGAGTTTGACCCCGTGTAACTCTCTGACTTGCAGACACAACCATGCCACACACCCGTGTGCTAGGCCGTGTGCTTAATTAATTTAATTTGAATTAGGTGAAGGTTTCACTCGGCCAGGACATACGCCCGTGTTCCAGGTTGTGTGGCACACATGGCAAAGACACACGCCCGTATGCCTAATTCTGAGCATTCTGATTCTCAAAATTTAGGTTCACGAGACACATGGCCTAACCGCATACATTTCATCATATATGTCAGTCAACAAACTATTCATATAAATCAAATAACATAGAGGAGCTCATCATGTACTATTTTTTCACGTCATTGACATTTCATCTCAGAGCTCTCATGAAATGTCAAGAGTTATATGTCTATAGAACCATTGAAATTCTGATGAAGGCTCAAGTAGCACACTCGAGCCGTACGATTCATTAATCCATCAATTCTTGTCGAGGGTATCCCTTAGGGTACTTAACCAAGGAACACAGTCACGAGCCACATGTTGTATAACAGGATTACCAGTCCAAGCTAAATCCTTTATATAGCGTATGGTCACAAGAGCTCAATTAGGGTTACTAGTCCAAACTAAACCCTAATCATAACATGTGCTCAAGAGGTATTATTTCGGGATTACCCATCCAAGCTAAATCCTTTATATAACAAGGTCATTGGGATTACTCGTCTGAGCTAATTCCCATCCGCAACAAATGCAGGACCTTATTTGTTTCGGGAAAGCATATACATTCAACGAAATTCAATATTCAATTGGGACTTAACCTGTTTCTAATTATTTGAAGCATGTATAAAATTTTCATCATAGCATACAAATAAGCACATTAACATAAATCACATTACATACAAACACAACATTTAATTAACATAATTACATTCCCGATTAAGTTACACATACTTACCTCGACACTTGTTTTCGTAAAACTCTACTAATCTGAAATCTTTTCTTTTCCTCAATCTAACATCAAATTAGTGTTGTCCAGATCTATATAAATGAATTTAATCATTAATTTCATACATTTCATACTTAGACGAACTCAATTGATGTCCTAGGAAAAATTACCATTTTGCCCCTAACTTTTCCAAAAATTTTGATTTTGTCCCTAGGCCCGGAAAATGAAAATTGTGCAAATTACTCCCTATTCCAAGCCTAACAAAAGCCTCATTACAAATTTTCTAGCAACATTTTAGTCCCTAAATCAAATTTTCATCAAAAATCACCTTGCAAAATTTGTTTATCTAACAATAATCTTTCATTTTCTACCATAAATTTCTAATTTCCAGCATAATACATCCATGACCCATTTTCATACCTTAATAACTTTGCAAATTAATCTCTCAAATAGAGAGATTAAGCTATCCCGATCTCAAAAATACCAAAATTACTAAAAACGGGACAAGGAAACTTACCCAATTAGGCCTTGAAAGCTTTTTTTCTCTCTCCTAGGGTTTTCATGTGTTTTCAGGTTGAAGATGATGAAAATAAGATGATATAATTTCTTTTCATCTTTTAATCAATTAAGTATTTTGGTATTTCCAATTTAGTCCTTTTCATTTTCTATAATTCCATGGATGAGTCATTATAAAAATCTACATACTTTTATTAATGGTATAATTACCATATAAGGACCTTAATTTTTGAATTTCATAGCTATTTGATCCTCATAGTTACTAGAATTCAACTTTTGCATTTTATGTGATTTAGTCATTCTCATAATTAGGCACTAAATCGATAAAATTTTCATATCAAAATTTTCACACGTCATTTCTATCATATTACGGGCCATATGGTAAAATAAAAATAAAAATAAAATATATTTTGGGTCAGATTTATGGTCCCAAAACCACTGTTCCAATTTCACTGAAAATGGGCTATTACAACTCTCCCTCATTTAAGGATTTTCGTCCTCGAAAATCTTACCAGTAAAAAGATTTGGGTATTGCTTCCTTATTGTACCATCCGGTTCCTAGGTTGCCTACTCAATACCATGCCTTTACCAAAGAACTTTTACCAAAGCTACCTTTTTATTTCTTAACTCTTTTGTTTCTCGAGCTAAGATTTTGATTGGTTCCTCACCATCTGTCATATCAAGCTGGATCTCTACCTCTGTCAGAGAGATAACATGTGACAGATCAGATTGATACCACCATAACATAGACACATGAAAAACATTATGAATCTGATCAAGCTCTGGTAGTAAAGCTAATCGATATGCAACAGGTCCAATTCTTTCTATAATTTCATATGGTCCAATGAACCGTGGACTATATTTTCCTTTACGATACTTTCTTACAAGGTGACACTTTCAAGAATACTTTGTCACTGACTTGAAATTATATATCTTTTCTTTTCAAATTAGCATAAGACTTTAGTCGATCAGAGGCTGCTTTCAGGCTATCTTGAATTACCTTCACTTTTTCTTTGGTCTCTCAGACCAAGTCAACTCCGTGTAACTTTTTCTCACTTAGTTATATCCAGTACAATGGAGTTCTGCATTTGCATCCATTCAAGGCTTCATACGGTACCATTTTAATACTAGACTAATAACTGTTATCATAAGCAAATTCAAATAGAGGTAAAATCGTTCCCAGTTTCCTTCAAACTCAAGTACACAACACCGAAACATATCTTCCAAGATCTGTGTTACCCATTCAGATTGACCATCTGTTTGGGGATAAAATGCAGTACTAAAGTGTAACTGAGTGTCTAGAGCTTCTTGCAATATTCTCTAGAATCGAGATGTAAACCAAGGATCTCTATCTGAAATAATAGAGACAAGCACTCCATGCAATCTGAATATCTTAGAAACATATAACTCAACCAATCTATCCAAGGAGAAATCCAAACCTACTGGAATAAAGTGTGTAGACTTTATCAGCCGATCAACAATTACCCAATAGCATCTTTCTTTTTTGGAGACAAGGGTAGCCCCGATACAAAGTCCATAGTAATTCTTTCCCATTTCCATTTCAGTATTATAACTAGCTGTAATAGTCTAGAAGGCAACTGATGTTCAACTTTTACTTGATGGCATATCAAGCATTTAGATACAAACTCAGAAATATCTTGTTTCATTCCCCACCACCAGTACATGTTTTTCAGATCGTTATACATTTTATTACTACCAGGGTGAATAGACATGTTACTATTATGAGCTTCATTCATGACCTTCTGAACTAGTTTAAAACCTTTCGGTACACATACTCTGCCTTCA
Organism: Gossypium hirsutum; assembly: GCF_007990345.1. Taxonomy (NCBI): domain Eukaryota; kingdom Viridiplantae; phylum Streptophyta; class Magnoliopsida; order Malvales; family Malvaceae; genus Gossypium; species Gossypium hirsutum. Next base: position 52,656,075 of record NC_053426.1, on the reverse strand, counting down.
AATAACAAACAACCATCGGTCATGGTCTGAAATTCTGAATCAGGAGTTGATTTACTCTGTACCTGTCTTGCTTGCAACTTGTTATCGTTTTTCTGAGCTTCAGAAATTTACTGTAAAATGTTGGTCTAGCTTTTAACTGAGCTATGATTGAGCTATCATCAGACAACAACAATCATGTGTTCATTGATCGCAAAGCATACAGGGATTTTTTGCTCAAAGCATCAACCACTACATTGGCCTTCCCCAGATGGTAGTGAATAACAAGATCGTAATCTTTCAGTAATTCTAGCCATTTGCGCTGTCTCAAATTCAAATCTTTCCATGACATCAAATATTTCAGGCTTTTATGATCAGTGAATATGTGACATTTTTCACAAAACAAGTAATGCTGCCAAATTTTCAATGCAAACACTATGGCTGCCAATTCAAGATCATGTTTCAGGTAATTTTTTTAATGTGGCTTTAGCTGTCATGAAGCATAGGCTACTACCTCACCATCTTGCATCAAAACACAACCTAAACCATTCAATGACGCATCACTGTAAACTGTAAATGTAACGCCCCGTACCCGAGACCGTTGCCGGAGTCGAACATGAGGCGCTAACCGACTTAATTCATGTACTTTTACAGTTCATTTTAAAAATTTCCAGGCAGTTGGCTAACTGTGTCACTGTCACCTTAAAAATCATATCTTGAGTTATAAAACTCGAAAATCAGTTTCGTAATTTTTCCCTGAAACTAGACTCATATGTCCATCTATATATTTTTTTTCTAGAATTTTTGGTTGGGCCAATTAGTACAGTTTATTAGTTAAAGTCTCCCCTGTTACAGGGTCTGACTACACTGACCTTCATGCATTACGATTTGGATATCTCCCTGTACAGGGCTTCAATACTGATGCCGTTTCTTTCTATAGAAACTAGACTCAAAGAGGAATCTATAAATATATTGCATGACTTCTAAATGTCTCTGGTTAATTTATAATGAATTTCCAAAGTCAGATCAAGGGATCCAGAAACCGTTCTGACCCTGTCTCACGAAAACTTTAGCAACTCATAATATACTGTTCATATGAACGTTTTGTTACTTTCTTATGAAAATAGATTCATCAAGGTTCGATTACATAATTTATTCACTATTTAATTCCATTCCTACTATTTTTAGTGATTTTTCACATCCACATCACTGCTGCTGCCAGCATCTATTTTTAAGGTAAACTTTACCTATTTCATGATCCTTCATGGATCAACTAGAGTTTGTCATACATATATCAAAAGTGATCATGAATAACCATTCCCATGGCTAACCGTTGCCAACATTTCCATACCTCTCGACGGACAACATACAAAACGACTATAATGCTATGATCAAAGTATATTTAAGCCATTTTCGCATGGCTATCCAAATTTACACAATACCGAAGGGTTCATGACCAACAACAAAAGGGTGGTCCTATACATGCCATTTCAAAGTTCAACCAAAAGTATAACAAAAGGAGCTTTGATAGTGTGGGCGACTTCGACTTCAAAATCCCAAGTCCGATAGCTGAAGAACCAAAATCTATAAAACAGAGAATCAAAGAAACGGAGTAAGCATTAAATGCTTAGTAAGTTTTGAGCAAAGAATTTAGACACAACCAAAGTATAGCATTCATGTAGCTAAACAGATAATTTCATATGCACAAATTTTCAATATCATACTTACTTCACATTACCAACCCTTATATTCATACACAAAGATCAACTTAGCCAAAGGCCGGTAGCTCATTTATCAACTGAGCGAATACTTATTTGTAAGGGCTCAACTAATTCAAAGCACATACGAAACATACCTCAATGTTGGGATGTTACAAGCGTATTAACTGAAATTTTTACAGCAAGATCGTTCATTCCCGAATCACGTACCTTCGGAATTTAACCGGATATAGCTACTCGTTCAAATGCCTTCGGGACATAGCCTGGTTATAGTAACTCGCACAAATGCCTTTGGGACTTAACCCGGATTTAGTAACTCGCACCAATGCCTTCGGGCTTAGCCCGGAATTAGTAACTCGCACAAATGCCTTCGGATCTTAGTTCAGATATGGTCACTTAGCACAAAGCCTTCGGGACTTAGCCCGGACATCATTCGAATAACTATGCACATTTAACAATAAATCATGACACATTCGTATTTCATTTTCATTAGCAAAACTCAAACACAAGACACTTATCACTCTTGCAATTTCGGCTGAATAGCCACACACAAAGAGCATGATTTTGATTTGCTTAAAACATGATCTAATCAAATCATAATTTAAGCTCTATTACTCAAGAACTTACCTCGGATGTTGTCGAACGATTTCGATGGCTATTCGACCACTTTTTCCTTCCCTTTATCGGATTTAGATCCCCTTTGCTCTTGAGCTTAATTAAACAAATAAATTGATTTAATCATTTGAGCATCGAAAAGAGGAACTCAAGGTACTTAGCCCATATATAATTCGTTAGACATCAAAGTCACATATGTACGGAATCATGAATCAAACTCAACACATTAGTTAGTATTCTCCTTAGCCGAATTTTCTAAGTCAAGATAAATCCTTCAATATGCTTACCTATGGCCGAACAAACACATCAACCTATGTACTCATTCATGTGGCCGAATATGCATGTTTATGTTGAGGCCAATTATATACTTAATACCACACACAAATGGCATACATTTTACTAACTAATGCATTACATATTATAACTCAAAACGCATCCATCATTTACTCCATAACCGAAACACCATCATATGAAAATATATACCTTGAGATATTATATATGTCATGCCAATACATCATGTGCAAACATATATATATGTGTAAGAGCCGAATCACAAGGTTGATTATAACCAAACATAAACATAAATCCAAAACACAAATCTTACCTACCATGCAATAAGCATAAATCATACTTATGGATATACCATGGCCGAATACATCACAACACCTTACCATTTCAATTTTGATCATGGTTAAACAAAGAACTTAATGTCTCACTCAAAAATGCTAAAAAGAAAATCCAAGAGTTAATCAATCCACCATCACATGTATCATTAACAAGCTTCACATTTAGCATGCAATGACATTAACACAAAATCCACATTGGCCGAATATCATCCCCATGACATAGCAAAGATTTGAACCATGGCTAATTAGAACTCAAGCTAGCAACTAAAAACATGCATGAATCTCATGGCACAACATCAACATACCTTAATCTAGATACAAGTATGGCCGAACCTCCTCCTAATCCTCTTCCAAACCAAACATGAAGCAAGAACTCCTTCCTTCTTCCTTAGAATTTTCGGCCAAGGATGAACCAAAGGATGAACACTTTTTTTTGTTTTTCTTTCCTTCAACTCACGGCAATGGGGGGGACAATCACACACCTCCTTTCTTTTTTTTTTGTTTCTCATCCTACTAACACTAATATTTTATTGCCCATGCACTTTATTTTATTAATCCTTACATAATGCATTACCCCAACATGTTTATGACATGTTTTTAGCCATAACATCTTGTCCACCCATGCTCATGGCCGGCCACTACATATTAGGGGGGAAAATTGACATGCAAGTCCTCCCTTTTGATTACATGCACTATTAGGTCCTTGTAGATTAGCCTATCACATTTCAAAAATGTCACCCATAAGTCCTTTTGACTAAATTCACATGCAATTTACTAAATCGAAGCCTAAAACTTTCACACCTTCATAATCACATATTTTAGACAATAAATATCACATTCAAATAATTTGGTGACTCGGTTTAGCGGTCCCAAAACCGCTTTCCGACTAGGGTCACTTTAGGGCTGTCACAACTCTCCCCCACTTAAGAAATTTTCGTCCCCGAAAATCTTACCGGTAAATAGGTTTGGGTATCGCTCTTTCATAGAGTTCTCGAGTTCCCAAGTAGCTTCTTCGATCCCGTGTTTGAGCCATAACACTTTCACTATCGGAACCCTTTTGTTTCGCAACTCTTTCACTTCATGAGCTAGGATACGAATCGGTTCTTCCTCGTAACTCATATCGGCTTGAATTTCGACCTCGGAGAGGTTTATTACGTGAGAAGGATCGGATCTGTAACTTCGAAGCATCGAAACATGAAAAACGTTGTGGATTCTTTCGAGTTCAGGGGGTAAAAGTAACCTATATCCAACTGGGCCAACTCGTTCGGAGATCTCATACGACCCAATGAATCTCGGACTCAATTTGCCCTTACGGCCAAATCTGAGTATCTTTTCCAAGGCAAGACCTTAAGAAACACTTTGTCTCCCACTTGATACTCAATATCTCTTCGTTTTAAATCCGCATACGACTTCTGACGATCTGATGCTGCCTTCAGACTTTCACAAATTATTCTTACTTTCTGTTCAGCATCTTTAATCAAATCCACTCTGAAAATTTTACTTTCACCGAGCTCGGTCCAAAACAATGGTGTACGGCATTTACGCCCGTACAAGGCCTCGTAAGGTGCCATCTTAATACTTGATTGAAAACTATTGTTGTAAGCGAATTCAATCAAAGGTAAATACCGTTCCCATGAACCACTAAACTCGAGGATGCAACATCTCAACATATCCTCAAGTATCTGAATTATCCGCTCAGATTGACCATCGGTTTGTGGATGAAAAGCGGTGCTAAAATGCAGCTTGGTACCCAAAGCTTCTTGCAATTTCTTCCAAAATCGCGAGGTGAATCTCGGATCTCTATCCGACACAATAGAAATAGGTACCCCGTGTAATCTCACAATCTGAGAAATATACAATTCAGCTAGTTTATCCAATGAAAAATCCGTACGTACGGGGATAAAGTGAGCCGACTTAGTCAGTCTATCCACAACAACCCAAATCGCATCTTTCTTACTTGTCGATACTGGCAACCCAGATACGAAATCCATCATGACTCGATCCCATTTCCATTCAGGTACCATGATTGGCTGGAGTAAACCCGTAGGCACTTGATGTTCCGCCTTTACTTGCTGACATATTAAACACTTCGAAACAAAATCGGAAATGTCTCGTTTCATACCATGCCACCAAAACTGGCGTCTCAGATCGTTGTACATTTTCGTACTCCCCGGGTGAATTGACATTCGGCTACAATGGGCTTCGTTCAGAATCATCGAAATGAGTTCTGAATTTCTTGGAACACACAACCGACTTCTGAACCTCAAACAATCGTCATCATCAATTTGAAATTCGGATTCCATATTCGGAACACATTCAGCCCGTTTTGCAACCAATTCATCGTCGACTTTCTGAGCTTCACGAATTTGATGAATCAATAATGGTTTGGCCTTTAATTCAGCTACTAACACATTGTCGGGTAGAACAGACAAGTGTACAGTCATCGCTCGTAAAGCAAACAGTGATTTCTGGATTAAGGCGTCCGCAACCACATTAGCCTTTCCCGGGTGGTAATCAATGAGAAGCTCATAATCTTTCAACAACTCAAGCCAACGTCTTTGTCGCAGATTTAAGTCTCTTTGAGTCATCAAATATTTGAGACTTTTGTGATCCGAAAATACATGGCACTTCTCACCAAATAAGTAATGTCGCCATATTTTCAAGGCGAATACGATGGCAGCTAATTCAAGATCATGGGTCGGATAATTTTTCTCATATGGCTTTAATTGTCTCGACGCATAGGCCACAACTCGACCTTCTTGCATCAACATGCAACCTAACCCAAGTAGGGAGGCGTCACTATAGATGACAAACTCTTTGCCTGATTCGGGCTATACTAAAATTGGGGCTTCAATCAAATAAGTTTTCAGTTGATCAAAACTTTTCTGACATTTTTCCGTCCATTCGAACTTAATATCTTTTTGAAGTAGCTTCGTCATGGGTGTGGCTATCATCGAGAAACCTTTTACAAACTGTCGGTAGTAACCGGCGAGTCCCAAAAGCTCCGAACCTCAGTAATATTTCTCGGAGGCTTCTAGTTAAGTATGGTTGAAATTTTGCTCGGGTCAACTCGAATACCCGATGCGGATACGACATGACCCAAGAAGCTAACCTCTTTTAACCAGAACTTCCACTTACTGAACTTAGCATATAACTGCTTATCCCGTAAAATTTGCAGCACTAATCTCAGGTGCTCAGTATGTTCGGTCTCATCTCTTGAATAGACCAAGATGTCATCAATGAACACAACTACGAACCGGTCCAAATACTATCTGAAGATTCGATTCATCAAATCCATAAATACCGTAGGGGCATTTGTGAGCCCAAACGGCATCACTAAAAACTCGTAGTGGCCGTATCTCGTTTTGAAAACAGTTTTGGGTATATCCGAATCTCGAATTCGCAACTGGAAATAACTCAATCTTAAATCTATATTTGAAAACACTGAGGCTCCCTTTAGTTGATCAAAGAAATCATCAATACGCGGTAACGGATACTTATTCTTTATCGTCACTTTATTCAGCTGACGATAGTCAATGCACAACCTCATGGTTCCGTCCTTCTTGTTCACGAACAATACTGGTGCACCCCAAGGTGAGAAACTTGGTCGAGCGAAACCTCTATCCGTCAACTCTTGCAACTGAGCTTTCAATTCTTTTAACTCGGTTGGTGCCATATGATACGAAGCTATCAAAATTGGAGTAGTTCCAGGTACAAGCTCAATACCAAACTCTACCTCTCGAACAGGTGGTAAACCCGGTAATTCTTCAGGAAAACATCCGGGTATTCACAAACCACTGGCACAGATTCGGGTTTCTTTTCTAATTCTTTGTCATCAAGTACATACGCAAGGTATGCTTTGCACCCTTTTCTTACATACTTCTGGGCCAACATTGCTAACATTACAGCTGGCAACCCCTTTAAGTCCGTAGACTCAACTCGGATTATCTCGTTATTTGCGCACCTCAAATCAATAGTCTTGCTTTTGCAATTCACAACCGCATCATGCACGGTCAACCAATCCAAACCAAGAATAACATCAAATTCATCAAACGGCAAAAGCATCATGTCCGCCGGAAAACAGGAATCTCGAATTACTAGGGGGCATTTCTTACACACTTTGTCGACAAGCACGTAACGACCCAAGGGATTTGACACCCGAATTACGAACTCAGTAGACTCAATAGGTAAAGTCTTACTGGATGCTAAGGTTTCGCATATATAAGAATGAGTAGAACCAGGGTCAATCAAAGTAATCACATTAGTATCAAAGAGAGTAAAAGTACCGGTAATAACATCTGGCGAGGAAGCATCCTCGCGTGCGCGTATAGCATAAGCCCTAGCAGGAGCACGAGCCTCAGATCTGGTCGCAGCATCTCTAGATCCTCTCTGACCACCACTAGCATTTCCCGTGTTTCTAGATGGTCTACCTCGAGCAGTGGTAGCACTCGGTTTCCCACTCTGATTTACATTCTGTTCAGACAATCTCGGGCAATCTTTGATAAAGTGGTCAACTGACCCGCACTTGTAGCAGGAGCGGTCATGGAATCTACAACTTCCAGAATGCCATTTGCCACAATACTGGCACTCCGTTCTATCTCGACGATCATTTCCCACACTGGCGACCGAAGTGACTCGTGCACTCGAAAGGGGTCGATCGTGATCTCGTCTAGAAAAGCCCGAAGTGTCTCTAGACCGGCCTAAGCCATCTCTAAATTTCTTCGATGACTGTGGGAAGGGATTCCCCGAAGACCTCTTACGAAACTCCCTTGCTCCCGCCTCAGCTTTTCTTTTCTCCATACTGAGCTCCTCGGCTTTGCAAGCTCGCTCGACAAGTGCCACAAATTCTCGGATTTCCAAAATGCCAACATACAGCTTTATATCATCATTCAATCCATCCTCGAAACGTTTACACATTACGGCTTCTGAGGAAATGCATTCTCGTGCGTATCGGCTAAGCCTTACAAACTTTCGTTCATAGTCGGTAACCGACATGGAACCTTGTTTAAGTTCAAGAAATTCCTTCCATTTTTGATCCATAAATCTCTGACTGATATACTTTTTCCGAAACTCGGTTTGGAAAAACTCCCAAGTTACTTGGTCTCTAGGCACAACAGAAGTCAACGTATTCCACCAATAGTAGGCAGAATCACGTAGCAAGGAGATAGCACACTTTAGGCACTCATCGGGTGTGCAAGATAGCTCATCGAGTACCCGGATAGTGTTGTCCAACCAAAATTCAGCTTCCTCGGCATCATCGCTGTCCGTAGCTTTAAATTCAGTAGCCCCGTGTTTTCGGATTCTGTCAACTGGGGGCTTATTTGACCTTATTTGGTCCGTTACCGGAGGTATTGTAGGTGCGGGGGTGGTATTTGTCGGGAATGGAGGTTGTGTAACAGCCGTATTAGTTCGAATGTATTGGTTGTGTGACAGCCCTAAAGCGACCCTAGTCGGAAAGCGGTCTCGGGACCGCTAGACCGAGTCACCAAATTATTTGAATGTGATAATTATTGCCTAAAATATGTGAATATAAATGTGTGAAAGTTTTAAGCTTCGATTTAGTTAATTGCATGAGAATTTAGTTGATAGGACTTATGTGAGAAAATTTAAAAATGTGCTAGGCAAATGTAAGTGGCCTAATAGTGCATGTAATCAAAGGGGTGGACTTGCATGTCAATTTCCCCCCATTTAAGTACTAGTGGCCGGCCATGACAAGGGATGATGGGCAAAACATGTCATGAAACATGTTGTGTTAATGGAAGAATAAAATAAGAAGCATGGGCAAAACATGTCATGAAACATGTTGTGTTAATGGAAGAATAAAATAAGAAGCATGGGCAATAAACTAATAAGAAATTGAAGGAAGAAAACAAAGAGAAAAAAATGTGTTCATCATTCTCATGCATGACCAAAAAAAAAAAGAAGAGAAAAGCTCTCATGTTGTTCTTGGCCGAATAGGAGAAAGAAAAAGAAGGAAAAAGAGCTTTGAGGAAATCGGCTATGGTGGTTTGATAGACTAAGGTATGTTTGATGATGTTCCATGAGATGCATGCATGTTTTAGTAGTTACCTTGAGTTCTAAATAGCCCATGGATCAAATCTTTACTATGTCATGGAGATGATATTCGGCCAAGGTGGATTGGTGTTGATATCATTTGCATGCTAAAAGTGAAGCTTTGTAATGGTGCATGTGATGGTGGATTGATGATTCTTGAATCTTTTTTTTAGCATTTTTGAGTGAGACATTAAGTTCTTTGTTTAACCATGACCAAAGATTGAAATGGTATGGTGTTGTGATGCAATCGACCCCAACATAGACATGTATGTTCGGCCACATGAATAAGTACATAAGTTATGTGTATATTCGGCCATAAGCTAGCAAAATGAGACTTTAATGAGTTAAATTTGTTTGAATTAAGCTCAAGAGCAAAGGGGAACTAAATCCGATAAAGGGAAGGAAAAAGTGGTCGAATAGCCGTCGAAACCGTTCGACAACATCCGAGGTAAGTTCTTGAGTAATAGAGCTTAAATTATTATTTGATTAGATCATGTTTTAAGCAAATCAAAATCGTGCTCTTTGTGTGTGGCTATTGAGCTGAAATGGCAATAGTGATAAGTGTCTTGTGTTTGAGTTTTGCTAATGAAAATGAAATACGAATGTGTTATGATTTATTGTTAAATGTGCATGGTTATTCGAATGATGTCCGGGCTAAGTCCCGAAGGCTTTGTGCTAAGTGACCATATCCGGACTAAGATCCGAAGGCATTTGTGCGAGATACTAATTCCGGGCTAAGCCCGAAGGCATTGGTGCGAGTTACTAAATCCGGATTAAGTCCCGAAGGCATTTGTGCGAGTTACTATAACCGGGCTATGTCCCGAAGGCATTTGAACGAGTAGCTATATCCGGTTAAATTCCGAAGGTATGTGATTTGGGAATGAATGATCTTGCTGTAAAAATTTCAGTTAATACGCTTGTAACATCGCAACATTGAGGTATGTTTCGTATGTGCTTTGAATTAGTTGAGCCCTTACAAATAAGTATTCGCTCAGTTGATAAATGAGCTACCGGCCTTTGGCTAAGTTGTTCTTTGTGTATGAATAAAAAGGGTTGGTAATGTGAAGTAAGTATGATATTGAAAATTTGTGCATATGAAATTATCCGTTTAGCTACATGAATGCTATACTTTGGTTGTGTCTAAATTCTTTGCTCAAAACTTACTAAGCATTTAATGCTTACTCCGTTTCTTTGATTCTCTGTTTTATAGATTTTGGTTCTTCAGCTATCGGACTCGGGATTTTGAAGTCGAAGTCGCCCACACTATCAAAGCCCCCTTTTGGTACAATTTTGGTTGAACTTCGAAATGGCATGTATAGGACTACCCTTTTTGTTGTGGGTCATGGACCCTTTGGATTTGTATAATTTTGGATAGCCATGCGAAAATGGCTTATATATGTTTGAGCATAATGTTATACTCATTTGGTATGGATATGCTTAACAAGGATTGGCCATGGGAATGGTTAATCACTATCATAATTTGTGCTATTTATGCTAAAAGGGCTAGTTGAATCATGGAAACTATGAAATAGGTAAAGTCTACCTTAAAGGCAAATGCTGACAGCAGTAGTGATGTAGATTTGGAAAATCACTAAAATAGTAGGAATGGAATTAAATAGTGAATAAATAATGCAAACGAACCTTGATGAATCTATTTTCATAGGAAAGTAACGAAACGTTCATATGAACAGTATATTATGAGATGCTAAAGTTTTCGTGAGACAGGGCCAGAACGGTTTCTGGATTCCCTGTTCCGACTTTGGAAATTCATTATAAATTAACCAGAGATAATTAGAAGTCATTCCATATATGAATAGATTCATTTTTGAGTCTAGTTTCTATAGAAACAAACGACATCAGTATTGAAGCCCTGTACAGGGAGATATGCAAGTTGTAATACGCAAAGGTCAGTGTAGTCGATCCCTGTAACATGGGAGACTTTGACTAATAAAATGTACTAATTGGCCCGACCAAAAATTCTAGAAAAAAATTTGTAGATGCATATATGAGTATAGTTTCAGGGAAAAATCACGAAGCTGATTTTTGAGTTGTGAAACGTAAGATATGATTTTTAAGGTGACAGTGACGCAGTTAGCCAGCTTGCCTGGAAAATTTAAAATGGATTGTGCAAAGAAGTGATTTAAGTCTGCAAACCCCTCGTGTCCGACTCCGGCGACGGACTCGGGTACGGGGTGTTACAATTTTATTTGTATCAGAGCTACGGTTTAGTCGATTCTAGGACTACCGTAATACGTTTGGGTCTAGCTATACATGCCATTTTGTGATTATTTGATAGTGTGGTGATTTCTGACGATTGAAAATGTGTTTATTTATAGTAATCCCGATCCCGACCGAGCGGTAGCTGATGATCTTGAGAGTGTGGCGCCTGCTCCTGCACAAGGGACAGCGCCGGTGGACTCTCAACCTAATGCTAGTAACCCGAATGATGAAGCTAGACAAGCTTTCTATAGCGTAATGAATGATTGGTTCAACCAATACATTCGAACTAATACGGCTGTTCCACAACCTCCATTCCTGACTAATGCCACCCCCGCACCTACAATACCTCCGGTAACTGACCAAATAAGGTAAAATAAGCCCCCAGTTGACAAAATCCGAAAACATGGGGCTACTAAATTTAAAGCTACAGATAGCGACGATGTCGAGCAAGCTGAATTTTGGTTGGACAACACTATCCGGGTACTCGATGAGCTATCTTGTACACCCGATGAATGCCTAAAGTGTACTATCTCCTTGCTACGCGATTCTGCCTACTATTGGTGGAGTACTCTGACTTCTGTTGTGCCCCGAGAGCAAGTAACTTGGGAGTTTTTCCAAACTGAGTTTCGGAAAAAGTATATCAGTCAGAGATTTGTTGATAAAAAACGGAAGGAATTTATTGAGCTTAAGCAAGGTTCTATGTCAGTTACTGATTACGAGTGAAAATTTGTTAGACTTAGTAGATACGCTCGGGAATGTGTTTCGTCCGAGGCTATCATGTGTAAACGCTTCGAGGATGGGCTGAATGAAGATATAAAAATGTTCGTTGGCATTCTTGAAATACGAGAGTTCGTAGTACTTGTCGAGCGAGCTTGTAAAGCCGAAGAGCTTAGAAAAGAAAAACAAAAAGTTGATGTGGGAACTGGAGAGTGTCGTAAAAGATCCTCGGGAAAGTCTCTTCAACAGGCATCGAAGAAATTTCGAGATGATGTGGGCCGGTCTAGAGGCACTTCGGGCCTTTTTAGACGAGATCGTGATCGACCCCCTGTGGGTACACGAGGCACTTCGGTCGCTAGTGTTGGAAATGATCGTCAGGACAGAGCGGAGTGCCAGTATTGTGGTAAATGGCATTCGGGGAGTTGTAGATTCCATGATCGCTCCTGTTACAAGTGCGGATCAGCTGACCACTTCATTAAGGATTGCCCGAGGTTGTCTGAATAGAATATAAATCAAAGCGAGAAACCGGGTGCTACCACTGTTCGAGGTAGACCATCTAGAAATACGGGCAATGCTAGTGGTGGTCAGAGAGGATCTAGAGATGCTACGACCAGATCCGAGGCTCACGCTCCTGCTAGGGCTTATGCTATACGCGCACGCGAGGATGCTTCCTCGCCAGATGTTTATTACCGGTACTTTTACTCTCTTTGATACTAATGTGATTGCTTTGATTGACCCTAGTTCTACTCATTCTTATATATGCAAAACCTTAGCATCCAGTAAGACTTTACCTATTGAGTCTACTGAGTTCGTAATTCGGGTGTCAAATCCCTTGGGTCGTTACGTGCTTGTCGACAAAGTGTGTAAGAAATGCCCCCTAGTAATTCGACATTCCTGTTTTCCGGCGGACTTGATGCTTTTGCCGTTTGATGAATTTGATGTTATTCTTGGTTTGGATTGGTTGACCGCGCATGATGCGGTTGTGAATTACAAAAGCAAGACTATTGATTTGAGGTGCGCAAATAACGAGATAATCCGAGTTGAGTCTACGGACTTAAGGGGGTTGCCAGCTGTAATATCAGCAATGCTGGCCCAGAAATATGTAAGAAAAGGGTACGAAGCATACTTTGCGTATGTACTTGATGACAAAGAATTTGAAAAGAAACCCGAATCTGTGCCGGTGGTTTGTGAATACCCGGATGTTTTTCCTGAAGAATTACCGGGTTTACCACCTGTTCGGGAGGTAGAGTTTGGTATTGAGCTTGTACCTAGAACTACTCCAATTTCGATAGCTCCGTATCGTATGGCACCAACCAAGTTAAAAGAATTGAAAGCTCAGTTGCAAGAGTTGACGGATAGAGGTTTCGCTCGACCAAGTTTCTCACCTTGGGGTGCACCAGTATTGTTCGTGAAAAAGAAGGACGGAACCATGAGGTTGTGCATTGACTATCGTCAGCTGAATAAAGTAACAATAAAGAACAAATATCCGTTACCGCGTATCGATGATTTGTTCGACCAACTGAAGGGAGCCTCAGTGTTCTCAAAAATAGATTTGAGATCGGGCTATTATCAGTTGCGAATTCGAGATTCGGACGTACCCAAAACTGCTTTCAGAACGAGGTACGGTCACTACGAGTTCTTAGTGATGCCGTTCGGGCTCACTAATGCCCCTGCGGTATTTATGGATTTGATGAATCGGATCTTCAGACAGTATTTGGACCGGTTCGTAGTTGTGTTCATTGATGACATCTTGGTCTATTCAAGAGATGAGACCGAACATGCTGAGCACCTGAGATTAGTGTTGCAAATTTTGCGGGATAAGCAGTTATATGCTAAGTTCAGTAAGTGTGAGTTCTGGTTAAGAGAGGTTAGCTTCTTGGGTCATGTGGTATCCGCATCGGGTATTCGAGTTGACCCGAGCAAAATTTCAGCCATACTTAACTGGAAGCCTCCAAGAAATATTACCGAAGTTCGGAGCTTCCTGGGGCTCGCCGGTTATTACCGACGATTTGTAAAAGGTTTCTCGATGATAGCCACACGAATGACGAAGCTACTTCAAAAGGATGTTAAGTTCGAATGGACAGAGAAATATCAGAAAAGTTTCGATCAACTGAAAACTTATTTGACTGAAGCTCCAATTTTAGTGCAACCCGAATCAGGCAAAGAGTTTGTCATTTATAGTGACGCATCCCTACTTGGGTTGGGTTGCGTATTGATGCAAGAAGGTTGAGTTGTGGCCTATGCGTCGAGACAATTGAAGCCACATGAGAGAAATTATCCGACCCATGATCTCGAACTAGCTGCCATCGTATTTGCTTTGAAAATATGGCGACATTATTTGTTTGGTGAGAAGTGCCATGTATTTTCGGATCACAAAAGTCTCAAATATTTGATGACCCAGCAAGACTTGAATCTGCGACAAAGGCGTTGGCTTGAGTTGTTGAAAGATTATGAGCTTGTCATTGATTACCACCCGGGAAAGGCTAATGTGGTTGCGGACGCCTTAAGCCGGAAATCATTGTTTGCTTTACGAGCGATGAATGTACACTTGTCTGTTCTACCCGACAATGTGTTAGTAGCTGAATTAAAAGCCAAACCATTATTGATTCATCAAATTCGTGAAGCTCAGAAAGTCGATGATGAATTGGTTGCAAAACGGGCTGAGTGTGTTCCGAACAAGGAATCGGAGTTTCAAATTGCTGATGATGATTGTTTGAGGTTCAGAAGTCGTTTGTGTGTTCCAAGGAATTCGAAACTCATTCTGATGATTCTGAACGAAGCCCATTGTAGCCGAATGTCAATTCACCCGGAGAGTACGAAAATGTACAACGATTTGAAACGTCGGTTTTGGTGGCATGGTATGAAACGAGACATCTCCGACTTTGTTTCGAGATGTTTAATATGTCAACAAGTGAAAGCAGAACATCAAGTGCCTTCAGGATTACTTCAGCCGATCATGGTACCTGAATGGAAATGGGATCGAGTCACGATGGATTTCGTATCTGGGTTGCCAGTATCGACAAGTAAGAAAGATGCGATTTGGGTTGTTGTGGATAGACTGACTAAGTCGGCTCACTTTATCCCTATACGTACGGATTTTTCATTGGATAAACTAGCTGAATTGTATGTTTCTCAGATTGTGAGATTACACGGGGTACCGATTTCTGTTGTGTCGGATAGAGATCTGAGATTCACCTCGCGATTTTGGAAGAAATTGCAAGAAGCTTTGGGTACCAAGCTGCATTTTAGCACCGCTTTTCACCCTCAAACCGATGGTCAATCCGAGCGGATAATTCAGATACTTGAGGATATGTTGAGATGTTGCATCCTCGAGTTCAGCGGTTCATGGGAACGGTATTTACCTTTGATTGAATTCGCTTACAACAACAGTTTTCAATCAAGTATTAAGATGGCACCTTACGAGGCTTTGTACGGTCGTAAATGCCGTACACCATTGTTTTGGACCGAGCTCGGTGAAAGTAAAATTTTTGGAGTTGATTTGATTAAAGATGCTGAACAGAAAGTAAAGGTAATCCGTGAAAGTCTGAAGGCAGCCAGAGATCGTCAGAAATCATATGCGGATTTGAAACGAAAATACATTGAATATCAGGTGGGAGATAAAGTGTTTCTTAAAGTTTCACCTTGGAAAAAGATACTCAGATTTGGCCGTAAGGGCAAATTGAGTCCGAGGTTCATTGGGCCGTATGAAATATCCGAAAGAATTGGTCCAGTGGCATATAGATTGATTTTACCCCCTGAACTTGAAAGGATTCACAACGTTTTTCATGTTTCGATGCTTCGACGTTATAGATCTGACCCCTCCCACATAATTAATCCCTCCGAGGTTGACATTCAATCCGATATGAGTTATGAAGAAGAACCGATTCGTATCCTAGCTCATGAAGTGAAAGAGTTGCGAAACAAAAGGGTTCCGTTAGTTAAGGTGTTATGGCTCAAACACGGGATCGAGGAAGCTACTTGGGAAACCGAGAGCTCGATGAAAGAACGATACCCAAACCTATTTACCGGTAAGATTTTCGGGGACTAAAATTTCTTAAGTGGGGGAGAGTTGTGACAGCCCTAAAGTGACCCTAGTCGGAAAGCGGTCTCGGGACCGCTAGACCGAGTCACCAAATTATTTGAATGTGATAATTATTGCCTAAATATGTGAATATAAATGTGTGAAAGTTTTAAGCTTCGATTTAGTTAATTGCATGTGAATTTAGTTGATAGGACTTATGTGAGAAAATTTAGAAATGTTCTAGGCAAATGTAAGTGGCCTAATAGTGCATGTAGTCAAAGGGGTGGACTTGCATGTCAATTTCCCCCCATTTAAGTACTAGTGGCCGGCTATGACAAGGGATGATGGGCAAAACATGTCATGAAACATGTTGTGTTAATGGAAGAATAAAATAAGAAGCATGGGCAAAACATGTCATGAAACATGTTGTGTTAATGGAAGAATAAAATAAGAAGCATGGGCAATAAACTAATAAGAAATTGAAGGAAGAAAACAAAGAGAAAAAAATGTGTTCATCATTCTCATGCATGACCAAAAAAAAAAGAAGAGAAAAGCTCTCATGTTGTTCTTGGCCGAATAGGAGAAAAAAAAAGAAGGAAAAAGAGCTTTGAGGAAATCGGCTATGGTGGTTTGATAGACTAAGGTATGTTTGATGATGTTCCATGAGATGCATGCATGTTTTAGTAGTTAGCTTGAGTTCTAAATAGCCCATGGATCAAATCTTTACTATGTCATGGAGATGATATTCGACCAAGGTGGATTGGTGTTGATATCATTTGCATGCTAAAAGTGAAGCTTTGTAATGGTGCATGTGATGGTGGATTGATGATTCTTGAATCTTCTTTTTAGCATTTTTGAGTGAGACATTAAGTTCTTTGTTTAACCATGACCAAAAATTGAAATGGTATGGTGTTGTGATGCAATCGGCCCCAACATAGACATGTTGTGACAACCCAAATTAGACCCTGGTCGGAATGTGGTTTCGAGACCACATTACCGAGCCAAAAATTTGTTTTTGTGTTTTAATTACATAAATTTTTGTGTGACAGTGAATATATGAGAAATTAAATGCTTAATATTAGCTTTAGGAATGTGAATTAATTCGAAAAGGACCTAGTTGACGAAGTTAGAAAAGATGATAGATGAATTATAAGGAGTAATTAATAATAGGGAGAGGAAGCATGGCTTTGCATGTCAAATTACCCATAAAATACATGGTGGCCGGCCAAGGAGTGATGATGCTCCACTCATTCTAATTTAATATGTTTTTTTTGGTTAACAAATGATGGGAATAATAATAGGAAAGTGAACAAAAAAAAGGGGTGTTCATACTTGCCATCTCCTAGCCGAAAAACCAAGAAAAAGAAAGGGAGAAAAATTTTGAAGAAGTTCGGCCATTGCTTGTATCTAGGAGGAGTGTTTGATGTTGTGGCATGAAAATGAGGGAGTTTGAATGCTTAATAAGGAGGGAAGAAGGAGTGTTCATGTTTTCTTTCTTTTGCAATTGTCGTAACTAGAGGAAGAAGAGGAAGCAAGATTCGGCCAAGGTGGTCCTTTAGATCAAGGTATGTTCAATGATATTTTTGGAAGTTTACACAACCTTTGGGTGATGAGTCTAAATTCTATCTATCCCATGGTTGGATTTGGGGTTGTTGGAGAGTTAGGATTCGGCTAAGGAGCTTAAAAAATTTTAGTTGATACCTTGATGCTATTAGCATGCTAGTTATATGGATGTGTTAAGTTGCTTGTTATGTTAGCATGAAAGTTGAAATTGTTAAGCTATTTTGTTGGAGGTGCCGAATTTAGGACTAAGAAGAGAATGAGTATTCGGCTAACATAGTGGAAAGGTGGGTATTGCCGATTGTTAGATTTAGACTATGGGAGTGGCTATAATGGGCATTAAGATGTGGAACTTAAGAAATGTAGTTATATGTGGATTTACATGATGTTACAAATAGATGTGAAAATATGCTAGATTAGGAAAATTCGATCAAGTGTTCATGAGATGAAATTAGGTGTTTAAATGATGTTATAGTTGACATTGTACATATATACATACATTCGGCCATCTAATTGAGTATGAAGGTGGTGTTAAATCTAATTGTGATGCCCATTCCGAAGTATATATACATATATATATACATAAGTATGCCCATTCGTGATGTTACCTTTAATTATGTGTATAATCGACTAAATGGGTAATTAGTGAGGATGGTTGCCGAATATACAAACATACATATGCATGTGTAATTGAATTATGAATGTTTAGCAAGATGGTTAAACTAGTTGATTTATTGATTAAGCTCAAGGAGTTAAAGGAGGAGGATCAAGCAAAGGCAAAGAAAAGATCATCGAGTAGCCGAGTTGGAACCGTCTTACCCAACACAAGGTAAGTCATTAAGCATATATTTTGTATTAATTTAAATGGTCATAACGTCTATGTAATGATGCTGAATGGAATGATAAATATATATATACATGTATGCATGGGGTGATGAAAGTATTGAATGAAAAAGAAAAGAGGTGAGATGTATTGAGTTGTTGGTTTCGGCACTAAGTGTGCGGGTGTAAACATTTATGATCATGAGATTGGCACTAAGTGTACGGGTTCAAATTGTATAGCACTAAGTGTGCGAGGTTGATTATATAGCACTAACTGTGCGAGTTCGACTATTAAGCACTAAGTGTGCGGGCTTATTATACATTCTCTAATAAATATACATGCTCTAAGTGTGCGGCCTTATCGAGTCAATCATGGACAACGGTACGAGTAAACACCTTGAGCTCATGAGGAATAGACATTTTATTTATATTTGGGATTGAGCTTGGTAAGTCTTGAACCTATGTGGTGATTATACTTGAAGATAAATGCATCCAATGTCATATGGTGTAATGTATGAAATGTCAAAGTAGGGCTTGGTATGAGATCGAACCGAAATGCCTAAGGAATTATAGCACAGTTTGGGTATGGATGGAGGATTTTAATCCCGCATTATTTATTTTCTCTTATGATATATTATTACTGAACGGCAATGTAATGCTTATGACTTACTGAGTTATATACTCACTCGGTGTTTGCTTGTCACCTACTTTAGGTTTCTTGGACTGGTCTTTTTGCGTGCTCGGGACTGTCATCGAAGTCATCACACCGGCTAGCAACTTTTGGTATCTTCTTTTTAGTCGGTCTAGGAGAACATTTCGGCATGTATAGGCTAATATGTTTTGTTGAAATTTGGTATGTAAACTTTTAGCCATGCGAAAATGGCATAAATGTTCGGTTGGATTTGGTTCTATAATGTTACGTCGTAAGTCTTGGTAATTCGATTTTTATGCCATATGTCATGGTTGATTATTTTTGGTGTTAAAATTCATGATATGGCAATAGTGTAGTAGGGAGATGTTTGACAATGATTAGCCTTTGGCATGGCTAGTCATGATCATAATTTGTGATATGTATGATGAATTACTAGTTAGATCAAGGAGAAATCACGAAATAGGCATAGTTGCTTTAGTAACAGATGCTGGCAGCAGCAGTGACGTGAGATTGAAAAATCACTAAAAATAGTAGGAATGGAATTAATTAATGAATAAATTATGTAATCGAAGCTCGATGAGTCTATTTTCATATAGAAGAAACGAAACGACCATATGAGCTGTATGTTAGGAGATAATTAAACTCTTACGAAACAGGGCCAGAGCGATTTCTGGATCCCCTGTCCCGACTTTAGAAATTCACCCTAAATTAATCAGAGACAATTAGAAGTCATGCTTTATATGTATAGATTCCCTTTTGAGTCTAGTTTCATTAGAAACCAACGGCATAAGTATTGGAGCTCTGTAAAGGGAGATATCTAAGTCGTAATGCACAAGGGTCAGAGTAGTCGAACCCAGGAACAGGGACGACTTTAACTAATAAACTGTACCAATTGGACAGGCCAAAAATTCTACAAAAATTCTACCATATAGATATATGAGTCTAGTTCCGGGGAAAATTTACGGAACTGGATTTCGAGTTTCAGAACTCAAGATATGATTTTTAAAGTGACTAGTACGCAGATTGGCAGCTTATCTGAGAAATTTTTAATAAGTGGTTTGAAGTCTGTTAACACCTCGTGTTCGACTCCGGCGACGGTCTCGGGTTCGGGGTGTTACACATGTATGTTCGGCCACATGAATAAGTACAAAGTTATGTGTATATTCGGCCATAAGCTAGCAAAATGAGACTTTAATGAGTTAAATTTGTTTGAATTAAGCTCAAGAGCAAAGGGGAACTAAATCCGATAAAGGGAAGGAAAAAGTGGTCAAATAGCCGTCGAAACCGTTCGACAACATCCGAGGTAAGTTCTTGAGTAATAGAGCTTAAATTATTATTTGATTAGATCATGTTTTAAGCAAATCAAAATCGTTGTCTTTGTGTGTGGCTATTGAGCCGAAATGGCAAGAGTGATAAGTGTCTTGTGTTTGAGTTTTGCTAATGAAAATGAAATACGAATGTGTTATGATTTATTGTTAAATGTGCATGGTTATTCGAATGATGTCCGGGCTAAGTCCCGAAGGCTTTGTGCTAAGTGACCATATCCGGACTAAGATCCGAAGGCATTTGTGCGAGATACTAATTCCGGGCTAAGCCCGAAGGCATTGGTGCGAGTTACTAAATCCGGGTTAAGTCCCGAAGGCATTTGTGCGAGTTACTATAACCGGGCTATGTCCCGAAGGCATTTGAACGAGTAGCTATATCCGGTTAAATTCCGAAGGTACGTGATTTGGGAATGAATGATCTTGCTGTAAAAATTTCAGTTAATACACTTGTAACATCCCAACATTGAGGTATGTTTCGTATGTGCTTTGAATTAGTTGAGCCCTTACAAATAAGTATTCGCTCAGTTGATAAATGAGCTACCGGCCTTTGGCTAGGTTGATCTTTGTGTATGAATAAAAAGGGTTGGTAATGTGAAGTAAGTATGATATTGAAAATTTGTGCATATGAAATTATCCGTTTAGCTACATGAATGCTATACT